>NW_028270158.1:49246848-50446848 GCF_037043375.1 Chiloscyllium plagiosum
CCCCCACACCCCAACCCCACACACCCCCCAACCCCCACCCCTCCCCCCCCCCCCCCTACCCCCCCACCCCCCACCCCCACCCACCCTCCCCAACCCCCTCCCACACCCCCCCTACCCCACCCACCCCACCCCCACCCCCCTCCCCAACCCCTCACACCCCCACACCCCCCACACCCCCCCTCCCAACCCCCCACCCCCACCCCTCCACCCCCCCCCAACCCCCCTACCCCCACACCCCTCCACCCACCCCCTCACCCCCCCACCCCTCACCACCCCCACCCCTCCACCCCACCCCCCCACCCCCCACCCCCCCACCCCACCCCTACCCCCCTCACCCCACTCCCCTACCCCCCTCACCCCCCCACCCCACCCCCTCACACCCCCTCCCCCACACCCCTACCCCTCTCACCCCCCCACACCCCTCACCCCCACCCCCCTACCCTCTCACCCCACCCCCCTACCCCTCTCACCCCCCCCACACCCCACCCCCCACCACCCCCCACCCCACCACCCCCCCACCCACCCCCCACACCCCCCCCCACCCCACCACACCCCCCCCCACCACCCCCCACACCCACCCCACCCCCCACCCCCACCACCACCCCACCCACCCCCCACACCCCACCCCCCAACCCCCACAACCCCACACCAACCCCACCCCCACCCCCCCAACCCCACCCCACCCCAACCCCCACCCCCCACACCCCCCAACCACCCCCCTCCACCCCTCCCCCACCCCCCTACCCCCACCCACCCCCCCCACCACCCCACCACCCCCCACCCACCCACACCCCCACCACCACCACCCCACCACACCCCACCCCCCACCCACACCCACCCCTCACACCCCCACCCCCAACCCCCACACACCCCACACACCACCAACCCCACCCACCCCCCACCACCCCCAACCCCCCTCCCCCCACCCCCACCTACCCCCACCCCCCACCCCCCACACCCCACACCCCCCACCCCCCCTACCCCCCACCCACCCCAACCCCCAACCACCCACCCCACCCACACCCCCAACCCCCACACCCCCCACCCCCCCAACCCCACCAACCCCAACCACCCCCAACCCCCCAACCACACCAACCCCACCACCAACCCCCCACCCCCCACCCACACAACCCCCACCACCCCAACCCAACCACCCACCCCCCAACCCCACCACCCCACCCCCCACCCCACAACCCCCACACCCCCACCCCACCCCCACACCCCACCACCCCAACCCCACCACCCCACCAACCCCCACACCCCACCACAACCCCCCACCCACCCCACACCCCACCCCACACCCCAACCCCCACAACACCCACCCCACCACCCACCCAACCCACACCCCACCCACAACCCCCACCAACCCCCCACACCCCAACCCCCCACACCCCCAACCCCCCACACCCCCAACCACCCCACACCCCCACCACCACACAACCCCAACCCCACACCCCCCCCCACCCCACACACCCACCCACCCCACACCCACCCACACACCCCCCCACCCCACACCCCCCACCCCCCACCAACCCACCACCCCACCACACCCCAACCCCCCAACCCACCCACCAACCCCCAACCCCACCACACCCCCCACCCCACACCCCCCCACCCCACCCCAACCCCCCCCACCCCAACCCCCACACCCCCCACACCCCCAACCCCCACACCCCCACACCCCCCACCCCCACACCCACCCCCCCCAACACCCCACACCCCCACCAACCCCCCACACCCCCCCCCACACCCCCAACCCCCCACCACCACCCCCCACCCCCCACACCCCCCACCCAACCCCACCCCCACCCCCCAACCCCCCACCCACCCCACACCCACCCCCCACCCCCACCCCACACCCCCCACACACCCCAACCCCACCCAACCCCCCACCCACCCCCACAACCCCCCACACCCCACACCCCACACCACACACCCCCACACCCCCCACCCCACCACCCCAACCCCCCACCCCCCCCCCAACCCCACACACCCCCCCACCACCCCCCACACCCCCCACCACCTACCCCACCACCCCCCCCCACCCCCACACCCCCACCACCCCCCAACCCCACCACACCCCCCCACCACCCAACCCCACCCACCCACCCCAACCCCCCACCCCAACCCACACCCCCAACCCCACACACCAACCCCCACACCCACCACACCCCCACCCCAACCCCCCACACCCCCCCAACCACCCCAACCCCCACACCCCCCCCACCCCACACCCCCCCCACACCCCCACCCCCACACCCCCACCACCCCACACCCCAACCCCCACACCCCCACCCCACCCAACCACCCACACCCCCCCACCCCACCCCCACACCCCCACACCCCCACACCCCACACCCCCCACCCCCAACCCCCCACCCCCACACCCCCACCACCCCCAACCCCACCCCACACCCCCAACCCCACACCCCCCCACCCCCACCCCCCCCTACCCCTCACACCCCCACCCTACCCCTCACACCCCCCCACCCCTACCCCCACACCCCCCCCCTCCCCAACCCCACACACCCCCCACCCCCACACCCCACCCACCCCCACCCACACCCCCACCCCACCCCCACCTCCCCCACCCCCTCACCCCACACCCCCCCCAACCCCTCTCACCCCCCACCCCTACCCCTACCACCCTCACCCCACCCCCACCCACCCTACCCCCTCACCCCCCACCCCCCAACCCCTCCCCCCCCCTACCCCCTACCCCCCCACCCCTCACCCCACCCCACCACCCCCCCCCCTCCCCCTACCCCTCTCACCCCCCACCCCTACCCCTCACCCCCCACCCCTCCCCCACCCCTCTACCCCCCTCCCCTACCCCTCTCCCCCCCCTCCCCTACCCCTCCACCCCCCCCCCTACCCCTCTCACCCCCCTCCCTACCCCTCCCCCCACCCCTCCCCCTCCCCTACCCCCCACCCCCCTCCCTACCCCTCCACCCCCCCACCCCTACCCCTCTCACCCCCCACCCCTACCCTCTCACCCCCCCTCCCCTACCCCTCTCACCCCCTCCCCTACCCCTCTCACCCACCCCCCCTACCCCTCTCCCCCCCCCTCCCCTACCCCCCTCCCCTACCCCTCTCCCCCCCCCCCTCCCCTACCCCCTCCCTCCCCCCCTCACCCCCACCCCCCTACCCCTCTCACCCCCCCCTCCCCCCCACCCCCCTACCCCTCTCACCCCCCTCCCCTACCCCTCTCACCCCCCCTCCCCTACCCCTCTCACCCCACCCCCCCTACCCCTCTCCCCCCCCCTCCCCTACCCCCCTCCCCCTACCCCTCTCCCCCCCCCCCTCCCCTACCCCCCTCCCCCCACCCCCCCCTCCCCCCACCCCCCTACCCCTCTCACCCCCCCCTCCCCCCACCCCCCTACCCCTCTCACCCCCCCTCCCCCCCACCCCCCTACCCCTCTCACCCCCCCTCCCCCCACCCCCCTACCCCTCTCACCCCCCTCCCCTACCCCTCTCACCCCCCCTCCCCTACCCCTCTCATCCCCCCTCCCCTACCCCTCTCACCCCCCTCCCCTACCCCTCTCACCCCCCCCACCCCCCCCTCCCCTACCCCTCTCACCCCCCACCCCCCCTCCCCTCCTCCCCTACCCCTCTCACCCCCCACCCCCCCCTCCCCTACCCCACCCACCCCTCCCCTCACTCTCCCTCCCCCTTTTCTCTCTCACCTCTGAAGGTTGTAACCGGCAAGTCGACCGTGTAGTAGAATAGTTTGCTGACAATAACCGCCGGGTTGGGCAGTCCGGTCTTCTTGTCCACCTCCGGGGTCCGGCTGTCCGGCTGCCGGTAAACGTCCTTGTCCCAGTCCTCAGGCATCGCTCCGACCGTCAGGGCCCACCACGAACTGCGCAGCCGCACTCTCTGACACACACAACATGGCGCCTCGCGAGGTACACACTGACACACACAACATGGCGCCCCGCGCGGTACACACTGACACACACAACATGGCGCCCCGCGCGGTACACACTGACACACACAACATGGCGCCCCGCGCGGTATACACTGACACACACAACATGGCGTTCATGTGTCTCCATACAGTGAATATGTAGGAAGTATTAGTGTACAGAAAAACAATTAGTTTACATTTTGTAACACAATTCCAAGAAGGCAAAGAGGAGGCCTGATTGAGGTTTGTAAAATTGTGATGTGCGTAGAGGTGTTCCATGTAAATAAACTTTTCTTCTTAGTTGATGGGTCAATAACAAGGGGGAGACTTTTAAGGTAAAGGGTATTTCGAGAGCATCTAAGGATTTCTTTTTCACCGATGTCTGCAACTCAATGCCTAAAAGCCAAAAGAAGTGGCCAAAAACATTTCACAAATATTTAGACAAACACCTCGAACATTATCTAGCATATTGGTCAATGGGCCCAAATGCTGGAAAATAGGACTGTAGTAGATAAGTGCTCAATGACTGGTATTGACACAATGGGCTGAATGGCCTCTTTTCATGCTTAATACCCTCTGACTTTCTTTCAGTAGTAAGATCATGCCCTTAATGCTAGTTCCTGCCATTGCAGTTCCCACTGCACAGCCTTTAATACTGTCCTAATTCAACATTAACCTGAGGACCATAACCTGGGCATTTGTGGATCTCAGATGATATATTTGAGACATCTGAGAGGGGGGGAAGACTGGTATTGACACAATGGGCTGAATGGCCTCTTTTCATGCTTAATACTCTCTGACTTTCTTTCAGCAGTAAGATCATGCCCTTAATGCTAGTTCCTGCCATTGCAGCTCCCACTGCACAGCCTTTAATACTGTCCTAATTCAACATTAACCTGAGGAGCATAACCTGGGCATTTGTGGATCTCAGATGATACATTGACTTCAATACCCTAAATTTCACACTTTCATTTATGGCCAAACATAATGATTTCTGAGCATGTGGGGGCAAATAGTTGCAGTTTTTTTAATTATTCATGAGAATTAGGTGTCACTGGCTAAAAAGCATATATTACCCATCCCAGTTGCCCTGGTGTCAACTACACAGCTGTGGATCTGGAGTCACATGTAGGCCAGACCAGCTAAAGATGGCAGTTTCCTTCTCTAGAGAGCATTAGTGAACCAGATGGGTTTTTCCCTGATGGTCAGCAATGATTTAATCTTAATTCCAGATTTTTATTGAACTCAAATTTTAACTATCTGTCACAGTGTGTTTCAAACACAGGTTCCCCAGAACATTACTCAGGTCTCTGAATTTAAAATCTACCAGTAATGCCACCAAGCATCGCTTCCCCATGTAGTGGGAATCCAATTGCAGTACACAATGGACTAAACCATTTAGAGGTTCTCTGTATTTCTTAACTGCCTTTAATGTTTTTATATCTTTTCATCTCAATATTAGCTCAGCATTTAATGTTTAACTTTCAGCAAACATTTTGTAAGTTTTTCTTATTTACACCTTTTGTTCACCTATTAAATGATGGTATAAGGTCTGAAAGGGAGAATACTGAGGAATGTCCCAACTATACACCACGTGGACCGGGTCAGAGAGCAGGTTACGATCTTGAAGGAATAAGTTCTACCATTCAGGTCCTGGTTAGCTTCTGTGATATCATGGAATCCCTACAGTGTGATGGTTGGCCATTCAGCCTGTCGGGTCCACACTGACCCTCTGAATAGTATCCCACACAGCCCCCCACCCTTTCTCTGCACATCGTTGGATAGTGGGAGGAAACCCACGCAGTCATGGGGAGAATACGCAAACTCCACACAGACTCTCCTGAAGATGGAATTGTACCTGGGTCCCCGGTGCTGTGAGGCAGAAGTGCTAACCACTGAGTCACCCTGCCATCCAATCACTGTAACCTGTATGCAGTTGCCAACATGCAATCAGCTACTGCTTGTTTAATATAAGAGATTATCAAGTGGTTTTCTTTACTCGCACATGATCCAGTTGGCTCTATAGATCCCTTGCTGAAAATGTGTTGCTGGAAAAGCACAGCAGGTCAGGCAGCATCCAAGGAACAGGAGAATCGACGTTTCGGGCATGAGCCCTCGTCGATTCTCCTGTTCCTTGGATGCTGCCTGACCTGCTGTGCTTTTCCAGCAACACATTTTCAGCTCTGATCTCCAGCATCTGCAGTCCTCACTTTCTCCTCTATAGATCCCTTGTCTAGATTAGAGAGGTGCTGGAAAAGCACAGCTGGTCAGGCTTTTGCCCGAAATGTCAATTTTCCTGCTCCTCGGATGCTGCCTGACCTGCTGTGTTTTTCCAGCACCACTCTACTCCAGAATCTGGTTTCCAGCATCTGCAGTCATTGTTTTTACCTCTATAGATCCCTCCACTATAATACGATGGTGTCAAAAAGACTGCCCCAGGATGGTCATTGGTGAGGATTGCTCTGATAATATGGATAATTTCTAATTCTTTTCATTTCTGATGAGGAGGATTGCTAGTGTCTTTTTTTCCTGTGTGGAGATGAACTGTAAAGTATTTCAAGCATTTTGTTGATATTGCAAAGCATTTATCTGTTTCTCTGGCAGGTGGCACCACATCATGCCAATTCTGAAAAATCTGCAGCTTATAGTTCTATTCATTGCTTTCATCTTAAAACAACAGCACCATTATTTTTGGGATTCTTATGCTGCACAACAGAACCAAGAACTTGCTAGACACAAAGAACATTTTTATTTAAGAATATTACTGAGTCATCTTTAAAATGTTGATACTTTTTGCAATTATGCACTTTAAGTAAAGTGTTAAAGAACTCATTTTGCAAATGTATCAGAAGAAAAGCTTGTATATGTGCAGATAACATGTTTCATGACTTCAGAATATCCCATGGTGCTTCACAGATAATAAAGTACTTTTATAGTCAATTTGCTATTTTAAAATAAGAATCATGGCAGCCAATTTGTGTGCATGGCAGACTCTCACAAACAGAAGTATGGTGTTAGCAGATAATCCTGTTTTTTTTAAATAAAGCATGTTGTTGATAAATGATGGCATGTGTTAACATAGAACATAGAACGTTACAGCGCACTACAGGCCCTTCGGCCCTCGATGTTGCGCCAACTTGTGAAAATAATCTGATGCCCATCTAACCTAATAACACCATCATCCATATGAATGTCTAATGCCCATTTCAATGCCCTTAAAGTCGGTGAGTCTACTATTGTTGCAGGCAGGCCATTTCATGCCTCTACTATTCTCTGAGTGAAGAAACTACCCCTAAATCTATCACCCCTCAACTTAAAGCTATGTCCCCTCATGTTAGCCTTCATCATTCAACGAAAAAGGCTCTCACTGTCCACCCTATCTAACCCTCTGATTATCTTATACATCTCAATTAAGTCCCCTCTCAACCTTCTTATCTCCAACGAAAACAGCCTCAGTTCCCTCAGCCTTTCTTCATAAGACCTACCTTCCATACCAGGCAACATCCTCATAAACCTCCTCTGAACACTTTCCAAAGCTTCCACATCCTTCCTATGATGCGGTGACCAGAACTGCACACAATACTCCAGGTGCGGCCTTATCAATGTCTTGTACAGCTGAAGCATGACCTCGTGGCTCTGAAACTCAATCTCCCTTCCAATAAACACCAACACACCATATGCCTTCTTAACAGCCCTATCAACCTGGGTGGCAACTTTCAGGGATTTATGCACATGGACACCGAGATCTCTCTGTTCATCTACACTGCCAAGAATTTTACCATTAGCCTAGTACTCTGCATTCCTGTTACTTCTTCCAAAGTGAACTACCTCATTCAACTCCATTTGCCACTTCTCAGCTCAGCTCTGAATCTTATCTATGTCCATCTGTAACCCACAACATCCTTCGGCACTATGCACAGTTCTGCCTACCTTAGTGTCATCTGCAAATTTACTAACCCATCCTTCTATGCCTACATGCAGATCATTTATAAAAATGACAAACAGCAGTGGCCCCAAAACAGATCCTTGCGGCACACCACTGGTAACTGAGCTCCAGGATGAACATTTCCCATCAACCACCACCCTCTGTCTTCTTTCAGCTAAGCCAATTTCTGATCCAAACCGCTAAATCACCCTCAATCCTGAAACTCCTTATTTTGTGCAATAGCCGACAGTGTGGAACCTTATCAAAAGCCTTACGGAAGTCCATATACACCACATCAACTGTTTTACCCTCATCCACCTGTTTGGTCACCTTCTCAAAGAATTCAACAAGGTTTGTGAGGCACGATCTATCCTACACAAAACCGTGTTGACTATCCCTAATCAACATATTCCTTTCTAGATGATTATAAATCCTATCTCTTATAAGCTTTTCCAACACCTTACCCACAATCGAAGTAAGACTCACTGGCCTATAATTACCAGGGTTGTCCTGACTCCCCTACTTAAACAAGGGAACAACATTTGCTATTCTCCAGTCTTCTGGCACTACTCCTGTCGACAATGATGACATAAAAATTGAAGCCAAAGGCTCTGCAATCTCCTCCCTGGTTTCCCAGAGAATACGAGGATAAATCCAGGAGCCTTATCTATTTTCAGATCTTCCAAAATTGCTAAAACTTCCTCCTTCTCAACCTCAATCCCATCTAATCTTGTAGCCTGTATCTCCGTATTCTCACTAACGTTGCCCTTTTCCAATGTGAATACTGATGAAAAGTACAACTCTCTGCTCTTTGAAATAGTGCCACAGAATTTTTCTACCTAAGAGGGTAGATGGTAACTTGGTTTACATCTGTTATGGACCAGGCCAGACCCCCTCAAAACATTTCAAGAAGGTAGCCCAGACCCTAGCTTTTTGAGTTGTTTTAAGCAGGTGTATAGTGGATATTCCAGGAGTGATGCAGCTAATCAAACCATTCAGTTTTAAACAGAATTTATTCACAGACTACTGAATGAAACATGAACAAAAGAGAATAGAATATAGAATGACTAACTGAAAACCCAACGACTCTATCGCAACTTAATGATGCTGTTCCAATTTCCTTGGCATCCCTTGGCAAAAAAGTAAATTCAAACACAGGTTCTTACAAGAGAGATGTCAGAGAGAGATCATCCCCCTTCTCAAATATTAGTCCTTTACTGGATGAGAAGGGGGATTTAGTAATGGTGTATGAGGAAATGGCCAAGGCATTTGACAAGTATTTTGTTTCTGTCTTTACTGTAGAGGACACGAATAACATGCCAGAGACTGACAAGGAGATGAAGATGGTGAAGACCTGGAAACAATCATTATCACAAAAGAGGTGGTATTGGACAAACTAATCGAGCTAAGGACAAGTGTCCTGGCCCTGATGAAATGCATCCCAGGGTGCTAACAGAGATGACAGGAGAAATAGCAGGTGCACTTGTGGAAATTTTCCAAAATTCACTGGACTGTGGGGCAATGCCAGCTGATTGGAAAACAGAAAATGTGACACCACTGTTTAAAAAGGAGGTAGACAAAAGATGGAGAATTATAGACTGTTAGCTTAACTTCTGTACTGGGAAAATTGCTTGAATTTACTATCGATGGAAGAAATAGCAAGAAATCTAGATAGATTAGATTAGATTAGATTAGATTACTTATAGTGTGGAAACAGGCCCTATGGCCCAACAAGTCCACACCGACCCTCCAAAGAGCAACCCACCCAGACCCATTCCCCTACATTTACCCCGTTGTCCCATTGGGCAGAAACAGCATGGGTTCAGGAAGAGCAGGTCATGTTTAACTAATCTACTGGAATTCTATTAGGAGAAAGTGAGCACTGCAGATGCTGGAGATTAGAGTCGAGAATGTGGTGATGGAAAAGGACAGCAGGTCAGGCAACATCCAAGGAGCAGGAGAATCGACGTTTCACAGATAAGCGCTTCATTAGGGGGGCTTATACCTAAAACGATTCCCCTGCTCCTTTGATGCTGCCTGACCTGCTGTGCTTTTTTCCAGTACCACACTCTTGACTACTGGAATTCTATGAAGACATTATGAACATGGTGGTCAGGGGGACTCAGTAATTGTGATGTATCTAGATTTACAAAAGACATTCGACAAGGTGATGACAAGAGGCTGCTGCATAAGATAAATATGCATGGTGTTGCAGGTAAAGTATTAGCATGGATAAAAGATTGGTTACCTGACAGGAAGCAAAGAGAGGGAATAAATGAATGCTTTTCTGGTTGACGATCCGTGGTCTCAGGGATCAGTGTTGGCACCATAATTATTTACATTTTATTTGGATGATTTGGAGTTGGACACCACATGTAGTGTGTCAAAGAGTGACAGAGCAAAGTGTGCAGAGGATTATGCAGCTTTGCAGAGGGACATAGATAGTTTAAGTGAGTAGGCAAAGGTCTGGCAGATGGAGTACAATGTTAATAAATGTGACCAATTTGGTCGGAGTAACAGTAAAAAGGACTATTATTTGAATGGTAAAAAATTACAGGCTAGCTGCGTGCAGAGGGACCTGAGCGTCATTGTGAATGAATCACAGAGGGTTGATCTGTAGGTACAAAGTAATTAAGAAGGCAAATGGAATTTTCTCCTTCATTGCTAAAGGGATTGAGTTTAAAAGCAGTGAAGTTATGTTGCAGCTCGACAAGGTGCTGGTGAGGCCACACCTGGAGTAGTGCGTGTAGTTTTGGTTTCCTTACTTGAGAAAGGATGTACTGGCACTGGAGGGGGTGCAGAGGAGGCTCACTGGGTTGATTCCGAAGTTGAGTGGGTTGACTTACGAGGGGAGACTGAGTAGACTGGGATTATATTCATTGGGATTTAGAAGTATGAGGGGGATCTTAGAGAAACATATAAAACTATGAAGGGAATAGATAAGACAGAGGTAGAGAGAATGTTTCCACTGGTGGGTGAAACTAGGTCAAGAGGGCATAGCCTCAAAATTAGGGGGAGCAGACTTAGGACTTAATTGAGAAAATTTCTTCACCCAGAGAGTTGTGAATCCATGAAATTCCTGTCCCTGCGAATTAGCTGAGGCTTCTTCAGCGAATGTTTTTAAAGCTAAGATAGATATGTTTTTGAACAGTAAAGGAATTAGGGGTTACAGTGAGAGGTCAGGTAAGTGAAGCTGAGGCCACGAAAAGGTCAGCTCTGATTTTATTGAATGGCGGAGCAGGCTCGAAGGGTCAGATGGCCTACTCCTGCTCCTGTTTCCAAATTCTTTTGTTCTAGAATCAGCATGGAACCTATTTTCACTGTTTCTTTGGGTTCCCAACTAAAAACTAAACCAAAGCTCAAAACATGCCTGAACTGGGAGGACTGGCCACTCCCTTTTCATTGTCCAAGAGTTTTAAAAAAAACCCTAAAAGTCTTTTCCCTGATTGTTGCCCGATAGGCAGTACCTGTTGGCCATAATCAAAATGGCTGTACCCCAGACAAATTGGAACCTCTGCCTTTTACAACCCCTTTTGAAAAAAACCAAGGACAACATAACCTTGTTAAAGGAGCAGCATCGTCAAAGATCTTTGACAGTACAGTGCTCCCTCAGTGCCAAACAGTCAACTTAGAATTTGTGTTCAAGTGTGATATTTTTGAAAGCTATACATTTCTAGTTTCTCACCTGGCAGGACCTGAAAACCTGGCCTGAAAGATGTAGCACCTTCGCAAGTCTCAGTGACACAACCTTAGATAAGTCAGTCAATGGTTTGTGTATAAGTTTGTGCAAACCATGTAGGACTCAGTCTGAGGAAGGATGTTAACCTGAAATGTAAACTGTCTGTGCATTTCACAGCTGTTGACTGATTCTATTATGGTCCCAGTTGCGAGTGCTACTGCTCAAATCAGAATGAAATATGATTTGATAGATGATACTTTTTTAGAATTTTAGCTGGTGTGGTGATTGTTTACTGAAACGTGAAGCTGCAGAGTGCTTTTTTTTTTAACAACAAAGCAGAAATTTATTACACAAAAGATAAGAACAAGCTACATAGATGTAGAAGACAATTCAGAAAATTCTTAAAACACATTGCAATCTCTTTCCCAACACCATCAATTTACAGTGATTCAAATCCAGCTAAATTACTATACCAGAGCTATGTCAAACCTTTCAGTTGTATGTATGTATTTTTTTGCCTCTCCAGTGATAATGTGATTTATGTCTATGGTGGTGGGGGAGGGGATTTTTTTTTAGATTAGATTCCCTACAGTGTGGAAACAGGCCCTTCGGCCCAACAAGTTCACACCGACCCTCCAAAGAGCAACCCACCTAGACCCATTCCCCTACATTTATCCCTGACTAATACACCTAACACTACTGGCAATTTAGTATGGCCAATTCACCTGACCTGCACATCTTTGGACTGTGGGAGGAAACCAGAGCACCCAGAGGAAACCCACGCAGACACAGGGAAGAATGTGCAAACTCCACACAGACAGTCACCCGAGGCTGGGATCAACCCTGGGACCCTGGTGCTGTGAGGCAGCAGTGCTAACCACTGAGCCACCCAGCCACCCCGAAGAGGACTCCAGTATCTGATGTGTGAAACCAGCTTGATGGATCTGTTGGCTCTGTTTTACCATCAATTTACTTTGGACTATAAAGACTGAGAGAATATACTTGGATGGGGAGCTATGGTAAATCCTCCTTAGGAGATTAAAGTACAGCCCAGTCAGAGTTGTTCACAGAATGAGGGTAATAATCATGGTGTTCCCTTGGTTAGACTCCTCCAGAGTGAAAATATGTGTTCTGGTCAGGTTGCGACATTGCTGGAATTATAAAGTTCTCAAAACTAAGAACTGTGGATGCTGGAAATCTGAAACAAAGACAGAAATTGGAACTCAGCAATTCGCGAGGCATTTGCGAAGAGAAAGTCATGTTAACGTTTTGAGTCTGGGGTATCCATTTCTGGTGAAGAGTCACTGGACCCGAAATGTTGATTCTGCTTTCCCATCACAGATGTTGCCTGACATGCTGAGTTTCTCCAGCAATTTTTGTTATCATGTTCTCAACCGTATTTTCAAAAACTCAGTGGCCTTAAACCTCTCTGTCTCTGTAATCATCTCCAACACTGCAATCCAGCAAGATATCCACACTCCTCTAATTCTGGCTGCTAGCACAACTTTGATTTTCATCATTCCACCATTGGTAACAAAAGGACATAAGAGCAGGAGTAGGCCACTTGGCCCTGCTCCACCATTCAATAAGATCATGGCTAATCCTTTTGTGGCCTCAGCTCCACTTACCCACCTGCTCACCATAACCCTTAATTCCTTTGCTGTTCAAAAAGTATCGATCGTTGCCTTAAAAATATTCAATGAGGTTGCCTCAACTGCTTCACTGGGCAGGGAATTCCCACAGATTCACAACCTTTTGGGTGAAGTAGCACTGCTACCTCACAATGCTCGGGACCCTGGTTCAATACCAGCCTCAGGTGTCTGGCTGAGGTGTTCGCATATTCTCCCCGTGTCTGTGTGGGTTTCCTCCCACAGTCCAAAGATGTGCAGGTCGGGTGGATTGGCCATGCTAAATTGCCCATAGTGTTTAGGGATGTGTAGTTTAGGTGCATTAGTCAGGGGGAGAGTAATAGGGTTACTTTTCAGAGGGACTTGTTGGGCCAAATGGTCTGTTTCCACACACTGTAGGGGTTCTATGAAATCTGCTCCCCCTTACTTTGAGTCTAAGCCCTTTTGTTCTAGAGGCAATACCTTCTAGTGCCCATGCCCTAAGTTCTGCAATCTCCTCCTAAATGTCTACAACCCTCCTTTAAGATCTTCCTTAAAGATTTTCCTTACCTCTTTGGTCAAACTCTTAGTCACTACCTAATATTTCTCTACTGCGGCCCATTGTCAAATTTTCTTTGATAACAATCTTGTAAAGCACCTTGAAACATTTTACAGTGAGTGGGTCTATAAAGATGCAAATTGTTGCACTTGAAGACTGTCATAAGCTATATTTATGTATTCAAACTATAAATGTATATGATTCAACAAGCCCAAAGCCAAATGATATTTGGGGAGAAGGTACACATGTCACCTGACTATTATTGTTCACTTTATTTTCAATCAGAAAAGAATCTCATGAGGGACATGGGACAAAAATAAGCATGTTGAAATGTTGCCAGTGCACATTTGTAATGTAGTGAGCAGTGTCAATGGCACCTGGAAATTCAGGGTCTGCAATTGTTGTAATGTCAAACTTAGGCAGCTACCCTGCTCCAAAAGTTAATACGGGGGCTAATGGAGCCAGGAGCTATATTTGTGACTTTATATTAAGTAACGTCTTAAGCGTGAGCTTATTTCAGCACTTGGAAACTGTCTCTTTCAGCTGCTCACTTCGTGCTCAGCACATACCATGGTATGCTTGCTTTTGCTGTTAACATTAAAAAGCATGATTTAATTCAGATATAGCCGTGACGAGGGATCTAAATGCATATCTTATGTTTTTTTCTTATTTTCTGCAGTTGCTGTAGTCTTTAGTGAAATGCTTGCCAGATAATTTTAAACCCATGCTCCTGCCATAGATTTTCAGTATGAGGTCGGGCGGCCATTTTTCTTGTTAAGCATTTTTAAATTAAGAAGTGTTTCTGTTTCCAGTCGCACCGTAAGTTCTCGGCGCCCCGACACGGACACCTGGGCTTTCTTCCTCGCAAGAGAAGTTCCAGACACCGAGGGAAAGTGAAATCCTGGCCTAAGGATGATCCCAGTAAGCCCGTGCATATGACAGCTTTCCCGGGCTACAAAGCCGGCATGACTCATGTCCTGCGGGAAGTGCACAGGCCTGGCCAGAGTAAGTATTTGGATAGTTTCATGGTGCGATCGTTCGACTGAGACCGGGGTCTCAGTGCCTGTGTTCAGTGTTGATCTTTTGTTTATAGCGCTGGAGTGGTTCATCAAGATAAATGCCGATAACTATAGTACTGAGGCCTGTAGGGATTAAAGGGGAAAACAGGGAACTGAGTTGGACATAAAACGGCAGATCAGGTTCGCAAGGCCGAATGGCCTACTACTGCTCCTATCTTCTGTGTTTCTGACTCAGAGGTAAGAGGGCAACTGACGAAGCCAAGACAGACCACCTGGCTTGCTGTCTTCTTCCTGCCTCTTGCTTGTCTACCTTGGATTCTAGCATCTGGAGTTTTTTTGTCTCTAACCGACCAAAGCACAGCTAAAAGTTGCGCATTCAGGACTTATACCAGAGGAATGTACAGTGAATCCAGGCTGACCTTTCTAGGAGAAAGTGAGGACTGCAGATGCTGGAGATCAGACTCGAGAGTGTGGTGCTAGAAAAGCACAGCAGGTCAGTCAGCAACCAAGGAGCAAGAGAATTGATGCCTCAGGCATAAGCCTTCTGGGAGTCCTGAGGGAGTGCTATACCATCGATGCTACTCCTTTTACATGTAGCTTTAATATGTGGCCCAGTTTGCCATCTTATAGAGTCATACAGCACAGAAACAGACCGTTTAGTCCAACTTGTTCAAAGTGAACAAGTCTCATTTGCCAGCATTTGGCCCATATCCCTCTAAACCCTTCCTATTCATGTACCATTCCAGATGTCTTTTCAACATTGTAATTGTGCCAGCTTCCACCACTTCCTCTGGCAGCTCATTCCATGTACCCACCAGCTTACAGCATTATTTAAAGTATAACAGGAATCCAAGCACTGGAATTCACGCCATGAATTTCACTGCCTCTTTCCTCCTTCAAGATGCTCCTCAAAAGTTCATCCTTAAAGAATCTTTGTCAATTTGCCTAATGCGGGTTTCTAACACGTTTTATAGCTCTGTACTTCTACTGTGAAATGCCTGGAAATGTAAATTCAAGCACTATATAAATATAAGTTATCACTGCTGTTGAAATTCTTTCTTTAATGCTGTTAAGATAACCTTTGACCCAGATGTGGTGCAGTAAGGAATATTTATAATTTCTTTGAAGGGTTGATGGTCTATAACTGTTATTAAGGAATTTTTTTAAAAATTATCAGCATTTGCATCAATTGTAAAGAAATAAATTATAATCACTCAGATAATAATTATATATCATACAGCCTGGTAACCCTTTACCTGGAAGCAATACCAATAAAAAGGAAATTAAGAAAGAAGCCAGCAGATTTAAAAAGATGGACACAAGGGTGGCACAGTGGCTAGCACTATTGCCTAACAGCACCAGGGACCTGGGTTCGATTCCAGCCTCGGGCGACAGTGTGGAGTTTGCATATTCTCCCCTTGTTTACATGGGTTCCCTCTGGGTGCTCCAGTTTCCTCCTTAATAGGTGAATCGGTAATGCCAAATTGCCTATAGCCTTCAGAAATGTGTAGGTTAAGTGCATTAATCAGGGGTAAATGTAGAGTAATAGGGGAATGGGTCTGGGCGAGTTACCCTTCAGAGTATCGGTGTGGATGTGTTGAACCAAATGGCCCATTTCCACACTGTAGGGATTCTATGACAGAGGAGCTGGAAGGTAATTACTACACAGAGGTCTCAAATGGAAAAAACAAAACAAACACCGTGAGAAAAAGGAGCATGCTGTTTTGGGTGAGTTGGGCAGAGATTGGAAAACATGGGTGGTGGCCAGCTGCCAATGGTGAGGGAACCTTCTGAATATTCTGGTCTGATTTTTCTTTCTAGATTACTTACAGTGTGGAAACAGGCCCTTCGGCCCAACAAGTCCACACCGACCCTCCGAAGCGCAACCCACCCAGACCCATTCCCCTACATTTACCCCTTCACCTAACACTACGGGCAATTTAGCATGGCCAATTCAGCTAACCTGCACATTTTGTTTTTGGATTGTGGGAGGAAACCGGAGCACCCGGAGGAAACCCACGCAGACACGGGGAGAATGTGCAAACTCCTCACAGAGAGTCGCCTGAGGCGGGAATTGAACCCGGGTCTCTGGCGCTGTGAGGCCGCAGTGCTAACCACTGTGCCACCGTGCCGCCCACAATGGGAGTATTTTAAGAAGGCTGAATTCATACGAACCCAAGTTTTACCAAAGTTAGGTAGGGTACCTACGCATTGTGGAGACATTGGATACGGGACCACTGGGAATTCATGTGGGGTTTCTGGTGAAAATCGATGACCCTTAAAAACTGAATATCCCTAGTATTTACTGTGTGGTTTGAGACTTAATTTAACAACAATCGCAACAAATTTCCAAATTTCTAGCCTGGGAAAAGAAAGGGGAAGAATTACAGGAAACACAGAGGTCACAGTGCCCTTTGCACAATTTCTCTGGAGGCAAATGTACCCTATTATCAGGGCGTTCTTTTTTGAAAGTAAGGAAGTTTTGTTCTTAGATAGAATGGTAAATCGACCCTCAGATGGAGGCGGGTAAAAGGAACAACTGTCAGCTGATGTCATGAGTAAGTCTCCAGTGGTCATCTGTCAAAAGGATTCTGACAATTGATTGACACAGTATAAATTACTGGCCCCAGAAAGATGATATATCAATAAGTGCTCAGGCTTGACGGAGGCTCTCAGCAAGTGGTCCTCATCAGGCTGTCGTCAGGGAAATGGCTACTTCTCAAACTCAATGAACAATCAGAAAATTGCTATCAATTGTTGACTGCACACATTAGGTAACTGTGTTCATAAACCTCCAAATTCAACACTCTGCATCCACCCAAGACCATCTCCATATCTGAGTACAAGTTGCAGCAATGACCTTGCCCCTGAGAAACTCACAAAGGGAGTATCATAGACTCCCTTTGTGTGGAAACAAGGCCATTTGGCCCAACACCAACCTTCCAAAGGTATCCCACCCACACCCATTTCCCCTATCCTAATGCTCGAAACGTCAACTTTCCTGCTCCTTGGATGCTGCCTGACTGGCTGTGCTTTTCCAGCACCACACGTTTTGACTCTGACCCCCTACGCTATTACTCTACATTCTCCCTGAATGATGTACCTAACCTACACATTCCCAAATGTCACAGACAATTTAATATGGCCAATTCACCTAACTCACACATCTTTGGATCGAGGGAAGAAACCTGAGCACCCGGACGAACATGAGGAGAACGTGCAAACTGCACACAGAGTCATCCCTAGTACTGTGAGGCAGTAGCGCTAACCACGGAGCCACTGCACCAGAGTATTTGGATCCCCACACAAACTCCCACATGTACAAATCTCTATTTATACCAAATCTGCTGAAAAGTTTGTGAAATGTTAGGAACACCGTATTAAGCAGTCAGAAACAGTGGGTATTTGGTAACCCACAGTTAGCATTATATACATGACAAAATACATATAATTAAGTAAAAAGCATTTGCCAACAGACCCAAATTGATTTTGTGAAGCCACCAAGTTATGTTTTGAGGTGTCAGGTCACCTTTTAATCAGGGAATTATAATATTACAGAGATCTCAAAGAGAGAAGTAGTGGAGGCTGTTACTATTATCGACACTCCACCAGTGATCGTTGTGGGGATTGTGGGATATGTGGATACTCCGAGGGGACTGCGAGCATTTAAAACAATCTTTGCTGAACACATTAGCGATGAATGCAAACGACGTTTCTACAAGAACTGGTAAGTAGACATTGCTTTTTTTAAAAGCTCCCCATCATTTTGGGGGTGGAGGGGGATATAGATATGTGTGAGTGGATGATTGTTCATTTTGCGTATTTTCTGGTCTCTGGCTGGCTTGGTTCTTACCGCTTATTGGGTATACAGTCTATTGGGTCAGAAACCCCATGGAAAACATAAAAAAAGTGAAGGATCAGAAGTCATCATTTGGCCTACAGGAAAATGACTACTCTTCCAATCCAGTATCCAGTTGCGTTTTGATTCCCAAAATGCATTTGATTCTTCTCTTTTTATTATTCCGGATGTTTAACCACCATTAAATAAAAAGCCAACACATTCTCTAAGTCCAAAAATGTGCAGATCAGATGAATTGGCCATGCTAAATTGCCCATAGTGTTAGGTCAATTAGTCAGAGGGAAATGGATCTGGGTGGGTTACTCTTCGGAGCTCGGTGTGGACTGGTTGGGCCGAAGGGCCTGTTTCCACACTGTAGGGAATCTAATCTAATCTAATCTAATCTAATCTAATACACGCAGAAGCTGCCAAAACTCCTTTGCTTTTGTTGTTCAGGACTGGAGCCTGCATTCAGGCCTGGAGGACTGTGTGAACTCACGTCGCTAGAACTAAACATGCATTTTTCTGGAATCTAACTTAAAATTAATCTTTAATAACTCAAATTTATCTTTTCGGTCCTATAACAGAGAGTTGACTTGGAGAAATCCTTTTTTAACTCTATCTGTGCCATTCAATTATTTGCATACATCATCATGATTTATCCTCTGTCCACTTCCCATTTGCTGCCCCAACAACCTTAATCTTTTTAAACTGAGAAACATTTCTTTGTGATTCTAACTCCATGAAACAGGAAGACCTGTACCCTGAATGGGTTTTATATATAAGCACAGCAACATAGAATCCCTATAGTGTGGAAACACGCACTTTCAGCTCATCGGGCTGTTTTCCCTGGAGCGTCAGAGGCTGAGGGGTGACCTTGTAGTAGTTTATAAAATCATGAGGGGCATGGATAGGATAAATAGACAAAGTCTTTTCCCTGCGGTGGGAGAGTCCAGAACTAGCGGGCATAGATTTAGGGTGAGAGGGGAAAGATATAAAAGAGACCTAAGGGGCAACCTTTTCACGCAGAGGGTGGTACGTGCATGGAATGAGCTGCCAGAGGAAGTGGAGGCTGGTACAATTGCAACATTTAAAAGGCAACTGGATGGGTATATGAATAGGAAGAGTTTGGAGAGATATGGGCCATCATTCCATGTGTACACTCATGGTGAGAATTTGAGATTCCATTTAGTGAATCCAAATTCCTGTAATTGTTGTGGTGGGATTTGAACCCATGCTACTTGGGCATTAGCCAGACTCGCTGGATTACTAGCCCAGTGACACTACCACAATACCCCCACCTCCCCACCTCCTGCTGGACAACTCGCAGCCACTGCATCTAAGCTGTGGCACTGAGTTTCTTCCTTCCAGTGCAAAGGAAGATTGCCTCTCTCTGACTCTCCATCATTCATCTTAGAATCGAATTAGAATTAAATTTAGAATTTAACTCAGGCATAGACTGTGACCATGAATCCATATCAAGACTGTGTGCAAAGTCTAACTTCTCTATCTTTGAATTGGCCCTTTAAACACTTCAGTGGCCAATTCAAAGATAGAGAAGTTAGACTTTGCACACAGTCTTGATATGGATTTGTGGTCACAGTCTGTGTCAAATTCTAATTTTAATTCTAGTTCATTTCTAAGATGAATGATGAAGTGTCAGAGGCAAGCTTCCTTGGCATCTTTGGATTGTGGGAGGAAACCGGAGCACGGGTAGGAAACCCATGCAGACGCAGGGAGAATGTGCAAACTCCACACAGACATCACCCAAGGGTTGGATCAAACCCGGGTCCCTTTTGCTGTGAGGCAGCAGTGCTAACCACTGAGCCAGCATGCTACTCCATTCCACAAAAGGAACAATAATGAGCCATTCAGCTGTTCAGGCCTAATCCATCATTCAAATAGATCACTGCCGATTGCGACTTGACTTCAATGTGCATTCTCAGTTTAGTCAGACATCTGTGGGACATACAGAATCAAAAATTGAACATTTGATTAAAAGGACAAGAAAAGAGGCCATTCTGAACCACCTGCTGAACAGTGAAAGCTTGTGCACTGTTTCCCAGAGACTAACTCTGAAATGCAGAAGCAAAACCAGAAGGGAAAAGAAAGATGACTGACGACAACCTGTGGAAAGTTGCCTACTGACTTCATAAGTTTATGAAGTAACGAGACCTTGTCACTGTCCTCTTGGACAAGGTACACTCTCTTACAGATCTAGGCATTTGATTTTGACTTCTGGGTAACAAATGATTGCCCCTAACCTCCTGCATTCTGTACCCACTGTCAATGTCCTGTATCCCCATTCCTTCCAGGCTGTCACCGACACCCACAACCGAATGTGTCCCATCTGTAGCTGCACTCAATCCACTTTTCAGTTCCACCCATGGCCTTTTACTTGCAGTGATTGCTGTGGTCTGTACCTGAACAATATTCATTACCCAGAGACCTGTGGGGGTGGGCTGGCAATGAGGGGGATCACTAGTTGAGACCACTCAAAATTGTGTCACCCCAGCTGCCAGCAAGTCAAGTTCAGGTGTGGTCCTCCTGCTTCCCTGGATCTTACCTTGTTCCCAATGGATCCCTGACTGGGCTCTTCAGCTCAGGCCCAATGGTCGCAGAGTGTATGGTGTTGATTCTAAAATCCAGTTCCGATCCTGATATTGGGCGGGGGGGTGGGGGGGTGGTGTGTTTGTAATCTAATCGTCAGCCCTATCAAAATGTCGCCCACCTGTTTTGCTGACATTAATGGGCTGGTCAGGCTACAAACTCCATTTTGAATCTGTTACCACCTAACAAATTAAACCCTTTTCATCAAAGCTTCCCTTTAGTTAAAGCACCTCCACTGTATTTTATTATTATCAGTGACATCCAAATTCTATCCTAATTTTCAAAGCCGTTGTCACCTCTGTGAACATCTGCATTGCTCCAAAGTGAATAGTAAGACCATGCTTTGCACTTGGTTTAATAAGTTCTCTCCCCTGTAAAACAATGGAGAACACAGAACAGGAGAAAGTGTGGACTGCAGATGCTGGAGTTCAGAGTTGAGAGTGTGGCGCTGGAAAAGCACAGCCGGTCAGGCAGCATCTGAGGAGCAGGAGGAGTGATGTTTCGGGCCGAAAGGCTTACGCCCAAAACGTCGACTCTTCTGCTCCTCAGGTGCTGCCTGACCTGCTGTGCTTTTCCAGCTCCACACTTTTCTGCACGGAATAGGCTCAACCCTTGCTGTGCGTGGACATAGTCTGTGATGGTATTAGACGTTATTGAAATGCCTATGCTCCAGTAGGAAGAATGGCCCTTTCAATAGGATACCACAGTGCAGCTGGCATCTATCAAACTTTATCTGGCATGAATCAGAGGCTCTGTAGGCAACGGGTCACCAGTGATCCGGATCCTGCCTGATAACGAGTTCACTTCTGGGCAGCAGTTGTTCATCCTAAATCAACTATGTAATTTCTTTCTGCTTTATTGTTGCTTTCTTCAGAATTTTGTTTTATTTATTTTGAGGGATGTTGGTGTCGCTGGCTGGTCAGCATTTATTGCCCCGCCCCTAGTTGCCCCTTGAGAAGGTGGTGGGGAGCTGCCTTCTTGAACTGCTGCAGTCCACCTGCTGTGGGCTGACCCACAATGCTCTTAGGAAGGGAATCCTAGGATTTGGGCCTAGCAACAGTGAAGGAACGGTGATCTATTTGTCCGTTGTTCCTGGGATGACAGGACTGGTGTACTGGATCGGTTAGAACTGTATTCACTGGAAAATGACAGGGCATCTCACAGAAGCCTGTAAAATTCTAACAAGACCAGACAGGGTAAAAGCAGGAAGAATGTTCCCAATGACTGGGGAATCCTGTCAATGGACTGCAGTACAAGGAGACAGGCTAGGCCTTTCTGGACTGAGATAAGAAGAAATGTCTTCACCCAGAGAATGGGGAGCCTGTGGAAGTCTCCTCCACAGAGAGTAGTTGAAGCCAAAACATTGAATGTTATCAAGACTGAATTAGATATAGTCCTCAGGCTAAAGGGATCAATAGGGAGCGGGAAAAACTGAGGAACAGGGGACTGAGTTGGATGAGCAGCCATAGTAATATTGAATGGTGGAGCAGGCTTGAAGGGCCGAATGGCCTACTCCTGCTCCTATTTTATATCTACATGTTAAGTCAGGATGGTGAGTGGCTGGGAGGGAAACTTGAAAGTTGTGGTGTTCCCATGCACCCATTGCTTTTGTCCTTCCAGAACGGTAAAAATACCTCGTAACTGAGGGTATCAAGTTTTAATGTCGAAATGTGTACAATGGAGCTATAAAATAATGTCACGTGGCTGTCAGAAATTAGGCTGAAAATTCAGCAAAGGAGACCTGCATTCAGTCATAGACTTGATTTTCTAATCTAAATTTGGAAAGCAAGGCTTGTCATTTAATTATCAGTGGGATTACTGGTCTCCCGACTGTCAGCTGAATGGTGAGTGTTGGTTCTATATGACAATATGCCAGAGCATGGCTCACATCTCCTCATACAACCAGGTGTAAGAGTAAGAAGAAAGCCTTCACTAAATACAGCAAGAAATGGCAGGATGAAGCGGGCAAAAAGCAGCTGGAGAAAGACTTTGAAGCCATGAAGAAGTATTGCAAGATCATCCGAATCATTGTTCACACTCAGGTGAGAAGTGTTTTGTTTCTCTGTTGTTCGTGGTTACCTTTCTCATCCTAACAGCCCTATATAACTCAAGAGTGGAGTGGGTAACAAAGAGACCTTGGAGTAGAGCTTCATAGTTCCTGAAACTGGAGTCAAAGGTAGACAGGGTGGTGAAGAAGGCATTTGGTACGCTTGCCTTTATTGGTCAGTGCATTGAGTTTTGGAGTTGGGAGGTCATATTGCAGCTGCACAGGATATTGGTTAGGCCAATTTTAGAATATTGTATTCAGTTCGAATCTCCCTGCTGCAGGAAGGATGTTGTGAAATTTGAAAAGGTTCAGAAAAGATTTACAAGGATGTTGCCAGGTTTGGAGGATTTGAACTATAAGGAGAGGCTGAATAGGCTGGGCCTGTTTTCACTAGAGTGTCGGACGTTGAGGGGTGACCTTGTTGAGGTTTATCAAATCATGAGGGGCATGGATAGGGTGAATAGTGAAGGTCTTTTCCCTAGGGTCAGGGAGTCCAAAGCTAGAGGACAATTAGTTTAAGGTGAGAGGGGTAAGATGTAAAAGGGACCCATGGGCCAACTTCTTCATGCAGAGGGTGGTACGTGTATGGAATGAGCTGCACGAGGAAGGGTGGAGGCTTTTCAAAGGTACCTGAATGAGTGTAGAATCTGAAGGGTTTAGATGGATACAGGCCAAATGCTGGACATTGGGACTAGATTAGGTTAAGATATCCGGTCTGCATGGATGGGTTGGACCAAAGGGTCTGTTTTCTTGCTGTACATCTCTATGACTCTGTGAGGTAGTGACATGATTTCAAAACTGTGCTGCTTTGTTGATTGTCACTCATGTTATGTATGAAAGCCTGAATGGTTTCAGCTAGTGGCTTGCCTGGAAAAGTGTTAGAAGGATGTTATGAAACTTGAAAGGATCCAGAAAAGATTTATAAGCATGTTGCCGGGGTTGGAGAGTTTGAGCTATAGGGAGAGGCTGAACAGGCTGGGGTTATTTTCCTTGGACCATCAGAGGCTGAGGGATGGCCTTATAGAGATCTATAAAATCATGAGGAGCTTCTCACTGGGACCTCAAAACTGAGATAATGTGACTTAATCACTGTGTTCCATGATGGGGCAGGAGGCTTCAACCTAGACCCAGAACTTGATTCACAAATGATCTAATGGATAGATGCATTTCTTGCAGACCACCGGGGATATTTACTGAGGAGTTGGGAACATTCTAACAGATGAGTATAAAATGTTTGACACCTCCAAATCTTGCTAGTAGACGCCACATTGTAATGTGGATGTGTTTTCAATGCAGTGAATCACTAGAGGGCACTGTTCCATGGAATTAAAGTGACTAAATTTTGATTATGGCCTGGTGGTATTTTTGCCTGGACTGTTAATCCATCGTCCCAGGAAGCGATCTGGGGAACTGGGTTCGAATCCCACCGTAGCAGATGGTAGAATTTGAATTCAATAAAAATCTGGAATTAAGAGTCTAATAGTGACCTTGATGTGATTGTCTGAAAAACCCTTGTGGTTCACTAATGTCCTTTAGGGAAGGAAACTGCCACCCTTACCTGGTCTGGCCTACATGTGACTCCAGACCCATAGCAATGTGGTTGACACTTAACTGCCCTCTGGGCAATTAGGGATGGGTAATAAATGCTAGCATAGCCAGCAGTGCCCTCATTCTGCAAATTAATTAAAAAAAAAAGATTGTGTAAGCATTATAGTACGATTTCCTATCAAACAAAATGCCATGATCAAACACATATTCCCGCAACCTTCCACTGTCAGCATTCCACAGTGCCCATTCCCTCTGTAACACACTGGTCCACTCCTCCTTCACTCCCCCACAGTACCTTCCCATGCAATCGCAGAAGATGTAACGTTTGCCCGTTCACCTCCTCACAGTTCAGGGCCCCAAACACACCTTCTTTCAGTCTGGTCACTGCAGTTACTGCTAACTCCTTTACTTCTGCAAGACCAAACACAGATGGGCGGGTGTGTGTCTGCTTTGGGGGACACCTCCACTCCTGTCCATAGGAATGACCTGATCCTTAAGTTGCTTGTCATTTCAATAAAGCACCTTGCCCTCAGGCTAACATTTCAATCTGGGCTCTGCTGCAATCCTCCAATCGAAGAATAACACAAGCGTGAAGAACGATTCTTCATTTCTCACTTTGGCTCTTTTACAGCATCCAGACCCAATACAGAATCCCACAGGTTCAGAGTCTGACTGTCTGATGTCTGTTCTCTATCCAAATCTCCCACGCTTCCCATGGCCTTGTCTTGTTTACTTTGCTCTCAGTAGAGAGGACCCACCCACCTCGCTTTCACCCATTTATTTACACCCATTTACTTCCCTTTTTCTTATTCACCCCAACTAACAACTGGGTCTCCATGCCATCTGATCCCCTCACACCTCCCCATCTCTGTTAAAAATATAAGAACATGATTTTCCAACCCCATTTGATTCTGAAGAAGTCAAATTGACTACGTTTTCCCTACAGATGCTGCCTGACCTACTGAGTTTCTCCAGCATTTTCTGTAGAATCCGTAGGGAGTGAAAGCAGGTCATTCAGCTTGTCGAGTCCACATTGACCCTCCGAAGAGCATGCCAACCTGACGCACAGCCCATCCTATCCTATTCCTTCACTTCCCACCTAACCTGCACATCCCTGGACATTATTTCATGGTGTAATGACTACTTAAGAGGTTATGCAGTATCAATGGCACATGGGAAGGGGGGTGATGTGAGAGAGGGCACAGAGAGACATGAGAGGCCATTGGAGCAGCGTCTGAGAGAGACACGGGGAATGGAGGGGGTAGCCTGGAAGTTGAGTGGGGTAATGGGTGTTGTAATACTGAGAGCTGGCTTGCTGTCTCCAGCTATTCAGAGAGGCCTCCTAACCAACCCAACATCCATAGTCACCCTCCTCCTGCACTCCATCACGGTTCGGCACCGGTAACCGTGTGAAAACGCAACCAGCCTGGGCAGAGTGAGGCACATGCCGACTGTGTGATTCAAACATTGAGAAAGGGCTTCGACTCATCAATGATACACAAAGTGAGGATTCAGCCCCAGGCTCTCAGTTTAACACCTTGCCTGAAAACACCACCTCCCTTCATACTGGACTGGAGGGGCTTTGTGCCCAAGCCTCTGATGCCGAGCTAAACGCCACAGACTCCTGAGTCAGCTGAAAGATTGCCAGCACTTAGCCTTCCCGAGATCCGTAGCTCTGCCTTTATTATGAGCGAGATTAGTGAAATGGTTAAAGTCTTCACTTCCTGACAGCAACGTGTTCGAAATAGAATTCAATGTACAGATGCTAATTGTTAAGCGAATGTGACCAGACATCAGTTCTTATTTACACATTATTGACATTTATTTTCTGAATCTGTCCTCATAAAGCTTGTGTATGAACAGCACAAATTTCAAAAATTGTGCGCCAGAGCAAGGCAATATTTTGTGATTGGGCTGATTTGGTTTCCAATAGCTTCCAAATAGACTTGCTGGACTATGACCTGACGTTGTGCGATTTCTAACTGTGTCCACCCAAGTCCAACACTTGGCTCCTCCACATCTTGTTTAAAATGTGTCATTGTGCCAGGTATTGGTAAATTAGAGTCATACAGCACAGAAACAGACCCTTCAGCCCAACCAGTCCATGACGACCATAATCACAAACCAAACTAGTCCCACCTGCCTGTGTTTGGCCCATATCCCACCAAACATTTCCTATTCATGTACTTATCAAAATGTCTTTTAAATGTTGTAACTGAGCCCTGCATCCACCACTTCTCTGGAAGTTCATTCCACACATGAACCGCTGTCTGTGTAAAGAAGTTGCCCTCATGTCTTTTTAAAGTTTTGCTCCTCTCACCTTACCCCCTATTCTTGAAATCCCCCAAAGTAGGGAAAAGACACCTGTCGTTCACCTTATCTCTACCCCTCATGATGTTATAAACCACTACAACGTCACCTCTCAACTTCCTACGCTCCAGTGAAAAAAGTCCTAGCCTCTCCTTATAATTCAAACCCTCCATTCCCAGCAACATCCGAATAAGTCTCTTCAGAACCTTGTCCAACTTTAATAAGGCTTATGCCCGAAACGTCGATTCTCCTGTTCCCTGGATGCTGCCTGACCTGCTGCGCTGTTCCAGCAACACATTTTCAGCTCTGATCTCCAGCATCTGCAGACCTCACTTTCTCCTCAACTTTAATAATACCCTTCCTATAGCACGACGACCAGAACTGGACACAGTACTCCAGAAAAGGCCTTGCTAATGTCCTATACAATCTCAAGATAATGTCCCAACTCCTATACTCAAAGGTCTGAGCAATGAAGTGCTTTTATGTTCAGGAGAGAGGCCAGAGAGGATAAACTTAACGCAACATTGTGGTCTTTAAAAACCTGGGGATCAGACTTGACCATATCGTACATCTGGCATACTAGAACAGTGAAGAGAACAAAGAACAATACAACACAGGAACAGGTCCTTTGGCCCTCCAAGTCTGTGCGAACACATCTTGCCCTTCCATCGTAAAACTGTCTTCACTTGTTAGACTATAATTACTATGGTGCCTTGTGTCTCATGTTATGCACATTGTTAATATTTTTCACTGAAGTTATATTTTATTCTATTGAGAGCTCAAGGATTAGAACCAGATTTCATTAAGTCATTACTCAGTTTTTGACATACAGGCTTTCATTCTACATTCACCTGATTTATCTAGTTATCCATGTTTAATCATATGTCCTTTCTTTCCACAAGTCTAACTACACAATGATGACAGCAGCAAGCTGCATTTGTATAGCACCAATGAGGACCCCCCCAAAGGACTTCACATTATCAATTTCAAAAAGGGAATTTACATAACATAAATTAGTTCAATTTGATCATCTAATTAAAAGCTTCAAAATAACTCCTTTAAATGATGCTGTTCAAAAGTTCCGGGTTTGACAGGGATACACCATCAGACAGTAGTGCTGGATAAATGACATCTAACTTTATTGAACATCGTCAATCAAGACCATGCATGGATCTAACAAGGAAGGGCTAGTAAAATACTAAGCAAAGTAAAAAAACACAAAGGTAATACTTTTCAGGGAGACTGCAGATGAGCGACGCAAAATATACACTCATCCGTTGAATCTCAATTCCCACTCATGGACAGGAAAACCTTTTCGTTTCCCAAAACAAAAAACCCTCCAAGTTTTCAAGTGGCTGAAAAAAAGAGATTCTAACTATCTGTGAAACCACACTCTTGGAAAGGGAGTCTCTTCCTTCCCCAAGTCAAAAGACCTCAAGTTTCCATACAAAAAACATGCATCATTAACTGTACTGAAACGTATGGCTCTTTTAAGTCAAGCCAAACTCCAGCTGACATGAGCCAGATGCTTGTTGACCTTAGATCTCTGGAGAATACACATGTACAAAACATTGTTTGGAAACCTTATGTTATAATCCCTTTGCGATTAATCTCTCCCAATTAAAGGTTGTTGTCAAAACTCAGTTTTCTAATAATTTAATTGGTGCTTCCTATGTGTCTAAATTGCCTTAAACATAAAACAGTGTAGCATCAGTGAAACGCTCTGCATTATCTGATGCTGTCACACTGGGTAAAGAAGAAACAGTCTAGATCCAGGTCTCAATATGTCACCTCTGCTCCTGATTGTTTTTGTAATTCCTAGTGAAGGGCTTATGCTTGAAACGTTGATTCTTCTGATCCTCGGATGTTGTCTGACCAGCTGTGTTTTTCCAGCACCACACTCTCGACTCTGTTTTGTAATCATTCCTAACTAATCAGTGGAACATCTATCTATTGCTACCTTGAAATAAACTAGACATCACTAATGCATGGGCTTCCACTAGTTAAGACTTATATTGTCTACAACCTGTCCACAGCATCAACTTAGTGAGAAGAATTTAAGGGGCTTCTTGTGGCACCATGGTAGTGTCCCTACTGTTGGAGTGGGAGTCCTTAGTTCAAGTCTCACCTGTTCCAGAGCTGTGTAGTAACATCCCTGAACAAGTTGATTAGAAAAATAGGTTAAATTAGAAAAGAAAGTAAAGGGAACTGAGGGGTTTGTGGCACAATAGTATTGTCCATATCTCTGATCTAGGTAGCTTGGGTTCAAGGCCCACCTGCTCCAGATGTGTATCAAAACTTGGTTAACTTAAAAGAAAAGCTAGTAATGTGGGTTGGTGGTAGGACATTACCCTAGCAATAAGTCAGATCTGAGGAAGGGTCACTGGACCCAAAACGTTAACTCTGATTCCCTCCACAGGTACTGCCAGATCTGCTGAGCTTTTCCAGCAATTTCTATTTTTGTTTATAAGTCACCAGTTGGTGTCACAACATATAAGATGCCTTGTCTATTAGAATAGACATGTGAGTCTCAGTTTCACAGTGAAAGAGGTCCTTATTGTGGGGAAAGATGGCTGGACTTGGACACCAGCTTGGAGTTCCTGCTTCTGCCCTCCTGGAGTCTTAAGCTTCAACATAAATCCATTTGTTTCCCAATGTGGCTTGCTTAGGATAAATTGCATTTGCCAGTATGATATGGTCTAAGTGCTTACCCATATGTAAAATATTATCACAAACACTATTGAGACAGATATCTTGAGGTTTATTAATGGCATTAGCTACATACACCGATATATGCCAGACTTACTTACAGTCTGTGTTCAATGTTAACTCATGTTCCTATTGCATTATATATAGAACTGATCCAATTACTAACTGCTTAACTAAATAACTGAGAGTAAGATGGAGATGTTTTATACCCAGAGTGTCAAATGGTGTGTTGTGATTTCATTCTCTTAAAGGTATAGTGCATTGCTGAGATCAACCTTATGCAGTTTCTTTTTGTCACCATTTATTCATTTGAAAATTTGATTATCCTATTTTAACCCTGAAAATGTCTGCCCTTACTTTTAGATTCACATCTACTAAGAATCATTTCAGTTTCTCACTAATATACATGGTTAAAAAACATCCTCATTCCAATGTTAATGCTGCACCTTATGCCCAGTACATGGCCCCGAAATAATCTTCAGATCGGCATCCCATCACCAATCACCTTTTTATTTACAAATGGATAGCCTTTGACAATAGCAGTGCCTCTCACTGAGTCATGCATTCAGGGCCCCAATATCCCTGACATTCATCCTTTTATGTCAGCCAGAGCTCCCTGATTGAGCCAGATTAACAGCCCCAGGTGGGGAGCTCATTGCTACAGGCCCCTGAACCTGATTTGGTAGAGTTTTAGGAAAACAATTGTTTGAAGATTTGAACCTCTAACCATCTCACGTGAAGCCAACATCACCTTGTTTTGCACTTTAGAACTTTCTGAGGAGGAAACAGTTACTTCGTAAATGCAACCTTTTTCCTCTTAACAGTATCACGGTGTTCAGGTTGTATTATCCATAGACTACAGCGATCAAGACAGGTAGGCCGAAGATGACATCACATGAGTGACAGAGTAGCTTATAGTGGTTAACACTGCTGCCTCACAGCACTGAGTATCTGGGTTCAATTCCAGACTCGGGTGACCTTCTGTGTGGTGCTTGTGTATTGTCGGTGTGGGTTTACTCCCACAGTCCAAAGATTGTGGTGTCATGGTGGCTCAGTGGTTAGCACTGCTGCCTCACAGCACCAGGGTCCCAGGTTCAATTCCAGGTGACTGTCTGTGTGGAGTTTGCACATTCTCCCTGTGTCTGCGTGGGTTTCCTTTGGGTGCTCCGGTTTCCTCCCACAGTCCAAAGATGTGCAGGTTAGGTGAATTGGCCATTCTAAATTGCTCATAGTGTTAGGTACATTAGTCAGAGAGAAATGGATCTGGGTGGGCTACTCTTCGGAGGGTCGGTGTGGACTTGTTGGGCCGAAGGGCCTGTTTCCACACTGTAGGTAACCTAATCTAATGTGTAGGTTTGGTGGATTAGCCACACTAAATTGCCCTCTGTTTTTAGGGATGTGCAGGCTAGATGGAATAATTATGGTAAATGTGGGAGTAGAGTGGGATCCTCTTTGGAGGGTCAGTGCAGATTTGATGGGCCCTATCTGCACTATAGAGATTCTAAGATTCTAAAATTGCAAACCGAGTCAACAAATGCAGGGCTGACTATGGCCAGGGGATGAGGAAGAAATGTCTCTTAAAGTAAAGGTTAATGTCATTATACTGTTATTAATATAATGTCCAACAATACCATCCCTCCTCTCCCTTACACCCCCAACCCCCCACCCCACACACACCTATTAGATGAGACTGCTACCTCTGCGTCAGAAAAAAGCTCACATCATGGAAATCCAACTGAATGGAGGGACCATTGCAGAGAAAGTGGACTGGGCACACGAGAAACTAGAGAAACCAGTCCTAGTGAGCACTGTCTTCCATCAGAACGAAATGATCGATGTGATTGGTGTCAGCAAAGGAAAAGGATTCAAAGGTAACTCCGAGACTTGTTAACCTGCCGAGACTCTGTTGTGATATTTAGGCATGAGATGAAGAACAATTATTCCATTTAGAAACTCTGTTTTTCAACCATTTTTGGATTAGGAAGTTGAAGGTTTCACACAAATGAACAATTCTATGATGTTAGTAACCAATCCTAAACTCAAAATGGAACCAAGGGAGCACTGGTTGGTAAGAATGGTACAATATTCTCTATCCTCATTGCCTAGATAGATGGCACCCAGTTCCACCTATATTCTCTCTTATTCCAAGATACTGGAACATTAGTCCAGCTTAGATCTAAATCATTTCATTCAAATATTGTACATTAATTTTAAAGTGAATATATTACATATTGTATTGGACAAAAACCTTACTAGTGCAATAAATTTGACTGCTTGTATTATACTTGGTAAGGGTGGAAAGGAATATTAGATGTGACTCAGGCTCAAGCCTAAACATACAATAATGTATGAGGTAATCAGCAATCCAAAGTGCTGATTAGTTACCATTCATTCTCCGAGTATTTCAAATTTGTGATTCCAATGTAAATGTCAAGAAGTCCCTAAAATGCAAGGAGAATGTCTGACTATTGTTGTTCCTGTTATCTTACCAAATAAAGCTTAGCCTATATTCTTAAAAGTACATTAAGGTCATTGTATATCTGTTTGCAATTTACCTTCTCCCTGTCTCTCACCATTGTTAGATGCAGGAAGCTCTATTTAACTCTACTTAAAGAAGTATTGCATGTATGTTCTAGTCATATAATGTTAGAGTTCTACAGATATACAGCACGGAAACAGACTATTCGGTCCAGCTTGTCCATGCTGACCAGATATCCTAAATTAATCTAGTCCTATTTGCCAGCACTTGGCCCATATCCCTCTAAACCTTTCCTATCCATATACCCATCCAGTTGCCTTTTAAATGTCGTAATTGTACCAGACACCTCCACTTCCTCTGAAGCTCATTCCATACACGTACCACCCTTTGCATGAAAATGTTGCCTCTTAGGTCTCTTTTATGTCTTTCTCCTCTCACCTTAAACTAATGCTCTCTAGTTCTGGACTCCCCCATCCCAGGGGTAAGATCTTGTATCTTTATCCTATCCATGCCCCTCATGATGCTATAAGCCTTTATAAGGTCACCTCAAACTTTCCAACTCTGGCAACATCCTTGTAAATCTTTTCTGTACCCTTTCAAGTTTTACAACGTCCTTCTGATAGGAAGAGACCAGAAGTGCACACAAAATTCCAACAGTGGCCTAACCAAAGTCCTGTACAGCTGCAACATGACCTCCCAACTCCAGTGCTCAATACTCTGACCAATAAAGGAAAGCATACCAAATGCCTTCTTCATTATCCTTTCTACCTGTGACTCTACTTTCAAAGAACCATAAACCTGCCCTCAAGGTCTCTTTGTTCAGCAACACTCCGTAGGACCTTACCATTAAGTGTTAAGTCCAATCTGATTTCCCTTTCTCATCTATTCCCATGGCATAAGTGTGTGAGCAGAATTTCTGTGGACTTGCCTCTGTGTCTGCCATCCTGTAGAAGGAAGCTCAGAGGGAACTGCTGCCCACAAATGCACTTTTACCCTCGATATTGCATCAGGGTCCAGTCTTCATGCTGTTAGCCACATGTGCACATAAACTGACCTAGAGTTATCATAGAATCCTGACAGGTGTGGGAGCAGACCATTCAGCCCATCAATTCCACACTGACCTTCTGAAGAGCATCCCACCCAGACCCATCCCTCTACTCTCAACTTGTAAACCTGCATTTCCCATTGGCTAATCAACCTAGGCAGCACATCCCTGGACACTCTGAGCAATTCAGCACAGCCAATCTAGCTAAGGTGCACATCTTTGGACTGTGGGAGGAAACCAGAGCACCCAGAGGGGAAGGTGCAAACTCCACGCAGACAATAGGCGGAATTGAACCCAGATCCCTGTGCTAACCACTGAGCCACCATGCCTCTAGTTGAAGCTAGAATCAAACTGGAAGAGAAAGGGCTTTCAAGTTTGCGAAGTGGTTGGTTCAAAGACTGGACAGAACTTAAAAACCAGCAAAGAATGACTAAAAAAGAGGAAACAGAGAGAGAAATCCTAAACAACAACAAAAGAATAAAAGTTTCTACAACTATTCAAAAAGCCAAAGATTGTTCTTCAAGTGCCAATTATGTTTTCCACATAGCATGTATATTTTCCCTCAATTATCTTTTAATCGATTGTTGTAATTTCAAAATTAAGGTTACATTGAATTTCTCTGAAAGACTTAATTGCCTGTGAAAATTCCACACAATATTTCAACTCAATCAGATCATTTTTCATCTCCAGAAAATACAACTTCAGTTTCAAGAGTCTCTCATCACAACCAAAATGGGACGGGTGAACGCAAACATTATTTCAAATGGGTTCTGACCAACACATTGCGACTGTGAGCTTTTATATTCTTTGCCTTTTGTGAATCTTCAGTGTCCACTTATAAAGGCATGCAGAAACATGGTGGGAATTTTAAAACCATGGATGTGTTCTGTGGGGTTAGATGAAGAATTATTGGGTCAAAGGATGTGGAGATTATCATAAGTTATTGCGCTAACTGAATGGCGGATATGCATTTAGGAGATTTCGGGGGGAAAGTATGCAAAAGGTAAAATGTAATCACAACAACTGCATCTTTTCTTTGTAATTTGAAGGTGTCACATCCCGCTGGCACACCAAGAAACTTCCCCGGAAGACCCACAAAGGTCTGAGGAAGGTCGCTTGCATTGGAGCCTGGCATCCGGCTCGCGTTGGGTTCACAATTGCCCGGACGGGACAGAAAGGTTATTTCCACCGCACAGAGGTCAATAAGAAGGTATGGTCTTTAGACATTGTGAGGCAAAGTTCCCATCATCCTTGATACTTCATGTCAAACTGTAAATTTTGAGCTAATTTTATAACCCACAACAAACAGAAGCAATCTTTCCTTATCCTACATTAATATGTCCGAGCTCACACTCCAGGAGCTACTTTCCAAATAAGATGTGGGGTTCTCCATCTTGCTAAACTGGTCAGTGCAGATAGGGAGAAGCTGTACCAGCTCACAGAAGGGAAACGAACGATCGTGCAGAGCTTTAAAGTGATGTGACAAAAAAAAATCTTTTTTCACACAGTGGGCAGTTAATATATAGAATGCATTGCCTGAGAATTTGTTGGAAACAAAAAAAAACTGCAGATGCTGGAATCCAAAGTAGACAGGCCGGAGGCTGGAAGAACACAGCAAGCCAGGCAGCATCAGGAAGTGGAGAAGTCAACGTTTCAGGTGTAACCCTTCTTCAGGACTGAAGAAGATTATACCTGAAACGTTGACTTCTTCACCATCTGATGCTACCTGGCTTGCTGTGTTCTTCCAGCTTTCTGGAAATGTGGTGGAAGCAGGTTCTATTGAGACATACAAGAGGGGCATTGGATGGTGGTTTGGATAGTAATAGTGTGCAGGAATATAGGGTTCTGTTCTGCATGGAAGTTGTATATTCTCCCTGAGTCTGCGTGGGTTTCCTCCAGGTGCTCTGGTTTCCTCCCACAGTCCAAGGATGTGCAGATTAGATGGATTGGCCATGCTAAATTGTCTGTAGTGTCCTAGGATATGTAGGCTAAGTGGGTTAACCATGGGAAATGCAGGGTTACAGGAATAGGGTGGGGGCCCAGGTCTGGGAGTGACACTGTGCAGAGGGTTGGTGCAGAGACCAAATGCCCTCTATGTGCACTGTAGGGATTCTAAGATTCTAAGGAAGAGATATTGCCCTGAATGTTGGGGGATGCTCTTTTGTATAGTGCCATGGGCTGTTTTAAACTTCATGAAGGTTGAAGACTGGTCTCGTGGTGCATTAGGAGTGCTTGGACCGAGAAGCTCTGGGTTCAAATCTGGCTCCAGGACTTAGAGTGCTTGTGACACAACCTTACAATAGTTCGTCATCCTGCTAAGTCTCACAAAATATGCAGAGCAGGTGCTAAGAACAGAGGGGAAAAAAAATCCTGGCCAGCCTGACAATATAAGGAATGCTGCCCTCAGAAACCAGATCCACTCGTTTCTCTCGCAGTCTGAAACTAAGAGGGAGATGTCCACAGTCCCTTGTGGGTAAATAACAGACGATTTAGTAATAGGGCCTTGATTGAATGCCTCATCCTAAAGACACTAGCTCTCAGTGCTAATGCCTGATTATAAACACCATGTGAATGTTTCTTTGTCTTGGTTCATGCTCAGATATATCGTATTGGAAAAGGTATCCATATCGAAGATGGCAAATTAGTGAAAAATAATGCTTCTACTCATTATGATCTGACTGATAAGAGCATCACTCCTATGGTGAGTCACTTTGAACATTCTCACTTGGAATATAGCTGATGTTTGCAAATTGATTCTGACAATTATAAAGTGCTGCTATCCTCCTTATATATCATTCTGAGTTCTTACCACAAGAACCAATACTTCTCAAGAATATACCATCTATAAATGGGTTGACCACTAGTTGTAGGATAGTTCCAGTTAGTTAGAACTTACTGCTTGTGGTTAATGGTTCCTTCATCCCTGCGTTACCCAGCTTGAACTTACTGGTAATTTATGAATCTTACTATATTTCACATATAAAGTCAAAAAATAACTCACCTCAGTCAGGCAGAATGGAGGTTTCACCTAGATTATTAAAGACTATGGACTCAATCTTACTTTTCTTTGCTAAATCCGAGTTGCATTGAATGTTTTGGAAGGATTTCCACCATGTGACTTAACAGGTTTTCTCACAAAATTTGCCTCATGAACTATCTATCATGCCCCAAGGCATGCCTCAGGTCCCATTTTACCACACGTTGTTTCTGGAACAGTTTACCACTCAGTGGATATACACCAAAAGCCCAGCATCCTTTGCATCCACTCCATCTTTGATAGAGCACTGTGTAAATGGACTTGTGTTAGCAATCCAGTGCTGCCCCTTATCAGCAATGGTATGGCATTACAGCCACAGAACCACACTGCCCAAGGCACACAGGTTGACATTCTCTCACATGTATGACCCCATTCTCTCAGCCGGGTTACTGTTTAACCAGCAGGCCACACACCTTACCTGTCAGTAACTGCATCCAAATTAACACCTTCTCTAGGTCAGTACAGTTAAAGGCAAAAAGCAAACACTGTCCAAACCTCTGATGTTCACCCCTACCACACCAACCAGCATCACGCCTAATGACTATTTTATGGTCCATGATGGACTGCTTTATCCACTGGAACTAGTTGTCAATCAACTTCTGTCTGGTTTGTAATGCTTGGTGCACTTGCATTCTGCCATGGACAATGTCAGCTTCCTCCTCCCCAGGCTCCTCCTCCTCCTCCTCTTACATGGAACGTCTCCCAGTTCCTCAGTGTCCATCACACTGCCTCATTGGAATGTCTCCCAGTTCCTCAGTGTCCATCACACTGCCTCATTGGAACGTCTCCCAGTTCCTCAGTGTCCATCACACTGCCTCATTGGAACATCTCCCAGTTCCTCAGTGTCCAGTACACTGCCTCATTGGAACGTCTCCCAGTTCCTCAGTGTCCAGCACACTGCTTCATTGGAACGTCTCCCAGTTCCTCAGTGTCCAGGACACTGCCTCATTGGAACGTCTCCCAGTTCCTCAGTATCCATCACACTGCTTCATTGGAACGTTTCCCAGTTCCTCAGTGTCCAGTACACTGCCTCATTGGAACGTCTCCCAGTTCCTCAGTGTCTAGCACACTGCCTCATTGGAATGTCTCCCAGTTTCTCAGTGTCCAGGACACTGCTTCATTGAAACGTCTCCCAGTTCCTCAGTGTCCAGCACACTGCTTCATTGGAATGTCTCCCAGTTCCTCAGTGTCCAGTACACTGCTTCATTGGAACATCTCCCAGTTCCTCAGTATCCATCACACTGCCTCATTGGAACGTCTCCCAGTTCCTCAGTGTCTAGCACACTGCCTCATTGGAACGTCTCCCAGTTCCTCAGTGTCCAGGACACTGCTTCATTGGAACGTCTCCCAGTTCCTCAGTGTCCATCACACTGCCTCATTGGAACGTCTCCCAGTTCCTCAGTGTCCATCACACTGCCTCATTGGAACGTCTCCCAGTTCCTCAGTGTCTAGCGCACTGCCTCATTGGAACGTCTCCCAGTTCCTCAGTGTCTAGCGCACTGCCTCATTGGAACGTCTCCCAGTTCCTCAGTGTCCATCACACTGCCTCATTGGAACGTCTCCCAGTTCCTCAATGTCTAGCACACTGCCTCATTGGAATGTCTCCCAGTTCCTCAGTGTCCAGGACACTGCTTCATTGGAACGTCTCCCAGTTCCTCAGTGTCCATCACACTGCCTCATTGGAACGTCTCCCAGTTCCTCAGTGTCTAGCACACTGCTTCATTGCCTGCTCCAACTGTGCAGACCACAGCTTGCCAGGATGATGCAACACACTCTGGGAGCACTATAAATGGCCAGGACCAGTCGCATGTTTTCCAGTTCTCTGCCCTTGTCTCTCTTTATGTATCAGCATGTATGATTTAATATGTGGTCCTCAGTCCCTCTGTTTAGCATATCCTTGTTTGATAAGATGGCTAATTTGAGGAAATAATCACTTAGTTCAACCGGGTCCTTCAGAGATAGGGCAAGTTACCACCCTACATGGTTCTTATGTGACTGTTAAGTTGCACACAATGTGCTTGGCATTAACTATCTTTGGTACAACCCGGGATTGGTAATAAATACTGGTTTGCTGGCATTGCCTACCTCCTGGTAAGAAAGAAAAAAAGAATAGTTGGGAGAAGGAAGCAAGGGGAAGAACCTGCCCAACTGATTCATTAGTCTGTTGTTATGAGTCCAGAAAAAGTACAAATTACAGTTTAATAGGAATGAATCAATTGTTCAAAGATACATCTTTCCAAATGTTCATCCAACTCGTTACTTCAATAATGCTAAATTTTAAACAATACTGAATCCCTTATCTCTCAGTCATGTTTGTAATAATCTGTTCATGTTACCTTATGCTTTGTTGACTGACAGATTTATTCATTGCACATGTAATTCAGTCCATGGGCAGTTACAATTTAACAGCCGTACTGTTTACAGTTCTAATTATGTTCAGATATTTTGGCTTCAGTTACTTGTTGATTCTTGTGTTGTACTAATCGGATGCTGGTTGCAATCGATCTGCTTTTCTGTTTTAGGGTGGATTTCCGCATTATGGTGAAGTGAACAATGACTATGTTATGGTGAAAGGCTGTGTTGTTGGAACGAAGAAGCGTATTCTTGCGCTCAGAAAGGTACACCGTCCCCCCTCTGTGTGGCAGCAATGTGTTCGGGGAGTCGTCAATTCGAGCTTTGCTTTTGTGGTGTTTTGAGGGAGAGAGTTTTCTCTGTCCACTTTTTAAGCATCAAGTGCGCGTTCGTTAAAATTACATACAGAGACAGTGGCCCAGAAACTGGCAGTTATTGCTCCATGATGGGCTCCATTCCTGAGAATGTCAGTAGTTTAGTGGCTCAGTGGTTAGCACTGCTGCATCACAGCGCCAGGGATCTGGGTTCGATTCCAGTTGACTCTCTGTGTGGAGTTTGCATGTTCACCCTGTGTCTGTGTGAGTTTCCTCCCACAATCTAAAGATGTGCAGGTTAGGTGAATTGGCCATGCTAAATTGTCCATAGTGTTGAGGGGTGTGCAGGTGAGGTGCATTAGTCTGGGGTAAATGTAGAGTTATAGGGTAGGGAGAATGGGTCTGGGTGGATTACTCTTTGGAGGGTCAGTGTGGATTCATTGGGCCGAAGGGCTTGTTCCGTACTGTAGGGATTCTATGATAAAATTCGTGAAAGCAGAACTGGTTAAAAATCAAGGATAGACGAGTCTTGCCTGCGGAAGTTGAATTTTGTCTTTAATTTATTTGTTGATGCGGATAGGCAAATTCATGATTTTGTGGATACGGAGGATTTATTGTGGTTGTTTCTGAAGTGGGATGGAATCCTTGTATTACCAGCACCCAGGGAAGCCAGTGGAAGCACGATAGTCAATTTATATATGTCAGGGTTATATCACAGCCACAATGTCTGTGGAAAAAGCCGTTATCAATATGGCGGCTGGTACACAACTAGCATGGAATGAGCACGTGTTTTCCCGTGCCATATTCAGTCCTGAAACGTCCATTGGAAAACAAAGCAGCACTCTTAAATAAAGTCAGTCGACATCCTGGAACAAAGCATGAGGTTTCCATGGAAACGATGGAAGGGACAACTTGGAAACCTTTCGATCAAAATCTCAAGAATGGGTAAAACAGCATTTGTACAGGCGGGCATCCATTTCAAGTGCAGAAGGGTCACTGAAAGCCGCGGACTGGTTGATTGTATGTCATGATCGTATTAAGTACACTCCAGAAGGTACGCTGTTACATTGTATTCCTGGAGGAACTGGAGGTGATTATTCAGGGTTGCTGTCTGCTCTTCTTTTTCAGTCTCTCCTGATTCACACCAAGAGGACTGCTATTGAATCGGTTGAGCTCAAGTTCATTGACACAACTTCCAAATTTGGCTACGGACACTTCCAGACACCAGAGGAGAAGAGAGCCTTCATGGTAGGGATACCAACAATAACAAAGAGCAGTATAGCACAGGAACAGGCCATTCAGCCCACTAAGGCTTTGCTGATACATATTACCTGACTAAAGACCTTTCGTCTCTACATAGTCCACATCCCTCTATTATCTGCCTATTCACGTATATGTCAAGATGCCTCTTAAATGTTGCTATTGTAGCTGTTGCTACCACCTCCTCTAGCAGTGCATATCAGATACTTACCACCCTCTGTGTAAAATAACCTGCCTCTCACATCTCCTTTAAAGTTACTCCCTTTTACCTTAAACCTATGTCCCCCATAGTAATTGACATTTCTACCCTGGGAAAAACACTCCAACCCACCCTCCAATCCATGCCCCTCATAACTATGTAAACGTCTATCAGGTCATCCCTCGTCCTTGGACGTACAAGTGAAAACAACCCAGGTTTCTCCAATCTCTCCTCATAGCTAATACCCTCCAAACCAGGCAACATCCTGCTAAACTGTTTCTGTACCTGTCCAAAGCCGCCACGTCCTTTCAGTAGTGTGGCGATCAGAACTGGACCCAATATTCCAAATGTGACCTAACTAAAGTTCTATGCAATTGCAACATAACTTGGCAATTTTTATACCGCATGCCCCGACTGATGAAGGCAAGCATGCCAAGTGCCATCTTGATCACCTCATATTGCTCTTTCAGGGAATTATGGACCTGTATGCCCAGACCCCTCTATGTTGATGCTACCAAGTGTTCTGCCATTTACTGTATACGTCCCTCCTGCATTAGAACTCCCAAACGTGCATCACCCTTGATTTTTCCAGATTAAACTTCATCTGCCATTTCTCCATCCAAGCCTCTAGCCTATCCATATCCTCCTCACTATCCGCAGCTCCCCCAATCTTTGTGTCGTCCACAAACTTACTAACCACAAACTTACTAAACTTATCACATTTTCCTCCAAATCACCAATTTATATTACAAACAACAAGGCTCTCAGCACTGATCCCTGCAGAACACCACTGGTCATAGATCTCCAGTCAGAAAAACATCCTTCCTCCGCTAATCTCTGTTTTTGATGACTGAGCTAGCACACTGTTTCCATTTTATCATCTCACTGTAGAGTCCATGTGACTGCATCTTTTGTATCAGCCTGCTATGACAGACCTAGTCAAAGGCCTTGCTAAAGTTGATTTCAGAGTAAGTAAGGACTGCAGATGCTGGAGGGTCAGAGTCACAAAGTGTGGTACTGGAAGGCAGCATCCGAGGAGCAGGAGAGTCAACATTTTGGGCATAAGCCCCACATCAGGAATGAGGATATACACAACATCCACCATCCTGCCCTCATCAAACATCTTTGTCACTTCCTCCATAAGTTCTATTCCTAAGAATCTTTTCCAACTATTTCCCTACCACTGACATAAGGCTCACTGGCCTGGAATTTCCTGGATTATCCCTGTTGCCATTCTTACACAAAAAAAAAAGCCAACATTAGCTACTTTCTATCCCTCTGGGGAACCGCTCCTGTGACTGAAGAGAATACAAAGATTTCATACAAGACCCCTGAAATCTCTGCTTCTGCCTCCCTCAGCATGCTGAGATAGATACCGTCAGGTCTTGGGAACTTACCTACTTTAATGCTTTTCAAAACACCCAACCCCCAAACAAGGCTGACAATGTAGCTCAGACTCTGTGGGATAGATTTGGACTCTTTGTGATAGCATAAAGCAGCTGATGATGAGTTAGCAGCTCATTTTACGTTCCTCTCCCGACTTTCCACTGTGGTCATGGGAGATGACATAGTGATAACGTTACTGGGCTAACCATCCAGAATCCCAGGCTAATGTTCTGAGCATGTGGATTGAAATCCCACCATGGTAAAATTGAACTGGTGTGGTAAATCTAAACGGATGGGAAAATTTGAACTGGGTAAAAATATGGAATAAAAAACTAGGTTAATGGTGACCAATTAACAACTATTGATTATTGTAGGTTCATTAAGCTCCTTGTAGTGGAAGGAAATCTGCCAACCTTACCTGGTCTGGCCATCATGTGGCTCCAGACCCACAGCAATGTGGTTGACTCTTAACTGTCCTCTGGGCAACAGGCCATAAATGCCAACCCAGTCAAATGCCCACATCCCATAAAATAAAAAAAAAACGTTAATGTGAAAGTGTGACTGTAGAGGTGATAAGATCTAACAGTCTTTCAGATTAGGGAGTGGCAATTTAACTTAATCCAAACAGATGAATTAAGAGCAGAAGTAGGCTATTCAGCCCCTTGAGCATGTCCATAAGACCATAAGACCATAAGACTTATGTCCTGCCATTCAATAAGATCACTGTTTGCGTTTGGAATTCCATCTTCCCATCTATCCCTGATATCCCCTGCCTCACAAAACTCTATCCAGTTCGGCCTTAAAAAAATATTCAATTAGTCTTCTTACACCACCTTCGGAGGCAGAGAGTTCCAAAGTCACATAACACTGACAGAGGATAAAACTTCTCATTTCCATCCTACAATGCTGATCCCCAATCTTTAAACAGTGTCCACTAGAGGAAACATCCTCTGTGCATCCACCTTCTCAAGACCACTAATGTTATACACTTCAACCAAATCTGCACTCATTCTTTTAAACCTCCGTGGAACCAAGCCCAGCCTGGCCTTCCAAGAAAACCACTCATTCTGGGTACCAATCTAGTAAAGATCCTCTGGTCCACTTCCAACACAATGTTATCCTTCCTTAAATTAGGAGACCAAAACTACAAACAGTGTTTGATTTGTGGTCTCACCAATGCCCTGTATAACTCATGTTCAATTCCTCTCATAACAAAAGTTAGAATCTCATTCGCCTTCTTGTGGCACATTGGGTGGTACAGTGCCTCAATGGTTAGCATGGCTGCCTCACAATGCTAGGGACCTGGTTTTGATTCCAGCCTGTGACTGTGTGGAGTTTGCATGTTCTCCCTGTGTCTGTGTGGGTTTCCATCCGATGCTCTGGTTTCCTCCCACAGTCCAAAAATGTGCGGGTTAGGTGGATCGTCCTTGGGGAAATTGCCAACAATGTGTTAGCCATGGGAAATGCAGGGATGGGGTGGATCTGGGTGGGATGGTCTTTGGAGGGTCGGTTGGACTACATGGGCTGACTGGCCTCCTTCCACACTGTAGGGATTCTATAATCTTCCATATTTGCTGCACACTAGCATTTTGTAAATCACACATTAGAATGTTGAGAAATCTGCAGTCATTCTCCATTTTAATAATGCTCTCCTTTTCTCATTACTCCTACATTCACATTTTTGCACATTATACTCCATCTGCCTGACATTTGCCCACTCAGTCAACCTACTTGTATCAGCAGTATCCTCCTTTTGTCCTCTTCACAACATATTTTCCTATCTATCGTTGTGTCATCTGCAAATTTAGTCATCAAGCTTTCACTCCCCTCATTTAAGTCTTGGATATACATTGGAAAAAGCTGAGGACCCAGCATAGACTCCCGTCCATCAGTCAATTTCTTAACCAGATCCATAATTTGTCTTCAATTCTATGCCTTCTGGAATCCAAATAATCTTTAATGTTCCACTGTTTGCTACTCCAGTCATCACTTCAATGCTTTCAATTAAGCTTCACCTACCCTTGACCTTGACAAATTGTTGAGAACTGTGTTATTTCGACAGAGCACAGTAAACTTTGAATCATTTGACATGCAATTCTCTGCTAATCGAAATTTCTGACCTGTCTTTTTCAACTGTCAGGTTGAAAAATAGGAAATTAACAATAATAACAGTGGATTGTCAAACCTACGGAAGTTAACCTCAGGTTTAAGATTGGATCATAGAATCTCTACAGTGTAGAAACAGGCTCAACAAGTCCACACTTACCCTCCAAAGAGTAATCCACCCAGACCTATTCCCCTACATTTACCCCTGACTAATACATCTACACATTCCTGAACACTACAGGTAATTCAGTATGGCCAATCCACCTAACCTACACATCTTTGGGCTGTGGGAGGAAACCAGAGCACCTGGAGGAAACCCGCACAGACACGGGGAGAACATGCAAACTCCACACAGACAGTCGCCTGAGGCTGGAATCAAACCCAGGTCCCTGGTGCCATGAGGCAGCAGTGCTAACCACTGAGCCACCATGTCGCCCAAAATAAGTGGGTCAGTTTTGGTCACTGCGTCTGGACAATAATATTCAGGTGGGAGCAACTGCCAGTTAAACAGCTAGCTTGATTCTGAATTTGGCCAGAAGAACATGGTATTTGCCCATTCCCAAGATATGGGGCTTGTACTGCTGTGCCCTCCTGTGCTGGGGCCTTTGAGTAAGCTGCTTCCCCTGTCCCTTCAATACCTCAAAGATGGAGCAGACCCTGCATTATGTCCAGAGTAGTCCATCTCCTTGTTAACCAGCATTTCCTGGGCCTGTTGGACAACAACAATTGAACAGAGGAGGACTTGGACAGATATTTAATTAGTAAGGGATTAAAAGGTTATGGAGAGCAGGTATAAAACTGGAGTTGAGGCCAGGAACAGGGCACCCATGTATGTATTGAAAGGCAGAGCAGGGGCTGAACTGCCAATTCCTGCTTCTCGATCTTATGTTTGTATACTGAAGGCAAGTTAATGATGTATATTGGGGGTCAGAATAACACAAAAATCATTTTCATTTCTATCTTGTTCTTTTTATTCAGGGGCCATTGAAGAAAGATCGGGTACAAGTGGGGGCCAGTGTCTCAGCTGATTCTTAACAGCTGAAGGACTGTATTGTCACTGAATCCCTTATCCGGCTGAGAATAAAGAATCGTTTGATGCTCAGTTTTTGTTTTCCAAAGTTACTTGTTACTCTACAATAGCAGGCTACATCTCACAAAATAATGTCAATGATTAAATGGTCAATGCTCCGTATCATCCTGCTTTCTGTGATAATTGATAACATGGGACATAAAATCAGCTGGAAGAAGCTTTTTATCTTTGTTGCTAATCATTTCCACATGTTAAATAATTAACCACGACTGGAATTAGTCTGCCTTCGTCCATGGAAGCAATTTTCAATCCCTCATCGCCCCTTTCCTGCACTGTGAAATGTTTACCTGCTGCAGGGAAAGGAACACTCTGGACATTCCAAGGCCGATTTAATATGTTTTCTCAGTTGGGCCTGCAAGGGGTTGCGCAGCCTGCTGGCTTGTTGTGTGCAATAGTCGCTTAAGTAAACAAAGGTCCTATATCTGTGCTTCGAGGACCCTGATTATAATCCTCATCAGATCCATGTTGGAATCTTCTGCCTATTTTTACCTGGTGTTGACCAGAGGAGTTGACTGGGCTGGTGAGTCAGCTCTTACAAAGAGTTGGTACTGTCATGGACCTGTATGCGTTGTAGGAAGGGCCAAGTTCTATACCCCCAGCCCCACTACAGGATGGGATGGCTGGAAGGCCAATTATAGTCTCTTATTGGCCTCCTTCTCCCGCTGAAGTGTTTTACCTGTGGTGACAGAGGCTGATACCTGGTCATAAAGCCAGTAAGTAAAAGCTGTAGAGTCTTGGTGCCAGGCAAACCCTGTATATATCAGAAGCCAGCCCTCTGCATTTCCCTTTTCCAACAAAACTTTATCCTTTCCCAGACCTGCCACTGAGACCCCCCCCCAAAAGCAGTGGCACTGCTGGAGCATGAGTACCTCATATGTCATGGCTGGCGCGATCGTTGGAGATTGACGGAGGTGCTCGGTGGACAAATCTACTTCAAACCAGTTGCTGCAAAGGAAGATATTGTATGAGGAGAGATGCATTCAACAATTACAGAAAATGCTGGAGAAACTCAGCAGATCTGGCAGGATCTGTGGTGAGAGAAACAGAGTTAATATTTTGAATCTGGTATGACTTTTCTTCAGAATGGGAACAATGTGATAATTGTTATATTTTAAAGATAGTATGAAGAGAAAGTGGAAATACGATGTTGAGGCAGAGGGTCAGCCATGATGATATTGAATGGTAGAGCTGGTTTGAATGGCTGAATGACCCACAACTGTTCCAAGTTTCTCTGTTTCACTATTGTCAATCCTTTACACCTCACACTCATCGGGGCAAACACAAGAATGCCAAATTTCAAACTATCACAGCAACTTCTACTTCAGGTTGGTTGGTTGGTAAGTTGACTCTGATTGACAGGGATGTTGCCATGGAGGCTGCAACAAGCAATCAGAGACTCCTGATGCAACTGGTCATTTAAAAAAGGGTGCAAATAGTGAACATATTCCTCTGCCTGTATATCAAACGTATGAATGTATTCTTGAAAGTATGGATGAACCACACCATGAGGTCAACTGATTTTCTTAAATGGCTTGTTGGTGTAGTTATCAATACACTCAGGGTGTTCAGCAAGTGCTGTTGAATTGCAGAATTCCATCTCACAGCAAATGTTTTGCTTTATGTTTGAAAAACACAAGCTGGCTGTTAGTAGTCTGTACCCTGCCTGATATGAACAACTTGAGGAACATTTTGTTTGATTCAATCAGCCAATCATTTCATGCCCGCTATCCAATCAGCCAATCACTACATGCCCGCTATCCAATCAGACAATCATGATATACCTGCTATCCAAACAGCCAATCAGTACATAGCTGCTATCCAATCAGTCAATCACGACATACCCGCTATCCAAACAGCCAATCACTACATACCTGTTATCCAATCAGCCAATCACTACATACCTGTTATCAAATCAGCCAATCACTACATACCTGCTATCCAAATAGCCAATCACTACATACCTGCAATCCATTCAGCAAATCACTACACACCTGTTATCCAATCAGTCAATCACCACATGCCGGCTATCCAAACAGCCAATCACTACTTGCCTGCTAGCCAATCAGCCTATCACTATATACTTGCATTCATACCGACAATGAAATTCATATTGACTCTTGACCCATTGGGTGGTGGGTAGAAGGGATATACTGTCTACCAACACCCTTGAGATGTTCAGGGAGCGGTGGGTACTGTGGGATATGGAGTGTTTTATTTCCCTCTCTGACTCTATTTTGATTTAATCCCTACCCTCCCCTTCACCTTTTCTTGATCACACAGCATTGCCCTTTGATGAGGAGGGCACTGCTTGTCACTGGCCACTCGAATGTTTCCTTTCTTCCTGGTGGTGGAATATGAATAAGGATTTATGCACTTCTTGTTCTTCACTGTGTCCTACACCTGCAAAAACAAAATGGGTGGTGGGCAGAAAGTGTTTTATTGACTGACAGCAGCATCCTGTCAAAGGAAAGTTCTACTTACTCTGCCATTGTAGCTGCATGAAATATCTTTCTTCGCCTGTTTGAATTTTTGAGATACTTTGGCTTTCCAGAGATAGACTAGCACTTCTCAGAGTTCAGTTTATTCTTGAGCAGGACGTTACTGTACTGAAATCGTGGGCAATTAGGTTTCTTGCAGAATGCAGGGGTCAAACTCCATAAATAGAACAGCACAAAACCAATGATGTATTCACGTTACAATTAACTTCACTTCAAGTAGTTGCTTATCCCTAGGAGTCCTACGCTCACAACAACAGCAGCACATAGATGTGAATGATATCCCAAGATGTGCCTCTTTACAGATGTAGACAGCTGATAATGTGTGGGGATATATGAGACAAAGACAGAGACTGTTCAGTGGAAATTGGATACGGATCATTCTTAGGTCTGCAGCCATTAGGCGTCCCAACTGGGAGGCTCAAGCCTTAATCGATGTTCAGGCTTCATTGACATGCTCTGCTCATGCCTGTTGTGCCTCACTGATGGCTCATTAAGTGTAATATCAAGCTACAGCTGAAGGGCCTGATGGTGTGGACTTGGCAAAACAACAGAGGAGGGCTCGGTCTAATCTACCTACTTCAGAGGGAAGCCACTTTACATCTCTTGACTTGACAAGGACATCTTTGGAAGTCCTACAAAGCATATCTTTCATCGTCATTCACACAATAGACACCGCCACTCAATCTAAAGCAATTTTTGCAAGGGATATAAAACAGACACTGGATGTCTCACTAATGGCTCTTTAAACACTCTCTGCAATGGCTGTGTATTTTCTCTCTTCCAGGTATACAGTTCTCGATACGCAAGAAAATGATAGCTGATGCAAAAGGTAATGAAGATGAGGTAAACAAAATTGGAGAGCAGCTCAAGAAGGCAGCTCACCTCTACCTTCTCAAAGGGGACCTAGGCGCAGGCAATCAATGCTGGCCCAGCCAGTGACACCCACACCCCATGAGTGACTTAAAAAAATGATTTGTGCATGCCATTTGGATGATGTCAATGGGCACATGCTAGGGCTGGACCAGCCATGAGCTGTCCAGGTACATGGATATTATAGTACACTCCTTTACTCCAGTTACAGGAAATCTCTTTGTGATCTGGCTCTGACGTCCAATATAGGGTCAGAATTGCAGGTGTTTGTTCTTGATTACACATGTTCAATCATGACTCCTCACATATGAAAGCTTGGTGGCTCAGTGGTTAGTGCTGCTGCCTCACAGCACCAGGGTCCCAGGTTCAATTCCAGCCTTGGGTGACTGTCTGTGTGGAGTTTGCACATTATCCCCATGTCTGCTTGGGTTTCCTCCAGGTGCTCTGGTTTCCTCCCACAGTCCAAAGGTGTGCAGGTCAGGTGAATTGGTCATGCTAAATTGCCCGTAGTATTAGGTGCATTAGTCAGAGGGAAATGGGTCTGTGTGGGTTACTCTTCAGAGGGCCGGTGTGGACTTGTTGGGCTGAAGGCCTGTTTCCACACTGTAGAGAATAAATAAATATTTATACACTTAATGACAAGGGCCTAGGGGATGTTGCTGAATAAAGAGGCCTTGGAGTGCAGGTTCATAGCTCCTTGAAAGTGGAGTTGCAGGTAGATAGGATAATGAAGAAGGCATTTGGTTTGCTTTCCTTTATTGGTCAGAACGTTGAATATAGGTGTTAGGAGGTCATGTTGCAGCTGTACAGGACATTAATTAGGCCACTATTGAAATACAGCATTCAGTTTTGGTCTCCCTGCTATAGGAAGGATACTGTCAAGCTTGAAAGGGTTCAGAAAAGATGTACAAGCATGTTGCCAGGGTTGGAGCATTTGAGCTACATGGAGAGACTGAACAGGCTGGGGCTGTTTTCCCTGGAGCGTGGGAGGCTGAGGGTTGACCTTATAGAGGTTTATAAAATCATGAGGGGCATGGATAGGTTAAATAGAAAAGGTCTTTTCCCAGGGGTGGGGGAGTCCTGAACTAGAGTGTATAGGTTGAGGGTGAGAGGAGAAAGATATAAAAGGGAACAAAGGGGCAAATGTTTTACACAGAGGGTGGTGCGTGTATGGAATGAGCTGTCAGAGGAAGTGGTGGAGGCTGGTACAATTACAGCATTTAAAAGGCAACTGGATGGATATATGAATAGGAAGGGTTTGGCGGGATATGTGGCAAGTGGCAAATGCTGGCAAGTGGGACTAGATTAATTTAGGATATCTGGTCAGCATGGACAAGTTGGACCAAAGGTTTCAGTGCTGTACATCTCTATGAATCTATGACTCTAATGCCTGGAAAAGATCCCAGCTTGGGTTGATAGGTTGCAAGTAACATTCATGTCATATAAATGTTAGACAATGACCATCTACAATAATAGAGAACCTATCTGTTTTACTCTGACAGTTAATGCATTCCCAACACCGAATCTCTCATAATCAATATTCTGGAGCTTTCACTGTCAAGAAAGTGAACTCAACTAGTTGTATCACACTGTAATTACAAAAGCAGGTGTGAGACTGGAAAGCAATTCACCTCCTGCCTCCTCAAAGCCTGCCGAAGACACAATGTAGGAATGTGATCACATACTCCCCACTTGCCTATATGAATGCAGCTCCAAAAACACCCAGGACAAAGCCTGTTTAAATAGTACCTCAACCAAAATTCTCAACACCCACCATTGACACTTGGACAGCAGTGTATACCATCTACAAGACATACTGCAGGTAACTGAGGCTCCTGAGACAGCATCTTCCTAACCTGTCAAGCCCATCCGCTAAAATGGAAAGGCATAATATGGGAACACCACCACTTGCAAGTTCCTCTGGTAGCTACTTCACCATCCTGACATGATCCGGTCTCTTGAATATTGCTGCTTCAAAATCCTGGAATTCCCTCCCTAATGGCATTGCAGGTCTACCCATAGCACATGGACTGCAGCTGTTCAAGAAGGCACCACTTCCTTGAGGGCAACTAGGGACAGGCATTACATACTGGCGCTGGCACATTCATCCAGATTACCTGAACAGTCAGAAGTAATCCTTGCATTTACGCAATGCCTGAATGAATGCCAGAACTATTGTAGATTTGTTCTCCTTCAACACTTTTGAAGAAATGATCCCACTGTTCTTCAGGATTAGTTTTTGATGAGTTGCTGACAGTCAGTTTGTGCTTTTGTCTCCCAGAGCCATGTTGTAATGATGTAACATCCGAGTCCATCTTGGTCTGAATTAGCTCAGTGATTTGTCAGTGTATGACAGCAGCTTTAGTACCCAGAATCTTTTCCCCACTGTTTCGCTGCTTCTACTGATCAGGTCCTCATCATCAGATACAGTCATACAACATGGAACAGACCCTTCGTTCCAACTTGTCCATGCTGACCAGATATCCCAATCTGACATAGTCCAACTTGCCAGCAATTATTCCTCTCAACCCCTCCTATAGCTATCCAGCTGCCTTCTAAATGTTGTTGAGAATGTGTTGCTGGGAAAGCCAGCAGGTCAGGCAGCATCCCAGGAGCTGGAGAATCAATGTTTCAGGCATAAGCCCTTCATCAGGAATGAGGCTTGTGGGTTGGGGCTGAGAGATAAATGGTGGGGCTTGGGGTGATAGCTGAGAAAGCGATAGGTGGATGAAGGTGAGGGAGAAGGTGATAGGTCAGAGGATGCAGTGATGGACAGTTCAGGAGAGTGGTGTCGTACTGATAGCTTGGGACTGGGATAATGTGGGGGGAGGGGGAAATGAGGTAGCTGTTGAAATCCACATTTATCCCATGTGGTTGCAGGGTCCCAAGGCGGAATATGAGGCATTCTTCCTCGCGGGATCTGGTGGTAACAGTTTGGCGGTGGAGGAGGCCCAGGACCTGCATATCCTTGATGGAGTGGGAGGGGGAGTTGAAGTGTTCAGCCACGGGACGGTGGGGTTGGTGGTGCGGGTGTCCCAGAGATGTTCTCTGAAATGATCTGCAAGAAGGTGTCTTGTCTCCCGGATACAGAGGACACCACACTGGGTTCAACGGATGCATTAGACGACATTGGTAGATGTACAGGTAAATTTCTGACGGACGTGGAAGGATCTGTTGGGCCTTGGACAGCGGTGAGGGGAATGGTGTGGGCGGTGCCTATGGACATTTCGTTCCTCAGTGCCTGCCTACAGAAGCCCACACCCCACTCCTAGCACCTTTCCCTGCCACCGCAGGAAGTGCAGAACCTACGCCCACACCACTCCCCTCACCTCCGCCCAAGGCCCCAAGGGATCCTTCCACATCCATCAGAAATTTACCTGTACCTCTACCGATACCACCTACTGCATCTATTGCACTTGGCGTGGTCTCCTCTACACCAGGGAGACAGAACGCCTTCTTGCGGATCATTTCAGAGAACATCTCTGGGACACCCACACCCACCAATACCACTGCCCAGTGGCTGAACACTTCAACCAACTCCCCTTCCCACTCCGTCAAGGATAAGCAGGTCCTGGGCCTCCTCCGCCACCAAACCATTACCACCCAATGGCTGGAGAAAGAACGCCTCATATTCCGCCTTGGGATCCAGCAACCACACGGGATAAATGTGGATTTCAACAGCTTTATAATTCCCCCTGCTCCCACATTATCCAAGTGCCAAGCCTCCAACTCGGCACCACCCTCTGCACCTGTCCATCATTCCCCTCTCTGACCTATCACCTTCTCCCTCACCTTCATCCACTTAACTGAGACGTGGCTTCAAGTGGATAGGGCCTGGGAAATGAATATTCAAGGCTACATGTGCTATCGTAAGGACAGACTGACGGGCAGAGCGGATGGGGTGGCCATGTTGGAAAGAGATGATATTCAGTCTCTTGCGCGGGGGGACCTAGAATCAGGGGAGGTAGAGTCAGTGTGGATAGAGCTGAGAAATTCTAAGGGTAAAACGACCCTCTTGGGAGTTATCTACAGACCCCCAAACAGTAGTCTGGATGTCGGATGTAAGTTGAATAAGGAGCTGAAATTGGCCTGTCACAAAGATGTTACTACAGTTGTTATGGGGGATTTCAACATGCAGGTAGACTGGGAGAATCAGGATGGTATTGGACCTCAAGAAAGAGACTTTGTGGAGTGCCTCAGAGATGGATTCTTAGAACAGCTGATGCTGGAGCCTACCAGGGAGAAGGCAATCCTGGATCTAGTATTGTGCAACGAACCAGAATAGATCAGGCACCTCAAAGTGAAGGAGCCATTGGGAAGTAGTGACTATAATACAATAAGCTTCAATCTGCAATTTGAGAGCAAGAGGGTACAATTAGAAGTGACAATATTTCAGTTGAATAAAGGGAACTATGGAGCTATGAGGGAGGACCTGGCCAAAGTTCAATGGTGCAATACATTAGCAGGGATGACAGTGGAGGAACAATGGCAGATATTTCTGTGTATAATACAGAAGATGCAGGATCAGTTCATTCCAAAAAGGAAGAAAGATCCTAGGAGGAGACATGGGTGGCCGTGGCTGATGAAGGAAGTTAAGAAACATATAAAGTTAAAAGAGAAAAAGTATAACATAGCAAAGATAAGTGGGAAACGGAGGACTGGGAAGCTTTTAAAGAACAATAAAGGATTACTAAGAAGGAAATACACAGAGAAAAAATGAGGTACGAAGGTAAGCTGGCCAAAAATATAAAGGAGGATAGTAAAAGCTTTTTTAGGTATGTGAAAGGCAAAAAAATGGTTAAGACTAAAATTGGGCCCTTGAAGACAGAAACAGGGGAATATATTATGGGGAACAAAGAAATGGCAGAAGAATTGAATTGATACTTAAGATCTGTGTTCACTGGGGAAGACACAAGCAAACTCCCTGAGGTAACAGTGGCTGAAGGACCTGAACTTAAGGGAATTTATATTTGCCAGGAATTGGTGTTGGAGAGACTGTTAGGTCTGAAGGTTGATAAGTCCCCGGGGCCTGATGGTCTACAGCCCAGGGTACTGAAGGAGGTGGCTTGAGAAATCGTGAATGCGTTGGTGATTATTTTCCAGAGTTCGATAGATTCAGGATCAGTTCCTGTGAATTGGAGGGTGGCTAATGTTGTACCACTTTTTAAGAAAGGTGGGAGAGAGAAAGCAGGAAATTATAGACCAGTTAGTCTGACTTCAGTGGTGGGAAAGATGCTGGAGTCAATTATAAAGGATGAAATTACGGCACATCTGGATAGTAGTAACAGGATAGGACAGAGTCAGCATGGATTTATGAAGGGAAAATCATGCTTAACTAATTTTCTGGACTTTTTTGAGGATGTAACTCTGAAGATGGGCGAAGGAGATCCAGTAGATGTAGTGTACCTGGACTTTCAGAAAGCTTTTGATAAAGTCCCACATAGGAGGTTAGTGAGCAAAATTAGGGCGCATGGTATTGGCCACAAAGTACTAACTTGGATTGAAAGTTGGTTGGCTGACAGGAAACAAAGAGTAGTGATAAACGGCTCCATTCCGGAACGGCAGGCAGTGACCAGTGGGGTACCGCAGGGATCAGTGCTGGGACTGCAGCTTTTTACAATATATATTAATGATATAGAAGATGGTATTACTAATAACATTAGCAAATTTGCTGATGATACAAAGCTGGGTGGCAGGGTGAAATGTGAGGAGGATTTTAGGAGATTAGAGGGTGACCTGGACAGGTTAGGTGAGTGGTCAGATGCATGGCAGATGCAGTTTAATTTGGATAAATGTATGGTTATCCACTTTGGTGGCAAGAACAGGAAGGCAGATTACTACCTAAATGGAATCAATTTAGGTAAAGGGCCAGTACAGAGAGATCTGGGTGTTCTTGTACACCAGTCAATGAAGGTAAGCATGCAGGTACAGCAGGTAGTGAAGAAGGCTAATAGCATGCTGGCCTTCATAACAAGAAGGATTGAGTATAGAAGCAAAGAGGTTCTTCTGCAGCTGTACAGGGCCCTGGTGAGACCACACCTGGAGTATTGTGTGCAGTTCTGGTCTCCAAATTTGAGGAAAGACATTCTGGCTATTGAGGAAGTGCAGCGTAGGTTCACAAGGTCAATTCCTGGAATGGTGGGATTACCTTATGCTGAAGGACTGGAGCGACTGGGGTTGTATACCCTTGAGTTTAGAAGACTGAGAGGGGATCTGATTGAGACATATAAGATTATTAAAGGATTGGACACGCTGGAGGCAGGAAACATGTTTCCGCTGATGGGTGAGTGCCGAACCAGAGGACACAGCTTAAAAATACGGGGTAGACCATTTAGGACAGAGATGAGGAGAAACGTCTTCACCCAGAGAATGGTGGGTGTGTGGAATGCTCTGCCCCAGAGGGCAGTGGAGGCCCAGTCTCTGGATTCATTTAAGAAAGAGTTGGATAGAGCTCTCAAGGATAGTGGAATCAAGGGTTATGGAGTTAAGGCAGGAACAGGATACTGATTAAGGATGATCAGCCAGGATCATATTGAATGGTGGTGCAGGCTCGAAGGGCAGAATGGCCTACTCCTGCACCTATTGTCTATTGTCTATTATTGCTTTCTTAGCTACCTTCCCCCCCATCCCCACCCCCCCTCCCATTTATCTCTCAGCCCCCCACCTCCCCCATCCACAAGCCTCATTCCTGATGAAGGGGTTATGCCCGAAACGTCAATTCTCCTGCTCCTCGGATGCTGCCTGACCTGCTGTGCTTTCCCAGAAACACACTCTCGACTCTGATCTCCAGCATCTGCAGTTCCTCACTGCCTTTTGTAATTTTATCTGCCTCAAACACTTCGCCTTGCCAGTTCATTTCACGCACCACCCTCTGCGTGAAAGTGCTACCCCATAGGTCCTTTTTAAATCTTTTCCCTCTCACCTGGAGTCTATGCCCTCTAGTTTTGGACTCCCCCATGCTGGGAAAAAAACCTTGGTGATTCACCCTTTCCATGCCCCTCATGATTCTATAAAGTCACCCCTCAGCTTCCAGCACTCCAGGGAAAATAGACCCAGCCTATTCAGTCACTCCCTATAGCTCAAACTCTCCAACCCTGACAACGTCCTTGTAAATGTGGTTCTGTTCGCCAAGCTGGGAATTTGTGTTGCAGACGTTTTGTCCCCTGTCTGGGTGACATCCTCAGTGCTTGAGAGCCTCCTGTGAAGTGCTTCTGTGATGTTTCCTCCGGCATTTATAGTGGTTTGTCTCTGCGCTTCCAGTTGTCAGTTCCAGCTGTCCACTGCAGTGGCCGATATATTGGGTCCAGGTCAATGTGTTTGTTGATAGAATCTGTGGATGAGTGTATTCGCCAAAAATGGATACCCCCGCAATTTCATCAACAGATGCCTAAGGGAAAGACAACGGAATGAGGACAGCCACGTTACCATACATCAAGAACATTTCTGAACTGACAGCCAGACTACTGCGACCACTAGGACTCATAACAGCACACAAACCAACAGCCACTCTCAGACAACAACTTACCAGGACAAAGGACCCAATACCCAGCATGAGCAAAACCAATATAGTGTACAAAATCCCATGCAAGGACTGCACAAAACACTACGTAGGACAAACAGGAAGACAGCTAACGATCCGTATCCATGAACATCAACTAGCCACGAAACGACACGACCAGCTATCCTTAGTAGCCACACACGCAGATGACAAGCAACATGAGTTCGACTGGGACAACACTACTATTATAGGACAAGCCAAGCAGAGAACAGCCAGGGAATTCTTAGAGGTATGACACTCATCCACAGATTCTATCAACAAACATATCCCAATATACCGGCCACTGCAGCGGACAGCTGGAACTGACAACCGGAAGTGGCAGAGACAAACCACTATAAACGCCGGAGGAAAGATCACAGAAGTGCTTCACAGGAGGCTCCCAAGTACTGAGGATGTCACCTAGACAGGGGATGAAAAGTCTGCAACACAAATTTCCAGCTCGGCGAACAGAACCACAACAACGAGCACCCGAGCTACAAATCTTCTCACAAACTTTGAAAATCCTTGTAAGTCATTTTTGCGCCCTTTCAATTTTAACTACATTCTTCCTGTAGCAGGGAGATCAGAATTGTACACAGTTCTAAAAGTCCCTCATCAATGTCCTGTGCAGCCGCAACATGACATCATAACGCATACACTCAATGTTCTGGGGATCGGTTTAGGTGATTGGCTGGATGGTTGGTTTGTGAAACATTATGATACCAACAGCATGGCTTCAATTCCCACACCAGCTGAGGCTACCATGGAGGACTGCCCTTCTCAATCTCTCCCCTTGTCTGAGGTTTGGTGCCTGAGTGTGGTGATGGAAAAGCACAGCCAGTCAGGCAGCATCTGAAGACATTCCTGATGAAGAGCTTATGCTCGAAGCGTCAACTTTCCTGCTCCTCGGATGCTGCCTGACCAGCTATGATTTTCCAGCACCACTCTTTTTGACTCTGACCTCCAGCATTTGCAGTCCTCACTTTCTCCTCCCTGAAGTTGGTGGCCCTTGGGTTTAATCACTACTGGTCATGTCTCTCTCTAATGAGAGAGCATACAAATGGTCTGGTGAGACTATGGTGACTCACACACACCTCAATGTTCTGACCAATGAAACCAGTATGTCTTCTTCACTACCTATTCCTGATGAAGGGCTTTTGCCTGAAATGTCGATTTTCCTGCACCTCGGATGCTGCCTGACCTGCTTTGCTTTTCCAGCACAACTCTTTTTGACTCCACTGTCAAGGAACTATGCACCTCTTGGTCCTCAGCAGAATTAACCCTCACCGTATCATTTTCTACATAATGAGACAAGTGGATCAGTTTATAACTGCGGCTATATGACCTAGATTGTTGGAATAACGCAGAGAAGCTCACTAAGACTGACCAAAACCACACCGCTAACACACCAGCCATCGCCACTCTCATTGGTCATGTTTGATGTCACATTGGCCACATTGGTATAGAGGGGAAGTACTGGTCAACTGGTATTATCATTCGATTACTAATCCAGAAACTCAGGCTACTGTTTTGGGGACTCTGCTTGAATCCCATCATGATAGATTGTGGCATTTGAATCCAATAAAAATCTGGAATTGAGTCAAGTGATGATCATGAAACAAACCATTGCTGATTGTCAGGGGGAAAACCCCATCTGATTTACCAAGTTCATCTGGAAATGGAAATCTTCTGTCGTACCTGGTCTGGCCTACACCCACCTCCAGACCCACAGCAATGTGGTTGACCATCGGCTATCCTCTGAGACCATTAGGGCTGACCTTAATCACCCACATCCTGCGAATGAATAAAATAAAGCATTTGGTGTGGGATTGACATCTGCTTTGGAAATTGAAGCTACTCCTGTGGTAAATGGACCCATGGGTTTGACGTTGCCGATTCCCAGGTTCGGAGTTAAATGTCCTGCTGTGTTAATGGGTGAGCCGAGTCCCCTGGGAGATATTTCACACTGAAGTTAATTATTGTTTCCACATTGAAGGGGCCTCCCAAGGAGGAAAATACTTTGGTGGACAGTAAACAGCTTCAATCCATCTATCCTCATTCCAGGTATACGTTGCTAGATTCGTCTATCCCCAGTTTCCACAGGCTGGGCATGTGGGCTGTTTCTTTTCTTTGTCTTTCCACAGCCATCTGCGGTTTCTTTTCCTGTCTGGGCTGTAACTTGGGAGAACTCCAAACCCATGAAACATTAGCCTCCCACATCATTGCTCAGTTGGAGAGATATAGCCCTGTAAACCAATGTGGTTAATGAGCAACGTCACCTCCACAAATATCTTGGGATTTGCTACCTGAAGGATTTGTGTCTCGACATTCTTGGGATTAACAATTAAGTTTGGAGTTTGTGTTTAAAGGTCTCTATTTGTACGGGTTTCCTTATCATGCTTGGCTCTTTTGAAGCCAATCTGATAGAGATTGATTAACAACGTTATTATAAATTCAGCTAATCCCTCATATGGCTACCTGCTGGGTAGAAGATGACCAAAATTAATCACTGTCTGTTTTTCAATATCTACCAAATCCCATGCTCTGACGAAATCACTTGGGAACTCTGCAGTCTTCACAACTTAACAACGAGTTCAACAACTTGGCTTGGGGCCATGTTCTTACTCCCCATGTCTGCGTGGGTTCCTTCCGGGTGCTCCGGTTCCTCCCACAAACCAAAGATGTGCAGGTTAGGTGAACTGGCTGTGCTAAATTGCCCCATAGTGTTCAGGGACGTGTAGGTTAGCTGCATTAGTCAGGAGTAAATATAGGATAATAGGGTAGGAGAATGGGTCTGGGTAGGTTACTCTTCGCAGGGTTGGTGTGGACTTGTTGGGCTGAAGGATCTGTTTCCACACCGTAGGGGATTCTACTCCAATCCTCACACACCAGGCCCTATCACCACATGGGCTGTTACCACAAACAACCCACTGTCAGCCACTGATGGTCCCCATTAGCAGCTCCTGATTCTCCCAGACTGACCTTTAACTGGTTCTTTGTCTACCCCAGTGCTTTTCTCTCTCTTTGGGCTCCATCCCCACCTTTTGCTTACTCTCTCCCCTCTCCCCACGCCAATGTCTGCATAAATACCAACCTTTTCCTGGCTACCATCGGTCCTGAAGAAGGGTGACCGAACCCGAAACATTAACTCTGCTTTCTCTCCACAAATGCTGCCAGACCTGCTGAGTTTCTCCAGCAATGTCTGTGTTTGTCTCCGATGAAATGAGTCTGTCATTTGCAATAAACGTCATTATAATCATCGATACTTGCTGTGTATGTCTAAGGTACTTCCCCCTATGAAAGTGCTTCTGTAATAAAGTGGAAACATTAATAGAATGGATTGAAATAGCCAGTGCCCTAGTTAGAACGATATTGAGAGGTTCATGCAGGAAGACAGGATGCGGAACTGTGAAATCTGTAAGGCAGCAATAACTCCAGCAAATAAGCTTCCTCTCACACCAAGCACGGAACTTTTGAAATGCACAGTTTGCACGGAAAGCTGGATGGTTTTGATTTATTTTAAGAAAAGAACAACGCATGCAACTCTAACAGCCATCTTTCCTTACACAAGTATTGCCTGGCAACAGATAATTAATACAAAGAGAATTCTTAAGAAAACACCATTATTGTATCAATGGCTTATTGCACTGAACACAGTGGCTTGTTATTCTCAAACCATCATAAAGAGGACATGATAAATAGGCAAAACTTTTCTCTGTACAAATACTGTAACATGCATTAACAAAAGAAGGAAAGTGCTTTCAGGGTTGTACCAAAAATGCAAAGACTTTACCAGATCACATTTCTATCCTTCATATCGGTCAAAGCTGCCCAATAACGCCTTATAAATAGTTACAAGAGTGGACAATCCCATTTCTTTAAAAAAAACTTCCACACCCTGACTCTCTGGCAGAGTAATTTTTCATTTTTGCGCAGGAGCTGAGACTCAGTGCAAATCTGAGCTCATCTTAACTTGAGCTGTTTTGTCAGAGCATAAACTGCTCTGCTACGTTTGCATCCCTGCTCTCAGAATGGTTTTTAAAAAAATTCTCTGGTGAAGTAGAAATGTGTGCAGCCAAGTAGATCTTAGAGTGCACTGAGCTGGGAGGATGGCAGGACAAATTTTGCGGCTGGATTTATTTGGAACCAGTTTCCTCTGCTAAGGCCGTGATTCATAAGTTCTGCTGGGAAAAATTCCAAGCTCTTGGCTACAGGTAATGCTTTGAGATTATTCCAGCAGAATCCATGCAAATAGCTGAGGCCTCACAGTCTCTGCTCTTACTGAGGTGTCCTGATATTCTCTGGGCTTTAGGGACTGCAGTGAATCTGAATGGGAGAGACGAGTTCCTTCTATTTTCAGCCTACTTAAGTGAATTGCTCCTGGAATCCCAAATCCCAATCTGTAAATGTTGCACCATTTTTTGACATAAAAAGACGGATGAGGAACAAGGGAGGGAAGTTTGGGTGGCACGTTCAACTCTACGCTGGGAGAACAGCCTAGGGACGTGTTCGGATTGTCTGGAAGTGGCTCAGTTGATGTTAGACAGCAGGAAAGATCGGGTGGGAAAAGACAGAACTTTGTTAATTTAATCTGAAGCCAGACAATGAAGTAAATCTCAGATGCCAATTTTCTGCTTAATATTTGACTGAATCATAGAATCCATACAATGTGGAGACAGGCCCTTCGGCCCAACAAGTCCACACCAACCCTCTGAAGAGTAACCCACCCAGACCCATTCCCCTTCTGTATTGCTATACATTTACCCCTGTTGAATGCAACCTAAGCTACACATCCATGGACACTGTGGGCAATTTAGCATGGCCAATCCACCTAATCTGCACATCTTTGGATTGTGGGAGCATCCAGAACAAACCCACCCAGACAGTCGCCCGAGGCTGGAATCAAGCCCAGGTCCCTGGCACTGTGAGGCAGCAGTGCTAACCACTGAGCCACTGTGCAGTTATCTGTCTCCAATCTAAGCGACATCCAGTGTCCTGAAGGTTCCAGTAATATGCTCTTTCGGGCAAATAATGGGCAAATACATGAATTATTTGGTTGACAGTTTCCTAAAGGAGAACTATAATAAAACAATAACAACAAAACAGTAAAAAGGAAACAGCAAATTAATGTGAAATGAAAGCCTTAGGGGAAGATGATACACTCCAGCCATTGTGGTGTCCACCAGTCAGGAATGTCTCAAGGGTATTGGCACTGCTCCGTCGCTAAGGGCAACCTGGCATGGACGTAAATACAAAACAAAGGCCCAAGTCAAACAACCACTTCAACAGTCCCCTGCCTGCAGGATCTGTCAAAGCAAGACGCATGGAGGAGGTTCTGTTGTCCCATTCCCAACTCCGTCCCTCTACTGCCCTGGGTGGCCAAAGAGAGCAGGTGCTTGGGTCTGAAGTGTGCCTGAAGAGCAATACCCTTCCTCTGGGAAGTAAGGGCTGCAACCTCACCCAACCCACAGAAATCATGGCATCATTGACTCCCTACAGTGTGGAAGCAGGCCATTCAGCCCATCGAGTCTCCACTGACCCTCCGAGAGCACCCCACCCAGACCCAGCCCCCTCCCCATCCTTGTAAAACTGCTAACCCACCTAACCTACACATCAAGATCAGTTTGCGAAGTGGTCCCACCTTCTCCAGGGCAATTAGGGACGGCTAACTAATGCTAACCCAGCCAGTGATGCCCACATCCCATGAAAGAATTAAAAAAATCCTCTGCTTGTATATCCTTAACTATAAACAGCCTCTGAGTCTTAAATGGGTCCAGGGTAGGGGAAGATGGGGTTCAGGAGATGTCAGCGGTTTGGCAAGTGACATGACATGGGCTATTCTGGGCCCACACAAGAGAGACTCTCATTTCCCTTGTGGGATCCAGAGGAGCACTCATGACTTTTCTGGCCTCACAAGGAAGGAAAATCTGAATCATGAGCAGATTGGAATTCTCCTGCAACCCGGTCTAGTATGGTCACATACCTTCTGACCAGGATGTGGTTTCTGGGTGTCTAAGATTTTCATTGCTTCCGCATGCCTGGTATCTGTGCTGGAATTCACTCTGGACAAATGGGAATGGAATTCACTCTGTAGGTGATGCACTTGGACAGGACAAACAAGGCAAGGAAATGCATGATGAATGGTGGGACCCTGGGAAGCACCGTGATCAGAGGGACCTTGGTGTGCTTAAAACTACCTCATCACTCTGCCCCTCTCCTCACCCAAAACCCTCCCCCCTTTACCTGCAGCTCACCCTACCTCTACCCCAATCCTGAAGAAGATTATACCTGAAACATTGACTTCTGCATCTCCTGATGCTGCCTGGCTGCTGTGTTCTTCCAGCCTCCTGCCTGTCTACTTTGGATTCCAGTATCTGCAGATTTCTTTTGTCTTTAGTCAAATTAATGGGACAGATAGACAAAGTGGTTAAGAATCATATGGTATACTTACCTTTATTAGCTGAGGCAGAGAGTTTAAAAGTAGGAACGTTGTGCTGGAACTGTACAAAATGTCAGCTGGGTCAGCTTGAGAGTATTGTGTATAGTTTTGGAATCCACATTATAGGAGGGATGTGATTGAACTGAAGAGCGTGTAGAGGAGATTCACCAGGATGTTGCCTGTGTTGAAGAGTTTTAGTAATAGAACATAGAACATAGAACAATACAGCGCAGAACAGGCCCTTCGGCCCTCGATGTTGCGCCAACCTGTGAACTATTCTCAGCTCGTCCCACTACACTATCCCAAAATTATCCATGTGCTTATCTAAGGATTGTTTAAATTTCCCTAATGTGGCTGAGTTGACTACATTAGCAGGTAGGACATGCCACGCCCTTACCCCTCTCTGCATAATGAGGAGAGATTGGACAGACCGAATTATTTTCCTTAGAGCAGAGGAGATTGCAAGGGGACATGATTGAGATGTATAAAATTATGAGAGGTATAGATAGGGTAGACAGAAAGAAACTGATGGACAATGGCCATGGAGCATAGATTGAAGGTAAGAAGCAGAGGTTTAGAGGGAATGTGAGGATAACTTTTTCACCCAGAGGGTGGCTGGAATCTGAAACTCACTGCCTGTTGGGGTGATAGAGGTAGAAACCTTCGTAACATTGAAGAAGTACTTAGGTGTTTACTCAGGATGCCAAGGCATGCACAGCTATGGGCCAAGTGCTGGAAACTGGGATTAGAATAGTTAGGAGTTTGTTGTGAACCAGCCAGAACATGATGGGCTGAAGGGCCTTTTGCTGTTCTGTGGACCTCTCTGACGGTATGGTCACCCACTGCCATTGGCAGACAGTTTTAACCCTTACTCAGCCAGATTGTACAGTGCACTTGCCAAACCGTGGATTTTAATATCACAAAGTGACAGACAAAATGGACAAATTCATCCCCGCCAACAGCAGCCAGAATTCAGTCTCGTGAAAGGAAAGGATTTATTTTATTTTGTCCTGGAGAAGAAAGATCATTGCAATCAATACAAACTCCTCTGAAAGCTCTTAATTTTGGCAATAAAATTGCAGTCGCGTTGATGGATTTTAACCAATAACACTTCCCCTTTTCCACGTTTGGAAACATTCAGTGACATTAATTGAAGGATAAATAGGTTTGGGACTGCAGCAACCAAAACTAGCAATTCTTGGCAACGATTCCGAAATGGTGATGGTAAAACCTTCAGGCTATGACAGGTTCAACATTCGAGTGTTCCCCATCCTTGCTCTACTGTGTGTGTGTCTGTGTGTGTGTCTGTGTGTGTTCAATGGTGACAAGTGTCGGGAAGTTAAATGAGAAAGAAACTCTTGCAATTATCCTTCTTGCCCTCTAGATGTCCCAAAATGCTTTACAATGAATGAAGCCCCTTTGCAGTCACTGTCATAATGTGAACAGTGCAACCTGTAAAACAGCTACTCAGTGTTCACTACTTATCGAGACACATGAGATAACGGATTCCTGAGGTTAGAACTGAAGGGTTTTTCAGGTGCACGTGCACTGGGCTGCTGGTGCAAACCAGGGAGAGCAAATGGGAGAGATTTCGGGTCAGAAAATGCACAGTGATAGTCATGGAATTCCAACAGTAGATCCACACTGACCTACTGAAGAGCATCCCACCTAGACCCAAGTCTATTCCTGGATTTCCTATGGCTAATCCACCCAGCTCTAGACACTATGGGCAAATTAGTATGGCTAATCCACCTAACCTGCACATCTTTGGGCTGTCAGAGGACACCAGAGCAAATCCACACAGACACAGGGAGAATGATCAAACTCCACACAGACAATCACCCAAGGGTGGAATCAAACCTGGGCCCCTGGTGCTGTGAGGCAGCAGCGCTAACCACTGAGCCACTGCACCACACCAAGGATAAATGTGATGCTGCAAGTGCTAATTCTCCACATGGTACCTCCCAGTGTATCTGGAAGCTTCCATTTGGAGATAACATTTGCAGGTACAGAGCAAAATCATGGATAAGGAAGATGCACCAAAATCATAAAAAGGAGTCAGTTCAGTCAGCTTGGGACTTCCACTTGTACTTTTCAAGTAGTGGCTGGGGATGATACTTTTTGGCAGACTTCAGTAGCAGATATCTTTCCTGAAAGTTTTCAGCCATTTCCAAGAATCAGTTCTTAGAATCTGTCTGGAGAATCAAAGGAGACTTTGGTGGGGACTTCCTCTGGAGTTCGCTTGGACCGATCTGGTTTATCAAGGCCAGAGTGCATGATGGGAATATAGATGTCGTCCATGTTTGGCATCACGAAAACTTTCTGTAATTGAAAAACATTGGATTAGGATTCCAAGAAACAGGCTTTAATTCATGGTCATTGCTTTTACCACTAAACACATCTCAGTAATATATCTCAGGCCAGAGAAAATCTTTGGTTCATCAGAGCCGAACTTTAAATAATCCTCAAGATGGAGGATTTGGAGAGGGTGCAGAAGAGGTTAACCAGGATGCTGCCCAGATTAGAGGGTATGACCAATAAGGAGAAGCTAGAAAAATCTCGGGTTGTTTTCTCTGGAGCAGTTGATGCTGAGGGGAGACTTGATAGAAGTCTGTAAAATTATGAGATGCATAGATAGGGTCAACAATCAGAATCTTTTTCCCAAGGTTGAAATGCCTAATATATATTTAAGGTGAGAGGGGGAAAGTTCAAAGGAGATGTGAGGGGCAATTTTTACTCAGACTGGTAGGAATCTGTAATATGCTGCCACGGATGGTGGTGGAGGCAGATATGATAGGGGCATTTAAGGGGCTTATAGATAAGCATCTGAATATGGAAGGATATGGACCAAGGGCAGGCAGAAGGGACTTGTTTAATTTGGTGTCATGTTCGGCACAAAATGGTTAGCCAAAGGGCCTGCTCCTATGCTGTACTGTTCTATGTTCTATGTTCCAAGATGTAACAGCACTCAAAATTAAATTGAATCGGTGAAGGGATGAAGAAAGGATTCAGTAATTCAAGAGTGGCCTGAGTAAATGTAATTAGGCCTAATTGCTCTCCTGAATATTCAAAGGTACAAGACATTAGGAAGGACAGGAAGCTAGGATATGTTGGATAGACTGGGTTTGTTTTCACTGGAATGCAGGAGGCTGAGGGGCAACCTGAAGTTTCTAAGATTGTGAATGGCATGGATAGAGTGGAAAGAATGAGCCTTTTTCCCAAGGTGGTGGGGTCAGTTATTAAGGGACACAGGTTCAAGGTGCGGAGGGGGCGACAGTTTAAAAGAGATGTGCGAGGCAAGTGTTTCACACAAAGGGTGGTGAGTGCCTGGAACGTGCTGCCAGAGGAGGTGGTGGAAGCAGACACAATAGCAGCATTCAAGAAGCACCTGAACAAACACCTCAACAGGAAGGGAATAGAGGGACAAAGATCCTCTAAGAGAAGACAATTTTAGCACTGAAGGGCAAAATGTAATGGCGCAGGCTTGGAGGGCCGAAGGGCCTGTTCCTGTGCTGTACTGTTTTTTGTTCTTTTTGTTCTAGGAAAAGATGGAGGGATAGAATGGAGAGAGATGGCCTTTGCTTTGGAGATCAAAATGTCGCACTAGTTTGGGTAGAGATGAGAACGAGGAATGGCACATAGCCCCCTTAACAGTAATTATATTGTAGAACAGTGGAAATAGGAAGAAATAGTGGGGGTTTGTCAGAAAGATACAGTGATCACTATGAGTGTTTTTAATCTATATTTAGACTGGACAAATTATAACACAAAAAGTAACCTGGGTGATATGTTCATGGAGTGTTTTCAGGTTAGGTTCTGACAGTAGCATACTCTTGAGCCAACCAGTGAGCTTGCTGTACTAGATAAGGTATACAATGTGACAAGGTTTATGACCTTATAGTAAAAGTGTCCTTAGGTAATAGTGATCATAATATAATTGAATTCTGCAATCAGTTTGAGCAGTGTTAACCTAAGACTAATACTTTAAATGCAAATAAGGGGAATTAAGAAGGTACGAAGATGGAACAAACTGGTTAAAGGATAGGTCAGGAAAGATGCAGTGGCAGACATTTAAGGAGATATTTCAGATGATTCATAAAATTCCGATGAGAAAGAAGGACTCCAAAGGAAGACGCACCATCCCTGGCTAACTCAGGAAGTTTAAAACACAGCACTAAGTTGAAAGAAAAAGCTCATAATTCTGAAAAATGACAAACCAAAACTTAGACAATATGTACTCAACAAAAAAAGGTAAAAAAAATGCAGAAGGAGAAATTAGAGTACAGTAGAAAGCTAACTAAAAATAACTAGTGAGAGTTTCTTAAAGCATTCTAAAAGGAAAAGAATAAATAAAGTGGGGTTTGATTCTCGAGAAAATGAGTCAAGCAAATTACAAATGGAAAATAAGGAAATGGCAGATGAATTGAGCAGATCTTTTATGTCACTAAAGAGGATGCAAATAATACACAAGAATTGAGTGTGAATCAGGCATTGAAAGAGAAGGAGAATTTTAAATAACTATATTCACCAGGAAAAGAGCGCTCAGAAAATTATTAGAACCAAAGCTGACAAATCCGCAGGTCACGATGGACTTTATCCCATGACAATAAGGGACCGTTGCAAGGTATTAGGAAATTGTTTCTAAAAATGTCCCATTGGAGTAGAAAATAGCACATCTATTCAAGAAAGGAAGGAGACACAAAACAGGAAACCACAAGCTAGTTAGCTTAACAAGTGACACAGGAAAGATGCTAGAATCTTTTTTTAAGGAGGATATAGTTGGGCACGTAGAAAATCTCATTGCAATCAGGCAGAATCAACATGGTTTTGTGAAAGGGAAAGTGTGTTTGATTAACTTATTGGAATTTCTTGAGCAAGTAACAAGGAATTTGGATAAAGGGGAACCTGTGGGTGGGCTGTACTTCGATTTGCAGAAAGCCATATTAAAGATTACTGCGCAAAATAAGAACTCATAGTGTACAGGGTAAATAATATTTGGATGGAGGATTAAGTTCACTAACAGGGAACTGAAAATAGACATAAATAGGTCATTTTTGGGTTGGCAAACTGTAAGCAGTGGAATGCCACAGAGATCAACACTGAATCCTCAAACAGCTACAATTTCAATCAGTAACTCAGGCAATGGGAGCAAATGTATGATTGCAAAATTAGCTGATGATGGTAAGAGGGAGGGAAGTAAATTGTGAAGAACCTGCAGAGGATATGGATAGGTTCAGTGAGTAGGCAAAATTTGGGCAGCTAACTTATAACCTAGAAAAAAATGTGAACTTGTGCATTTTGGCAGGAAGAATAGAAAAATTGTACATTATTCAAATGGAGACTGAGGCACAGGAGGGGCTACGTGTCCTGGTACATGAATGACGTAGTGTTAGCTTGTAGGTACAGCAAGTCATTTGGAAGTCAATTGTCAATTATTAGAAGGGAACCAAAACGTAAAAGGAGGGACAGATGTGAGACCACATAGAGTCATACAGCACGGAAACAGACCCTTTGGTCCAACCAGTCCATGCTACCCATAATCACAAAATGAACAAATCCACTTGCCTCATCTTGAGAACTGTGTGCAGTTTTTGGTCTCCTGATTTGAGTAAGAATGTAAATGCTTCAGAAGCAGTACAAAGAATGTCCCCTCAACTGATACCTCACACGGGGTGAAACTTGGGGGGAAAGTTTGGACAGGTCAGCTCTGCATCCATTGGCATTTAGCAGAATAAAAGGTGATCTTATTGAGACAAGAGGATTGCACAGTGTGTGTACTGAAAGATTGTTTACCTTTATTGGCAACACTGTTAACTAGGGGACACAGTTTAAAAATAAGATATATCTCATTTTATATGGATATAAAGTGAATCTTTTTCTCTCAGATGGGTTGAGAACATTTGGAACTTTCTTATCCAGAGAACGTGGGGACAGAAGCATTGATCAGTTTTAAGGCCGAAGTAGATAGATTGATGAGGAAGTAGATAGATTGATAGAGTGATTCAATGTGTGAAATAACTCTACAGAGGGTGATGACCCGTCATCAAGTCACCCCTTTATTTATATGTGCACAGTACGTGGCACTGATCCAGCTCCCTCGAAGCCAGATCTCACAGTGAGCAGAACCTCTGGCACTCCTGTTTATATCTGTCAGAGAGGGCTCCCTGACTGGACCAGGTTAACAGCCCCAATCCCAAGCTCATATTCTATGAAGTCCAGCTGGCTGACCTTGTTACATTCACGACAAATGACACTTGGGACATGAGGGAATGTAGGATGGAGGTTATAGTCAAACCAGCCACAAGGTGGGGCAGGCTCAAAGGGCTGAATGGTCTATTCCTGCTCCGAATTCAGAAGCTCATTTGGCCTGGAGGGTAAAAACCTCAAGAGTGATTGTTTGGTCCAGGTGTTTTCATTGCTGAAAGTTCTGTTCAAAGCATCAGGTCCGCCTCCCGCAAAATCAACTGCGATTGATGAGAAACTATGTTTAGATGGCCACAACATCTCCCCCACCAGCTCCATGTTCAACTGATCAGTGTTCCAGGAGAGGACAACAAAATCAAGTTCTGCAAAGATGCTGTGAGGCTCTCCTCAAAGCGCGGGCGTTACTGACTGGGAGGTGCTGCTGCCAATTGTTCAGACCGTGCGACCTTAATGAGTGAGCTGCATTATCAGCAGTGTCTTAATAATGAGGCAGAGAAGGCAAAGGAATGGGAAGTAAATCCCGTGCCTTTCAAACCTCACCAGCACCATGTTCTTCAAGACCTGCAGCTCAAGGCCTGTGCTTTCCACTCACGTGGACACTTATGGCAGAAGCCCATGACCCTGAGTGGACATCATCCTTGAATTTAGGACCGTCAATAACAATCATTCCTGGCAGTAGGATTATTTATCGAACAGTACGAAGGTCAAAATCATTATGTCATCAACAAAAGTGCAAAGATAAACATTTAGAAGAATGTGTTTTTCTCAGAGGTGATGGTTAGGTCAAACATTGCACAAACTGTATGGGTTTGAAATGAATATAAATACTAATATATGAAAAGGAGCAACTAATTTAAAGTTTGAGGGAAGGGTGAAGAGGCTGAATGCAGTTGATGACGGTTTCCTCGAACAGGCATTGATGAGATGTACTGAATGGTTACTTTCTTGCTGCAAGACTGCAGTGATTATATAATTGCAGAGGTCACTTCACTCTCAGGCTCTTAAAAGTCAGGATTCTTTTATCAGATGGACATGTCCTTTCATTTGTTCATTTCCTACCTGGAATTCATGCTGTAATTTCTTCTCAATCCACTCAGTCACATGTGTGAAGGTGACTTCCCGCTCACCCAGCTTGGGCCGTACCTTAAATTCCAGTCGGGGTGGAGTCCGGAAGCTGTACCTAATGATATTAAAACATATCATGCAGTATTCATTAGCTTCTGTCCTGCCAGGTTACTCAATCCCTGTTTTAGAATATCGTTCTACCAGTAATATTAATATCAGGACTGGGGACTGCATGTTTAATGAGAGCTGGAAACCATGCCATTACAAATTAATAAGTATTTATTGGCTGGTTACACTATTTGGAGAAAGTGAGGACAGCGGATGCTGCAGATCAGAGTTGAGAGTATGGTGCTGAAAAAGCACAGCAGGTCAGGCAGCACCAGAGGAGGAGGAGATTGATGTTTTGGGCACAAGCTCTTCATCAGGAATGGCTTCCTGATGAAGGGCTTATGCCTGAAATGTTGATTCTCCAAGTCCTCGGATGCTGCCTGAGTGGCTGTCCTTTTCCAGCGCCACACTCTTGACACTGGTTACGCTATTGACAATATCGATTTTTGCATTCTTCATCAGAACCTTTCTCTGTTGGGTTCCAGTTACAGGTTATCATGGGCAATGCACTGCAACATTACCATAATATTCTTGACCCCTTTTACCGTACATTCCTCTGAGTCTTTCATTCTACCCATTAATAGGCTATTTTTAACATTCTACTCTTCTCCCTCCCAAACTCTTGCATTGCTCACATCAATCTTCAACTGTGTTCTCAGCTTTCTTGGAGACCATTCAGGGCATATACTTTCTACAGTGCTATCCTCTCCATGGATAGCACCCATGTCATAGAAACAAATGGAAACTGGGAGCAGGAGGCTATTCAGCCTGTAAAGCCTGCTCCGCCATTCAATATGATTCATGTTTGCTCAATTCTGGCTTTGTCCCTCTATATTCTGACATCTTAAAAAGTGCTTATTTGTCTCTTAAATACAGTATACCCAGCAAAGTGGCCTCCACAGCTTTCTGTGGTAGACAATGTGACAGGTTAAAACAATGACTGCAGATGCTGGAAACCAGATTCTGGATTAGTGGTGCTGGAAGAGCACAGCAATTCAGGCAGCATGCAACGAGCTTCGAAATCGACGTTTCGGGCAAAAGCCCTTCATCGGGAATAATGGCAGAGAGCCTGAAGCGTGGAGAGATAAGCTAGAGGAGGGTGGGGGTAGGGAGAAAGTAGCAAAGAGTACAATGGGTGAGTGGGGGAGGGGATGAAGGTGATAGGTCAGGGAGGAGAGGGTGGAGTGGATAGGTGGAAAAGGACATAGGCAGGTAGGACAAGTCCGGACACGTCATGGGGACAGTGCTGAGCTGGAAGTTTGGAACTAGGGTGAGGTGGGGGAAGGGGAAATGAGGAAACTGTTGAAGTCCACATTGATGCCCTGGGGTTGAAGTGTTCTGAGGTGGAAGATGAGGCGTTCTTCCTCCAGGCATCTGGTGGTGAGGGAGTGGCAGTGAAGGAGGCCCAGGACCTCCATGTCCTCGGCAGAGTGGGAGGGGGAGTTGAAATGTTGGGCCACGGGGCGGTGTGGTTGATTGGTGTGAGTGTCCTGGAGATGTTCCCTAAAGCGCTCTTCTAGGAGGCGTCCAGTCTCCCCAATGTAGAGGAGACCGCATCGGGAGCAACGGATACAATAAATGATATTAGTGGATGTGCAAGTAAAACTTTGATGGATGTGGAAGGCTTCTTTAGGGCCTTGGATAGAGGTGAGGGAGGAGGTGTGGGTGCAGGTTTTACAATTCCTGCGGTGTCAGGGGAAGGTGCCAGGATGGGAGGGTGGGTTGTAGAGGGGCGTGGACCAGGCCAGGTAGTCACGGAGGGAACGGTCTTTGCAGAAGGGGGAAAGGGGTGGGGAGGGAAATATATCCCTGGTGGTGGGGTCTTTTTGGAGGTGGTGGAAATGTCGGCGGATGATTTGGTTTATGCGAAGATTGGTAGGGTGGAAGGTGAGCACCAGGGGCGTTCTGTCCTTGTTACGGTTGGAAGGGTGAGGTCTGAGGGCGGAGGTGCGGGATGTGGATGAGTTGCATTGGTGGGAAATCTTTAACCACGTGGGAAGGGAAATTGCGGTCTCTAAAGCAGGAGGCCATTTGGTGTGTTCTGTGGTGGAACTGGTCCTCCTGGGAGCAGATACGGAGGAGGCGGAGGAATTGTGAACACGGGATGGCATTTTTGCAAGAAGTTGGGTGGGAAGAGGTGTAGTCCAGGGAAGAGGTGTAATTCTTCCCACCCTACCTCTTTTAGAGTCCCAATTACTCTACCCTGTATTCCGAGATTATGATCCCCTGGTTCGAAACTCCCCAATCAGGAGAGACATCCACACTGCATCCAGTCTGTCCAGCCCTGTTAGAATTTTATTTGTTTCCATCAGATCAGCTCTCATCCTTCCGAACTCTAGTGACTGCATAACCAGCTGAACCAATTCTGCTCCTAGGATAGTCCTGCCATCCCTGGTATCAGTCTGGTGAACCTTTGTTGCATTCTCTCTCTGACGAGTATATGCTTTCTTAGATAAGGAGACCAAAGCTGCATACAATACTCCAGGTGTAGTCTCAACAAGGCCCTGGTAAACTGCAGTAAGGCATCCCTATTTCTGAACTCAAATCCTCTTGCAACGAAGACCAACACGCCACTTGCCTTCCTAACTGCTTGCCTGTCTACATTCAGTGACTGGTGTGCAAGGACACACAGATCCCTTTGTACAGCCACACTTCTCAATATATCACCATGTAAATAATATTCTAAAGTAAGAATTGAAAGCTTTAAGGATTTGTTCGTATTTCGTATTTTATTGGGCTTTTCGTTTTTCATAAATTCAGACCAATTTGAAACCAAATCAATTTTTAAGTGCAATTTCTCAATGTGCTAATTTCATTTTACGAATTGTTTTTATTCCTGAAACTGGCTATACAATCACTGCCTGACCCAAACTGACTGCTTGCTTTTTAAATTATGTCTTTGACTCAATAAATGTGGGCATTACTATTTAATGTTTCTATCGAGCCTTTTCATTGCAAGGTCAGTCCGTTTCAATTCATTTTACCCATTCCATTTGACTGCACACAGTTGCTGTAGGCATATTGATGCCCAGCACAAGAGAGCTGCAGCTAGTACCCAGTCACTTTCAATTGAAGGTGCTTAGTGATTTATTGACCTTCCCAGGCCCAGAAAGATTCAGGGTTTAAAACACAAGTTCAGCATAAGGACATATTTTACATTTGCCAGGGAACTGCCATCTGAAGCATTGTTCAAAGCTTTTTCTGGGTGATTGGAAACTATGGGAGTGGCTCATTCAAGGTGGTGAGTTCTCCTGTTTAATGGGTCACTCACTGGGGCTCCCTGTTACCTCAACTTGTGCTTGTTGGTCATCTTTGAGGAGAAAGTGAGGTCTGCAGATGCTGGAGATCAGAGCTGGAAATGTGTTGCTGGAACAGCGCAGCAGGTCAGGCAGCATCCAGGGAACAGGAGAATCGACGTTTCGGGCATAAGCCCTTCCTCAGCTTATGCCCGAAACGTCGATTCTCCTGTTCCCTGGATGCTGCCTGACCTGCTGCGCTGTTCCAGCAACACATTTTCAGCTTGTTAGTCATCTAATGGCCAACTTGTAACTATATGGAGGAGGTTAGCAGACAGTTTGGGGTTGAAATGGTTCCAAGATGACTGCTTGCACTAAAACTAAGCTATTCCTTGTGAAGTAAAGGGTTAACTGTACCTTTACTCCAGGAACAGCTACTGAGCATGTGTGTGAGGAGAGATGTCCAGTGTTGTCAGCGAATGTGGATCTGGACCCTGAGTCTTTGCAGACCTTGGGATTAGAGACAAGCTTTGGGGAGTCAGGAGATGAGTTACCCACTGCAGATTCCGAGTCCCTGACTTTTTGTTGGAGGCACAGTATTTATGTGGCAAGTCTGGTTTCTGTCAATGGTAACCCCCAGGATGTTGATACTGGGGATTCAACAATGGTAATGAATCATCATGGTTAAAGTAAGCCTTAATTGAAGATGGTGATTTGCCTAGCATTTGTATACTTGTAGCATTCTGCAACACTTATTAAGTCATGGAGTCATAGAGTAATACAGCATGGAAACAGGCCCTTCAGCCCAAAGGTCACCATGCTGACCATGGTGCCCACTCAGCTAGTTCCAATTGCCTGCACTTGGTCCATATGCCTCTATATCCTTCCCATTCATGTACCTAACCAAATACTTTTAAAATATTGCTGTTGTACCTGCCTCAACCACTTTCTCTGGCAACCCACTGCATATACGCGCTACTCTCTGCGTGAAGAAGTTGCCCCTCAGGTCCTTCTTAAATCTTTCCCTTCTCACCTTAAACTCTTTAGTTTTCAATTCCTCATCCCTAGTAAAAAGGGCCATATGCGTTCATGCTTTCTATGCCCCCCCCCCATGATTTTATACACCTCAATAAGGTCACCGCTCATTCTCCTATGTTCCAAGGAATGAAGTCTTATCCTGGTCAACCTCTCCCTATAACTCGGGCCTACTAGACCTGGAAACATCATTGTAAATCTTCTTTACACTCTTACCAGTTTAACTATGTCTTTCCTATAACAGGGTGACCAAAACTGTACACAATACTCCAAGTGCAGTCTCACCAATGATTTATACAACTTGTATAGTTTACAATCTCTTGTATAGCCACAACATCAGGGGGCACAGTTCTGGCCCAAAGGTAAATGGCAAGAAGCTGAGAAGGAGCAAGAAGCAAAGGAGAATGGGGGAACCAACACATTCCCTTTCTGGTTAGGCTGTCTGTGATCAGACTGCAGTACTTGTGAATACAAACCCCTCTTTCCCATTCAATGGTAGTTCACTTTTTACCTTCCTTGCATTATTGACCTTTTGCAATCACCTCTTGTCCACAATGATGAACTGAAAACCATAAAACAACCAACAAGTTAATTTTATGCATCAAACCATACAAAACATTATACAAATGCCAACTAATTATCCACTCAAACTGTTGACCTGAGTAATGGTAGAGCAGAAGCCCCTCCAATATCGGGAAGAGTGAAACCATTCTGTCCCTGCTCCAGACTCTATATCCTGGCTTCCAACTCCATCATTCTCCCATGGCACCAGTCTGTTATTAAGTCAGTTTCCTTACAATCTTAATCCTGAGATGAGAAGAGGGGCCTATTAACATAAGATAGTCACCAAGAAATCCCATTGAAGAATCTTCTTCACTTGAAGATTGGTTAGAATATGGAACATGCCACTCAAGGAATGGTTGAAGTGTTCCATATCGAGGCGGGTCTAGAGGCCGGTCTCTCAGGGTGAAAGGGTAATAATGATAGGTTTAGATGAGGAAGATGTGTGGGGGGGGCGGGTGCATCCACACGGACATGGACTGGACAGAAACAGGATTCTGGATTAGTGGTGCTGGAAGAGCACAGCGGTTCAGGCAGCATCCAAGGAGCAGCGAAATCGACGTTTCAGCCAAAAGCCCTTCATCAGGAATAACGGCAGTGAGCCCGAAGCATGGAGAGATAAGCTAGAGGAGGGTGGGGATGGGGAAAAAGTAGGATAGAGTACAATGGGTGAGTGGGGGAGGGGATGAAGGTGAAAGGTCAGGGAGGAGAGGGTGGAGTGGATAGGTGGAAAAGGAGCTAGGCAGGTAGGACAAGTCCGGACAATTCATGGGGACAGTGCTGAGCTGGAAGTTTGGAACTCGGGTGAGGTGGGGGAAGGGGAAATGAGGAAACTGTTGAAGTCCACAGTGATGCCCTGGGGTTGAAGTGTTCTGAGGCGGAAGATGAGGCGTTCTTCCTCCAGGCATCTGGTGGTGAGGGAGCGGCGGTGAAGGAGGCCCAAGACCTCCATGTCCTCGGCAGAGTGGGAGGGGGAGTTGAAATGTTGGGCCATGGGGCGGTGTGGTTGATTGGTGCGGGTGTCCCGGAGATGTTCCCTCAAGCGCTCTGCTAGGAGGCGCCCAGTCTCCCCAATGTAGAGGAGACCGCATCGGGAGCAACGGATACAATAAATGATATTAATGGATGTGCAAGTAAAACGTTGATGGATATGGAAGGCTTCTTTAGGGCCTTGGATAGAGGTGAGGGAGGAGGTGTGGGCGCAGGTTTTATAGTTCCTGTGGTGGCAGGGGAAAGTGCCAGGATGGGAGGGTGGGTTGTATAGGGGCGTGGACCTGACCAGCTAGTCACAGAGGGAACGGTCTTTGCGGAAGGCGGAAAGGGGTGGGGAGGGAAATATATCCCTGGTGGTGGGATCTGTTTGGAGGTGGCGGAAATGTCGGCAGATGATTACAGCCTGATTGCTTGCTGTCTGTTCTGCGATGTACTGTCTAAAGCATGGGATGAATATATAGGCAGTGAGCAGCTTACATATGGGAAGAGATCTGGGGATTGGGAAGCGGAAAGTGAGGACCTGGCTCAGGGATAAGTAAACCATCATCTTCAGTGGTTTCAACATTACTGTCACTGATTCTGTCATTACCACTCTAGCAGTAGCAAGCACTCTCTCCTCCATGGGTGTAGGAGAATCTGCCACCCCTGCCCCCAGCTGGCTGCCCCATGTATCAGTGAGAGTGGTGCCAGGCATTCAGGTGATGTACAGGCTGTGGGTGCAAGGTATACTTGGGGACTAACTATGTGAGGGTGAGGTTCAAAATGTTCAGCTGCGATTGGTGATGGTTGTGATATGAATTGAACATGGGAGGTTGTGGTATGTGTGGAATTTGAATATGTCCTTCCTGACTGTGACCACTCATGTGAGATCAATGTGCTTCTTGCAGCACTTTCAAATCTAAAGCTGATCTTGCTTTTTGTGCACCTCCTTTGCAGGAGTAACTTTGTATTCCTCGCTATGTTCTGTCACCCTATGACCTTTGTGTGGTATGATCTGCCTGTACTGCACGCAAAACAAAACCTTGCACTGTACATAGGTAGGTGTGATAATTATAAATCAAATCAAAAATGTATCTAAGTCCTGAGTTCGATCCCTGACATTGACTGTCACAGCTATCAGCTCCCAGTGCTTTCGAAGACAGTATCTGGCGGGCACTCGGATTCCATGTAGATATGCACATCTTTTCTCCTTTACACCTTCTCAATCCTCAGTTGACAATATTGGAACCCACTCTCTCTTCCAACAGTCAGTACTTTTCCAGCTCACAGTTAGTCCTTCAATCCGTTCCATTACTTACTGAAGCCCAGACGCACCTCCACTTTAAATGGTGCTAACCTCTCATGATGTTACCCAATCTAGGGTGGGGGAGATGGTAATGTAGTAGCCAAGTCACTGGATTAGATAACCCTGAGGCTCAGGTTAGTGGTTGGATCCATGTGTTCAAATGATACCACTGCAGCTGGTTAAACGTATATGTGATTAACAAGGCAGGAACGTAAAGCTGCTGTCAGTGATGTTGACGATGCTAACTGTCATTGATTGTCATGAGGGCTGGCCTGGTTCACTAAACTCTGCCATCCTTACCTACTCTGTCTTACACGTGACTCCAGACCCACCCTGATGTGAAATGGCTTAGCAGGCCATCCAGCTTGAGGGCAGTTAGAGATAGGTTTACAAGGATGTTGCCAGGATTGGAGGGTTTGAGCTACAGGGAGGGAGGGAGGGAGGGAGGGAGAGGCTGGGACTATTTGTGCCAGAGACTGAGGCGTGACCTAATCGAGGTTTATAAAATTAAAAGGGGCATGGACAGGGTGAATAGTCAAGGTATTTTCCGTGGGGTGGGGAGTCCAAAACTAGAGGGCATAGGCTTAAGGTAAGAGGTGAAAGATTTAAAAAGGAACTAAGGTGTAACTTTTTCACACAGAGGTTGGTGCATGTATGGAATGAGCTGCCAGAGGAAGTGGTGGAGGTTGGTACAATTACAACATTTAAAAGAGATCTGATGTGTACATGAATAGGAAGGGTTTAGAGGGATATGGGCCAAATGCTGGCAATTGGGACTAGATTAATGATCAGCATGGATGTGTTGGACCGAAGGGTATGTTTCCGTGCTGTACATCTCTATGATTCTATGACTCTGAGGTAACAAAAGCCAGCTTGCAAGCAAAATAAAGTAATTAAAAAGTTTAGTGGTGAGTTCCAAGTGCTTCGGTAAAAATGGGTGTGGATTAATTTACTCATCTTAATCTTTGCTTTTAGGGTGTTATTGAGTTTTGCAGCCACTAACTCTTCAATACAATTTTTTGATGCCAATTAGCAAATGAATTTTAAAACTGGCACTTTCCTGTCAGTTTAGTCATCCCTGTAGTCAGGATACACAACAGAACAACTGAATGTGTGAGAAGTGATTCAGCTTTGCTTTAAATATTCATGAGCCATGAATAAAACATCTTTTCGATTTGCCTCTGTGTCAGGCATATGGAATAGAATTAATTTGTGTGTTTCCCCTGTTTTGATCATCGGGGCTGGTGATGTCAAGCTTCATCGTTGGAGTATTTGAGTTGTTGACCTTGGACTGAGGTCAGAGGTCAGAGTACAAGCCAAGCTTCACACTGACCATTGTTTGATGAATCTTTCATTTTCGGTCACGTGTTCTACAGGGAAGAGAGAGGTAGTTCAGATGGGACTTCTCAACAAGCCAAACCAAGTAGTCAGGAAAGGAGGGAAAGGAAATGGTTTTACCATTTGACCAGCTGAAACAAAAAGGGCACCATGGATGCTCTCTAATTGCTAGGGGAGAGAAATAAGGAAATTGTGGCTGGGCAATGACGTGGGACAGGAGATTGATGGTCTATCCACGTGGACAGTAGACCTCAATCATAAAGTCAGGAAGCAAAATGATGTGCAATATGTTTAGGAACTAAAGGGATTAAAATACGTGTGGCTGTGAAGATTATGTTTGTAAAACGTGGGGGTTTTGGTGTTTTTGAAGAGTTACAGTGATAAACTGACCATTGAGGAGAAAGTGAGGACTGCAGATGCTGGAGATCAGAGCTGAAAATGTGTTGCTGGAAAAGCGCAGCAGGTCAGGCAGCATCCAAGGAACAGGAGAATCAACCCTGAAGAAGGGCTTATGCCCGAAACGTCGATTCTCCTGTTCCTTGGATGCTGCCTGACCTGCTGCGCTTTTCTAGCAACACATTTTCAGCTCTAAACTGACCATTGGACTGGAGTCTGAGATTTGAAGATCAGACAGGATTGACAGTGGCTTGTCGGCTTCTCTCTGACAAGTTTCAGACATGCTATCTAGGAGAGGGGAGATGCTCAATAGGCTAAAGGCCCTGTACCACACAACTTTATTGTTGTGGCGCCTGTTGTGCTGCCTTGCTTCACCAGTTCCACATGAAAAGGATAGTTGGAAAAAGTTTACTTCTAAAGGTGGCATGGCTGAAAACAGCATCAAAAAGCTGCTCGGCTTGAAAAATAATTTCTGCATCCTATTTGTTGGGTGAGAAAGTGCCATTTCAGCCCACCTAGGCGACACTGCTGTTTCTAATAAACAGGTTTGCTCGTAGAATTCCTCATAGCTTTTGGGGTAGTACTGGTGCTAGTCTTTATTTGTCAATGTAAACGGTTGTGACTTGCTCTGGGAGGTATGTCTGTAATCGAGTGATTCATTCACTGTTGCCAATTATTGTTTTGCTGAACAAAGACTGTTCTCTTTTACATTCATTGTTGGAACAGTATACAACAGGATGGGACATACCAAATACGATCGGTAGGGGGTGGTGGAATGTTGACAGCCAGCACTCCTGCCAGCTCCTGAACCTCCACAGTCAGGAGAAGTGGAGTGTTCGACATCTCCTCTATTTTCTTCTTGATGAATTCATTCTCTGTGGCTTTTTGAAAGTATTTCGATTTGGCAATCTTATCCACAAAGCGAAGGATTTTTCTGCTGGTGCTGCTCCCTGCTGCAAACCTGGAAGGACAAGAAAGTCTTGTTTCACAAGGGTTTTATTTTGTTTGCTCAATCTCCCGTGACTTGTTCATCACCAAACACCCCCCCCACCCCCCCCCCCCCCGACAACTTCCAGTTAATTCCCCTTCAGATCCCAATCCTTCCCAGCAACTAATAATGAGGGGATAGGATGATGGAATTCAGAAGGATAAGGGGAAATCTGACTGAAACTTACAGGATACCGAGGGACCTGGATAGAGCGGACGTGGAGAAGATGTTTCCGCCAGTAGGAGAGACTATGACCCGAGGGCACAGCCTCGAATTAAAAGGATGAATCATTAGAACTGGGATGAGGAGGAATTTCTTCAACCAGAGGGTGGGGAATCTGTGGAACTCAGTGCTGCGGAAGGCTGTGGAGGCCAAGTCATTGAATATCATTAAGATAGCGATAGATAGGAACTTGATTAGTAAGGGCATTGAGGGTCAAGGAGAGAAGACAGGAGATTGGGTTGAGGAACACATGAACCTTGATTGAATCACAGAGCAGACTCGATGGGCTGAATGGCCTTATTTGGCTTCTGTGTATTATGGTTCTATGGTCCTGTTCACACATCCCTCTTGCAAATATATTTCCCACTCTTGAAGATTGAGACAGATTAAAGTTAAGATTTGTGAGCCCTAACAGTTGAGATGTCCACAGGGGTGAGGCTGAAGCTAGTTCCACAATCATCATAATCACAAGAGTCCATTCCTTCTGAAATGTGACCTTATGCACAGATGACATTCTTACAGTATAAAATAATAAGGGCTCATGCAGTTAATGTAAAGCCTTTGTTATTCTGATGGCTATAACTAGATCAGATCTTTCTGCCCTGTTGCCATGTGAGAGTTAATGGTGATAGCCAGCATTTGAACATATAAATTTAATGGCCTTTCTAATGGTATTAACATCCATGCTCTGGAATCGAGGCAATCTGGTATTTTAAACTTATAAATGATACCTGGTTCCATTAAAACAAAGCTCAAGAAGGTGACCCATGTTGTTTGAGGAGCACCGCGACACATTCGCAGAGGTCCTTCATACAAAAATCTCCGAGATAATGAGGAAAATCCCCAATTACCCCTCTGCACCAGGCGGACCGAGTTTCTCGACACCTTGTGGTTCTGCTGAAGGCACGTCCTCTTCATCTGAAGACCCAGCACTTGAAGATTCCTCATCACTGTCCACCAGCACCAATGTCCGGGGATTATGCCTGTTGGAAAGAAACGGCACTAAGCAGCGTTCACATTGACAGCTATTAGGTCCAGCACATTACTGACTTGCTTTCCTCGCAGGCCCAGTTTCTTCTCTCAATTCCTGCTGGAAGCATCCTCGTATGCAAATTAAACTGAATCAGCACCAGGAAGACTGCCAGAGGTTATGGTGATCCACTCTGACTGTGCCAGTTATTCTCAGTAAGTGATCTCCCCAAAGCCCTTAGCTCGCCTATACATGACAAAACAGTTGAATACTCTTTGCTGCACATTGATGCTTAAGCAAGCGGAGCTTTATGGATCACAAAGGCATGAGAATTCTCTTATTGTGTGGATTGGAGGTTGGTTTTAAGACAGATCAGTTCAGGGCACAGCAATGTCAGGAATCATCCTCGGTTATAGACTCTGTTTTTGTACTAACTGCTACCATACATGATAAGCTGAGATATACCATGCTCTAATCTCACAGATACATTATTGGAAGGCAATTCTCTACATGTGCTCCTCTCTTTCAATTTTTCTTGCACCCTACTAACTCTGCCCACATTGTACTATTTATGCCCAGTGGGGAGCAGCTCTGTGTCATTGTCGCACGATTGCTCCAGGGTCCCAAAGCCCTTGCACAACCAAGGCCAATGGTCAGAAGGTCTGAACGTCAAGAATGTTGTAATTTTCAGAACTACTACATACAACCCATGTGCAGAAATTTCTCTCTGATGCTTTGTTACTAACTGGCACAGTGGCTCAGTGGTTAGCACTGCTACCTTACCGCACCAGGGACCCAGGTTCGACTCCACCCTCAGGTGACTGTAAAGAGTTTACACATTCTCCCCGTGTCTATGTGGGTTTCCTCTGGGTGCTTTAGTTTCCTCCCACAGTGTAAAGATGTGAAGGTTAGATGGACTGGCCATGCTAAATTGCCCTGTAGTTTCCTGGACTGTGTAGATGAGGTAGACTGGCCGTAGGAAATACAGGGATAGGAAAGGGTGTGGGTGGAATGTCCTTTGGAAGGCCAGTGCAGACTCTATGGGTCGAATGGCCTATTTCCACACTGTAGGGGTTCTATGAATCTTTTTGGATATGCTATGACGCACATTTGGAGCATGTACAACTTGAACACAGACCTCCTGGTTGAGAGGTAAGGACACTGCCACAGAGACACAAGAGCTTGCCTCACAGTCTGTGTGCTCATAATTTTCAATCATTATTAAGTATAAAATACCACTCAGCTTCTCCGAGTCCAGCTATGCATTCCTTTTATTGTACTCAATAGCTTCAAGAAGTGCCCATAGGATGTTGCCTCTCAACCAGCTGGTCAGGTCATGCATCTTATCATAGGCTCACGTCAGTATGGAGTGAATGTTGCTGCATACCAGAGTGACAATAGAATACTGCCACTAGACCTTTCTATGGCACGTCATGTGTAGAATAATGAGCTCCCATATGGCAGCACTCACAGTAAGTCAGCAGATATATTTCTTAATAAAAATATTATTAAATCATAAAACACCCAATAAATTATTATGTTGTTCAATTGCAACCGTCATGATAGATTCCCTTTCTGGACATTGGACATAGAGTCATGGAGTTGTAGAGATGTACAGTACAGAGACAGACCCATCAGTCCAACTCGTCCATGCTGACCAGATATCCTAGCCTAATCTAGTCCCACTTGTCAGCATTTGGCCCGCATCCCTCTAAACTTGTTCTATTCATATACCCCTCCAGATGCCTTTTAAATGTGGCAATTGTACCAGCCTCCACCACTTCCTCTGGCAGCCCATTCCATACACGCACCAGCCTCTGCATGAAAAGATTGCCCTTTAGTTCCCTTTTATATCTTTCCCCTCTCACACTAAATCTGTGCCCTTTAGTTCTAAACTCCCCCACCCCAGGGAAACGACCTTGGCTATTTATCCTATTCATGCCCCTCATGACTTTATAAACCTCTATAAGGTCACCCCTCAGTCTCTGACGCTCCAGGGAAAACAGCCACAGCCTGTTCATCCTCTCCCTGTAGCTCAAATCCTCCAACTTTGGTGCTGGCTCAAAGGGCCAAATGGCCTATTCCTGCATCTATTGTCTATTGTCATCCTTGTAAATCTTTCCTGAAACCTTTTAAGTTGAATCAGATGGCTTTTTGTTTCACAGTGAGCAATAATAGTTATCACAGTCACCATTACTGAAAGTGCCTTCACTTAACGGATTTTATTAATTGAATTTAAATTCTCTTAGGTGCTGGAGTAGGGACCCCTGTCCTCTGGATTACTGGTCTAGTCATGTTAACAATATGTCACAGTCTCAACAAACACTTCGGACTGGGTTCCCATGGGTAGATATTTTCCAATTAACCTGCTCAGAGATGCTACTATGGATCTCTGGATCAGGTGAGACTTGAACCAAACCTTCAGTTTGTACGTTCTCCCCGTGTCTGTGTGGGTTTCCTCTGGGTCTTCTGGTTTCATCCCACAGTCCAAAGATATGCAGGTTAGGCGGATTGACCGTGGTAAATTAACCCGTAGTGTCCAGGGATGTGCAGACTAGGTGGATTAGCCATGGGAAATGTGGGTTACAGGGTAAGGGTACGGGGGGGGGGCGGGGGGTGGGTCTGGGTGGGATGCTCTTTGGATGCACTTTGGAGTGGACTAATGGATTGAAGAGTTACTTCCATGCTAGAGGGATTCTATGATTCTACTGGAACCCTAACAGTGCAGTGTCTCCCTCATTGGTCAGGGAGAACACTATGCTGGCCTTGTGAAAGAAATATAAAATGAAATCTAAAAAATATACTACAGCTATTTGCAAACTAACATGGACTTATTGCAAGTAGATCCTGAAGCAGATTTAAGAGCTGCCCACTTAGCATTCAGTCTCCTCCATTCTCATGACATATGACTTTAGTCACTGTTTCAAATAGTTAAGCAATCATTGATAAAGACGTGGCTATGATGTGTTGGGTAGGTTAAAGGTTATTAAGGTGGATAAATCCCCAGGACCGGATGGGATCTACCCCAGGTTGCTGAGGGAGGCAAGAGAGGAAATAGCTGGGGCCCTGACAGATATCTTTGTAGCATCCCAAAACACAAATGAGGTGCCAGAGGACTGGAAGGTTGCTCATGTTGTCTCCCTGTACAAGAAGGATAGTAGGGATATTCCGGGTAACTACAGACCAGTGAACCTGACGTCAGTGGTGGGAAAGATGCTGGAGAAGGTATTGAGGGATAAAATCTATTTATATTTGGAAAAGAATGGGTCTATCCATGATCGACAACATGGTTTTGTGCAGGGAAGGTTGTGCCTTGCCAACTTAATAGAGTTCTTTGAGGAGGGTGACCAAGTTGATAGATGAAGCAAGGGCTGTATATATCATATACATAGACTTTAGTAAGGCATTTAATAAGGTTCCCCATGGTAAACTAATGGAAAAGTGAAGTCACATGGTGTGCTGGGTGTTCTAACTAGGTGGATAAAGAACTGGTTGAGCAACAGAAGACAGAGAGTAGTAGTTGAAGGGAGTTTCTCGAAATGGAGAAAGGTGACCAGTGGTGTTTCACAGGGATCAGTGTTGGGGCACTGTTGTTTGTGATTTACATAAATGATCTGGAAGAGGTGTTGGTATGATCAGCAAGTTTGCAGATGACACGAAGATTGGTGGAGTAGCAGAAAGCATAGAGGACTGTCAAAGAATACAGGAGAATATAGATAGACTGGAGAGTTAGGTGGAGAAGTGGCAGATGGAGTTCAATCCAGTAAAATATGAGATAATGCATTTTGGGAAGTCTAATTCTAGAGTGAATTATACAGTAAATGGAAGAGCCTTGGGAAAAGTTGATGAGCAGAGAAATCTGGGAGTTCAGGTCCATAGTACCCTGAAGGTTGCTGCACAGGTGGATAAAGTGGTCAAGAAGGCAGAGGTATGCTTGCCTTCATCGGACGAGGTATTGAGTAAAAGAGCTGGCAGGTCATGTTAAAATTGTACAAGACATTTGTTCGGCTGCATTTAGAATATTCTGTGCAGTTCTGGTCACCATATTACCAAAAGGATGTGGATGCTTTGGAGAGGGTGCAGAGAAAGGCTATGAGGATGTTGGTATGGAAGGTGCTAGCTATGAAGAGACATTGAGTAGGTTCGGATTGTTTTCATTAGAATAAAGGAGATTGAGGGGGGACCTGATTGAGGTCTACAAAATCATGAAAGGTATAGACTGGGTAGATAGAGATAAGCTTTTAAGGATTCAATAATGAGAGGTCATGCTTTCAAGGTGAGAAGTGAAAAGTTTAAGGGGGATACACGCGGCAAGTACTTTACACAGAGAGTGGGAGGTGCTTGGAACACGATGCCAGCAGAGGTGGTAGAGGCAGGCATGGTAGATTCATTTAAGATGCGTCTGGACAGATGCATGAGTAGGTGGGGAGCAGAGGGATACAGATGCTTAGGGATTGGGCGACAGGTTTAGACAGTAGATTTGGATCATCTCAGGCTTGGAGGGCGGAAGGGCCTGTTCCTGGGCTGTAAATTTTCTTTGTTCTTGGTTCTTTGTTAAGAAGCTCTTATCCATCTCTGATCTAGTAGAGGTATTTCTCTGACTACTCTGTAAACCAGGAGCAGCAAATCTGTGCTTTACGAAAGGAGGTGCTAACAGAATGATGCCACCTGACCTGCAGACTGACAGCAGAGTGAAGACAGCTTTGCCAACAGGTTGGCCATTACCCAGATTCTTTGTATTGGGATCCTTGCAGAGTGGTTTTTTTGTGAAGGTGTGAGATGTGGGTTTCACTGGCTGAGTCAGCACTTATTGCCCATCCCTCATCTCTCTCAAGAAGGTGATGATGACCTGTCTTTTGGAACCATTGCAGTCTATGTACTCTAAATAGACCAACAATGCCCTTCGGGATTTTGACCCAGTGATGGTGAAGGAATGGTGATTATTTCCAAGCCAGGATGGTAAATCGCTTGAAGGGGAACTTGCAAGTGGTGATGTTTTCATGGGATCTGCTACTCTTAAAAGATGGAAGTGGTCATGAATTTGGAAGGTGCTAACCAAGGAGTTTTGGTGAATTTCTGCCATGCATCTTGTAGACAATACGGACTGCTGCTATTGAGCATCAGTGGTGGACGTGGTGCCAATCAAATAGACTGCTTTGTCCTGAATGGTGTCAAGTGTTGTTGGAGCTGCACCCATCCAGGCAAGTGGGGAGTATTCCATCACACTCCTAACTTGGGCCTTGTAGATGGTTGACAGGCTTTATTGAATCAAGACATGAGTTGCTTGCTGCAGTCTCTGACCTACTTTTGTAGCCTCTGTGTTTATGTAGTGAGTTTAGTTGAGTTTCTGGTCAATGGTAATCCTCAGGATGTTGTAGTGGGGAATTCACTGATGGTAACACCATTGAATGTCAAAGGGTGATGATTAAGTTGTCATTTATTGGAGATAATTATCATTTGGCACTTGTGTGGCACAAATGTTACTTGCCACTATCAACCCAAGCTTGGATATTATCCAGATCTTGTTGCTTTTCAACATGAACTGCTTCTGTATCTGAGGAGTGCGCAAATTAGATTAGATTACATTACAGTGTGGAAACAGGCCCTTTGGCCCAACAAGTCCACACCGACCCGCCGAAGCGCAACCCACACATTCCCCTACATTTACCCCTTACCTAACACCATGGGCAATTTAGCATGGCCAATTCACCTGACCTGCAGGTCTTTGGACTATGGGAGGAAACCGGAGCACCCGGAGGAAACCCACGCAGACACGGGGAGAACGTGCAAACTCCACACAGTCAGTCGCCTGAGGCGGGAATTGAACCCGGGTCTCTGGCACTGTGAGGCAGCAGTGCTAACGCTGTGAGGCAGCAGTGCTAACCACTGTGCCACCGTGCCACCCAGAAATGAACATTGTGCAACCATCAGTGAAAATGGAAGCAAGGTCATTAATGAAGCAGTTAAAGATGGTTGGGCTGAGGACGCCCAGAGGAACTCCTGCAGAGATGTCCTGGAGCTGAGATGGCTGACCTCCAACAACCATGACCATTTTCCTATGTGTCAGGTATGACTCCAACCACCGAAGAGTTTTCCCCCTGATACCCACTGATTCCAGTTTTGCCAGGGTTCCTTGATGCCACACGCGTCAAATGCAGTTTTGACGTCACTCTGAGAATGATGGGACATAATTGGCCAGGCTGGATTTGTCCTGCTTTTTATGTACAAGACATACCTGGGCAATTGTCCACATTGTCAGGGAGATGCCAGTGTTGTAACTGGACTGGAACAGCTGGCTAGGGGAGTGGTAATTTCTGGAGTTCAAGTCGTCAGTACTATTGCAGGAATGTTGTCAGGTCCCGTAGCCTTTGCAGAATTCAGTGTCTCCAACCGTTTCTTGACATCACGTGGAGTGAATCGAATTGGCTGAAGGCTGGTATCTGTAACGCTAGGGATCATTGGAGGAGGCCAAGATGCATCATCCACTCGGCACTTCTGGCTGAAGATTGCTGCAAAAGCTTAGGCCTTATCTTTCGCACTGATGTGCTGGGCTCTTCTATCATTCTATATTTGTGGAGCCTCCTCCTCCTCGAGTGATTTATTTAACTGTCCACCACCATTCGCAACTGGATATGGTAAGACTGCAGAGCATAGATCTGATACAACAACGTTGGAATTGCTTAGTTCTACCTATCACTTGCTGTTTATGCCGTTTGACATACATATAGTCCTGTTTGGTGGCTTCACCAGGTTGACACCTCACTTTCAGGTATGCCTGGTACTGGTCCTGGCATGCCCTCCTGCACTCACCATTGAACCAGGAATAATCCTCTGGCTTGATGGCAATGGCTGAGTGGGGAATATGCCAGACCATGAGTTTACAGATTGTGCTGGACTACAATTCTGCTGCTGTTGATTGCCCACAGTGCCTCATGGATGCCCAGTCTGGAGTTGCTAGATATCTTTGAAGTCTGTCCCATTTAGCACGGTGATAGTGCTACACAACACGATGAAGCAGTTGCAGTCTGCAATATCTAGCAATCTGATATTCAGCGTTGCAATAGAGAGAGAGGTGATGGGTTCTTTGTACAAGGATAAGGCAGTTCATTGTGTTCTGCTTGATCAGAGAGCCACCTGGGAATCCATATACTCAGTGGTACAAGTGGTGCATCTTAGAGCCCACACCATAGAATCCCTATTGTGTGGAAACAGGCCCTTTGGGTTCACACTGACCCTTCAAAGAGCAACCCATCCAGACCCACCCTCTCCAATTTAGCATGGCCCATCCATCTGACCTGCACATTTTTGGACTGTGGGAGGAAACCGGAGCACCCACACAGCCACAGGAAGAAGGTGCAAACTCCACACAGACGGATGCTTGAGGGTGGAATCGAACCTGGGTCCAGAGTGCTGTAAGGCAGCAGTGTTAACCACTGAGCCACCACACCATGGCCCCCAGGTATCGGAACCACCAAGACTACCATTCAGTGAACGGTTATATACCACTGTGTTCCCCACATTCAGCACCTGAATGCCTGCTATCCCCACAGTAGCCATGATGATCCCATTCTGTGGCAGTTCACTCTTCACTCAGTATTTTGACCAACCTGCTGACCACAAAGGGCTATACCTGTTTTATACATGGTTCAGGCTCTGCATCCTCGAAACAATCATTCCAAGTTAGTCAGACTGAAATCAACTGACCACCCTCGTGTACTCCCCTCCTAGCCCTCTCATAGCTGGATTTGCCACAGTATTCCTACACAGTGGGGGGTTCAGCATGGCTGCTGGAAGGTATGTGGTGGGCTGGCGGTAGGCAGCTTTGCACAATGTCATTGGCATGTCCTGCTTTGAGCTGTATCAAGTGGGCATGGAGAGGAGTCCAGGCTGTCTGGCTGAGTGGCAACATGTGGAATGGTAGGAGTCATAAACATCCAGAAAACTAAGCTGAAGTAGGCCATTCAGCCCTTTCAGCCTACTCCGCCATTCAACATGATCATGGCTGATGATCCAACTCAGTCCTCTTGGGACCCGAGAGCTATATCTCCTTCTTGAAAACATTCAATGTTTTGGACTCAACAACTCTCTGTGGCAGATAATTCCACAAGCTCATCGTTCCTTGGGTGAAGACATTTCCCCTCATCTCCGTCCGAAATGATCTGCCCAGCATCCTTATCCTCCTCTAGACACTGGAGTCATTTAACTTTCACAGATAAATTCACACCAGATTTTACAGCTGACCTGTTTCCACATCTTAAATACGTTACGTTTTTGAAAAGAAATCTCTTTGATCCCATATACTCCTTTATACAGCTTCACATCGAGGACATCATCAGAGAAGTAAAGACCTGCCACAGGGAGGAGAAACAACAATATCTATTGATAAGGCAAGGATAAACTTGATTAACTTCGATGTGGAGGGGCCGGAGGTGACTGGAGTGGACAATGTCAAATATCACCAGGTTATAGTCCAACAGGTTTATCTGAAAACTGCAAGCTTACTGTTTCAAAGAAATCTGTTGGGCTATAACCCGGTATCATGTAATTTTTAACTCTGATTAACTACGACTAACTTAGAATTCTTTTCATAAGGGTCATGAGGGCTGTCAAGTCAGCTGAGCAGCTTTTTCCCAATGGGAGTGCCTCAGTGATAAAGAGAGGATTGGAGAGGGCCCTACAGTGACATTCAGTTTCCATGGCATGACCTGTTTCAATGAAAATGATCAGTGATTCAGAGAGGGACCTCAATCTGCCACTGTTTAATCATGTCACTGCATTATAACAGCTTGATATCTGGATGAGACCAAATGGTTAGTGTTGCATATCATTAGAGAAGATTGAGGAAAATAATACAACATTGTGGTGCCACAGTAACAAAATAATAACAAAACAATACCATTAATGAGGAATATCCTGACACAGACACTTCCTTATAGAAAGGAAGAAGAGCATGCTATGGAAGGCATGATAATGTGAATTTGTCCTGAGGAGGAAAATTGATCTTGTTTGTTTTTTCATAGAATCCTTACCGTGTGGAACAGGCCATCTGGCCCAACAGGTCCACACCAACCTTCCAAAGAGTCTCCCATCCTCTTGTAATAGTGAATTGTTCAGATGGATCAATGCAGATTGAGCAGTTGCTGTATGTTTTTGCTGGATTTTCTTTGGATGTTTACAAGAAATGAGAGTTCATACAAGTGTTTCCAACTTTGTATTTGGATTAGATCATCACGAGGATCCTGGCCCAAGCTTCACTGTCGCGGTGAGGATGTGATCACTAAAGAACTGCCCTGTTGAACATTGCAGCGTTGTAAGAATTATTCCACCAATGGAATAATTATTCCACCATGTGACTAGGAGTGCAATAGGATGTGCAACATATCTGGAAATCTTGGTAGAGAGTGGCAGTGCCAGCATATTCCATCTTGTTCAGCTAGAACTGATGGGCACCATTTGGCCCATCTATCCCATGGTCTGACATCTGCCACTTGGTAACACGTGACCCTATTGCTGTTTAGTGCCACCAACAAAGACCTGGGATTCAGGAATCTCTGACACTGGGAGCTTTTCCTCCTTCCCTTTTCCCAACGAAAAACCATGTTCCTGGTGGGCAGGCTAATCAGGAATTTCCAACCTGCTTCCAGCCTAACGTAGGATTCTTTCAGTGGACTCCTACTAAAGTTGCAATGGGGGGTATCCTGGAAAAGCTGCTTGAGGAAGCATCAGCCAGCTGCGCAACTGTGGAGGGGGCCTCATGTCTGTACTGTGCTAGCATCCTCTTGTTTTGGCCTGAATCATCGACAACGCTACACTGCCAACCCACTCGGACAAGTCTTGGCAGGACGAGACATGAGAAACTTCAATGGTCGCTGCCTTTGAGGGGAGTAAACATGTGTGGACACATCTACCCATGTGGCAGAGAAGGTAAGTCTGTTTGGGTGTGAATGATAGGAGCTTATAGAAAAGATTAGTGCTCCAGTGTGTGTGCAGAAGAGAAGTGCAGAAGAACCAGAAATAGAAATGCTCAGTTGTCTTTGGTCAAAGGCTCGAGAGAAATCTAACAAAAATAAACATTTTGGGCTTAACAGAATTTCCTGATGGTTTGTCGTGGTCTTGTCTATTTTGAAAATCACACAACACCAGGTTATAGTCCAAGAGGTTTAATTGGAAGCACACTAGCTTTCGGAGCAGTCCAACACCGGCATCTCCGAATCTTGTCTATTTTGTACAGCCTTTGACCCACAGGGAAGGAGGTGATGGTCTAGTGGTATAATTACTGGGCCTAGAGGGCCTTCCACCCCCCGCAAAGTAACATTTTTGGGACCTGGGTTCAAATCCTTCCACAGCAGATTTGAGTTCAATAAAAGTTTGGAATTAAGAGTCCCATGATGACCCTGAATCCATCGTTGATTGTCAAGGGGAGAAAATCCACCCGGCTCCCTAATATCCTGTCGGGAAGGAAACTCCATCCTTACCTGGTGTGGCCTATATGTGACTCCAGACCCACAGCAAAGTGATTGACTCTTAACTGCTCTCTGGGCAATTAGGGATGGGCAATAAATGCCGATCTCGCCAGTGATGCCCTCATCCTTATGTGTGAATAAAAGATAGTATTGCAGTTCCATCGTCAGTTAAGGAAGCTCTTAATTCTCAATTGGACACTTGCATTTTAAATTACTTTCAGATTTAGTCCTCCCAAAGTTCTACTCTGGGAGCTAAGGTGAACAAAATTAAATTGAGTTGCACTTGAATTGTTTTTCCTCCATCATTGACCGAAACACATCAGTTATAACCAAACAGACAATGATTTCAGATCTTTTGTTTCACTCCCAACAAGCACCTTAATGAAATATTTGATTTGTGAGGGAAGCAGAAATAATATAAAGCTCCATAACATAGATTTATTTTCTATTCATTCATGAGATAGGGATGGCACCTGTGGGTGTGGAGACACATATAGGTCAGATCAGAGATGGATTGCAGGTTTCTTCCACAAAGGACATCAATGATTGATTTATTACTATCATAGCAAGGTGGAATGGTGGCTCAGTGGTTAGCACAACTGCCTTACAGCACTGGGTTCAATTCCACCCTTGGGTCACTGTCTGTATAGAGTTTACACATTCTCCCTGTGTGAATTTCCTCCCACAGCCTAAAGATGACAGGTGAGGTAGATTCGCTGTGCTATAGTGTACAGGTTAGGGTGGATTTGATAGGCTGAATGGCCTGCTTCTACATTGTAGGGATTCTACTTATTGAGTACAGTGGAAAGTGTTGCTTTACATGCCAGACAGGCAGATCATACCATACAAAATGCATCAGGGTAACTGAACAGAGAGGAGAATACAATGTTATAGCTGCAGATTGAGAGAGAGATTCACATTAACATTTGAGAGATCCATTCAAAAGTCCAATAACAGCAGGGAAGAATCTGTTTGGACGTGTACTCAAACGTTTATATATTCTGCCCAATGGAAGAAGGTGAAAGAGAATGTGAGAATGTAACCAGGTAGGAGGGGTCTTTGTTTATGCTGGTTGCTTTCCCGAGGCATTGGGAAGTGTAGATTAAGTCAATGGATGGAAGGCTGGTGAACCAGATGGTTTGTCATGACTTGACACATGGTCACCATTAGACAAGTCTTTTATTCAAGTTTATTTTACTGAATTCAAGTTTCACCATCTGCAATGGTGCGATCTGAATCCATATCCCCTGAGTATTAGCCTGAAGCTCTGGATTACTAGTCCAGTGGCATTACTGTGAAACCACTACCTCCCATGAGTATGGGTATAACATATAGTACTGTGATACAAACAGTAATTGCCAGAGAAACTCATCAGCTCTATGCAGAGAAAGACAGAGATAAATGTTCAGGTCAATAACTTTGCCTCGAACTTTTGATAAAAGATCATTGACCTGTAACATGAACTTGACTTCGTTCTCCAGATGCTGCCAGATGTGATGAGTTTCTCCAGCACTTCCTGTGTTTATTCCATATAGAGTCACAGAGCCGTACAGGATTGAAACAGAGCATTTGGTCCAACCAGCCCATACCAAACACAATCCCAAACTAATCTAATTCCACCTGCCTGCTCCTGGCCCATATCCCTCCAAACCTTTCCTATTCATGACCTTATTCAAATGTCGTTTAAATGTTGTAATTGTACCCATATCGACCACTTCCTCAGGAAATTCATTTCACATGCGAATCACCTTCTGTGTAAAATGTTTGCTCCTCATGTCTGCTTTAAGTCTCTCTCCTCTATTATGCACACGTCCCCACCCCACCCTCTCCCATTTTGAAATCTCCCATCCCAGGGAAAAGATAGCTGCCATTAACCTTATCTATACTCTTCATGATTTTTTATAAACTTCTTTGAGGTCACCTTTCAACCTCCTATATTCCAGTGAAAAATGTCCCAGCGCTTCCAGCCTCCCTTTATAACTCAAACCTTCCATATCTGACAGCATCCTGGTAAATCTCTTCTGAACCCTCTCCAGCTTAATAATATCCTTCCTATAACTGGGCAGCCAGAACTGGAAAATTTCACATAAGAGTTTGAACTTGCATGCATTCAGTTTAACTTCCAAGTTGTTGAGGTTTCGAGCTGGGATAACATCAAGCATAAAATGCCAGTCTGCTTACCGGTCTGTTCTCGTGTCAGTCAGTCTGACCCCCTCTGGCATCGACTCCTTCCCCAACTTGCACAGGTTCATTTTGGTTTCCAGTGTCATCTGCAATGCCCCATGGTATCCAATTTCCAGATCCACCCATAGGCCTGTGAAAGGAAAGAACCATTGACACATAAGAGACATATAGAAGGAAGTGAGGACTGCAGATGCTGGAGATTAGAGTCAAGAGCATGGTGCTGGAAAAGCACAGTAGGTCAGGCAGCATCTGAGGAGCCGGAGAATCAACATTCTGGGCATAAGCCCCTCATCAGGGCTTATGCCCGAAACATCGCGATTCTCCTGCTCCTTGGATGCTGCCTGACCTGCTGTGCTTTTCCAGCACCACACTCTCGGCTCACAAACGAGACATATACCTGAATGCTATCTAGTGTGGCAGAGTCTCCATGAAAGATTTTTCAGATCTCCTCCATAATTTGGGTCGCCAGTGTTGGTCAGGGGTATTCCTGGAGATTTCAGTACATGACCTCCCTCCTCTGATGGCCTCATCCCCGATTGATGGCTTTTTGAGAAGATACCTGTCACTCTCAGAACCTCTTGCATCATTAGCTGCTTGATCACCAACCTACTCACATTATCAAAGATTGTACAACTGGCAAACTAAAGGGTTGGAATGAAATTTTCAAATGAAGTTTGTAAATCTTCCTTCCAGAGTTGCTCACCTCAGTATCTTGGAGAATAACCTTTAATTCAGAGATTCATACAGTGCAAAAAAGACCCTTTGACCCATTGAGGCTGCACCAACATAACTACCACTAAAAATGCACTAATCCCAATTTCCTTGAAGGTTATGATATTTGAAGTACTCATCCAAAAAACTTTTTAAAGGTTGTAAAGTTTCCACTACCTTCCCAGGCAATGCATTCCAGATTCCCACCACCTGCTGAGTGAAGGGAGATTTTTCACAAATCCCTACTGAAGCTCTTGCCCCTTTTCTTAAAACTATGCCTTCTCCTGATTGACCCCTCAACGAAAGGGGACAGCTGCTCTCTACTCACCCTGTCCATTCCCCTCATAACCTTATTCACCTCAATCATACTCTCCCCTCAGTCTTCTCTGCTCTTAATTGTTAGACAGATGGCTGGGAACACTACTCAGGACTGTTGGATGAGTTGTTATTCTATTATTCATCTTGCTAATACTTCCATGGATTCTGGGTGAATAGCTAATCACTTTAAGGTGAGTCTGTGTCTTCACCACTTTGTCAGTGGAAACCTTGATGTGGCTGACGAGAGTTTTGTCGATTTGTGAGAGTGCCTGCTGAATTTTGTACCCCATGTATCATACTGGTGTAATAACAGACAAGAAGAGAGACAGCCTATTTGAGATTTATCCGATCATCATGTTTCTTTTACAGTTTTCTGTGCGTGTCACTGTGCAGCATGGGCAAGACCAGACTCACCCTGTTTGCCAACTTCTAACTGCTTTGTCAATGTATGGTGCCACAGACTTTGCTGTGACTGTGTTTATTTTGAGAAAGAGAGTGACCTTGAATTATCGAACCTTTGAGCTCAGATATTATGACCAGGAATTACCCTGGAGTTTTTTATTTAGCCTACTTTGCTAATCAACTTGTTCAGAGATGTTACCATACACCTCTGGAGCAGGTAGGACTTGAACCCACGCCTCTCAGTCCAGGGATCCAGACACTACCACTACGCCACAAGAGGGGGAAACCCCATGACTCTTGGTTTCCTCCCTTTCACTTCCCTATTCTGACACCCCTTTGGTTTTAATTGAGATATTCCATGGCTGACAGATAGGAATGCCACAGCCAGGAATTTATTTCGCAGGACAGTTAGCTTCTAGTGAGGGCACAAACCCTATCCATTCCTGATCAAGTTGAGAACATGCATGTCACCATGTAGCTTTCTGACCCCCTCACCATTCTCCACTGTTTGATAAACCCATCCAAAATACAATCGTAACAAACTGAGGGAACATTGGGAAGCACGAGGTTCTTTCCAGTGTGACTAGATGACGGATGGAAGGAAGCCATGACTGAGCTGTAGAGGCAGATTAATTTTTTGCCTAATCCAGATAAATACAATTTACTACAACAGAGAAAAATCAACATATTTTCATCCCAGATTACACTCTTTCAAAATGCAACCACTTCAAGTGAAAATAAACTGCAGACTGATGCCATTTTAGACAAGTTGAGCATTTTAACCTCACTCATAATCTATAATTTAGGAATTCTCTGGGCAGGTGGTGGAATCTGAATTCAACAAAAGTCTTGAATTAAAATTAATCCATTGTCAATTATTGGAAATACCCATCTGGTTCACTCATGTCCTTCAGGGAAGGAAACTGTCATCCTCACCTAGTCTAGCCTACATATGGCTCCAGACCCACAGCAAAGTGATTGACTCTTAACTGCCCTCTGGGCAATTAGGGATGGACAATAAATGCTGGCCCGGCCAGGAATGCACACATCGCATGAATGAATAAAAAGAATGAGCTAAGGTTGAAGATGTCTATGCTACTCACAACTTTGTTGCAAAATAGTACAGTCAATCAGCAGGTTATCAGGTTAAAGAGGACCGTTATCCATTACAGTGTGGTAGGAATAGTTAGGTTCAACCCCACTCTTATTCAAGTCACTCGTTGGTGTGGTTCTGAATCTCAAGAGAGAGCAGGGATTTGATGTGATGAGGTAGATATCTGTGGCTTATACATATATAAGAAACAACTTTCCTTATAAACCTCCTCATTTTAAAGATCATCAAATCTATCTGCTTTGGTATGGGTTTGCCTGTTCAGATAGGCAAAGGCAACATCTCAGGTTGTTTCTTTAAGCAGAATTCATTAACACCAAGTAGCAGGAATGCACGCCTGGGCGGCACGGTGGCACAGTGGTTAGCACTGCTGCCTCACAGCGCCAGAGATCCGGGTTCAATTTCCGCCTCTGGCGACTGACTGTGTGGAGTTTGCACATTCTCCCCGTGTCTGCGTGGGTTTCCTCCGGGTGCTCTGGTTTCCTCCCACAGTCCAAAGATGTGCAGGTCAGGTGAATTGGCCATGCTAAATTGCCCATAGTGTTAGGTAAGGGGTTAATGTAGGGGTATGGGTGGGTTGCGCTTCGGCGGGGCGGTGTGGACTTGTTGGGCCGAAGGGCCTGTTTCTACACTGTAATGTAATGTAATCTAATCTAATCTAGCAGCATGATGATCATGCAGCAGATTGATTGATTTGATTGATTAATGTCATATGTGCCATGGTGCAGTGAAAAATGTTGCATAATATGCTTTATAGACAGATCGTTCTATACAAGTGCATCAGGATAACAGAACAGAGTATAGGATACAGTATTGCAGCTGCCGAGAGAGATCAACATTAACATTAAAAGATACCTCAGTCCTAAGCTCCTCTCGTTCTAATGTTCTAGCAGAGTTTCTCTCACATGACTACTGCGGTCACTGCATACATTAGAGGCTTATTTGCATCTTGTGAGATCCCATGTCTACACCATGAACCACAGCAGTAAGAGAACATGCACATTTTATATTGATTGTATTTCCCCAAATTCAGTCTATGTTGCATTCTTTAAACTCTAAAAAACAAACAATAATCTCAAAACCATTTGATTCAGCCCTCGCTTTCAGCTTTCCCGACACAGCTCAGTTACAGATGAATGGCTCACTGTCATCCAGTTGGGGGTTCAACCAGAGTTTCGAATAACTGCAGCTTAACTTCTGTGACCCCTGTCCTCTAGATAGAAAGGCCTTCTTGGTGACGGTGACATTCTGCACCTGTTCTGGGCCAGTTAACATGTTCAAGATAACATTTGATGGATTTCTAGTTACTCACGACACGATGGGAAATGGGACTATGGCATTGAAAGATAATCAGACATGATCTATAATGGTGAAGCAGACTAGACATCCTGAATAGGACATAGAGCATTACAGTGCAGTAGAGGCCCTTCACCCCTTGATGTTGTGCTGACCTGTGGATCCAATCTGAAGCCCATCTATCCTACGGGTATTCCATTCTCATCCATATGTTTATCCAATGATTATTTAAATGCCCTTAAAGTTGGCGAGTCTCCTACTGTTGCAGGCAGGGCGTTCCACGCCTCTACTACTCTCGGAGTAAAGAAACAACCTCTGACATCTGTCCTATATTGGGTCTATGAATGGTCTCTCCAGTTCCTATATCCCAATGACAGTGAGAACAGCCTTGTTGCCTGCTTGGAAAGTACTCACCTTTTTGGTTGACAGATGGGCTTGAAGAGCGGGTGACCACAGGTAGCAATGTCCCCATGTCCAACTCTGTAAGGGTCAGCTCATTCATGAAATATGGCAGCTAATGTGAGACATAAAGTCACAATATTAACTTGCATGCCTTCTTTAAATAACATTGAATATAATTGATAGACGAGTCTGTGATCTTTGAAGTTCTTAATTTATCATTCAATGACAACTTGCATTTTTAACGTGACTTTAGAACGTAGAACATTACAGCACAGTGTAAACCCTACAGCCCTCGATATTGAGCCAACCTGTGGATCCAATCTGAAGCCCATCTAACCGACACTAATCCATTTTCATCCATATGTTTATCCAATGACCATTTAAATGCCCTTAAAGTTGGTAGGTCTACTACTGTTGCAACTTTAATGTTGCAAAATGTATAGAGCCATCCTTAATGTATTATAAGACAACATTTGATGCCGAGTCACATTAGAAGGTGCTAGGATAAGCGACTGAAACGTGATCAATGAGATAGCTTGAAAGGAGAGGGTGGTGGGGAAGTTTAGGACTGAGGCAGCTAAAGGCTTGTCTGTAAAGGATGTGAGCAAGGAATCGGGCAACTCACAGTTGGCCAAGAATTGGAAGATAACAGATACTTTAGAAGGGTGTAGGGCTGGAGGAAGTTACAGGGATGGGATTTGGGGGGATCATGGGTGGATTTTAAAATAAGGATGAGAATGAGAAGTTGCCCTGGGCAGAAGTGACGACTTAGGTGAACACAGGAAAAGAAATTACAATCACAGCTCTACACCACTTTATCAGAGTATGGTACCTTGGCGATGACTCCACACACAAACCACTCTCTGTATAAAAGGGCTGCCCCTCATGTCTTTCTTAAATCTTTCTCTTCTCTTTCCCCTAGTCTTGAAATCCCCCATCCTAGGGAAAAGACACCTGCCATTCAGCTTATCTATACCCCTCATGATTTTATAAACATCTATAAGGTTACCTCTCAACCTCATATGCTCCAGTGAAAAAAGTCCCAGCCTATCCAGCCTCTCCTTATAGCTCAAATCTTCCATTCCCCGCAGCAACCTGGCAAATCTTTTCTGAACCCTCTCCACCTTAATAATAACCTTTCTGTAACAGGAAGACTAGAACTGGACACCTTACTCCAGAAGTGGTCTCACCAATGTCCCATACAACCTCAGCAGTGGTGGATGCGGGTACACTTACAACTTTTAAAAGACATTTGGATTAAGAAAAGGAATGAGCAATATTTGGAGGAATATGGGCCAAGTGAAGGCACATGGGACTAATTTCGTTTGGGATTATGGTTGGCGCTGGTTCTGAGATTGTACAGAAGGTTGGTGTGGCCTCTTCCGGAGTACTCTGTCCAGTTCTGGTTGCCCTGATATCAGAAAGATATTATTAAACTGGAGAGGGTTCAGAAAAGATATACCAAGATGTTGCCGGGAATGGAGTGTTTGAGATATAAAAACGGAGTGGAAAGACTGAGACTTCTTTCACTGGAGGGTAGGAGGTTGAGGGGTGACCTTACAGAGACCAGAGGGTCTGTTTCCATGCTGTATGACTCTATGACAATATCACTTTTCCTCATCAAAGCTCAAGATGCTGGAAATAGATCAGCCTGGGGTGGTAGAGGTTTTGAACATGCTGAGCAACGGGGACACTTTGTCACAGGAATCACTTCTCGTGCAGTTTTTTGATATATAGCTAGGCTGGAGGTAATGGCTGCAGTGTACACAGAATACAGTACTGAACACCAAGGAGTTATTACTCAACAGGAGTCTGAGCAAAGGAAGCATTAAGCTGCAGAGCGGGATGTGTCCACAGTTTTTAACTGTAATCTGAACCTCAAATAAAAAGGCACCTTTAAAATCGCTCCCATGTGTCTATTTCTAAATTTAAAAGCACTTTCCAGAGAGCGACAGATGTCGCAATAGTCAGAAATCATTCCATTTAACATGGATAATGCAGAACAAGACTCCCAACATAGGAACTGGGAGGTCATGTTGCAGCAGTATTGGTCAGGTCACTTTTGGAATATTGTGTGCAATTCTGGTCTCCTTCCTATTGGAAGGATGTTGCGAAACTTGAAAGGGTTCAGAAAAGATTTACAAGGATGTTGCCAGGGTTGGAGTGTTTGTGCTATTGGGAGAGGCTGAACAGGCTGGGGCTTTTCCTGGAGCATTGGAGGCTGAGGGGTGACCTTATCGAAGTTTATAAAATCATGAGGGGCATGAATAGGGTGAATATACAAGGCCTTTTCACTAGAATGGGGGATTGCAGAACAAGAGGGCATAGGTTTTAGGGTGAGATGGGAAAAATTTAAAAAGGACGTAAGGGGCAACATTTTCATGCAGAGAGTGGTATGTGTATGGAATGAGCTGCCAGAGGAAGTGGTGGAGGCTGGTACAATTACAGTATTTAAAAGGAAACTGGATAGGTATATGAATAGAGATGGAAATGTGTTGCTGGAAAAGCGCAGCAGGTCAGGCAGCATCTAGGGAACAGGAGAATCGACGTTTCGGGCATTAGCCCTTCTTCAGGAATGCCCGAAACGTCGATTCTCCTGTTCCCTAGATGCTGCCTGACCTGCTGCGCTTTTCCAGCAACACATTTCCATCTCTGATCTCCAGCATCTGCAGACCTCACTTTCTCCCCTAGGTATATGAATAGGAAGGGATATGGGCAATTGCTGGCAAATAGGACTAGATTAGGTTGGGATATCTGGTCAGCATGGACTAGTTGGACCGAAGGGTCTGTTTCCATGCTGTACATCCCTATGACTCTAAGACTCTATGACTCTCCATGAATAGTGTGAGAGAATCACTGCAAGTTTATTGAGTGAGAAATAGCATGCTGTGTTTGTTGACTTGTGAGCGAGCAGTATAGCATTTGAAGTCTGATCAAGTATTGAAGAATTTCAGATTATACTCAGTGTTTGCTCAATTCTTTCTTGCCATCCTGTCTGCAAGTCTCTAATCCTCAGTGGGATTTTTTTTTGTGTCATATGCTCTCAGGAACTCTAACCATTCGAGTCACACAGCACAGAATCAGACCCTGGGGCCCAACTCGTCCATTTGCGTGAGTTTGGCCCATACCCCATCCAACCTTTGCCTATCAATGTGCCTGTTCAAATGTAATTGTAGCCACCTCTACCACTTCCTCTGGCAGCTTGTTCCAGATGTGCACCACCCTCTGTGTGAAAACGTTGACCCTGGGTCCCTTCTAAATCATTCCCCTCTCACCTTAAACCTATGCACTCTGGTTTTAGGCTCCGCATTCCTAAAGAAAATACTTTGGTTATTTATCCTATCCAAGCCCCTCATAATTTTATAAACCTCTATAAGGTTACCCCTCAACTTCTTATGTTCCAAGGAAAAAAGGTCTCAGCCCCTCCAGTCTCTCCTTATAACTCAAACCTTCCTGTCCTAGCAACATCCCTGTTAATCTTTTTTGCATCCCTTCCAGTTTAATAACATCCTTCCTAGAGCACATCGACCAGAATTGTACGTCGTACTCCAAATGTGGCCTTACTCATGTCTTATACAGCTGTAACATGACAACCCAACTCCTGTACTCAGTGCTCTGTCTGATGAAGGCAAACATGTCAAATGCATTCTTCAGCACCCTACGATGCAAGTTTCAAAGAACTACATACCTGCATTCCTGGATCTCTCTGAATAAAAGCCAGAGGAGCTGCAGGTGCTGTAAATCAGAAGCAAAAACAGAAGTTGCTGGAGAAGCTCAGCAGATCTGGTAGCATCTGTGAAGAGAAATCAGAGTTAATGTTTCGGGTGCAGTGACTCTTCCTCAGAATTGGTCACCAGATCCGAAACATTAACTCTGATTTCTCTTCACGGATGCTGCCAGACCTGCTGAGCTTCTCCAGCAATTTTCGTTTTTGCTCTTAGCTCTCTCTGTTCAGCAACCCTCTGCAGGGCCCTACCAGTAATGATATAAGTCCTGGTAATGTAGTAGTGAGCATTTGGTAAACCACCTGTCTTTGAGTAGAATGACTTCTAAGCCTATATTTCCCTCATCCAGAGTACATGCAGTGAGGGAGTTCCTGGTCAGCAATCATTGTCCTTGCTTTCTTCATCTCTTCTAAGAGAATGGTTCCTACCCAGAGCTGGGAACGGTCTGAACTGCGATTGACGATGCTTCTCTGTTGTATGAGACTGGGCCTTTTCCTGCCTGTCATTGTCCACCTGCCTGTAATATCCTTCACCAACTGATTTAACTGGAACCTAACAACTCTGAGCATTCATTGCGCTCACCCTGATCTTGCTTAGCTTCTTCTGAACTTTCCGAGCAACTTGATCGGCCCAGTACTTTTCCCGTAGGAAGTCCCAGAAGATTCTCCCAACCAATGCATTTATCCAGGACACCTGGGGCTCTGCATTGACTCGGACTTCACCGGGCATCTGAGAGACAGGAGAGAACATATTGGAGTCAGACAGGAGCTTGGTGAAGAGGATTTGTGACAGGATCACAAATAACAGCAGAATGTTGAAGACATTGCAATCTGCTTATAATGTTCGAGTGACTTCATGTCTGGTTTATCACTAAGGAATGACTGGCACACTGGCTTAAAACTGAGTAGGGAATTTTAACTCACCAATCCAACAGGAATTAGCAGGTAAAGTAGAGCTGAGGGCTCTGCTCTTTGTTCTAAATTGCTGTTCCTCTATATTTCAACAGCGTAAAACCCTTCACATTTCCACTTCTATTCATTTCTGAAGGAGTACTCGAAAGATTAAATGTTTCTCTCTCTACATATCTTGCTGAATTCCTCCAGCACGTTATATTCTTATTTCAGATGTTCGTTCTGATCCCGCTCACTGCCATTTTAAATAGCATGCTACAAGCACACCTATACACAATGTTTGATTAAATGTGCCAACAATATCCTCAGTGTGCAATTGGGAACTGGTTGCAATATTAAGCACTCCAAAGTGCACCCCACTCAGACCCACCCTATAACAGTGCATTTCCCATGGCTAATCCACCTAGCCCACACATCCCTGTTCACTATGGGCAATTTAGCACACCCAATCCACCTAACCTGCACTTCTTTGGACTGGGGGAAGGAAACTGGAGGAAGCTCACACAGGCACAGGGAGAATATGCAGATTCCACACAGTCACCCAGGTCCCTGGCGCCGTGAGGCAGCAGTGCTAACCACTGAGCCACCGTGCCATAAAGTGGGGGCAAATGTTTTTAAAAAATGATTTTAGCCTGCTACCACCTAAGTAAATAGGCAGAAAGTCATGTTCAAAGTTTCTAAACACCCATCTCCTGAAAATGTACAACTTTGGCCAGAATAAATGAATTTCTTCACAAGGGGCAGGTCTCTATTGGTCCTGTACTGTGTAATTTTAATTGTCCTTTCACTCCCTCTCCTCAATCCATTCACCTTAGTTCCACTATTTAGGGAAATAGCCTTTCTTCAAGCTCGCTGTGTAAGATGTAGCAGACTGCAGAAATCTGGGAGATGTTGGTCAGTCTGTGGCCAATTTGTCAGTAAATCAGAATCGTTATGTAAGCATCCAAATATAGGCCCTTTAGTGAGATTCAAGCTGTTGACTGCCAGTTGGGTCTGAGGGAGTTATTAGTCTTATTCTATTAGGAAGCAGCCATCTGTCTTCCTACACTGCATTGGGTTATGACTGTTACCTGTAAAATTATTGAACTGTGAAGGGCAGCAAGCATTAATGTGCATGGTTTCCATCCTGTGGTCACATACTCAGTGTGCCTTTACATAATGGAAGCATTATCTATTACAGACACCTGTCCCCTCCTCAGACTGGGTCTTAATATGATGGCCATACAAATACTATCATTAATTCCCTACATTATTTGGGATTCTGGCAGGCAATCCAAATGCAGGGATCCTCAGGCTGCTGCCTGTTCTCCATAGGGAATTGAATGAAATAATTCATCCGAAACATAAGATATTGTAAATGCATTGTGCAGATAACCAGATTCCAGAGGTAGAGGCAATATGCACCAATTGTTTCTCTTCTCCATCTACCTACAGATTTTAACAAATTATATTTATCATGTTGTTCATTTGTAAAATTAAACCTGTTATGGGGTGCTGTATCAGGACAGAGGCAAATATCTTCCATTTGGAAAGATCATGTGATGGATTGAATGTCAAGGCAGCCATCATTTGACCACCACTCAGGGCTGTCACAGCCAATGGACTCTGGGGCTGAAGGTAGCAAAAATCTTTCCTGGTTGCTATTGGTTTCCAAAAAGGCAAAACCAAACAGCCACTCATTGCCAGAATAAATGAACCACTTCATAAGGGCAGGTTGCTCTTGCATTAAAAAAACCCCTTCCATTTCATGTCTGCTCTTGTCCCTTTGCCGGTAATAGTGACAGATGGGTGCCCAGTGGGTCAGCCAGTTTTCTGTAGTGCAACTGCAGTCCTACCTGGCCTTGTATTGGGAAATAGAGCTAGAACTCAGTTCAAACAAGCTGGGAATATCATCCAGGAATTCAACTGAATCAAGCGAGAGGTCCTCTCTGCAGTGACTGAGTTGTAGAAAAATGTGTCCAACAAAATTGAAGAAAGTTGCACTCAGTTATTTTTGAAATCTTTATTGGGATGTGGGTGTCCTTAGAAGTCCAGCACTTACTGTCAATACCTAATTACCTTTGAACTGAGTGGCTGGGCTATTTCAGAGGAGTTAAGAGTCAACCGTGGATCTAGAGTCATACATAGGCCAGGTTAGGAAAGACTTACTTCCCTTATGGACATTAGGAAACCAGATGAAGTTTTCCAACAATCAATGATAGTGTCACAATCACCATTACTGAGGCTAGCTTTTAATCCCAGATTTATTAATTGCAGTTAGATTTCAGGAGCATTAGTTTGAGCTACTGTATTTACTCTTTCCTCATTCCTGAAGAAGGGCTTATGCCTGAAACGTCGATTCTCATGTTCCCTGGATGCTGCCTGACCTGCTGCGCTGTTCCAGCAACACACTTTCAGCTCTGATCTCCAGCATCTGCAGACCTCACTTTCTCCTACTGTATTTACTAGCCTAGTGACGTTACCATGACGCCGCTATCTCCCCCTCTCTGTGTGGTATACCACTGAGAATTCAAAAGAGGGCTAAGAGTTCATGAATAGTGTTTTACGTGACGTTATTGATACTGTGTAGATCTGATGAACAGCCTTCTGTGTCTCCCAACCATATTTTAGTGGCTGTGTCTAAGGGAAGCAGAGAAAGTTTCAGAAACACAGCTGCCTGCACCAAATTAGACAGGGAGGAGGTTGGAAGAAAACAATAAGCCAAGCAGCATCAGGAGGTGGAGAAGTCAACATTTTGGGTGTAACCCTTCTTCAGTGCTCACTAAATAGCATGTTACCTGCTCTCACATAAAATGGCATTTCAAGCACTGCAGTTCAGCTTGTAAAATAGGTTTGCTGTATAACCTGATCTTGTCAGCCACAAGACCCGACTATGTTTTGTACTCAATCATTTTACTCTGGAAGGCAATAATGGGATCATCTCGTTGACCCATAATTGCTATCAACAACAATCAAAAGTGCATCATTTTCCTCCTACACAATGTGTCCTTTTATTTTTACGACAAGTATGTATTCAACACTTCTGAAAAATCATGTAATTTCTTACAGCTAAAGAGAACTGCGTATCTGATTAGGGAGAATAATTACAAGTAAAAAGAATGTTGACTCTGATGTCTACAGATTGAGGACATTGTCTTTGTTATAGACTCAATTTGGATTAAAATTGTATGTCTGTACAGAATTGTAACATATTTGATAAAATGAATCTTTTCACCTGGATCTGTTACTTTTATGATCATCTCCTTTTAGCTGAAATTTCTCTCAGTTTTGCAGGGCAGTTCTGAAATCTTTACCATCCACCTGCTCTTTCTGCTCCAGGGATGATGTTCGCTCCTATACTATTACAGCTGTAATGATTTCCCAGATGAGGAGAAAATGAAAGCACAGCCGAATCTTTGTTAATAACTTGACAAGAAATTGTATGTTGGGATCAGGATTTTATCCAGAGTAGTTCAAAATGGATATTTAAAATGTTTTATATAAGGAACTTTTTAATCACTCATTAAGTTTTGCACAGTTCTTTTTTTACATAAATCACACTATGAGGTTTAATTGATATTAAATTAACTACACTTTTAAAATGTGCTTATGTCCCTGGATAGAATTTGAATGTCTCTCTCTGTGTTTAACGTGAATAGGAACAATTCGTATTTCGATATAAAAGTTATTAGGGAATCTGTAGAAGTGGGCAAATAGGTTGACAAATTGGAAATGTGTATTGAACAAATCAAATAAAATTCAGCAGTAACAAGACAGCAGTTTGGCTAATATATGAATTTTGAGCAGAGTCATGGATGAAGCTAAATTTTTTTCACTGGCTTTTAAACTTAATATGGCTTGGAATGGGGGCAACCCCACAGTGTGGAAACAGGGCCTTCAGCCTAAGAAGTCCACACTGACCGTCTGAACAGTAACCCACCCCCTATCACATATTTACCCCTGATTAGTACACAGAACCTACACATCCCTGAACACTATGGGCAATTTAGCATGGCCAATTCACCTAACCTTCACATCTTTGGAAGGAAACCCACAGGGACACAGGGAAAACAGGCAAGCTCCACACACACAGTCACCTGAGGCTGGAATTGAACCTGGGTACCTGATATTATGAGGCAGCAGTGCTAATCACTGAGCCACCATGCCACCCTTCTTCACTGTGATCTGAGCTGTTTTTTGTCCCAGTCTCCTTACTTCTGATTCAGTTGGATAATCCTTATTGGCTGTACCCTACGGCATTCTAGATGTCTACATGGTAAAGTGACTCCGACTCTTCATTCACATCACGTACATTACCACTGGCAAGTGCAGAGTCTTATTTCTCTCTGATGTGGAGGAGTCGGTGTTGGACTGGGGTGGACAAAGTTAAAAATTGCACAACACCAGGTCATAGATACTGTGATATATTGAACAATATATTACAATATTGTTCAATATATCACTGCAGTATTTTGCTATACATTTTGTGTCTTATGATCTTATATTCCACAACCACCTGATGAAGGAGCAGCGCTCTGAAAGCTGGTGCTTCCAGATAAACCTGTTGGACTATAACCTGGTGTTGTGTGATTTTTATCTTCTTTCTCTCTCTGTCACACACAGCATTGCACACCCTAGATTTGCTAACGTTCCCCGTTGACTTGGCCATTGGCTAAGACCATAAGACATAGGGGCAGAAATTTGGCCATTCAGCCTATCGAGTCTGCTCCACCATTCAATCATGACTGATAAGTTTCTCACCCCCATTCTTCCGCTTTCTCCCTGTAACCCTTGAGCCCCTTGATAATCAAGAACCTATCTATCTCAGTCTTAAATTTACACAATGACCTGGAATCCACAGCCTTCTGTGGCAACGAATTCCACAGATTCCCCACTCTCTGGCTGAAGACGTTCCTCTTTATCTCTGTTCTAAAAGGTCTTCCCTTTACTCAAAGGCTGTACCCTCGGGTCCTAGTCTCTCCTACCAAGGGAAACATGTTCCCAACATCTATTCTCTCAAGACCATTCGGTATTCTGTAAGTTTCAGTTAGATCCCCCCTCATCCTTTTAAACTCCCATTGAGTATAGACCTAGAGTCCTCAAACGTTCCTGATATGTTAAGCTTTTCACTCCTGGGTCCATTCTTGTGAACCTCCTCAGAATACGCTCCAGGGCCAGTACATCCTTCCTGAGATATGGGGCCCAAAACTGCACACAATACTCCATATGTGGTCTGGCCAGCACCTTATTGAGCCTCAGACATGCATCTCTAATTTTATATTCAAGTCCTCTCAAAATAAATGCCATCATTGCATTTGCCTTCCTAACTACTGACTCAACCTGCAAGGTAAGTATTGGAATTCTCCAGCTTTGGAATTCCCTCCCTAAACTTATTTATCTCTTTACCTGTTTTGCCAAGCTTTTAGGCACATGTGATAGTATTTTCATCCATAGCTTGATGCCAACTACTGGCCGCTGTGAATTATCTCAAAGTATTTTATCACTGAAAGGGGCTACAGAAATGCAAATTGTTGCTGATTGGAAGTGAACACTGTACTTAGGGTGGATCAGAGTATCGCAGCCTCTGTTTTATATCCCATCATTCAACATCCTGGTTATTTGGTTGTTTATTCGAGAACAAGAAACTTTGTGGCAGAATGGCTAATGGCCCAGCCTCTGAGACACATGTTTTATGTTTAATGTTCAGGACCTGGTGGACAAGGAAACATTGAGTTAAGTATCAACTTATGAATCCTTCCAATTTTCCCCAATGGCAGTTGCTAAGAGATTCCTGGTCAGTTGTGTGGAGAGAAATTGGAGCCTCGACTATTACTACCCTTAGTTCTAGGCTATGCCATGCCTGTATGGTGCCACAATTCATATTTCTTGAAGGAACAGTTGCCTGGATATGATGCCAAGATCACCTGATCTCACACCTTGCAAAATGTCCATATTACAGAGGAGGAAGTGCTGGATGTCTTGAAATGCATAAAGGTGGATAAATCCCCAGGACCTGATCAGGTGTACCCTAAAACTATGTGGGAAGCTAGAGAAGTGATTGCTGGGCCTCTTGCTGAGATATTTGTATCATCGATAGTCACAGGTGAGGTGCCGGAAGACTGGAGGTTGGCTAACGTGGTGCCACTCTTTAAGAAGGGTGGTAAGGACAAGTCAGGGAACTATAGACCGGTGAGCCTGATGTCGGTGGTGGGCAAGTTGTTGGAGAGAATCCCGAGGGACAGGATGTACATGTATTTGGAAAGGCAAGGACTGATTAGGGATAGTCAACATGGCTTTGCGCATGGGAAATCATGTCTTACAAACTTGATTGAGATTTTTGAAGAAGTAACAAAGAGGATTGATGAGGGCAGAGCAGTAGGTGTGATCTATATGGACTTCAGTAAGGCATTTGACAAGGTTCCCCATGGGAGACTGATTAGCAAGGTTAGATCTCATGGAATGCAGGGAGAACTAGCCATTTGGATACAGAACTGGCTCAAAGGTAGAAGACAGAGGGTGGTGGTGGAGGGTTGTTTTTCAGACTGGAGGCCTGTGACCAGTGGAGTGCCACAAGGATCAGTGCTGGGTCCACTACTTTTCTTCATTTATAAAAATGATTGGATATGAATATAGAAGGAATATTTAGTAAGTTTGCAAATGACACCAAAATTGCAGGTGTAGTGGACAGCAAAGAAGGTTACCTCAGATTACAACAGGATCTTGACCAGATGGGTCAATGAGCTGAGAAGTGGCAAATGGAGTTTAATTCAGATAAGTGCGAGGTGCTGCATTTTGGGAAAGCAAATCTTAGCAGGACTTATACACTTAATGGTGAGGTCCTAGGGAGTGTTGCTGAACAAAGAGACCTTGGAGTGCAGGTTCATAGCTTCTTGAAAGTGGAATCGCAGGTAGATAGGATAGTGAAGAAGGTGTTTGGTATGCTTTCCTTTATTGGTCAGAGTATTGAGTACAGGAGTTGGGAGGTCATGTTGCATCTGTACAGGACATTGGTTAGGCCACAGTTGGAATATTGCGTACAATTCTGGTCTCCTTCCTATCGGAAAGATGTTGTGAAACTTGACAGGGTTCAGAAAAGATTTACAAGGATGTTGCCAGGGTTGGAGGATTTGAGCTATAAGGTGAGGCTGAACAGGCTGGGGCTGTTTTCCCTGGAACATTGGATGTTGAGGGGTGACCTTATAGAGGTTTACAAAATTATGAGGGGCATGGATAGGATAAATAGACAAAGTCTTTTCCCTGGGGTCAGGGAGTCCAGAACTAGAGGGCATAGGTTTAGGGTGAGAGGGAAAAGATATAAAAGTGACCTAAGGGGCAACTTTTTCACATGGAGCGTGGTACGTGTTTGGAATGAGCTGCCAGAGGAAGTGGTGGAGGCTGGTACAATTGCAACATTTAAGAGGCATTTGGATGGGTATATGAATAGGAAGGATTTGGAGGGATATGGGCCAGGTGCTGGCAGGTGGGACAAGATTGGGTTAGGATATCTGGTTGGCATCGACGAGTTGGACCGAAGGGTCTGTTTCCATGCTGTACAACTCTATGACTCTATGACTCTATCAGATTGATGTTCTGATTGCAGTGGATCTGGGACCTAGGTTTGTCTGGATATCAAACCTACAGCTCAGCGAGCAAACCTTCACCCTAAATCTCAACCTGAGCTACAAACCTTCACAAACCTTGTGAAATGAAAATGGATAATTCTGAAGCCAACTTGGCTCTGTGCAGCTCCTGGCCAAGTCTCATTTCACTTTCTGTCTCTTAGCAGATTTACTCTCCTTCAAGTTTGAAATGGTATACTCGATATTTGTACTTGTTGCGTAAATAACTTGGAGGAGGCCCAATGCAAGTTGATCCATTCTATTGTTCAATGTCTGGATGAATTTGCTTAGTCATAGAGTCATAGAGTCCCACAGCACGAGTCAGGCCCTTCGACCCAAACTGGTCCATGCCAACCAAGACATCCGTCCACACTCGTCCCATTTGCTGTACTTGGCCCATATCCTTCTAAACATTTCCTATCCATGTATTCGTCCAAATGCCTTTTAAATGTTGTTAATGTACCCGGCTCAACCATTTCTGCAGGCAGCTCATTCCATATGTGTACCACCCTCTGTGTAAAAAGCTTGCCCCTCTTGTTCCCTTTTATTCTTACCCCTCTAACCTTAAACTGATACTCTCTCATCCTCTATTCCCCAACCCTGGGAAAAAGACTGAGTGTATTCACCCTATCCATGCCTCTCATGATCTTATACACTTCTACAAGATCCCCCCTCAGTCTCCTATGCTCCAAAGGAAAACATCCTGGCTTGTCCAACCTCTCCTTATAATTTCCACCATTGAATCCAGGCAACACCCTTGTAAATTTCTTCTGCACTCTTTCCAGTCTAATAACATCCTTCCTATAGCAAGGTGGCCAAAACTGAACACAATACTCCAAATGCGGCCTCACCAACGTCCTATATAACTGCAACATAATTTCCTAACTTCTATACTCAATGCCCTAACTGATGAAGGCCAGTGTGTCAAAAGCCTTCTTAGCTGCCCTGTCTACCTGTTACTCTACTTTCAGAGAAACATGCACCTGAACTCTAAGGTCCCTCTGCTCCACTAGACTCCTTAAGGCCTTGACATTCGCAATGAAACTCCAACCTTGATTTGACTTTCCAAAAAACGCAAGACCTCACACTTATCTATATTAAACTCCATTTCTCAGCCAACTTCCCCAGCTGATTGAGGTCCTGCTGCAGTTTCTGATAAACTTCCTCACTGTCCATGATGCTGCCTATTTTGGTGTCATCAGCAAACTTACTAATCATACCTTGTACATTCTTGTCCAAATCACTGCTATAGATAACAAACAGTAATTGGTCCAGCACTGACCCCTGAAGCACTCCACTGGTCAATGCTTTCTGTCTGCTGTTGAATATTCCAACTGCTGTCTGTGCACGACTTGTCACCTTATTCACTATTTCTTGACCAATACTGGATCAGTTGATCTGGGATCCTGTCAGAATTGTTCCTTTTGTTGCCCTCATCCATCACAAATTGACTGAAGATTTTAGGATGAGTCACTGTCATTAGCGATTTTGTATCTGTGCTGCTGTATTTCAATGATGAAGAAGCACCTCATCCAAGTTAGAAACATTCCAGTTACAAAGGAAGCAAAACTCTCGAGTGAAAAGAGAAATTCCAGTCAGGATTGGTGTATTGGGAACTGCTCTATACTGTTAAGTGTCACTCAGCTATCTACAGTTGATGATGGTTCAATTGTTCATTTTAAAACTGAGATTGAGAGATAACCAAAGGGATTCAGGAATGCGGAGCAAATGCAGGTATAATCGACAGACAAAATGGTTTATGTCTCCTCCTCTGTCCATATAGTCCTGGAAGTGCTCTATATGAAAAGGTCTGCCTTACTACTCAGTTATATTTGGAGACAACAGACCCTTAACCACATTTTCCTTGAACTAAGTATACTTCTCATCACTGGTTTTACCACAATTACTTCAATTGGGCTTGCTTCAGAGTATTTTATTATTATTATTTTCTCGTGGTTGCCAGGCAATAAACCAAAAACCTAGCAATCTGCGGTAGACTTAGCAAGAAAAGACCAATACTGTCATTATTAGCTTTCATGATCTGGTACCCCAAGCATTAGAGTGACAGATAGCTACGCAAAGGATCCAATGTCAAACCACGTTGATTGTTGGTGTTTGAACTAGGCAATTCTTTCTTGGTGAGAATACAGTGCAGCATCAGATCTCACTCCAGATCATCCTGCTCATTGGAGACTGGAACTCAGCTCGGAGGCCTGGGAGGCACCCAATTACACTTTTAAACCCCACTCATGGCATGCGGACACTGATGGCTGATCTATTGCTTGTCTCTAGTTGCCCCTTGAGAAGATGGTGGTGAGCTGCCTTCTTGAACCACTGCTGTCTACCTGCTGTGGGTTGGCCCACAATGCCCTGAGGGAATTCCAGGATTTTGACACAATGATAGTGAAGGAACGGGGATATATTTCCAAGTGAGAATGCTGAGACATTTTGAGGGGAATTTGCAATTGGTAGTGTTCCCATGTATCTGCTGTCCTTGTCCTTCTAGATGGAAGTGGTCATGGGTTTTGAAGGTGCCATCTCCTAAGCAAACTCAGGCCCTTTGATGTTTCACGGTGTGTTCTTGTTGTATAGGTTACAGGTACCCATATATCTCCTTCACAGTGGTGGCACAAAGAGTATACCACTCATTGGCTTGTATTAGGATGCCAGGAGAAAATAGAAATGTTCATACTATGACATGGCGAACTGGGAACAAATCAATGTGTCATTCTATAACAAGGCAGGTCATGTTTAACTAATTTACTGGAATTCTTTGAAGACATTATGAGCGGTGTGGCCAACAGGGAATGGGGGATGCAGTGTATTTGAATTTCCAGAAAGCATTCGACAAAGTGCCGCACAAAAGCTTGCTGCTTAAGATTAAGGTGCAAAATGGGTAATATTTGTGGACAGAAGATTGGTTAACTAAGAGAAAGCAAAGAGTGGGGGTAAATGGGTGTTTTTCTGATTGGCCATCAGTGGCTACTGTTGTGCCTCAGGGATCGGTGTTGGGATCATAATTGTTTACAATTTATATCAATGATTTGGAGTCGAGGACCGAGTGTAATGTGTCAAAGTTCACAGATGACACTAAGATGAGTATGGAGCAAGGTGTGCAGAGGACACTGAAAGTATGCAGAGGGATGCAGATAGGTTAAGTGAGTGGACAAGGGTCTGGCAGATGGAGTACAATGTTGGTAAATGTGAGATCACCCATTTTGGTAGGAATAATGGCAAAATGGATGATTATTTAACTGGTGAAAATTTGCAGCATGCTGCTGTGCAGAGGGAGCTGGGTGTCCGTGTGCATGAATCACAAAAAGTTTGTTTGCAGATACCACAGTAATTAAAAAGGCAAATGGAATATTGCCCTTCATTGTTACAGGGATGGACATTAACAACAAGGAAATTATGCTGCAGCTCTACAAAGTGCTGATGAGGCTATACCCAGAATACTGTGTACAGCTTTGGTCTCCTTACTTAAGACAGGACGTACTGGCACCAGAGGGGCTGCAGAGAAGGTTCACTAGATGATTTTGGAGTTGAGAGGGTTAGTTTATGAGGAGAGACTGAGTAGACTGGGATTATATTCATTGGAATTCAGAAGAATGAGGGGGGACTTTATAGAAACATATAACATTATGGGGAGAATAGATGAGATAGAAGCAGAGAGGTCAGAGTCAGAGAGTCATAGAGATGTACAGCACGAAACAGACCTTTCGGTCCAACCCATCCATGCCGACCAGATATCCCAACCTAATCGAGTCCCATTTGCCAGCACTTGGCTCATATCCCTCCAAACCCTTCCTATTCATTTACCCATCCAAATGCCTTTGAAATGTTGCAATTGTACCAGCGCCCACCACTTCCTTTGGCAGCTCATTCTATACACATACCACCCTCTGTGTGAAAAGGTTGTCCCTTAGGTCTCTTTTATATTTTTCCCCTCTCACCCATATCTATGCCCTCTAGTTCTGGACTCCCCGACCCCAGGGAAAAGACTTTGTCTATTTACCCTATCCATGCCCCTCATGCTTTTGTAAACCTCTATAAGGTCACCCTCAGCCTCCGATGCTCCAGCGTAAACAGCCCCAGCCAATTCAGCCTCTCCCTATAGCACAGATCCTCCAACCCTGGCAACATCCTTGTAAATCTTTCTGAACCCTTTCAAGTTTCACAACATCCTTCCGATAGGAAGGAGACCAGAATTGCAAACAATATTCCAACAGTGGCCTAACCAATGTCCTGTACAGCTGCAACATGACCTCCCAACTCCTGTACTCATTGCTCTGACCATTAAAAGAAAGCAAACCAAACGCCTTCTTCACTATCCTATCTACCTGCTGCTCTACTTTCAAGGAGCTATGAACCTGCACTCCAAGGTCTCTTTGTTCAGCAACACTCCCAGGACCTTACCATTAAGTGTAGATGTCCTGCTAAGGTTTGCTTTCCCAAAATGCAGCACCTCACATTTATCTAAGTTAAACTCCATCTGCCACTCCTCAGTCCATTGGCCCATCTGATCAAGATCCCGTTGTAACCTGAGGTGACCTTCTCCTCTGTCCACTACACCTCCAATTTTGGAGTCATCTGCAAACTTACTAACTATACCTTCTATGTTCATATCCAAATCATTTATAAAAATGATGAAAAGTATTGGACCCAGCACTGATCTTATGGCACTCCACTGGTCACAGGCCTCCAATCTGAAAAACAACCCTCCACCACCACCTCCACTTCCACCTCCAGAACCTTTGAGCCAGTTCTGTAGCCAAATGGCTAGTTCTCCCTGTATTCCATGAGATCTAACCTTGCTAATCAGTCTCCCACGGGGAACCTTGTCGAACTGAAGTCCATATAGATCACATCCACCGCTCTGCCCTCACCAATTGTCTTTGTTGCTTTTTCAAAAAAACGGAATCAATGTTGTGAGACATGATTTCACACGCCAGGTTGTTTCCACTGGCGGGTGAAACTAGAGCTAGGGGGCATAGCCTCAAAATAAGGGGGAGCAGATTTAGGACTGAGTTGAGGAGGAACCTCTTCACCCAAAAGGGTTGTGAATCTTGGAATTACCTGCCCAGTGAAGCAGTTGAGGCTACTCGTTAAATGTTTTTAAGGCAAAGATAGATTTTTGAACAGTAAAGGAGTTAAGGGTTATGGGGAGCAGGCGGGTAAGTGGAGCTGAGAAGCAGATCAGCCATGATCTTATTGTATGGTGGATCAGGCTCGAGGGGCCAGATGGTCTACTCCTCCTCCTGGTTATTATGTTCTTATGTAAGAGCAGTAATGGCTTACAATTATATGTAGCCCCGAACAAAAGCATTCCAAGCGCTTCATAGAAATCTAAGCTGATGAACAAATTGGAATTAAGCCAAAGAAGGAGCTGGTCAAATAAATACATTTTAGCATAGTGCAAAAGAAGGGAGAGGAGTGGAGAGATTCTTGGAGGGAATTCCGGAAACTCAGACCCAGATGGTAATGCCTAGTCAGGTGAATCTTTGTTTCGTTGGGGATGCAGTGGGATTTGATGTAGGCCTGTTCAATCCAAGCAGGAAAGCAAGCTTGTGAGACAGGAGCTGGGAGGAAGCACTTTTGGTCCTCCAAGTCCACAGGCAGTCCTGTCAAAATACTTTCCGTCTCCCCAGACATGCCTTTTAGCCTCCCCTTCAGCCAACTGGTTTCCCAAAACCTGGGAAATCTGACCCATTAGCTTTAAACCTCTAACACAGGTTAGATCTGAAGGTGATGGTCTCACTAAATAATCACCAGCCAACATGTTTCCTGGGAGCAGGCAATCTGCCTCTTCAACCTGTTAACCCTGGTAATGCTCGAGGGACCCAGGTTCAAATCCCACCGCGGCAGATGGCGAGATTTGAATTCAATCAAGGAAAATCCGGAAGTAAGGGTTGAATGATGACCACAAATCTACTGTTGATTGTCAGAACAAAGTTCATCTGGTTCTCTGATGTCCTTTACGGAAGGAAACTGCTGTCCTTACCTAGTCTGGCCTACATGTGACTCCAGACCCACAGCAACGTGATTGACTCTTAACTGCTTTCTGGGCAATTAGGGAATGGCAATAAATACTGGCCAAACCAATGATACCCTCATCCTGTGAATGGATAAAAAAAAATCCACTAGTTGGCATCAGGTTGAAGGTGGGCAGAGATCAGATTCCATCTCACTTGATCCCAAAACAGGGTTCAAGTTCACTTCTTTGTTTTGAGCGAGTCTACATGAATATGAGGCAGCGAGGGGAAAATAGTGGAATATATTAAACCCAGGACATTCTTCTGGTGATCAGAATAGGACCAAGGGGGAACCAAAAGTAGGTTTTCCCTGTTACTATCATACCTCACGCAGTTTGTTTTTGTTCACTTGTAGGGTGTGGGTGTCACTGGCTAGGCCAGTGTTTATTGTCTGACCCTAGTTGTGGTGAACCATTGTGGTTACTATAAGATCTAGGAATAATAAACACGCTCAGTATGCAGCACAGAAAGTAGGTATTTCTTACAGATATTCTAAGCATACCTTAAGGTTTATTTATAATAAAGTTATGGCTGACTCAGTGATGTAGAAACACTCCCATTGCATGTGTGTGATGACATGTTGGGATGAATGTGGGAGAGAGGAGTAAGCTTTACCGGATTTTAAACTATTACTGAAAATGCTTGCTTAATTTTCTTGATGCGGAGGTGCTGGTGTTGCACTGGACTGGACAAAGTCAGAAGTCACATGACACCAGGTTATAGTGCTACAGGTTTATTTAAAATCACAAACTTTCGAAGCACTGCCCCTTTGTCAGGTGACTATAACTTGGGTGTTGTGCAACCTCCAAATTTCTTGATGTCTTGAGTGATACTTATGCCACAGAAGTGTCAGGCAATGACCACATTCAGCTGGAGAAAATTTAGCAATCACCCCTTGATATTCAGTGGCATCGCTGAGTCCCTACTATCAACATCCTGGCGATTACCATTGATCAGATACTGATACTGTGGCCTCAGGGCAAGTCATGGGGAAGGAATCCTGCAGCGAATAACTCATCTTCTGACTCCCCAAACCTGCCCACCATCTACAAGGCACAAATCAGGAGTGCGATGGAATCCTCCCCATTTGCCTGAATGGGTGCAGTTCCAACAACATTCAAAGAGATAGACCCCATTCTGTGTCTTAGATCTTATTCTCTACAACCATCTGATGAAGAAGCAGTGCTCCAAAAGCTAGTGCTTCCAAATAAACCTGTGGACTATAACCTGGTGTTGTGTGATTTTTAACTTGATACAGCAGAGAGGTTAAAAGGTGTTGTCTGTAGCCCGACAGTCTTAATGGGTGCGTTCTGCGCGCATTACAAACATGCCGATCATTTATCTTCACAGGGCCATGTCTCCAGTTGCTTGGTTTATGTCCCCCTTGTCTTACCTGGCCCTTGGTGGGACTGTTAGTGGTACTATGATCAGGGCTTAGCCAAGGGCTGCTGGTGTCTGAGGCAGTGAACTTCGCCATGTATCTGCTATAGTCCAGCTGAATCTTTTGCCTGATGTTTCCTGCCAAGTCTTTGGTTTTGAAAAGGGAAGGGAGATCTTCTGCACTGCCTCTGCTGCTGTCATTGCTGTAAGCCAATCTCCCCACAGGGCTGGTGCCAGGATTCTGGGTGATATCTGTGAAGTAGATCGGGAAGTTTAAGTGAGCAACGCAGGCCATAAGCTTCAAGTGCCTCGGTTCCCCAGACTGCAATCTTGTGATATAACTTTAATTTGGGGCAAAGATGTGAGCCACTTCTCCTCATATTCTTCTTTAATTAGATATTTCCTCAAGGAATAGTTGTCTACTTGCTGTATAACTGGGGAAGTCCTCCATCCTGCATGTTGACTGATTGACCTGTGACCCAATGTCAGATTTTGCTCAGTATCCCTTAAATTATTGGTTAACAAAAAAAACACATCTAAAATTAACAACCTCAATTTCCATTTTTTGTTTGATTCATTCACAAGACACTGGTGTCACTGACCAGGCCAGAATTTATTACCCATCTCTAACTGCATTAAGTGTCAATCACATTGCTGTAGGTCTGGAGTTATATTGTAGGCCTGACCAAGTAAGGATGGCAGTTTCCTTCCTTAAAGGACATTAGTGAACCAGATGGGTTTTCCTGACAATTGTTTTATGGTCATCATTAGACTTTTAGTTCTAAATATTTATTGAATCCAAATTTATTGAATCTGCCATGGAACTCAGGTCCCTAGAACATTACTAGGGTCTCTGGATTAATAGTCTAGCGATAGTACCACCAGGGCATCACCTGCCTATGGTGCTGAAGAGAGATCCCAACTTCTGTCCCTTTTGTATATGGATATATTTCCTCATTTCACTTCCGGAAGGCCTAGTTCCTACTTTTCAGACAATGACCCCAAGTCCTTAACTTCCCAATTAACAGCGATAGTTTCTCTCAATTAATATCTTCTTTAACATCTTGCAAACTAAAATCAAATCAACCCTTAACCTTCTAACATCACTTGTTTAATCTCTTCTCATACTCTGTTAGCATCCAGGTAACATTCTAATAAACCTACAATGCACTCGCTTGGAGGTTTATTAAAGTGAAGCGTCCCAGAACTGCTCAAAGTGTTTTAACCAGGAATGACTGTCACTGCTCAAAGGACAAGAACATGAGGATCATTACCAGCTTTTCCACCATCTCTGCTGAGGCTCTGCTTGTCCTCTGACTGCATCCTGGAAGCCAACAGGAAATATCGGAACCATTCTTCTTTTTCCCTTCCCGTCCTTCCAAAGAGGAAGAGTGTATTCTCCCCGCCTTCTGCAGAGTGTCTCAGGAGACCCTCTGATGTTGGTGCACTTTCTGGCCTCTCCCTTTGCTCTTCAGTGTCCCCGTCTGCCTTCACCTCTCTGTCTCCAGAACATTTGTGTTTGTAGGGTACAGCCTCTCTGAGGAAAATACAGATGGGGTACTTCTTATTCCACATTCTTTTCTTTGCCAGGCCTGGTGGGACAAGAAATATCTGCCGGCAAAATAATAAGATAAAAGAGCCACTTAATACATCAAGCGCACTCCTTCGGACGTCCATGTGGAACATGCTCTATTTAAACAACAGAAGAACCTACAACAAGGCAACAATTGTACGGAGAATACCCTTGCCAACATTTATAGGTGCGCCATCAAGAGCATTCTGTCTGGATGTATCATGACCTGGTATGGCAACTGTACCATTCAAGATCGGAAACAGTTACAGAGAGTGGTGAACTCAGCCCAGACAATCACAAAGGCCGACCTCCCATCTATAGAATCCATCTACCAGGCCCGCTGTCAAGGAAAGGCCGCCAGCATTCTTAAAGATCCATCCCACCCTGGCAATGTTTTTCTACAACCTCTACCGTCGGGGAGAAGGTACAGAAGCTTAAGCATGCTCAGCAGCTGGTTTCATAAACAGTTTCTACCCTACTGTTGTCAGAATACTGAATGGACTGACAAACTCTTAACATTCGTCTGTTCCTGTGTTTTTGTTTTTGCCGCTGTTTACCTATTATTTACTTATCTATTCTACTGAACTCTGAGATCTGCCTGTATTGTTTTCACTGTGCCTCGGTACACGTGACAATAAATTCAATGCAATTCAATTCTATTTGGGTCTTTATCCATTGGAGTTAAGAAGAAGGGGGGACGATCTATGGACGTGTATAAGATCCTGAGGGGACTTGACAGAGTGAATGTGATTGGATGCTTCTAGTTGTGGAGGAGACTGCGAGTAGGAGACATGGGTTAAGAATAAATAGTCTTGCTTTTAACATGGAGATGCAGAGAATTCTATTTCTCTCAGAGGGTTGTTTGTTAGGGAATTCACAGCATCCCCCACTCTCATCTCCACAACTCCTTGCTGTCAGAAAACACTGGAGACTTCACTGAAGGCTGAGTAAGATAGATTTTTGATAGACATGGGAATCAAATGTTATGGGAGTGGCAATGGTTATATGGAGTTGAGACTACAGCCAGATCAGTTAGGATCTTGTTACAGCAGAATTGGTTCTATGGGCCAAATGGCATCCTCAAGTTATTATGTTCTCTTTTCCTACATTGCGGGACAAAACCAGGAACCATAAAATGCAGGTGAGGTGATGGCACAGTCCAAATGTTACTTGGCTAGTAACCCAGAATCACACAGGGAATATGGGTTTGAATGACCACTGTGGCAAAAAAAACTGGGGACTATAAAATACACTGACTTCGTGGAGACCATGTAACTACTGTAGGTTGTTGTAAAAACCCATCTGCTTCATTAATATCCTTCCCCAACTACGTGTGAGTCTAGACCAAAGTGAGGAGGTTGACTCTTGACATCATGAGGGATGGGTAATAAATGGTGGGCCCCACAGGGCAGTGCATGCATCCCATTATAAAGAGGGGTTCAAACAGAAGAAACATTTGCCCAGTGATTTGGATGTAAACCGGCTAAGAGAAGGAGTAGCTGAGTCATAACAGCATTAAAAAAGAAGCTAGATAGAATACTAACATGGTAGCGAGGCCATTCAGCCTGCAGTAACCATACTACCTTCTTACAGAACAAATCACCAAGTCCAGCTTCCCTTTCCTTCTCCCTCCAGACCCTGAAAACATTTTCTCTTCCTTACTGGATCTTGTGATAGCGCATTCACACTATTACCACACCTTATGAGCACTCCTCGCTTACAGAAAGAACTGTCATCTCACCCCATTACTCTGGAGTTTCAGAAATACTATCTTCACCAACTTGCATTGCTTGCAAAATTCCTTGTTGAATCTGCTTCCACTGCCCTCTCAGGCTGTGCATCCCTGATTATAACAGCTCACTGCTGGGTCGTTAAAAGGGAAGCATCCCAAGATGCATCACTAGGATGCTAACAACCAAAATATTGACATTGAACCTTGCAAGGGAACATTAAGATAGATTACCACAAGCTTGGTCAGAGAGCTAGGTTTGAAGGAGCATCTTAAAGAATAAGGAAGGCTAGATGTGGAGAGACTCTACTAAATGCATGAGGGAGACAGGGTAAAAGGATTTGCAGATTAGGTTAGAAGGGGAGCAGTGCATGTGATTAGGTTAGATTAGATTCCTACAGTGTGGAAACAGACCATTTAGCCCAACAAGTCCATACCGGCCCTCCGAAGAGTAACCCACCCAGACCCATTCCCCTACCTTATATTTACCCCTGACTAATGCACCTAACACTATGGGCAATTTAGCATGGCTAATTCACCTCATCTGCATATCTTTGGATTGTGGGAGGAAACTGGAGCACATAAGTGGCTCTGTTGAAAAGAAAAGAAAGAGCAGCCTGGGCCAGTTGGGCTGTTTCATCCTTGCTTTTCCAAATACAAGTTTTAAGGCACTTTGTGCCCCTTTAACAAGCAGATTCAAGGTTATAAATGCTAAGAATAACAGCCGGTACACACCAGGCTTTTATAGGAACATGGAGGCTCTCATTTTGATTGGACGTTCCCACCCACCTTGCTGTCTGCTAGGTCGCAGGAGCGATGGCTGATGAACACCATGTCATGTTTGCCTTCAGTGAAGGTTGCACGCCGAGGGATGTTGCTCCTCGGGTACGAGAGTCTCAGTGCTGTCCCCTCTAGTGTCACAAAGACTGAGAAGGTCAGTGATGGATGGTAGGTCTCAGGATCGTAGTTATAGATTTCATTCATCCAGCCCTGTAATGCAGAAAAGAGAAGGATAGGGTAATGTAACATACTCATCAGTTATTGCAATAGGTGAAACCTGGATATAGTCTACAAGCTGCAAGAAGTTTAATGTGAAAAGCAAAAGAATTGCAGATGTTGTAAATCAGAAACTCACCCCTGGTCACCTCTCTCTTCTGGAGAGAGAGAGAGCAACCTGATGGTCCCCTGAGATGATGGCAAATTTTACTTCATCGTCATAATTATGTCCAGTTTCTAAATCCAGCATTTTCCAATTAGGCCACAACAATGAAAGAGTTCAGAAAAGATTTACAAAGATGTTGCAAGGGTTAGATGGTTTGAGCTGTAGGGAGAGGCTGAATTGGCTTGGGCTGTTTTCCCCTGTAGGGTCAGAGGCTGAGGGGTGACTTTGTAGAGGTTTATAAAATCATGAGGGGCATGCATAGGGTGAATAGACAAAGTCTTATGCCTGGGGTCGGGGAGTCCAGAACTAAAGGGCATAGATTTAGGGTGAGAGGGGAACAATATAAAAGGGACCTAAGGGGCAACATTTTCACACAGAGGGTGGTGTGTGTATGGAATGAGCTGCCAGAGGAAATGGTGGAGGCTGGTACAATTACAAGATTTAAAAGGCATCTGGATGGGTATATGAATAGGAAGGGCTTTGAAGAATATGGGCCAAGTGTTGCCAAATGGGACTAGGTTAGGTTTGGATAGTTGGTCGGCATGGACACGGTTTCCGTGCTGTAAATCTCTAAATAAGCAAGGGTCTGATGAAAGGTGGAACATTAGACAGAGTCTTATCAGGGTTTGAATGACGTGGGCTGAATCCAGGTTGTGGCAAAAAGGCTGGTGCTGCCTAACTCCATGTCGGAAGGAACTCAATCCATCTTTTGTTCACTTTGCTGAGGAGCATGGAATGATTGTCACTAGGCAGGTCAAGTGCTAATGAATGGGGGGTTTAGAGCTTGTTAAACACCTAGTTAGCCACATGACTAGCCTCACCAATGTACAGTTTCCGATCTTCCCAAACAAACTGAACAAGCCAGATGGTGAGAATTCCGAATGTGGAAGTTTGAGAATCCCCAAGGCACATTTCCTATTCACTTTTCTGCCCTTGGCAGCCCCTGGTAACTCTCAGTGTAACACTGTAACACAGACACTCTGTGCTCAGGGTCACACACCCAGCTCCTGGCCTGCACCACAGGCTCCATCTCTGGGCTCTTTGCTCACTGTCACAGCACTCAGTCATCCCGAGGCTTACCTGCACACTCACAGTATCCCTGCCTTACCTTGTCTCATCGTGTTTTGCATTTTTCCAGAGATACCAAGCTCACATTACAGCTGGCTTGCTGTGCCATTGAATACAAAGCGAGGAAGATTATCTTGGTTGGCATCAGGCCTCAGTTGAGTAAAAGGAGACAGCTTTCAGTCAGAAGTGTAGGTCTGGGCTCAGTAAGTCAAGGGCAGCCTCCAAGACTAGTCCAGGTCAGTCCGCTGCTCAGGATGGTCAGAGTCAGAACACCATCTATCTCAAGGGTCAGATGGAGGGGAACCTACCACTGTCTTGAATCTTTGTGCCTCATTGTGGGCTGTTTTCCTCCTGGATTAAGAGAGAGGCAGTTAGTAAAGGAGTTGAAAGTCAGTGACGTTAATTTCAGGGCAGGTGAGTAGCTATCCTGGGTGAGTGAATAGGCAGTGCAGAGTGGATGGAGGATCACTGGTGTGATTGGGGGGTGGCTGAGTGAGGGAGGGAAGGCAATAGTGAGAATTGTAGATTATGAGCCTTGGTGGGATGTGGGTATCTCTAGAGGGGACAGAGGGAGTGGGAGGGATTGGAGAGAAGGTCTTCACTGGCAGAGTGGTGAAGGTAATTGACCTTCTTCCCATGTTGCTGTGCATTTCTCTAGACAACTGAGACTGTACTTGACCCAGATGGCAAACACAGACCAGGTTGGCATGCTCTCCTGGCATGGTCCTATGGTTACAGGCCTGTGCACCATCTCGACGAGTTTGACTTCCAGGTCTCTGCTCGTAATGAGGGTGTCAATTCACCCCCGTTTGCAATTTTTGGGGCTAAGGTCCAGAATTGGACAGCTCCAGTCCGACAGCGCTCAGCCAGGTGCACACGGTGACGAAAGACAATAAACAATAGACAGTAGGTGCAGGAGCAGGCTATTCGGCCCTTCGAGCGAGCATCACCATTCATTATGATCATGGCTGATCATCCACAATCAGTATCCTGTTTCTGCTTTATCCCCATAACCCCTGATTCCACTATTTTTAAGAGCTCTGTCCATCTCTTTCTTGAAAGTATCCAAAGACTTGGCCTCCACAGCCTTCTGGGGCAGAGCATTCCACACACCCACCACTCTCTGGGTGAAGAAGTTTCTCCTCAACTCTGTTCTAAATGGCCTACCCCTTATATTTAAACTGTGTCCTCAGGTTCTGGACTCACCCATCACTGACCTTCGAAAGATGACACCGGTGCCAGTCAGTCCTGGGATATCCCGGCAGTGACGAGTTGTTCCGGGAGCAGGGCACATCATGATGGGGATCGGGGTGGTGGGGGAGTGGGGAGGTGCCAGAGAGGCGGGGTAGGTAGCGAGGCGATGAGAAAACTGACTGAACCTCACTGAGAGAACCCAGGCGGAAACTCAATGAAACTGACAGAAAGATCCTGCCCATTGTCTCTGCTTCTCTCTCCATACGTAGCTGATGCCTAACCTGCTGAGTGCATTTCCGGCATTTTGTTTTGGCTTGAAGCCAAATAACATCCCATTTCTTGATCAGCTTGCGGGGAATGCTTACATCTTATCTTCACAAACAGCTGATTGTAAAAGCACAACACTTTTTCAAATAGCTCAACTATTGTGCCTCATCGAGACATTGAAACATATGTGCAGGAAGGTTTGGGTTAAGGAAAAGTCCAAGCGTCACTGCTTCAAGTACCTGATGGAGCTACAATTGTGAAAATTAATTTCCTTGCTTAATTGCGAACTCATTTACACGGGGCCACAGAGCTGCGTGAATTGGGTTTCAATCCTCTCCTGCTAATCTCTGCCATTTGCTCTCCTCCAGGCACTCAGCCCAATTAACTGGAATCAGAAGATAATTTTTGCAACAACGTTACAAGCTTTGCAATTAATCTCTCATTATAGCGGCTTCCTGCCTGTCCTTTAGTTGTAATCCAATGGTGTAAGACACATCAATGGTGACAGAGCACGGATTAATTGGCATGGGGGAAAAGGGCCTGAAGGTCTTGCCTGGATTGTTAAAAATTCTTTGTTAGCATCTGCAACTTTTTAAAAATTGGTTATTTTCCTTCATATCTAAATCTTTGATGGACCATATTAATCTTTCAGTTAAATGTGCTGAATCCCTCGTCAGTATTGGAATCATCAGCTTCAGTCTGGGTTCATACTTGACCCATGTTTAAATTAAATAAAGAGGTGATGTGGGGATAATGTCACTGGGTCAATAATCCACAGGCCAATGTCCTGGGGACATTTATTCAAATCCCACTGTGGCAGTTGGTGAAATTTAAATGTCATTTTTCAACCTCTGGAATAAAAATAAAAGTTTGCATAATGACAATGTGTAGCCACTGTGGACTGTTGTACCCAGGTTCGATTCCAACCTCTGGCCGATTGTTTGTATGGAGTTTGCCTGTGTCTTCATGGGTTTCCTCCAGCTGCTCTAGTTTGCTCCCACACAGGTTAAGTGGATTGGCTATGCTAATTTGTCCCATAGTGTCCAGGGATGTGCAGGCTAGGTGGATTAGACAAGGGAAATGCAATGATAGGGGTGGGGTGCTCTTTGGAGGATCAGTGTGGGCTGAATGGCCTGCTCCCACACTGTAGGGATTCTATGATGCACGTGACTCCAAACCCACAGCAATGTGGTTGACTCTTAACTGCCCTCTGGGTAATAAACACTGGCTTAGTCAGTGATGTCAAGGTCCCACGAATGAGTAATTGTTTTAAAAAGATTACAGTTTTTGACTCATAGCCCAGACATGATTGTTCGGCTCAATTATTGGCGCTGGATAATAATGGTAAATTTTGATGCTCATTGCAGGGATCCATCTCTCACTATTGGAAAAAGTTCAAACTCCAATCAGCAGCTTCCTCTGACAGTTTAGCTGAGGTGGGGGATTTAGGTTACTGAAGCTACAGCCTAACCCTGCACTGCATGTCCTAATCCTATTCAAAAGCATAGTTGTAGACCATGCGTTGTTAAGTTCCTAAAAACATATTCATCAGTATCCTCATTTGGAAGGGTACGCCCCATAATATTTATAAATCCAACGTCAGTGCTGAGTGACTTTCTGATCTTAGTTGGAAATGTTATGGACTCATATTTTGTTCTAGCTTATTCTGATGTAAACCATCTTTACACATCTCTGGAACATCTGGCTAATAAGGATACCCATGTCAGGCTTCTACTTATTGTCTACAACTGCACCTTTAACACTATAATCCCAACCAAAGTAATCTCCAAACTCTGAGACCTCGGTCTATGCTCCAACCTCTGCAATTGGATTCCTGACCTCCTGACCTACAGACTGAAATTCATGAACACAACAGCACCTCCTCCACGACAATCTTTACATCAGCACCCTGCAAGTACTCAGACCCCTACCCTTACACGCATGACTTTGAGGCCAAATTTTGTCTGAACTTCATTCACGGGTTCACTGATTGATGGTTGGTGTGGACTTGTTGGGCCGAAGGGCCTGTTTCCACACTGTAAGTAACCTAATCTTAAAAAAAAACTAAATGAATATTTTGCTTCTGTCCTTGCCAAATTAGAAAATGGTGACGATGACCTCATTGAAAATGTGGGCGTTGAGCAACTGAGCATCACAGTGATAGGTAAGGAAGAGGTGCTAAAAAGGCTGGCAGTACACCAGGTAGAGAAGTCACCAGGCCCAGTTGGGATGCATCCTAGATTGCTGAGGGAGGGAAGGCAGCAAATTGTGGAGCTATTCACAGAAATTTCCCAGGCCTCTCTGAATACAGTATTATTCTAAGGAACTGGAGGATTGAAAGTGTGACGCCATTGTTTAAGAAAGGGGAAAGTATAACCCAGGAATCTACAGACCTGTCAGCTTGATATCAATCGTGGGAAAACAGCTGGAGGCTGTAATACAGGAGAAGGTAAATATGCACCTCAAGAAAGATAAGTTAATACCAGTCAACGTGGCTTTGTCAAGGGCAAGTAATTTCTGATAAATTTAATTGAGCTTTTGGATGAGGTGACACAGGCAGTGGATGAGGGCAGTGCTGTGGATTTTGTATATTTGGACTTTCAGAAAGCATTTAATATGGAGCCACATGTCAGATCGGTTGGTAAACTAGACATGTTTGGGATTGATGGGTCCTTGGCAGCATGGATTAGAAGTTTGGCTGAAAGATAGGAAACAGAGGGTAGGTATGCATGGGCATTTCTTAGATTGGATTTAAGTTGAAAATGGTGCTCCCCAGAGACATTTGCTTTTTCTGATTATTATATATGATTTGACAATGGGTATTGAGGGCAGAATCTCAAAATTTGCAGATGGTACTAAGTCAGTGAACGTGAGGATGACGCTGAGTGACTTCAGAAGGATGGCCCAGTGGCTCAGTGGTTAGCACGGCTGCCTCACAGTGCCAGGGACCCGGGTTCAATTCCAGCCTCTGGTGACTGTCTGTGTGGAGTTTGCACATTGTCCCCGTGTCTGCGTGGGTTTCCTCCGGGTGCTCCGGTTTCCTCTCACAATCCAAAGATGTGCAGGTCAGGTGAATTGGCCAAGCTAAATTGCCCAAAGTGTTAGGTGAATTAGTTAAGGAATAAAAGTAGGGGAATGGGGCTGGGTGGGTTACTCTTCAAAGAGTTGGTGTGGACTTGTTGGGCTGAAGGGCCTGTTTCCACACTGTAGGGAATCTAATCTAAGGGCACTGGTAAATTGGCCAAATGGGCAGACACCTGACTGGTGAATTTCAACGTAGAGAAATGTGCGGTAATGGATTTTTGGCAGAAGAAACATAGTGAGCCAATACAGGCTCAAAGGTAGACATCTGAGGGGAGTACAGGAGCAGAGGGATTCAGGGTTCACATACGTGATTCTCTGAAAGTGGACAGGCAAGTTGGAACAATTGTTAAGAAGGCTTATGGGATTCTTAGTAAAAATAATGACTGCAGATGTGGAAACCAGATTCTGGATTAGAGTGGTGCTGGAAAAGCACAGCAGTTCAGGCAGTATCCGAGGAGCAGGAAAATCGATGTTTCGGGGAAAAGCCCTTCACCAGGAATGCAGGCAGAGTGCCTGAAGGGTGGAGAGATAAATGAGAGAAAGGTGGGGGTGGGGAGAAAGTAGCATAGAGTACAATAGGTGAGTGGGGGTGGGGATGAAGGTGATAGGTCAGAGAGGAGAGTTGAGTGGATAGGTGAGAGGAAGATAGGCAGGTAGGTCAGGTCATGGGGATAGTGCTGAGCTGGAAGTTTGGACCTGGGGTGAGGTGGGGGAAGGGGAAATGAGGAAACTGACGAAGTCCACATTGATGCCCTGGAGTTCAAGTGTTCCGAGGCGGAAGATGAGGCGTTCTTCCTTCAGGCGTCAGGTGGTGAGGGAGCGGCGGTGAAGGAGGCCCAGAGCATCCCAGAGATGTTCCCTAAAGCGCTCTGCTAGGAAGCGTCCAATCTCCCCAATGTAGAGGAGACTGTATCGGGAGCAACGAATACAATAAATGATATTGGTGGATGTGCAGGTAAAACTTTGATGGATGTGGAAGGCTCCTTTAGGGCCTTGGATGGAGGTGAGGGAGGAGGTGTGGGCACAGATTTTACAGTTCCTGCGGTGGCAGGGGCAAGTGCCAGGATGGGAGGGTGGGTTGTTGGGGGGGCGTGGACCTGACCAGGTAGTCACGGAGGGAACGGTCTTTGCGGAAGGCGGACAGGGGTGGGGAGGGAAATATATCCCTGGTGGTGGGGTCCGTTTGGAGGTGGCGGAAATGTCGGCAGATGATTTGGTTAATGCGAAGGTTGGTAGGGTGGAAGGTGAGCACCAGGGCGTTCTGTCCTTGTTATGGTTGGAGGGGTGGGGTCTGAGGGCGGAGGTGCGGGATGTGAACGAGATGCATTGGAGGGCATCTTTAACCACGTGGGAAGGGAAATTGCGGTCTCTAAAGAAGGAGGCCATCTGGTGTGTTCTATGGTGGAACTGGTCCTCCTGGGAGCAGATACGGCGGAGGCAGAGGAATTGGGAATATGGGATGGCATTTTTGCAGGAGGTAGGGTGGGAAGAGGTGTAATCCAGGTAGCTGTGGGAGTCGGTGGGTTTGTAAGAAATGTCGGTGTCAAGTCAGTCGTCATTAATGGAGATGGAGAGGTCCAGGAAGGGGAGGGAGGTGTCAGAGATGGTAACATTCTGTGATTCAGTGAAATAGTGATTTGTGTCCATATGTATCTCTCTGCGTTAAATTCATGCAACCACAGTAGACAGTACCTGTCAGTGCTGAAAATGTGTTGCTGGAGAAGCGCAGCAGGTCAGGCAGCATCCAGGGAACAGGAGAATTGACGTTTCGGGCATAAGCCCTTCTTCAGGAATGAGGAAAGTTTGTCCAGCAGGCTAAGATAAAAGGTAGGGAGGAGGGACTTGGGGGAAGGGCATCGGAAATGTGATAGGTGGAAAGAGGTCAAGGTGAGGGTGATAGATCAGACTGGGGTGTGGGCGGAGAGGTCAGGAAGAAGATTGCAGGTTAGGAAGGCGGAGCTGAATTCGATGGATTTGACTGAGACAAGGTGGGGGTAGGGGAAATGAGGAAACTGGTGAAATCCGAGTTCATCCCTTGTGGTTGGAGGTTTCCGAGGCGGAAGATGAGGCGCTCTTCCTCCAACCGTCGTGTTGTTGTGGGCTGGCGATGGAGGAGTCCAAAGACCTGCATATCCTTGGTGGAGTGGGAGGGGGAGTTGAAGTGTTGAGCCACAGGGTGGTTGGGTTGGTTGGTCCGGGTGTCCCAGAGATGTTCTCTGAAACGCTCCGCAAGTAGGCGGCCTGTCTCCCCAATATAGAGGAGGCCACATCGGGTGCAGAGGATGCAATAGATGATGTGTGTGGAAGTGCAGGTGAATCTGTGGCGGATATGGAATCTAGTACCTGTCAGTGCCTTGCAATGCCTTCAAACCTGGAGTATCACATCACTACCAAACGTACCTGATGGCGTAAACGTTGACAATCTAGTTTTGTGTTATTAGATTAGATTAGATTAGATTAACATAGAAGAACATAGAACATAGAAGAATACAGCGCAGTACAGGCCCTTTGGCCCTCGATGTTGCGCCGATCCAAGCCCACCTAACCTATACTAACCCACTATCCTCCATATACCTATCCAATGCCCGCTTAAATGCCCATAAAGAGGGAGAGTCCACCACTGCTACTGGCAGGGCATTCCATGAACTTACGACTCGCTGAGTGAAGAACCTACCCCTAACTTCAGTCCTATATCTACCCCCCCTTAATTTAAAGCTATGCCCCCTTGTAATACCCGACTCCATACGCGGGAAAAGGTTCACACTGTCAACCCTATCTAACCCCCTAATCATCTTGCAATTAGATTACTTACAGTGTGGAAACAGGCTCTTCGGCCCAACAAGTCCACACCGACCCGCCGAAGCGCACCCACCCAGACTACATTTACCCCTGCACCTAACACTACAGGCAATTTAGCATGGCCAATTCACCTAACCTGCACATTTTTGGAGTGTGGGAGGAAACCGGAGCACCCGGAGGAAACCCACGCAGACACGGGGAGAATGTGCAAACTCCACACAGTCGGTCACCTGAGGCGGGAATTGAACCCGGGTCTCTGGCGCTGTGAGGCAGCAGTGCTAACCACTGTGCCACCGTGCCGCCCGTGTTATGTGAGTTGTGGAAACCAAAAGCATACTTAGAAATAAACTTCAAGGCAAAGTTGTTCATATTTCTATAAACAACAACTGTGTGCAATTATGTGGATAAACTCACTGATCAGATGCACTCCTATCTTAATAATCGCTTAACTGACCTGAAGCATGAAAGATTATATTCTCCCCAGCAGAACAATGCTGCATTTTGGGAAAGCAAATCTTAGCAGGACTTACACACTTAATGGTAAGGTCCTGGGGAGTGTTGCTGAACAAAGAGACCTTGGAGTGCAGGTTCATAGCTCCTTGAAAGTGGAGTCGCAGTTAGATAGGATAATGAGGAAGGCGTTTGGTATGCTTTCCTTTATTGGTCAGAGTATTGAGTACAGGAGTTGGGAGGTCATGTTGCATCTGTACAGGACATTGGTGAGGCCACTGTTAGAATATTGCGTGCAATTCTGGTCTCCTTCCTATCGGGAAGATGTTGTGAAACTTGAAAGGGTTCAGAAAAGATTTACAAGGATGTTGCCAGGGTTGGAGGATTTGAGCTATAGGGAGAGGCTGAATTGGCTGGGGCTGTTTTCCCTGGAATGTTGGAGGCTGAGGGGTGACCTTATAGAGGTTTAAAAATCATGAGGGGCATGGTTAGGGTAAATAGACAAAGTCTTTTCCCTGGGATCGGGGAGTCCAGAACTAGAGGGCATAGGTTTAGGGTGAGAGGGGAAAGATATAAATGAGACCTAAGGGGCAACGTTTTCAAACAGAGGGTGGTGCATGTATGGAATGAGCTGCCAGGGGAAGTGGTGGAGGCTGGTACAATTGCAACATTTAAGAGGCACTTGGATGGGTGTTTGAATAGGAAGGGTTTGGAGGGATATGGGCCGGATGCTGGCAGGTGAGACTAGATTGGGTCGGGATATCTAGTCGGCAATAATGGGTTGGACCCAAGGGTCTGTTTCCGTGCTGTACATCTCTATGACTCTATTAACAATTGAGATGGTGAACTAGAAACAACGAGAGTTCACAACATGATACTTTAGACACGTGACAATAAGTGTACAATTTTCAACATTTGTCAACTAGAGGTTGTGCCTGAAAAATATCAATAAGAGCAGGAGGACTGCAGGTTTCCATCTGACGGGTGGCTGTGCAGTTACGATGACCTATGTTACTAACCAGAGGAGAATCGCTTGGATTTTGCCATTTCCGTAGTGAGGCTTCCAAGGAGACAACATATGTGCTTTCCCAAAGCCCAGGTCCTCATGCACAACTCCGTGGTGGGGAGGGGGGGGTGTGTGGAGTAGGAGGGGGGCGAAGCGGGGTGGTGCTGGATAGTGTCTCAAAATACTGATTTTCATTCAGCTTTTATCCCGGCAGGTGAAAAGAATTGGGAAACTGAAGAAGCTTCCGAGGTAAGTTTAGACTTTTCGACTTCCGTTTTTGAACCCAGGAGGAGTGCAGGAGGGATCCTTCAGACCCATAACGACGATGTTGGCCTTTAGGCGGCACGGTGGCTCAGTGGTTAGCACTGCTGCCTCACAGTGTCAGGGACCTGGGTTCAATTCCAGCCTCGAGCAGCTGTCTGTGTGCAGTTTGCACATTCGCACTATGTCTGCTCCAGTTTCCTCCCACAGTCTAAAGATGTGCAGGTTAGGTGAATTGGCAATTCTACATTGCCCATACTGTTCAGAAATGTGCATATTAGGTGCATTAGTCTGAGGTAAATGTAGAGTCATAGGAGAGTGGGTCTGGGTAGGTTATTCTTCAGAGAGTCGGTGTGGACTTGATAGGGCCGAAGGGCCTGTTTCCACATTGTAGGGATTCTGTGGTTCACGTCCCAGGCACTGGCCAACTGGATACACTCTAACCTGCTCCCCTGTACAAAGTTGTGTGCTACTCCCTGTCTGCCTATCACTGAAGATCCAACATGATCATCGAAGGCTACTTGCACCGCTAACAGAGAGTGGTCCGCTGCAGTAATTTTAAGGCAGAAACCATTTCAGGGAAATTGAATAAATAGTTAAATTGCAGGAATGTATAAGACCATGGGGAGAAGGCAGGCTCAGTCTGATTTCCCAAGCAAAGATCTAACACTGTGGGCTGAATGACTTTCTTCCATGCTTAATCCACTAGTCCCTTTTGCAGCATGATCCTATTTTCTACTCTCCAGCTGCTTTTCTTTAGGTTGTACAGTGAGAGCAGCACCCACAGTATTCTGACCAGCTGTTCTCTGATATCTTGATGATGCAACCCCATGCTTTGTTCAAAAGTCAAATGACTGGATTGAACTCAGAAGGAATGATTTTGGGAACTGTGCAATCCCACCCCCCACCCTGCGGAACTCTCTTCCACCATTTTCAACATCCACGTTCTCCCCAGACCCCACCCCAATCCAGATTAAAGAGGCAACAGAGGAAGCACTTTTGTCACTAACGTGGGTCAGGGCAAGAGCATGTGCTGATGCATCCGATAATCTCACTCACTGAAGAGAGTTCACCTGGCTATACAGAACAACCTCGATTATCTAGTTGAGACGGGCGGGGAGTATTTTGTTCGGATAATTAATCTGATCGTAAGCAAGCGGTAATTTATGAGTGCTGGTTATCTGAACATACCCCGGTTATCCGGCAATGCAAGCCATAATGCCGGTTAACTGCTGAGCTACCTAATGCTGTTTTTAAAGGACCTTGAGATCTTGTTCAGATAATCCGAAATTCAGATAATTGATGTTCAGATAATTGAGGTTGTTCTGTAATAGTTGGACCACAGTAATCCACTTACCTTCGGGTCGACCACTGTAAGAGGGAGGCAAAATAAAAGCCCAAGCTTACTGTAACAATGAAGCAGCCAATGATTGTTAAGTAAAAGCCGAAAGAAGCGCGGACATTGAAAATCAGAAACAAAAACAGAAATTGCTGGAAAAGCTCAGCAGCATCTGTGCAGAGAAAGCAGGGTTAACGTTTCGGGTTCAGTGGCCCTTCCTCAAGACCAATGGTGGTTAGGAAAGGGTTGGTTTTTAATGATTATCAAGTATTGCATCTCATGGTTGTTTAATCCTGAGAACCTCTCCGTAGCTTGAGTGCATCAACCAATGGGTTAGGGCGGCACTGTGGCTCAGTGGTTAGCATTGCTGCCTCCCAGCTCCCGGGGCTTGGGTTCGATTCCTGCCTCAGGTGACTGTCTGCGTGGAGTTTGCACATTCTCCTCATGTCTGTGTGGGTTTCCTCCAGGTGCTCAGGTTTCTTCCCACAGTCCAAAGGTGAGCAGGTTAGGCGAACTGGACATGCTAAATTGCCCATAGTGTTACGTACATTACTCAGGGGTAAATGTAGGGTAGGGGAATGGGTCTGGGTGGGTTACTTTTTGGAGGGTCGGTGTGTGGACTTTGTTGGGTCGAAGGGTCTGTTTCCATACCATAGGTAATCTAATCTAATTTATTTTGGGCATACAAAAATAAATGGAATTTAAAGAATGTGGGTTTTTTCTTATGTAAAATCATACACAACAAAATGTTATAGCAAACCATCTCTTTCCTTTGGTATTAGCCTGGCAGGTTCTGTTGCTTTCTGGTTTCATTACAGCACATTTCTCTAAATGTAACTCTGATGATCTGAAGGCTGCAAATAGTGGTCCAAGCCATGATAGCACTATGGGAAAAGGCAAGGAATTATGTCAGCTGGCACAGGAATCGAATTGGTATTCCTTCGCAACACCTTCCAGCCAACTGTGTTATTTAATTCTTTAGCAGTATATCGATAGGGGAAGAGATGCTTCAAAGATTCTCTCTTTCCTGCCACATAACGAAAGTAATGCTCATGATATTATAATTGAATTGTCATGCTTAATAATTAAAGTGTTTTTCACAAAGAGGAAGAACGTTAATTTTGTAAAACCTAATTTGAGGATTTTTAAAATGTGGTCGTTGATGTGATTTGGGTGTCACTGGCTCACCCAGCATTTATTGCCCATCCCTAATTACCCTTGAGAAGATGGTGGTGGAAAATCTTCTTGAACTGCTGCAGTCGAAATGGTGTCTCAGATATGAAGGAAGACTGGATCAACTGGGTTTGTACTCGCTGGAATTTAGAATGAAGGGGATGGCTAGGATCCCATAGAAATGTATTAAATCCTGATGGGACTGGACAGACTAGATGCAGCAAGAATGTTCTGGATGTTGGGAAGTCCAGAACTAGGGGTCACCGTTTAAGAATAAGGGGAAGCCATTCAGGACTGAGATGAGGAAGAATGTCTTCGCATGGAGAGTTGTGAACCTGTGGAATTCTCTCCCACAGGAAGCTGTTGGGGCCAGTTCGTTAGATAGATTCAAGAGGGAGCTGGACATGGCCCTTGCAGCTGAAGGGACAAAGAGAGAAAGGGGAGATGAGACGCTGAAATCGCATGAGCAGCCATGAATGGTGGTGCAAGCTCGAAGGGGCGAATGGTCTATTCCTGCACCTATTTTCTACGTTTCTATGTTTCAGTGTTAGGAAGGGAATTCCTAGATTTTGACTCAAAGACTGTGTGTAAAATATTAAAGCCAACTCCAGGAAAAGAATTGCAGCCCTTTACCTTGACAGTCTCGGAATCCTTGGGTTCCCTAACTATGTTCTCCGACTGCGGAGGTTCGTTACCCAGCAGGATTACACGGTTGGGTTGTGGAAGCCTTGGTGTCTGCAGTGAAATGATGAGTAGGCCCATCATAAATCCACAGGCAAGTCCGATGCAGAGGCCAGACAGGAACGATGGCAGTGGTAATACAAAGTAGCTGTAGGCCAGGGTGACAAAACACATCAGAGTTTTACTTGGCACTTTTCGAGAAGGTTGGAGTGGGGTCAAGGCCCGACTGGAGTAGGGGCATGTAGCATCATGTCCACACCACACACTGTCCTCACTGGGCTCCGCTTCTACGACCTGTAGCACATCTCCATCTGAACAGATCTCGTACCTCGGGCTACTGGTGTCCCCATAACCCTGTGGAAAGGGCAGACATTGTTTCCTCTGTTTTCCTTTCGCATGTCTTCCTGGGGAAGACACCTCGGCATGAGGTGGCCTACCGGCCTCTCGCTTTTCGGATTTAAGCATCTCTATTCTGAACTTATCAAAGCCAGGCCTTTTATTCTTGCTACAGGGATCATTGCTGCAGTCTTCAGCATTAGGGGTACAGAAGGAGCCTGTGCCACTGGTGTTCGACTGCGATGCTTTAGATTTGGGGCTACCACTACTTTCATCTCCAATTATCTTGCTTAGCATGTTCAATGGCTCCTGGAGAGCCTCGGAGAACTTTCTTTTGGTGTCTTCAAGCTTGGCTTCAACTTCGGGCACCTTGAAGAAACTGATCTTGCTCTCGGTGGGTGAAAGCAGTGGCGATGGTGGAGCGGTCTTGGAATCTCCATTTCTCCCCTTGGGCTGGGTTAACTGCCGCCAGAGATACAGGTTCAGCTTCGAGTCCGACTTTGACTGTGTAACCTCTGGCTCGTGCCGTGAAATTTCGGTGGAGATGGACTTGACCAGGTTCAGCAAAGGCTTCGGCCTCAGAGAAGACGTGTCCTTGGACTCGATTTCCGTGGACAGGGATTTGACCAGGCTGATCAAAGGCATCGCTTCAGAAGAGCCACAGGAGTTCACTGAGGATGCCAGAGGGGAGGTTACAGTTGGAAAAAGGAATTCGCCTAATAAGCCGGGAATCAAAGGAGAAGACGGGAGGGATGAAGCCGGCACATTCACGTGTTCCTCACCATTGCGAACACTTTCTTCTGCTGTCCCTTCATTCCCCTCTGCCGTGGTTATTCCAATGTCCTCCCTAGCCATTGAGCAGCTCAGTCCCTTGCCTTCTGAACTCTCCCAGTCTCCACACCTCGCTGGAGAAGTTAAATGGATAACAATGCCTTTGCCCTGGGATACAGCGGGATGCTCCTGTGGTTTGTGTCCCTCCTCTTGGATGTTGGGCATTGTTGGAGAGCAGGATGGGGGTAACAGCATTTCATGGTCCTGCCCCTCACTTCCGAAATTTGCCATCGCTTGCACGCTGAAGACTGGGTCAGAGTTTCTGAAAGAGAAATGCAAGTGTTATTTTAATCAATCCGTCACTCTGATGGAAGGTTTTTGGGCCCATACCTTCTCATCTTGATGATAAGTCCCTCTGTGGCTCCTGGTGGATTCTCCCAACGTAGTTATTAATTTGACATTTTCAATAAAAATAGACTGCAACTATAATTGTAAAGATTGTTGTGGCTTTGCAATCAACTACCAATCTCACAATGGAGTTCTTGACAAATTCTGTGCGGATGCCTCATGCCCTTGAATAATTTTGATGATTTAAGTTTCGTCATTCTGCCTTGACGCCTACGGTCACCCTCAGAAACATCAAAAGACATATTCACATCACCTGCAATTCTGGGATATTTTAAATTCAGGGCCCCATTTACATACAATTATGGAGTCATAAAATCAGACAGCATGGAACAGACCATTCTGTCCACCCAGTCGATGCCCATCATAATTTCAAACTAAACTAGTCCCACCTGCCAGTGCCTAGTTCATATTAGATTAGATTAGATTCCCTACAGTGTGGAAACAGCCACCGAGACCCATTTCACTCTGACTAATGCACCTAACACTATGGGCAATTTAGCATGGCCAATTCACCTGACCTGCAGGAGGAAACCGGAGGAAACCCACACAGACACAGAGAGAACATGCAAACGTCACACAGAAAGTCACCCGAGGTTGGAATCGAGCCTGGGACTCTCGTGCTGTGAGGCAGCAGTGCTAACCACTGGGTCACCGTGCCGCCGATATTCATCCAAATCTTTGTTTTTTGATTAGATTAGATTCCCAACAGTGTGGGAACAGGCTCTTCGGCCCAACCAGTCCACACTGACCCTTCACACATAATTCAGCACCGCCTTCCTAACCTGAGATCTTCTTCCCGACCTCTCCGCCCCCACCCCAGTCTGACCTATCACCCTCACCTTGACCTCTTTCCACCTATCACATTTCCGACGCCCCTCCCCCAAGTCCCTCCTCCCTACCTTTTATCTTAGCCTGCTGGACCAACTTTCCTCATTCCTGAAGAAGGGCTTATGCCCGAAACGTCGATTCTCCTGTTCCCTGGATGCTGCCTGACCTGCTGCGCTTTTCCAGCAACACATTTCCAGCTCTGATCTCCAGCATCTGCAGACCTCACTTTCTCCTTCAGAGAGTAACCCACCCAGACCCATTCCCCTACACCTAACACTAGGGGCAATTTAGCATGGCTAATTCACCTGACCTGCGCATCTTTGGACTGTGGGAAGAAACCGGAGCACCCGGAGGAAACCCACGCAGACACAGGAAGAATGTGCAAACTCCACACACTCAGTCGCCCGAGGCTGGAATCGAACCTGGGTCCCTGGCGCTGTGAGGCAGCAATGCTAACCGTTGAGCCTCCGTGCCACCCCACATGTTATTCATGTACTTATCTAAGTGTTTTTGAACTTTGTGACTGTACCCACATCCAGCACTTCCTCTGGAAGTTCATCCCCCACACAAACCTACTCTCTGTGTAAAAAAGAAGTCCCACATGTCTTTTTTTTAGAAGTCTTTCTCCTCTCACCTGAAAAATATGCCCCCCAGCCTTGAAATCCCCCACCCTAGGGAAAAGACACCTGCCTAATGTATATCACTCAGGATTTAATAAACCTCTGTAAGGTCTGTAGGACCTCTATAAACTTTGACAAACTTCAACCTCCTGCACTGGGCTGAAAGAACTCCCAGTGCATCCAGCCTCTCCTTATAACTTTCCTTATACAGTCGATCCACTTCCCTGCAGAATGGGTGTAGGAAGAGGATACTGTACAGACATCACCAGGGAATCAGCAGGCTTCCCTTAAATGCCTGTTGACCTAGAAGGGGGTCTAAGGAGAGTCCAATGGGAGGGAAAGGTGAATGAGGAGCACTGAAGGCTAACACTGTCCTTGACACTTGGGGAGAACGCCAGCTCTTTCTGGCTCAGTGAAGGTAACTCTCACCCTTACAGATAAGGGACTGGGTTTGAGAGTTGAATCTGATCCCTATAATTGTGGTGAGTGAAGTAAGCTTCCAGAGGCAGAGTGAAGACTCACTCAGCAGAACCTCTTGGCACAAGGGGAGACAGCTATTTAGATGAAATAAACCAGTTGCTTGGAGATCCACATTCCACAATGTGGGAAACCATTTGCTGGAAGGAATTGGGAGTGACAAAATGACCACATTTTTCAGGCACACATTCCACAGATTCCGCCTTCAGACATGGTAAGATTTGGCAGCTAGAGAGTTGGAACAATCATGCATTTCAGGACTGGCAGATAAGAACAGGCATGGCAGGCATTTGAATGTCTCGCCAAAGGTAGCCAACATTCTCAGGCCATGCTCACAGCTAAACAGGCGTTGAGCCCAGACAGTTGGACCTAAGCACTCCACAGTCCGAAATCCAAAAAGGATAACTTTTATTTCCAAGGGATGTGGTTGCCGCTGGAAAGTCACCATTTTGTGCCCACCCCTTTTTGCCCTTGAAGGGAAGTGTCAACCACATTGCTGTGGGTCTGGAGTCACATGTAGGTCAGACCAGGTAAGGATGGCGCCTTTTCTTTCTTAAAAGACATTGGTGAGCAAGACTTTGAAAAACAAAAGCAACTAAAATCCATAATAACTTGGTGCTCACCGTTACTGAAACTAGTTCTGGTCTCCCTGCTTTAGAAAAGAGATGTTGTTAATTATGAGAGGGTGCTGAAAAGATTTACAAGGATGTTGCCAGGGTTGGAGGGTTTGAGCTATAGGGAGAAGCTGCCTAGGCTGGGGCTATTTTCCCTGGAGTCTCAGAGACTGGGGTGGGGGGGGGGGGGTGGGTGGGGGGGGGGGGGGGGGGGGGGGGGTGGGGGGGGGGGTGGGGGGGTGGGGTGGGGGGGGGTGGTGACCTCATAGAGGTTTACAAAAACATGAGGGGCATGGATAAGATAGATAGACAAGGGCTTTTCCCTGCGGTGGGGGAGTCCAGAACTAGAGGGTATGGGTTTAGGGTGATTGGGGAAAGATTTAAAAGGGATCCTCAGTTCCCTGACATTTCTGGGAAACTGTTGATTTTTTTAAATTCCAAAAATATACTTTATTCATAAAGAATATCTTTTTGTTCCTGCATAGTCACTGAAGCAGTTCTGTTTTGTACAGTATCATATGAGGAAACAAGCAAACATTGGAGGAGCAAATTCATGCGAGGCATGGAGAACCAGGGAAATTGATAAATGAGCTACTTAAAACGGGTAAGAGTTGGGAAATTTAAAGAAATACAAAATCCTGGTCTCAAACCAAAACGTATTCAGCAGACAAGGAAAATTCAGCAACAGTCATAGTGAAGCTGCAAAACAACATCTCCCCTATAGCCTCAAGGAGTGGGCCAACCACCACTGCTTTTCCCATATCAGCTGTGGTCAAGTGTTGGCAATGCTCACAACTGGGTTTGTAGGTGATCAGCAACAGTACCCAAGGCCGAGAGAGGGGGAGTGACCTCCCTGCAGTTATAGCCATGCTGCCAGTGGGGTTGTTCATGGGGTACTGGGTTGCCAACCGAGGCATCAGGCTGAATCCGGAGGCCTGCCCGTGTGGTGTGGGCTCTCTTGCTGCTGCCAGTGCAGGCTGAGACCCTTAAGTGGCTCTCAATAACCTGGGAGACATTCCCTCCCTTGACTTTGTCAGGAAGGCAATGGATTCCCTGCCCCATTCCTTCATAAAAGGCAGCATTCAATTCCACCCTCAGTGATATTGCAGAGTCGTCTGTTATTAAGGACAAAATAGTGGAAGTCTATCTTATGCTTTAAGAAGGCACTGTTCTCTTCTGAGGTCCGATCAGAATGGACTGTTTTGTATTAAATTCCCGGCAGGTTATGTCAGTCCCATTTGTCAGTGCTGCAGGAGGTTTATAGAAACTCTGATTGAGCTATTCATGCTCAGAGATTCTCAACACAAAGAGGTGACTTGGAAACAATGACAAGATAATCATATTCCTTTATAACATGTGGGTATTGTCAATAGAAAATGAAATGATTGTGAGATTGTTGCATGTTATAGCAACTGTAACAGTATAAAAACAGCAACATCATTATTTACAAGGTGAAGTGTTTTTTTTGATGAGTCATCTACAACATTACAGCTTTGTGTGCACAATCCTGCCAGTTTTAACGAAAGCTGGAACTAAATAATAGTAGACAGGATCCTGAAAGCAATTATGAATTGAATGTGATACCTAGATTAGCAATCAGATGAAACTCATTATATGTTGAAATGAAAGCTAAGCATAAACTTGGCATTCACCTATAGCCAATACAACCATCTTATAAAAACCAAAGAACTGCGGATGCTATAAATCAGAAACAAAAAAAGAAATTGCCAGAAAAGCTCAGCAGGTCTGTCAGCATCTGTGGAGAGAAATCAGAGTTAATGCTTCAGGTCTGGTGACCTTTCCTCAGGACAAATAAAGCACAATTTTATATATTTGTCTCATTTCAATTAAGTTCCACCATCTGCTCAAGCTCCCAAGGATGAGTACTTTTTGAATATTTCCTGACTATTCAGAATGAGCCAATATTATTCAATAACGGTTTTCTGAAGGAACATTCCTTACATAGAGTAACACCTATAAACATGGAGGTTTCTGTGCTTTTATACAGTTATAGAGTTATCAGTGATTAGATGTTGATCCAAATGTTTGCTCCTGAATCAGGAGTGCAGATTTAGAAACTCTTCCAGCTCCATAAATCCAGCTTGGAAGAATGTGCTGTCTAATTTGGGACTTTGTTACTGAACTAACTCCATAGAGGCTGGTATGCCATCACCAAGTCACCCTTTATTTACACATACATAGTACATGACAGTGACCCAGCTAGCACAGAGCCAGCTCCTAGAGTGACAGAACCCCTGAAACTCCTGTTTATATCTGTCAGCCAGGGCTCCCTGATTGGATCAGATTAACAGCCCCGATTAGGGAACTCATACTCAATGAGATCCACCTGGCTGACCTCATTACAATCGCCACAGTTACAACTGTAAGGAAATCAGATCTACAGCCCTCACTCCTCACAGCATATCCCTCCCTTCACACACTCCTGGCACAGTGGCTCAGGGGTTAGCACTGTAACCTCACAGCATCAGGGACCTAGGTTCAATTCCAGCCTCGGGTAACTGCCTGTGTGGAGTTTGCATGTTCTCTGGTTTCCTCCCACAGTCCAAAGATGTGCAGGTTAGGCTGGATTGACCATGCTAAGTTGCCCCATAGTGTGCAGGCTAGGTGGGTTAGCCATGGGAAAGGCAGGGTTACAGGGATAGATAAAGGGATGGGTCTGGGTTGGATGCTCTTTGGAGGGTCAGTGTGGATCCGATGGGCTGAATGGCCTGCTTCTGCATGTAGGGATTCTATGGTTTCCAATCAGACCACCCGTTCTAATTTATTTTGGCTGCCTTTCATGCAAATTGGTGTCTCCATTTAACAAACCCAATGGACAGCAAAGGGAACCCCACTCTGTTTGCATAACTGTTTCCTTGATCCGTGGATTTGCAACGTATAATTCAACACTGATACCCCCGCACTCTCCTGACCATCCCTAAAATGTCAGGTGTTGATTTGGGAATAGAGTTTTCAGAATCGCGGTTGCTTCACTATCGTCACAAAGTGGGAACCATGTCAGCATTTACAAAAATTCTGAAGCTAACTTGCCAGGCTTACCACACAAGACTAATAAATTAATTAATTAGGGATGCAGAAATCCATCAAGATTCTTATGTTGCAATTCATTTCAAGTTGGAACTTGATAACTGAAGAATGGAACAAAAGCTAACATAGTTAGTTAGCACTATGGCAGCACAGTGAGTGTATCTGTCAGTGAGCATGGGTGGTAATGCTCCCAGGTCTTGGGTGGGGGCAGACATTTGTCAGTTCAATCCCACACTCAGTTTCCATTCATCATCTCAGCTAATGTGGATGTTTTAAGGACACTGGTCATTCTCCCGTCAGGTACTAAGCCAAAAACAAAGGCAACATGATTATTCATTCTCACAAGGCTTATAAAATATTGCTGGCACAGATAACTTGCTAAATGAATCCATTACATAACAATTCAGACTGCTGTGTTCTGAAGCAGGGTCTCTGGATCCAAAAAGTTAATTCTGCTTTCCTTCCACATTTAACAGAAATTTACCAGTACTTCCACACAGATCATCTACTGTAACCTCAATGTGGTCTCCTCTACATTTGGGAGACAAGACACTAACTTGTGGATCATTTCAGAGAATATCCCTGGGACACCCGCACCAACCAACCCCACCATCCTGTGGCTAACTCCCCCTCCCACTCCATCAAGGACATGCAGGTCCTGGCCCTCCTCCACCACCAAACCCTAACCACCTGACGCCTGGAGGAAGAACGCCTCATCTTCCGTCTCGGGACACTGCAACCACACGGGATCAATGTAGATTTCACCAGTTTTCTCATTTCCCCTCCCCCCACCTTATCCAAGTCCTAAGCCTCCAACTCATCACCACCCTCTTGACCTGTTCATCTTCCTTCCTAACTATACACTCCACCCTCCTCTCTGACCTATCACCTTCATCCCCACCTTCAAATACCTATTACATTTTCAGCTACTTTCCCCCAGCCCCATCCCCCTCCCATTTATCTCTCAGGCCCCCTGACCCACAAGCCTCATTCCTGATGAAGGGCTTATGCCTGGAACGTCGATTCTCCTGCTTCTTGGATGCTGCCTGACCTGCTGTGCTTTTCCAGCACCACACTCTTGACTCGTTTCTCTCCACAGATGCTGCAAGACTGGTTGAATGTTTCCAGCGATTTCTGTTTTTGTTTCTGATTTCCAGCATCAGCAGTTCCTTGTTTTTCTTCTGTTTGATTTGAAGTTATTTATTGTGAAGTGCATCATTGAAGTAGTTTGTGTGGACATTTCCCAGGATATTGCCGGTTTCAGAGGGTTTGAGTTATAAAGAAAGGCTGGATAGACTGGGACTTTTTCCACTGGACCCTGGGAGGTTGGGAGGCGACCTTATAGAAGTTTATAAAATCATGAGGGATATACATAGGGTTAATGGGAGGTTTTTTTTCCATAGGATGGGGGATTTCAAGACTAAGGGGCACATTTCAAAGATGAAAGGAGAAAGATTTTAAAAAAGATTTGAGGGGCACATATTTTATACAGAGGGTGGACAGGAGCAGCAGATTGGACTAGCTTAATTTGAGATTATGTTCAACATGGACTGATTGAACAGAAAGGTCTGTTTCTATGCTGTGTGACTGTATGACTATGACTTTGGTGGGGTGATGGGGTGATGTGGAGATGATGTAGGTTTTGATGGGGGAGGGGGGTGATCTCAAGAAGGGAGTTGATTCAGGAGTTGGGAGAAGGGATATGGACCTGGAGAGAAAGTGGTGTCGAGTGTTCGATGAAGAGATGATGTCCCAGGAGGCTAGCCCATCCCAGAAAGCTGGAGTTGAATATGAGGCCCAGCGCAGATTGGGAACCTGTGTGTACAGATTGAAGCCTGATACAGAGATGACGGAACTTGATGAGAGTATGGTTGAGTTGAGAGGCAGGGGGGATTGGGACGAATGAGGAAGGATGGCTGGAATGGAGGTTGTTGGTGGGGAGTGATCTCAGGAGAGTTGGGAAGCTCAATAAATCAACAGTAGTTTAAATCCGATAGATAATGTGTCTTGGAGCGTCATTAAAGATTCAAAGTGGCAGCTACATCCTTGGGTCCTGGCTGTTTCTGACCCAGCCTCCTGCCTCAGTTATTTTAACTAGTAGGTAGGTTGGAGTGGGCAGTCTAATTTTTAAGACTTTCATCACTCCCAAACACTGTTGCGGCCAGTTTGTTAGATATATTCAAGCGGGAGCTGGATGTAATCCTTGCAGCTAAATGGATCAAGGGGTAGGAGATGCTGTGGGCATGGGAGACTGAAATTTCATGGTCAGCCATGATCATATTGAAAGGTGGAGCAAGCTCAAAGGGCTGAATGGCCTTCTCCTGCATCTATTTTTGATGTTTCTATGTTTCAAACTTCTCCCACCTCACCAAACCCTCACGGATTGTAAAGAAAACTTTACAGCTTGCAAAAAAACTAAATGAAAAGTTTTAAATGAACTCGCTCATTTTCTCATCTACTCGCAAAGATTGGCTATTACTTGAGCAAAGGAAATATTGTCACAAAATTCCAGGATTTTGATCCTGTGACACCAAAGGAACAATGATATGCTTTGACCTGGTTGAGGACAAAAATATTTGTATATTGAGACTCTGGTTATGCAAGGAACGTACTCAAATGTCATCGAAACGGGTAAAAAAAGTTAACTGGAATCACGAGCTATTTGGATCACTGGGTAGTTGGAGTGAGAGAGACATATGCCAAGCAAGTTAATCCTTATGTAGTTAATCACCTGTTTTCTCTGAAGACCAGTGCACAATTGAATGAGTGTCTGTCAAAACCCCTGAGTTGGTTTTCATTCTATCTTTTCATTTAAAGTCTTGAAAACCATTTATGGTTTTGATTATCTGCTTAGCTCAGAAAGTAAAAAAATGAACACAGCAGCTACTGTCTCTTCAAGAAGAGCTGAACTGAGAGTAATCATTTTTACCAACTCAGTGTTGAAAACAAAAGGCCACAGAAGTGTGTGTGTGTGAATTTCGAGTGTGTGAGAATTTCAAGCGCATGTGGAATTTCAATTGTGTGTGTCAATTTCGAGTGTGTGAATTTCAAGTTTGTGTATGAATTTCAAGTGTGTGGGTGTGTCGGCCTTTGAAGTGTTTCTCATTCTAATTGTGAGACCGTGTTAAGTAAAATAAGGCTATTCTTGTTTCATTTTAAAAATGAAAGAAGTGTGTCAGTGCATCGGTTACATCGGTTACCAACACTTAAACACTCATTGAATCGACATGCACACACCCTTAAAAATAAATCTGATCAATCGGGCATGCAAGTCAAGACAAGAGGAGCCATCGCAGCCTCCTCATCTTCATTCAGAGGCAGAGCGTCTTTCAGGAATCACATTTTTAACCTTGCTCCCAATGTAAATAAGTCATGGTGTTAATAGCATTTTTCATGTGCCATTGAGTGATTTTTTTTGCTTCTGTTTTGTAAGAAAGCATTAGAGGAGATATTTCACTAATCTTCCTGCTTGTCAACTTCCTACACAGCAATTTATGTCCGTGAGATTTAATTTATTGTCTGCTGTATATATGAGGCAGGGAGTGGGGAGATGCCTGGGAGAAGTCAGGCAAATCCCTTTCCAAAGTTGGAAGCAATTGGTTGAGTTTTCCAACAGAGTTTCAGCGTTGAGGTGAGATTCTTAGCAGGGAGCAATGAGAGATATAATAACAGGGATTATCACTTGCTATTGTCCCCACTAGCTGCAAATCTCACTTCAGTGACATGTAGCTTCCTATCATTGGAATGGATAGAAGCTCAACTCCAGCTCACCATGGGCTTCTTCTTGGACACCCAATGCCAACATCACAGGGAACATGGCAATGGGCACGTGCACTTCCCATCCAAGGATGCTGGCATCTGACACATTGCAGCTCCTCCATGCCAAGTCATGGCACCTGGATCGGGGATGTGTAGTTTGGGTGCTTCAGCCATGGGAAATGTTGGGTTAGATCAATAGGGTAGGACAGGTGGGTCTGGGTGGGAAGCTCTTCAGAAGGTTGGTGTGGACTCGATAGGCTGAATGGCCTGTTTCCATATTGTAGGGTGACTCTAAGGATGCACTTGCGTAATGCTGCTGCTCTTCAATGTCTCACATGTGCTGGTAACCCACGGTGAAATGCTGGTTGCTCACGGGGGACAGGCTGCCAGGCTTGCCCAGGGAGTGTCTCAGCACTGCTCACTTGCTTTCTCAGTGTTCACTTACTTAGTACCTGACCGGATGCTCGCAATATCCCTGCCTCTGTACTGTCTGAGCTCCCCCACCCCATCTCGAGCTGACAGACTCATCGTACTTCTGTCTCATCTTGTTGTTCAGTGCAGAGACAGAGCCAGCACCTTCTAACATTGGGCAGCCAGCCATGATCACCCAGAGGATGGACGTGCTGCACCAATCTCACAGCTGCACCGCATGCCAGCCAAGGGCAACGCTTCCGCCAAGTCTCAGGGAGGTGGTTTTGGCATTTCCAGGGAGGCTCCTGTCAGTGCCAGCACAGAGGCTGCCCCCGATATCAGTCCAGGAGCTTTGGGCACTAACAGGTTCTGTTACAGTCTGTGCCTTTTCCATCTGGGGATTGGGTCACGGTCTGGATACAGTGCAGAGGATCGGGGAGCTGCACAGATATCACTCAGGGGGTCTGGCCACTCGCTGTCTGGGGTTCGCCAGCTAAGCCACTCAAGTTTGCTGGACCACCGTTTACAGCTAGGCAGCCCCTTAAAAGGGAAAACCCTTTGAAGATACACCAACACAGTGGCGGTGAGGCATATTTGTAAGCTCAGTGTTCCTTGTGACCTTTAGGCATTCATATGCATTGAATATCATGTTCACCTTTTTGGTTTAGCCTACATTATGAAAGCTATTCCTTAGAAAATTCTATTCATTCGGTTCCATTAAAACTTAATGCAAAAAAGACAAACTTTAATATGTTTTCCATCAACTGAAATTCTATGCAGTTCATAAATGCTTCATTGTCTGTATAATTAACTTTACGGCAATCTGATCATTACTATTCCCCATGGAAAGATACATAGAAACCTAGAAGATAGGAGCAGGACGAGGCCATTCGGCCCTTCGAGCCTGCTCCGCCATTCATCACGATCATGGCTGGTCATCCAACTCAACAGCCTAATCTTGCTTTCTCCCCATAACCTTTGATCCCATTCACCCCAAGTCTATATTTAGCCTCCTCTTGAATACATTCAATGTCAATGTTTTGGCATCAACCACTTCCTGTGGTAATGAATTCCACAGACTCATCACTCTTTGGGTGAAGAAATGTCTCCTCATCTCCGTCCTGAATGGTCCATTCTGAATCCTCAGAAGGTCCCCCCTGGTTCTGGACACTCCTACCACTGGGAAGATCCTCCCTGCATCTACCCTGTCTGGACCTGTTTCAATTTTATAAGACTCTATGAGATCCTCACTCATTTGTCTGAACTCCAGTGAAAACAATCCTAACCCAGTCAATCTCTCCTCCTATGTCAGTCCCGTCATCCCTGGAATCAGCTGGGGAAACCTTCGCTGCACTCCCTCGAATCTTCCTCAGAAAAGGAGACCAAACCTGCACACAGTATTCTAGGTGTGGCCTCACCAAGGCCCTATCTAACTGCAACAACACATCCCCGCTCCTGTACTTGAAACATCTCGCACTAAAGGCCAACATACCATTTGCCTTCTTTACCGCCTGCTGCACCTGCATGCTTACCTTCAGCGACTGGTGCACAAGGACACCCAGATCCCGTTGCACTCTCCCCTCTCCCATTTTACAGATCACTTTTCCAATGTAGGTTAAAGCAAAAATGTAAATATTATTTTCAATGCAAATGAAATGTGTCAAATTCCTGGTACCTTGTCAAATGATTCACATTGCATCTGTTACCATAACATTGTCACTTGTTGATCCAGCTCATTACTGTTACCTTACTGCATTTTCTAATTTATTCTGGAGCCAGTTCCGAGGATTCACTGGGCTGTTTCCAGAGGGGAGGGGTGTGTTTTACAAAGAAAGAGTGAGCAGTTCAGGCCTAAACTCTTTAGACTTTAAAAAGAGAGGAAATCTAACTGAGGTATACAGACATAGAGAGGGTGTCTCCTTATGTGGGGTGATCTACAACAAGAGGTCATAGTTTTAGTATAAGGGGGCAGCAGATTTAAAACGAGATAAGGAGCAATCACTCCTCTCAAAGGACTGTGAATCTGTGGAATTCATTGCCCCCAGAGCATGGTGGGTGCTGGAACACTGAGAAAATTTGAAGAGGAGTTATTTACTTAGCAATGGATTGAAAGGTTACGGAGAACAAGCAGAAAAGTGGAGTTGAAGCTGAGATGAGATAAGTTGTGATTATGTCGATGGCAGCACAGGCATGAGGGGCTGAATGGCCTACTCCTGCTCTTCGTTCTTATGTTCTTACTTTTAAAAGAAGCGCAATAGACAACAGTTCAATTTTATGTTGGGTAGGACACAATATAGATCAATTTGTTTCAATGCAGGTTATATTTTCATCGCCACATTTAGAAATCATTACACAGCGATATGAGGTTGCAACATTTTGTGTTACGCCAATCACAGGCCAATAACAACCATTTATATGGCATGAGAAGTGGGTGCCCATAGTCTGACTATAGTTGACAAAGAGATCCTTTGGGAACTGCAGGTTAACACCTTCATGTTAAGCATGGAGTGGTGGAGGGGCGGGGAGATAGTTAACCCTTCATTATTCCTGTAGCCACAGGAGATCACTGCCCAGTTCATTTGGATTTACCTCTCTTCACACTGCAAGTTCCCCTCTAAGCCACTCACCACCCTGACTTGGAATTATTTCACAGTTCTTCAAAGGGTATAGTTTGGAGTTCCTTTGGCACTTCAGGTGTGACATTCCTGCATTCCTCTCCCAAAAGCCATTGAACTTTAATCCCCAGCCCAGTCCATCATGCAAACCAGCCTACAACCATTGGCTTCATCTATATTTCCCGCAGCTTCAAGAAAGCAACATCATCAAAGACTCCTTCCACCCCGGTTATACTCTCTTCCATCCTCTTCTGTCAGGCAGAAGATAAATATGTTTCAATACTCATACAAACAGATTCAAGAACAGCTTCTTCCCTGCTGTTAACAGACTTTTGAAAGGTCCTCTCAAATGTTAATTCTGATCCCCCCCTCTCTCTGCACCTTCTCCATGGCTGTAACACTGTATTCTGCACTCTGTTCTGTTACCCTGATGCACTTTGCATGGCATGATCTGCCACTACAGCATACAAAACAACACTTTTCATTGCATTGCGGTACAAGTGACAACAATAAATCAATCAAATTTTTTTTTTAAAAAATGCATGCCATGAAAAGTTCAATGCGTTTGTAAGCACTTTAGGGTTCTGATTCATCCTCATAACATGGTTGACTTAATATTTACATATGTTGCTTCCTCAGTAACATTAACAAATGGAAGAGAATATATTGCTGGAGAAATTTAAAAAATTTCTTACATCGAAATACGAAGCATTTTATTTTCTCAGTAAATGCAAACTTTCCGACTGGAAAAGTTGTTTTATTGAAGATTTAATACCAACAGGATTGAGATGATTATAACCTTCTGGTCAATACTAAGTACAGAAACATTTTCAACTGAACACCTCAGCTGTGTTTATTGCCACTTTGCCATTTTATTGTGACTGTTTTTGTCGAGGGGTCTGCTCTTTCAGCATGTTCTGTGGCGGCTTGCTTCAATGGGTCTGAGGCAATCTCCTTGCCTTTATCTCTGGGATTTCTATTCAGCTGTTTCACAAATGCTCTGATCATTGCTGGGGCTGATTATTGGCTTAAGTGCTCAGTGGTGGGGACTCATTCCCTTTTGTAGACTGTCTACAATGGAATGAATTGTGCTCCTGGGTAACTTCAGTCAGGCACTTACTTTATTTTGGAAGAGTCTGTTCTGCTTGTCACATTTAATCACCATCCCCTTTCCCTCACCCTTGTGCTTTTTGATCCTCTCTCTGCCAGTTCCCTGCAAGTCAATACCAATACTTATAAAAGCAAACGATCATGATTCCAAGCGTTAATTTAATTGAATGAAGGAGATGGTTAATGATGCATTCTTCCTGCCACATTTTTACGCTAGAAGACACATTATTTTTCCCTAACAGGCCCACATTGTTTGGTTTTCTGGATTGATAAAATAACTCCCTCCCCAGCATTCTAATGAAGACAAGGGCAGTAGATACATGGCATTACCACCACCTGCAAGTTCCCCTCTAAGCCATTGACTTGGAAATATCTCGCGGTCCTTTCATTGCGGCTGATTCAAAATCTGAGAAATTCCATATCCAGGAGCATTGCGGGTGTCCCTTCATTTGAAAGATTGGGGCATTACAAGAGGCATCTCACCACTATGTCTTGAGGTAACTACGGCTGGGAAATAAATGATGGTTTAGTCAGCAACTCTCACGTTTTTGAGGCAATGTGAAAAAAAACTTGAAGAAATTTGTTCCTCGAATTCTGGCTTCATGTTTATCCATCATTGGTGACTGTGCCTGCAACTGCCTGGGTCCTAAACTTCAGAGTTCCCTTCCTAAGCCTCTCTGCCTCTCCAACTCTCCCTCTCCTCCTTCGAATTGTTCCTGTTTACCTGAGCCTTTACAGAGCCCGAACTAGTGGAGTACAGGGATCATAAGAAGCGACAATGTTAATGATTGTTACATGACTCTTTCACTAGCAAAATCTATCCAGTGATTTCTCCACTTGCCTTAGACTGAACTCTCCACTACACAAAGGTTGGAAGATCAGAAAAACATAAGAACTAGGAGCAGGAGTAGCCTTTTGCCCCTTGAGCCTGCTCCACGATTCAATAGATCATGGCTGATCTTTCCATGGACTCAGTTCCACTTACCTGCCCGCTCACCATAACCCTTACTTCCCATACTGGTCAAAGAATTATCTCCCTTTCCCTATTCAACGCGGTAGCCTCAGCTGCTTCACTGGGCAGGGAATTCCACAGATTCACAACCCTTTGGGTGAAGAAATTCCTCCTCAACTCAGCCCTAAATCTGCTCCCCCTTATTTTGATTAGAGACAAAAAAACTGCAGGTGCTGGAATCCAAGGTAGACAAGCCGGAGGCTTGAAGAACACAGCAAGCCAGGAGGTGGAGAAGTCAACATTTCGGGTATAAACTTATTTTCAGTCTGTGCCTCATCGTTCTAGTTTCACCCACCAGTGGAAACAACCTCCCTGCTTCTATCTTATTCATTCCCTTCATCATTTTATATGTTTCTTTAAGATTCCCTCCCCATTCTTCGAAATTCCAGTGAGTGTAGTCCCCACCTACTCAACCTCTCCTCCTAAGCCAACCCTCTCACCTCTGGAATTAACCTGGTGATTCTCCTCAGCACCGCCTCCAGTGCCAGTACATCCTTTCTCAAGTAAGGAGACCAAAACTGTATTGTGATTGTGAAGTAGTGAGAAGAGTTAGAAAATAACCTAAAACAAATGGCAAATCACTATATGATTCAGGCACCACCTGAAAGGATAATTACCTGACTTGATAATTGAAGTGATTGCACACCTTCTAGATTTATCTAGATAGAATGGTTTTAAAGACATTATTGAGGGAAAATGGTCTAGGCAAATTTGTATCTTTCAGTATTAGCCCCAGACCATTGAATGACCTTAACTCAAACATTGCAGAGGCAAAATCGAAGTTTCAGGTCAATTGGCTTTCCTCATAATTGCTGCCTGACCCCAACATAGTTTACCAGAATACGCTGAGGTTCTGTGAGTTGGGATACAATACGTTCACACACAATCGCTTCCAGAATTTCAAACCAAACATGCATGTACTCTACTCTATTGAAATATCAGAGTCGAAGATTGTGGTGCTGGAAAAGCACAGCTGGTCAGGCAGCATCCGAGGAGCAGGAGAATCGATGTTTCGAGCATAGGCCCTTCATCAGGGCTGATTGACATATCGGCCTGGACAATACACTCTAGTCTCTGACATGGCAGTTAAACCAACAACCTTCTGATTGTCACAAGTTTAGCCAACATTTTAATCTTAATGCACATTGACTGCAGCATTGGGCTTGTTAGCACTCCTTTAGCTGTGCCAGGCATTATATTGATGATGATGTCATTGAATGGTGGAGCAGGCTCGAAGGGCTGAATGGCCTGCTCCTATCTTTGATGTTTTCTATGTTTAGCTCACAGAGTTAGTTTGCCAGCGGTTTGTAGTGCAGGTAGATCATGATGCCAAATAGCGTACCCTACAGATTTAATGCCAGTGTTGCCATTTTGGAGCATAATACTTCAATGAATGCATTCAAAAGAGGGGGGTTTCACAGGGTTTAACATGCATTAAGTGGCAGGAAAGATACCCTCCTTTCTCCCCAGCCAATCCCATATCCTTGTGTTCCTCTCCAACATTAGTTAAAAGGCTTATAAACTATTTACTTTAGTTGCTAGTTTTCTTTTTTGTTCTAGCAGTTGGCAATATTCTACAAGTACTTGATCCTTTCATTAATTTCATAGAATCACAAAATCCTTGAGGAAAGAGGCCATTTGGCCCATTGTTTCTGCACCAACACTGCAAAGAGTATTCACCCAGACCCAGCTCCCCTACCCTAACCCTGCATTTCGCATGGCTAATCCATCTAACCTGCACATCTTTGGATTGCAGGAGGAAATTGAAGCACCTGGAAGAAACCCACACAGACACAGGTAGAATATGTAAACTCCACACAGACAGTCACCAAGGCAGGAATTGAACCCGGATCCCTGGTGCTGTGAGGAAGCACTGCTAACCACTGAGCCACCACACCACCCTTTTCATAATTTCAAGTTGCAGAGATCTAAATGGTTTCCCTGGCTGAAGGACCTGTTGTTGACTTAAATGTCTTTGGAATGGCCCATGGGCATAGATGCTCTCGTAGGCATTTCCCTTGGAATGGAGCATGACTGGGAGAATCTACAAAGGTCACATGGAACACGACCAGGAAGAAGGAGAGGGAAGTGGAACATAGGCTGCCACCTCAGTAACTCCTTTCTGCCAAGATTCCACGTTAAAAACTCCTTCAATGAGATATACCAGGAACTGCAATGCAAATCCCCAATTTACCACCAGTCCTATATTCCTGACCTTCCCTGTGTCACTGACCATCGTGATGCAAAAATGAAAGGCAATGCAAAATAGACTTTCCCAATCAAATTCATGAATGAAAATCTGGCATGGTGTATCAACACAAGTTAACAAAAATGGTGAGCTAATACTTAAGATATCCTATCGATGTCCATTACTCTCTGTGTCCATTCCTTAGCTGTATGCCCTCTGTGGGTCATTGCCTGTCCTCTTGGTGTTACCCAGTTGCTGTAGTCTGAGTAGTGGAAAGGTGCTGACTAATGATGGTGCCTTGCTGGATCACTTCAGGCTGCTATGGCCCCATCTTGGCATGGGCAGGGGCTGCATGCTGAGTAATAGTGTTCTCAGTTGTAGCAGGAACACTGTCAACCCAAGGGGATAGCTCTGTTGAGTCACTCCCATTCACTTGAGGCAGTGCCTCAGTAATTCTTGTAAGTTTTTATAGTCATTCACAGGATGAAGGCATCACTGGCTGAGTCAGCATTTATTGCCCAACTCTAATAGTTGAGAGTCAACCACATTGCTGTGGGTCTGGAGTCCAAGCCAGACCAGGTAAGGAAGGCAGTTTCCTTCCCTAAAGGACATTAATAAACCAGATGGGTTTTTCTGACAATCAGCAATGGTTTCGTGGTCATCATTAGACTACTTTTAGTTCCAAATAATTTATTGAATTCAAATTCCACCATCTGCCATGATGGGGTTTGAACCCAAGTCCCCTGAACATTACTAGGGTGTCTTGATTATTGCATCATTAGACTCCTAATCCCAGAGTTTTATTGAATTCATTTTCCACCCTCTACCATGGTGGGATTTGAAACCAGGTCCTTAGAACATGAGCTGAATTTCCTGGATTAACAGTCCAGAGATAATGCCATTATAGCCCATCACCTTCCCTGTTGGTGACTGCCGACTAATGTTGGTGGAGAATTAAGAATCTGCTGAAGAGTGGGTTGGTTGACTCTTATTCAGAGATAAATCAAGCTTTAATCTTACTATTATATTACTGAAAGACTATGTCACAAACTCTTTTGCTTAATACAAGTCAGTCTACTCTTATGCTGCTCTGTATAGGTTTCTTCTTTATTTCTTTCTCCACTCCACCCATGCGGTGCTATTTATGCCCAATGAAGAGCAGCACATTGATGTCATCGTAAGGTTGTTCCAGGGTCCTAAAGACTTGGAACAATTGGAACTGGTGGCTGTAAGTGTGAGCTCAACTGAAAGGGGGTTTCATCATCATCAATCTCTGCTTCCTCTTTGAATTATGTTACGTTTCTTTGAAAATGATTTCACTAACTTATAATACTCTATTGGATGGGCTTTGGAAAATGAATCACAACTTTAATCAGAGGTTTGCACACATTATGCTATCCGCTCATTTACATGATCACAGTGTGCAGTGAGAGCTGAGCACAGTGTGGACTGGCTGCACCCCTGAACAGGTCACACAACACCACTGACACTTCCAGGTGCAATGTGTGGGAGCAAGTAGCTGTGCCAGTCACCAGACCTGATGGGGTTCAAGAGGGCATCTGACTGTTGTTGGATCAACATGGTCAAGCTTGGCTCAATGGTCCCCTTCTGTGCTGTACCATTTCTGTGTCTCTATGTTTAAAAGTTCAATGACCTTAGCACAGTGGCTCAGTGGTTAGCACTGCTGCCTCATAGTGCCAGGGACCCCAGTTCGATTACAGACTCGGGCAACTGTCTGTGTGGAGTTTGCACATTCTCCCTGTGTCTGCGTGGGCTTCCTCCCACAGTCCACAGATGTATAGGTTAGGTCGATTGCACATGCAAAATTGCCCATAGTGTCCAGAGATATGCAGGCTAGCCATTGGAAATGCAGGGTTACAGGGATGGGGAAGGGGTTGTGGAGTCTGGATGAGATGCTCTGTGGAGGTCAATGTGGATACAATGGCCTGCTTCCACACTGTAGGGAATCATCTTTAAATATCCCATCAACCCACCATTGGATTAATCTTCTTCTGGAGAATCCTGGACCCTAATCTCTGCTGCCATTCTGCCATCTTTCCGGAGCCAAGTCCCATCCTTGTAAAGCTTCCAGCATATACTCCTGTGAAAAATGCCTCCCCCCGTTTTCTCGAGGTGCACGATGATTCCAATTCTACCTCACCGTCCTGCCAGTGTCAGTGGTGTTGTGTGACCTGTTCAGGGGTGCAGCCAGTCCACACTGTGCTCAGCTCTCACTGCACACTGTGATCATGTAAATGAGCGGGCAGTATAATGTCTGCAACAATGCCCGTAGGGGAAACAGCGGATGGTGGGGACTTGCCCGTCACGCTTCTTCTCAGACCTTCTCGGCTCAAACCGCTGATTAAAATTGTGATTCATTCTCCAAAGCCCATCCAATTCAGTATTTGTGAAATTATTTTCAAAGAAACATAAAAAACTCTGATACTGTGCGTCTCCTGCCAATTGTTCGTTCCTTTTATTTTCAATTGTGTAATCCCGCTTTGCCATATGCAGAGTGATTACCAGCAACCTTTTGCAGTAGATTGCATTGGATTGAATCTTATCAACTACAAAGCCCATTTAGTCACAGGGATTTAAACCTCTCAAGCTTACTCTTTGGATTAATGAAAGGAACATTGGTTTTCAAATATGAGAGAGTTCATATGACATTGAAAAGTGAAGCTTAACAAGGAGCTATTTTTAGTGGTAAGTGAATGCAAATAATGGAACTTGGTTATTTCTGTAGCAATGTGGTTTACTGCATGATAGCAACAGGTACTGTTTGTGTTAACTAGATAAGCCTTATCACCAAGGACTCTCGGGAGCGTTATAAAACACATTTGCTCCCTTGGGGTGCTCACGTACAGCTCTTCTGCCTCCACCTAAAAACTGTGTGACTTCACCCAAGAGCTCAACATGCCATGGACATTAAACCTTTCAGAACCACCACCTTACACAGCAGAGCCTTTCCTAATTAAATCACTAAGGAGATAAGAAAAGGAGGAATGTATAAGGTTGTGCAGGTTTGCTGGATTGGCCATGCTAAATGACCCATAGTGTCCAAGGATGTGTGGATTAGGTGAGTTAGCCATGGGAGATGCAGGGTCATAGGGAAAGGGTAAAGGGGTGGGTCTGTGTGGGATGCTGTTTGGAGGGTCGGTGTGAACCTAATGGACCGAATGGCCTGCTTCTGCACTATAGGGGTTTTACAGGAAGGAGGCAGGACCATGTTATAGAGCCATAGAGTAATAGAGTTGTATAGCATGGAAACAGACCCTTCAGTCCAACATGTCCATGCCAACTAGATATCCTAAATTAACCTAGTCCTATCTGCCAGCATTTGGCCTATATCCCTCTAAACCTTTCCTATTCATATACCCATCCAGATCCCTTTTAAATGTTGTAATTGTACCAGCCTCCACCACTTCCTATAACAGCTCACTTCCATCCTTTGCATGAAAACGTTGCCTCAGAAGTCCTGTTTATGTCTTTCCCCTCTCACCTTAAACCTATGCCCTATGTCCTTTTAAATCTTTTCTGCACCTTTTCAAGTTTAACAACACCTTTTCTATAACAGGAAGACCAGAATTGAATGCAGTATTCCAATGTCCTGTACAGCCGCAACATGACTTCCCAATTCTTATACTCAATGCACTGACCAATAAAGGCAAGTATACCAAACACCTTCTTCACAAACCTGTCTACCTACAACTCCACCATCAAGGAACTATGAACCTGCACCCAAGGTCTCTTTGCTTGCCAATTCTCCCCAGGACCCTACTACCAAGTGTAAAAGTCTTGCCTTGAATGACACAAAGTGAATTGCTCAATTGGAAAGCAAGTGTAGACATGATGGGCTGAATGGCCTCTTTCTGCACTGTAGCTATTCCATGATTCGGAGACACTGGGTCAGCCCAGATGGTAAAACAATAACTCGATAAGAAAAGTTCTTATTTCAAAAGGACACAATTTAGTAAAGGTCCAAATCTCTGCAATAAACCAAGGAAGCTTATAAATGTGATAATATAATTTCCAGTGTTCATGGCACCAGTTCCTGTTGTGCCCATGGATTATAGAATGCCTTAAGCTGGCACCATGTCTTTTGCACCAGGAACACCTGGCACAGGAAGACTGCTGAAGAACTTGGACATCGTCCTTAGACATTTGTTCAAGGCAGGTGCACATCTTAAAAAGGAAAACGTGTGTTACACGCACCCTGAATGACCTACTTGTGTTACAGAGTCGACAAGACCGGGTTACACCCATCAGAAGATAAAATGAGGGAGGTCAAAGGTGCCCCGGCTCCCACGCCTATACTGGAGCTTAGGTCTCTCCTTGTGCTGGTGAATTATTATGGAAAGTTCATACACAACCTGGACTCCATCCTGGCACCTTTGCATCAAGTCCTAAAAAAGGGTGAGCCTTAGAAATGGTTGTGTAGACAAGCCACAACTTGCGAAGGTGTTGACACACTGATCCCAAGCGAGATCTGGTGTTAACATGTGATGCCTCCCTGTATGCCACCGGGGCAATATTAGCTCATAGGTGGCACAATGGAAACGAACTCCCAACAGCATATGCATCCAGCACTTTGGCTAATGCAGAGTGTAAGTATGCCCAGATAAGATATGGTGGTCATATTTGGAGTCAGGAAGTTCCACCAATACCTTAATGGATGTAAGTTTGTAATAATAACAGACCATAAACCCCTGCTGGGTCTATTTAAAGAATACAAAGCAGTGCCACCCATAGCTTCAGATTGAATTCAGTGGTGGGCTCTAATACTAAGTGCGTATAATTACAAGCTGAAACACTGCCTGGGAGGCCAAATAGCAATTACGGATGCATTGAGCCATCTCCTAGTGATGGTACCATCACTGGAAGAGCTGTAATGGTTTTACATTTTCTGGACACACTTCCGGACGTAGAAAGATCCAATCCTGGCAAAACTGAAACAATTCTTGATTTGGAGATGCCGGTGTTGGACTGGGGTGGACAAAGTTAAAAATCACACAACACCAGGTTATAGTCCAACAGGTTTAATTGGAAGCACACTAGCTGTTGGACTATAACCTGGTGTTGTGTGATTTTTAACCTTGAAACAATTCTTGGTACTTTTCAGTATATTCAATGCACTTGGATATCACTGATCTTCTACATTGTAGACACTGCTGGACTACTAGAATGTTGTAACTTAATACTAGTCACAATCCATGGAATCAGCTAGAGGACAGAAATGACAGCAGATTATTCAAGAAACACGTGCATATCTCAACATGAAAGAAGAAGGGAATATCTGATTTCTTCAGAATGAGTGGAGTTAACAGCTTAGATCTTGGTTGGGTAGGGAAGCATGAAATGTGAAGAGGAAAATGTTGAATAATTAGCTCAGGATCAATTCAGAGCTGAAAATGTGTTGCTGGAAAAGCGCAGCAGGTCAGGCAGCATCCAAGGAACAGGAGAATCGTCGTTTCGGGCATAAGCCCTTCTTCAGGAATGAGGAAAGTGTGTCCCCAGCAGGCTAAGATAAAAGGTAGGGAGGAGGGACTTGGGGGAGGGGCGTTGGAAATGCAATAGGTGGAGGGAGGTCAAGGTGAGGGTGATAGGCCGGAGTGGGGTGGGGGGCGGAGAGGTCAGGAAGAAGATTGCAGGTTAGGAAGGTGGTGCTGAGTTCAAGGGTTGGGACTGAGACAAGGTGGGGGGAGGGGAAATGAGGAAGCTGGAGAAATCTGAGTTCATCCCTTGTGGTTGGAGGGAACCTCCAACCTAGGAACCTCCGCCTAGGAACCCTCCAACCACAAGGGATGAACTCAGATTTCTCCAGTTTCCTCATTTCCCCTCCCCCCACCTTGTCTCAGTCAAATCCCTTGAACTCAGCTCCGCCTTCCTAACCTGCAATCTTCTTCCTGACCTCTTCGCCCCCCACCCCACTCCGGACTATCACCCTCACCTTGACCTCCTTCCACCTATCGCATTTCCAACACCCCTCCCCCAAGTCCCTCCTCCCTACCTTTTATCTTAGCCTGCTGGGCACACTTTCCTCATTCCTGAAGAAGGGCTTATGCCCGAAACGTCGATTCTCCTGTTCCTTGGATGCTGCCTGACCTGCTGCGCTTTTCCAGCAACACATTTTCAGCTCTGATCTCCAGCATCTGCAGTCCTCACTTTCTCCTCGGGATCAATTAATACTTGAGACTACAATCTCTGAGATAATGAAGTTGTTATGGAATAATTTGCTCAGTTTACAATCTGAATGGAGAGCTGAAAGAGAATGAAGAAAAGCAGGTTGTATTACAAACACTATATCATCGATCAAATAAAACAATTGATGGTTTACAGGAGGTCTGGAGCAAGTCGCACATAAAACAGATCAGGCTCAGCAGGAGCAGAAACATTAAAGCAATGCTGGAGAAAACGATAGACTTTCAAAAGCAAGTGGAGATGCATAATACACTCAACAGGAGCTGCAGATCACTCATATTATGGACTAGACCAGATCCCCTCAAAGCATTTTAAGAAGGTAGCCTGGACCCTAACTTTTTCTCATTTTAAATGTGAATGTGAAGTGCCTGTTCTAGATGCAATGTGAGTGGTCAAGCTACCCAACGTTAAGCAAAACACAATTTATTTAAACATTATAGTTAAAGTACAAACAAAAGAAAGAGGAAATTAGAATAACTTAACTATTGGAAAACTTCACTGAATAATAGACACAGTACCTATGACTAATTAACTATTCCAATATAGTATCATCCCATAAACACACTCCTTGGCAAATAGGTGAGTTCAAATGCAGATTCTCACATGCAGTTCGCTAATCCAAGAGGGAAGAAAATGTCAAGAGTAGATTCAGAGAGTATAGCAGCCATTGAAGCTTCCAACTCTTCTGTTACTGACAAAATGAAAACTGAGAAATTTGGATTGGTAAGAGCTGGCCACACCCAGGATGCTTCCATTGTTTATTTCTCAGAGACATTTCGGCACCTATGCATTTACAAACCCTCTTCAAAAAGAACCAAGACAAAATAACTTCTTAGCGTGACAGTACCATCATACTTGTTAGACAGCCCTTTCAAAGATAAAAGCCAAGAATACTGCTCTGGTGAAAGAACTCAAATGGGACATAGAGGAAACCAAACAACCGTGGAATCAGCAAGTGCTCAAGGTCCGATCTTCAAAGAGACTGGACAGGTATTCGAGCAGGTAATGAAGAAGGCAATGTACTGGATTAACAGAAGCTAACACTTTGATAGAAATAGAAAAATCCAGGCTGTAAAACCAGCAGGTTCAGAGTGAGCTGGTAGCTCTTAAGGAGAATACCGATAAATTCCAAGAAAACTTAAATGGCATGAAATAGTAAGATGAGCAAGATTCATCAGCGGCTAATCGGGAAACTAATCTTGTTGCAGCGCATCAGAATAAATTAGGGACAACAACTGCAGTCTGTGAAAGAAAAGGATGAGAACACAAAGAGACATGCCAGGCTCTAGCACTTTGACAATTAATGGCACCTCCAGACAATGGTACCCTGATGAAACCTGGACGCTTTAGAGTCTCACTTCTTACTGGAGATAGTTAAACTTTCTTTTGGAAATGAAGGGAAATGTTGTGCCCTGCCTTTCAGAGACTTCACCTTGAAGGAGACCATGGGCTGTGTCTATACAATGATGTGACTACCCGTCAGTTAGCCTGCTGTGGGTCTTGCAAGCTACTTACACAGCAATCAGCTGGTGTGCTGTGATTCCTGCTCATACTTAACAATATGTTTCACTGGAGGGGATATGTTTTACAGGATGCTGCCTGGATTAGAGGGTATGAGCTATAAGGAGAGGCTAGAAAATCTCAGGTTGTTTGCTCTGAAGCGGCAGAGGCTGAGGGGAGACTTGATAGGAGTTTATAAAATTATGAGCTGCATTGATAGGGTTGACAGTCAGAATTATTTTGTCAGAGTTGAAATGTCTAAAACAAGATGATATGCATTTAAGGCAAGTGGACGGGGTGGAGGTCAAAGGAGATGTGAGGGGCACGTTCTTAAACAGAGAGTGGTAGAAGTCTGGAACATGTTGCCAGGGATGGTGCTGGAGGTAAATAGAATAGAGATGTTTAAGAGACTTTTAGATAAGCATGTGAATGTGCAAGGAATGGAGGGATATGGACCAAGGGCAGGCAGAAGGGATTTGTTTAATTTGGTGTCATGTTCAGCACAAAATGGTGGTCCAAAGGGCCTGTTCCTGTTCTGTACTGTTCTATGTTCTATGTTCTAAACTAACCTGCAGGGTCAATCAATCCCTGATGAGTGATTGATGATTGGGTAATTGTCATTATCCACCATCTCAATAGGCCTTTATCAACAGGCAATCAATGTTGGCATTGACAGAGATAATCAGAACACATAAAAGAATTAAAAACAGCCAACAAAAAAATTGGAAAGGTGAAAGCATCTGAGCAACCTATTTCTCTCACTCAATTTTTTATTCCTGTTGACTTGCAGTGATGCAGTGTGAGGAGCCAAATGCTGAATTAACAGCAATTGTTATCACTTCCTGTTTATTAAAAACTGAGGACGCAGCTTGCTGAGTACAATCCAAACTTTTATCAAATCCATCTAGTCATCTGTACAAAGATTAGCCTTGCTGCACCACGGCCAACTCTGAGCTTGATCCTATTAATCCAACAAAGCCAATCTCTAGTTTATGTGAATTCAGCAACTGTGTTCAAACATCATCTCCGACTGTGAAGGTCAGAAGTAGACCGAACAGCTCCCTTGACCTGGACACTTGCCAGAAGGTGTGACTTGGGGACAAAGGCACAGTGGATGTGGCAGAGGGAGAGAACGATGAGTTAACAAAGTCAAGAGGAATGGAAATCTGTTTTCATACTCAGTTCTTTAAGAAAGTGCCATTGAAGATAAAAAGCTAAAATGGTTCTTTAGAATAAAAGAGAAATGTTTTAAAATGTTGTCAGCATTTGACATCCCATCCTAGAGGAAAAAACATTTCAGCTAATTAAGATATGTGCTTGCCAGCTTTGTATCATTATCAGAAGCATTTAACTCAGCAGAACTTTAATAATTGAACGGTCTCAACAGACAACAAGGGATCAGAATATATTGGCAGTGATGAATCTGACCATCATTATTGATTAGACGGCTGAGCTGGGAGATGAAATTTTGTTGTGTTTGCACATGAACACCTACAGAATCTCTTGTGGCTCTACCCTTGGACCAGGAGGCAGAGGCTGAGGGTAGACGTGATTGAAGTTTATAAAATTATCAGCTGCAGACAGTCAGAGTTGACAGTCAGAATCTTTTTGCCAGAGTTGAAATATCTAAAACAAGGGGACCTGCATTTAAGGTAAGGGAGGGGGTAGGGGGTGGAGGTCAAAGGAGATGTGAGGGCCATGTTTTTTACACAGAGAGTGGTAGAAATCTGGAACATGCTGCCAGGGATGGTGCTGGAGGTAGATAGAATAGGGGTGTTTAAGGGACTTTTAGATAAGCATGTGAATGTGCAAGGAATGGAGGGATATGGACCAAGGGCAGGCAGAAGGGATTAGTTTAATTTGGTGTCATAAAAAGTAGTATCTCTGAGCAGGTTGATTGGAAAATACCTACCCGTGGGAACCTCGTCTGAAGCATTGGTTGAGACGTATTGCAAATGTGACTGGACCAGAGATCAACGGTTCCTACTCCGACACCTGAGAGAATTTAAATTCAGCCCATAAAATCCGGAAGTGAAAGCCAATTTCAGTAATGGTGACCACGACAACTGATGTTGATCATTGTGAAAAAAAAGCCATCTGATTCACCAATGCCCAAAAAGAGAATCTATCGCCACGGTTGCAATTTAACAATGTAATATTTTATTGGGTGTTCTGAGATTTAATATTATTTTTAATTAAGAAATGTATCAGCTGACTTACTGTGAGTTCTGCCATAAGGGAGCTCATTATTCTAACCATGACTTTCCATATAAAGGTCTAGTGGCAGTATTCTATTGTCACTCTGGTATGCCGTAACAGTCACTCCATACTGACGTGAGCCAATGATAAGATGCATTACCTGACCAGATGGTTGGGAGTGACATCCTATGGGCACTTCTTGAAGCTACTGGGTACAATAAAATTAATTCAGAGTGATAGAAACTGAGCAGTAGTTTGTTCTTAACAAAGATTGAAAATATTGAGCGTGTGGACAAGGGGGCAAGCTCTTGTGATGTTTTGATTATGTTCCTACCTCTTGACTAGGAGGTCTGTGTTCAAATCCTACCTGCCCCAGAGGTGTACCATAGTATATCTCAACAGGTTCATAGAATCCCTTCAGTGCAGAACGATGCCATTCAGCCCATCAGGAAAGCGCTGACCCTCCAAAGAGCACCTTCCCCCACCCATCGTTGCCCATCATTCTTTCTGGCTAATCCACCTAGCCTACACATCTCTGGACACAATGGGTAATTTAGCATTACCAATTCAGCTAGCCGGCACATCTTTGGAGTGTGGGAGGAAACTGGAGCACCCGGAGGAAATCCACACAGACACAGGGAGAATGTGCAAACTCCACACAGTTGCCCAAGGCTGGAATTGAACCCAGGTCCCAGGAACCGTGAGACAGCCATGCTAACCACTGGGCCACCGTGCCACCCAAATCATTGGTTGAAATAGGTGTGAGACTCCCAGCTATGCTTTGGTAATTAATTTGTGCTGTTGTATACCCTTTTCAAAACCTCATGACAGCCAATGAACTGTAATCACTGAGGTAATATCAGAAAAATATCAGCCAATTTGTCCAGCTTCACGACCACTCCAGGCATATCCTCAGAGGTGTCTATGAACTAAAAACTTATATCAGTTCCTAAGTGGACCCCCCCGCCCCACCCCTCTTTTAGTTTCTGAGAGTTCCAATTTTAAAAACCCCAGCAGTGAAGCAGTGCACTTTAAACAAAGTCAAAGGTTAGTTTGTTCCATGACTATTGCTGAAAGATGATTTAAGTATAAAATTACTTTTGAGGAGCTAAAATCCACATACAAGGATCTACAGCAAATCGGAGTAAAGGTTAGACATGAAGGTGAAAATCACTGAAGGCCCTTGAAATCTTTCTTTCCAAAATGAAAGCCTGAAAGTGGATTCAGCAGTCGCGGTGGCTTCTGGAGTCAAATAGTTCGAGGTTTGGATGGATTGGGAATGGTGAAGGTTCCTTTGACTCACTTTTATGTGACGGTAAGTTAATGATCCTGGCAGCCTGGTTGAGTGCCATCCCAAGTCTCCCTGTTGAGAAGCAATGACTGTTTTCATGGTGTTTCTCTCCACACACATGATTACTTTTAGCCTGACAGATCAAAATCTTTCAATGGCCACTTTCCCAAAATCTGTTGGACCCTGCTTTCATATTTACTATTAGGTTAGTTGAGAACTGAATCTTCTTTCAGTTGAAATGGTTGGCTAGTTACCAGTCTTAGCCTTGAACTTGGATGGAACTCATTCTGCCGGGTTGTGATGAGATAGGAAGAGCTATTCACACTTCCAGAGAAACCATTGTCAAAGAGTTTCTGTTTAGCCTTAAAAACGCTCATTGATTTTCAAAGAGTCTCCTGTGATTTCCTCCTAAAATAAAGTACAGTCTGGCCACAGCACTGGCTCAATTGTATGACTTCAATTGCCAAGGGTAGCCATGTGACTTCTGGGAGCCACTTTGTAAGATTCCCCATGCACATTGTAAAGACAGATTGGCTTTCTTTACAAAACATGTAACATAGCGGCACTTTTGTGCAAGATTCCCTGACAGCAATGTGAAAAATACCCAGTTAATCAATTTTATTTTTGGATGATTGTCATGGGGCAAACATTGATCTGAACAGTATGAGTTGGAGAGAGCAAGCATGCCCTTGGTTTATCAAAGATGGATTCCTCTGAAAGTAGAGCCCACTGCCTTAAATAAAATTGACAGCAATATGTTAATTTTAATGTGTTGTGTATGTGGGGTCACCTAAACAATGGGATCCGATTATGTTGGAAGAAGTGCTGAAATATGACTCATGTCTCATTGTGAATTGCAAACCTTGTTACTTCAGACAAACCTACTTTAGTTAATCGCAGACTAACACTAATATTTGGTTGTAAAATGTTTCTGTTCATAACTTCTTTCTCCAGTTGAAGTAGATTCCGTGATGGTGAAGGATTATGGATAACACTGGGGATTTATGACCTTAGAGAGATTTATAAAATCATGAGGGGCATGGATAGGGAAAATGGACAAGATCTTTTCTCTGAGTTGGGGAGTCTAGAACTAGAGGGCATAGATTTAGGGTGAGAGGGGCAAGATATAAAATGGACCTAAGGGGCATCTTTTTCACGCAGAGTGTGGTGTGTGTATGGAATGAGCTGCCAGAGGAAGTGGTGGAGGCTGATACAATTACATCATTTAAAAGGCATCGGGATGGGTACATGAATAGGAAGGGCTTAGAAGGATATAGGCCAAATGCTGGCAAATGGGTCTAGATTAGTTTAGGATATCTGGTCGGAACAGACATGTTGGACTAAAGGGTTTGTTTCCGTGCTGTACATCTCTATGACTTTATATCCATTGTATAGAGTCAACCTACTTAACAGTAGACAGGAATTAAAGTAATTCATTGTTTTGAGGAGTCTAAAGAAATTCTAAATTTTGCAATATTTTATGAACAAAGATAGATACTCTTTTTTTTTAAGAATTCACTTTATTCAATGTGTTTATTTTCAGTCATTCACAGGAAGCAGAGGTCTCTGGTTAGGCCAGCAATTATTCATAATTGCCCAGAGGGCAGTTAAGAGTCAACCGCATTGCTGTGGGTCTGGAGTCACATGTAGGCCAGGCCAGGTAAGGGTAGCAAATTAAAAAACCGAAAGAACTGCGAATATTGGAAATCAGAAACAAAACCAGAAATTGCTGGAAAAGCTCAGCAGGTCTGGCAGCATCTGTGGAGAGAAATCAGAGTTAATGATTTTGGGACCAGTGACCTTTCCTTAGAAGTTCTGAGGGTCACTGGACCCAAAATGTTAACTCTGATTTCCTCTCCACAGATACTGCCAGACCTATTGAGTTTTTCCAGCAGCTTCTGTTTTTGTTGTAGGGAAGGGTAGCAGTTCATAGAGCCCCTACAGTGTGGAAGCAGGTAATTCATCCCACTGGGTCCACACTGACCCTCCAAAGAGCATTCTATCTAGACCTACCCCTGACCCTACCCCCGTAGCCTTGTATTCCCCATGGGCTAAGCCATCTAGCCTCACAAACCTGGACACAATAGGCAATTTAGCTTGGCTAATCCACCTAACCTGCACATCTTTGGACTGTGGGAGGAAACCAGAGCACTTGGAGGAAATCCACACAAACACAGGGAGAATGTGCGAACGCCACGCAGACAGACATCTAACGATCAAATTGAACCTGAGTGACTGGTGTAGTGAGGCAGCTGCGCTAACCACTGAGCTACCATGCTGCCCCACATCTATGATTCTATGATTCCTTCTGTGATACCAATTGCTTCCTCTAAAGGGCATCATTAAAGCAGATGGGTTCCTTCCTAATAATCAACAATGATTTCATGTCATCATGAGACTCTGAATTCCATATTTTTAATTGAATTCAAATTCAACTATCTGCAGTAACAGGATTTGAACCCAGGTCCAAAGAACCTCTTGGATCAACAGTCTATTGATAGTATGACTCGGTCATCGCTTTCACTCACCTCTGGCCTAGTGGTAGTTCTGATGCACCTGATTAAAAATGTTTTGGATTTAACCTTCCCTGTAGGATTTAAACAAGTATTTACCCTCCAATGCAGTACTGAGGGAATACCACACTGTCAGATACACTGCTCCTTGTGAATTGTTACACTCTGAGGTAAGGTAGAATGATCCAATGGCAGTCATCAAAGAAGAACAGAGGTGCTCTTTTGGTGTCCTGATTAACCTTTATCCCTAGCCAACATGACTAAAACTGATGTTGTGGTTTAATTTCTTGTTCTTTATGGAATTGAGCTGTGTGCAATTTGGCTGCTGGACCTCCCTACATAGAGTCATAGAGTGATAGCAACAGGTTAATAACGATAGCTAGGTAGCACAGTAGCTCAGTTGTTAGCACTACTGCCTCACAGTGCTAGGGACCTGGGTTCAATTCCAGCTTTAGGTGACTGTTTGCACGTTCTCTCTGTGTCTGCGTGAGTTTCGTCCCATATTTCCAAAGATGTTCAGGTTATGCGAACTGGCCACGCTAAATTGCCCATAGTGTTCAGGGATGTGTAGGTTAGGTGCATTAGTCAGGGGTAAGTATAGCGTAGGGGAATGGGTCTGGGTGGGTTACTCTTTGAAAGGCCGGTGTGGACTGGTTGCTTCCACACTGTAGGGGTTCTTAAAAAAAACATATCAGCCACACAACAATACTTGAATTTGTGTTGTGCTGCCATTGAGAAAGGCAATGCATAAATGCAGGTTCTTTCTCACATAGAGGGAATGAAGTCTTGCAGCGAAACTGAACCTACGTCTCACCACGTGATTGGTTTTGATGCCGCACCATTTGGGATACTGTGAGCAGCTTTGGGCCCCGGATCTAAGGAAGAGGTGCTGGCCTTGGAGGGGGTACAGAGGAGGTTCACGTGAATGATCCCGGGCTTGTTCCATGAGGAGTGGTTGAGGACTGTGGGTCTGTACTCGATGGAGTTTAGAAGAATGAGGAGGAACCTGGTTGAAGTTTCCAGAATACTAAGAGGTCTAGACAGAGTGGATATGGAGATGTTTCTGCTAGTAGGAGAGACTAGAACCTGGGGACACAGCCTCAGGGTAAAGGGACAACTCTTTAGAACTGAGATGACAAGAATTTCTTCACCCAGAGAGTAGGGACTCTGTGGAACTCATTGCCACTTAAGGCTGTGGAGGCCAAGTCATTGAGTGTATTTAAAACAGAGATAGATAGGTTCTTGATTCATAAGAGGATCAAAGGTTATGGGGAGATGGCAGGAGAATAGCGTTGAGAAATATATCAGCCATGATCGAATGACAGAGCAGGCTCAATGGGCTGAATGGCCTAATTCTGCTTCTAGATGTTATGGCCTTCTGGTGTGTTTGAGGACACACGCTCACTGATCTGAGTAGAAGAGGTCCTTGTATTGAACAAGAAATAGTTTATTGCATGTTATTGACTAGTTACATTGATATGGTAGATATTATTATGGAGAGTTTGAGAAAAATCTGGATGTGAGGTCTCACTCCTTTCAAGATCTTTAGATGCTCTGCCACCAAGTCCCACCTCATACTATCACAGTCGTAGTGCTTTAGGAACTCTTCAGTGTTAACTATTTCAGACCCTGATGCTCATACAACATCCTGTAAAATGATGTCAATGAAGCAATGCTCCTGGAATCCCTACAGCAGGGAAGCAGGCCATTCAGTCCATCGAGTCTACACCAACCATCCAAAAAGCATCCCTCTCAGACCCATAGCCTATCCCTGCATTTCCCATGGCTAACCCACCTAACTTGCACATTCCTGGACTCTATGGGCAATTTAGCATGGCCAGTTGACCTAACCTGCACATCTTTGGACTGTGGATGCTCACCCACGGAGAATGTGCAAACTCCACACAGACAGTTGCCCAAGGCTGGAACTGAACCCAGGTCATTGGTGCTGTGAGGCAGCAGTGATAACCACTGAGCCACCATGCTGTCTATACGTGCATTTCAGTTTCCCCTTGTACTCTTGTAACTTTGGTGGGAATGGTGAAAGCTCCAAGAAACAGTCATTAAAAAAATGTACTTTGGTCTGGTCATTTGCTCAGCCAGTCCCTACCCTCTCTGTTTCCTTTTCCCATATGCACCTGCTTTAATTGTCTGAGTGTGCTGAGCATGGTGGCAAGTTCACTGCTCAGTAACTGCCGGAGTACAGGAGGATTGATGGTTCTATCAGGGTTTTGGAGAACAGTTCTACTGCTGTCAAGGGTGATTGTCAGTTGTGTGGTAAAGCCACACTTCACGTTTATTCATTCACTCGAACAGCATTCAGCTTCCTTGACTGCAGTTCTTATCCAGTAACCGCTATCCAATTTCACAAACAAATACAACGTTCAGACATGGGTGACTGCATCAAGGAGAATGTTAATTGCTAGAACTGTATTGGGAGGAGATAGTAAGAAAGGAACAATTGCAATGCCTCTTTCCCTTTTCCCTGTCCTTTCTCTTTGTACTGACTTCTGACAACAACCAGGCGAAAGTGAGGACTGCAGATGCTGGAGATTAGAGTCGAGCCTGTGGTGCTGAAAAAGCACAGCAGGCCAGGCAGCATCCGAGGAGCAGGAAAATCAATGTTTCGGGCAAAAACCTTTCATCAAGAATGCCTGATTGCCTCATACCTCATTCCTGATGAAGGGCTTTTGCCCGAAACATCGATTTCCTTGCTCCTCGGATGCTGCCTGACCTTCTGACAACAACTGTCCACATCAATGATAATAACGCAATTCTAAAATGATTCCACTGAATCCAAAGAAATTGGATTGTCTCATTTTTACCCATCATCTATTTACCTGAATTATTTGGTATCAATCGATTATTAAATGCGCAGTAAACATGCTGTCTATGGTTTCTCGTGGTTGTGATTCAGAAATAAAAGTTGGTCAGGACACTAGCCGGATTCTCCTGCTCTTCTTTTCCTTAATCCAAAGGATTTCTTTATGCCTAGGCTTTGATTTAACAGCATTTTCCAATAACACTACACTGGAGTGCTCACCTGGGCTAATGTTTACTGAACACACCACCTCGTGACTCAAGGGAGAGCTAATGCTTTGAGTCTAGGTGAGTCTTCATCAGAGCTTGTTCTCTCTCCATGGATGCTGCTTGACTTGCTGTGATTTCCAGAATTTGTGGCTTTTAGTACAGCTTCCAGCATCGGTAATAATTTCCTCCTACATTGTGTTTAAATCAACATGACATGCCTTCATTTGTGCAGGGTCATGTAAAACATGACCGGTTGAGATTAGCAAACTTCAGAGCAATCATCCAAAGCAGAACAGTCCTGTAGTGATTGTAACAAGGTTGGTCAGTTAAACCTCATAGAATATGAGTTCCCTGATTGGGGCTGTTAATCTGGTCCAATCAGGGAGCCCTGGCTGACAGATATCAACAGAAGTGTCAGAGGTTCTCGCCACTCTGATAGCTGGCTCTGAGGAAGCCACACCAGTGTCAAATACTATGCAGGGCTGACTTGGTGATGGGATATCGGCTTCTGTGGGATTAGTCAAGTCCGTCAGGTCTTTGCATGATGTGATATCTCCATGGGCATTAACCATCTATCAAAGCAAGGCCTGGTCATCTCTGATTGCAGATGCAAACATGTGGGCACAGGGCAGTCTGAAAGATCATCAACTTCAAGCGTTCACTCTGTTTCTCTATCTCTCCACGGATGGTTGCCTGACCAACTGAGTATTTCTAGCATTTATGACAGATTTCCAACATCTGCCATATTTCTCAAATCCACATGCTTGGAATAAGTGAAGAGCTACCTTCCTGCATTTTGAATGTGCTCATTATCCAATCTGCCATATCACAAACTGCGTCACAAGATACTCAATCTGTAGCAACATTTCTAGCCATCTTGGCTGCTCAAAATAATTGCGACACATGGAATAAATCATCATTCCCAGATTAACTTTTCATTTTTCACCCACACGATTTACTTGGGCTTAAATCTCCTCCTTGTTTTGGCATGTGTGTTAATGTTTCAATAGTGAACTCTTCAGTGACTGATGTTTAATTTCGGATCTTTTATTAATATAATGAAAAAACTGAACTAACTTTTCTTCGCCAAGATCAAAGTGATTATACTCCCAATCCTCTGACTTTATTCCAAAAGTATATTATGAATAAAGAAATAGGTTACAAGAATTGAGTTTGCTGGAGAAGCTCAGCAGGTCTGGCAGTATCTGTGGACAGAAATCAGAGTTAACATTTCAGGTCCATTGACTGTCCCTTACAACCTCAGAAAGAAATTTCCTGAAAATTCGGGAGGAGCAACTGTGAAAGCATTACCGCTCCATCTGAAAGAATCTTTCAGCGAGCATAGGGTTAACACTGTTCCATCATTGCACATCAAAATGTACAGCAAATGGAGGAATAAAATCACAGTGGAAATAATTCTCCAAAACAGTTAACCACCAAACAGATTGAACCTGAGAGCGTGACTATGCAGGGTTCTCAAAATTATTATGTGTTCCCACAGCAGTGGGCAAGAAGTCATCAGAGGTCAGGTGTCACAGTATTGCCTTTTGGTTTCCAATGCAAGAGAATAATTGAATTGAACACAAGACGAGCAGGAGATTTAAAATCCTATTACTGCGCCGATTCATCTCAGCTCTTTCTTTTTTACAATGAGTTAAACAGTTGATTTTCTTTTGATCGTGCAATGCACGAACTCAATTGAGTTTCCTGCAGTTAATGCTTGCTTTTAATGCATCGTCTGTCCTGTGCGAATACCGGGAACAGAACAGAGAAGCTGGCTTTCAGTAAAAATGGAGCTTACCAGAGTATTAAGAGAACAGCAGCACTAGGATCCACTCTCCTCTGACACACGCAAAACATCTCATAGCTGCAAAATTCTCCTGCTGCATTGTTTGACTTTGAGCAAATATTCCACCGTAAATATCCCACTTACAAGTCGTCTTTAGCATCGTATTCCTTTGTGGAGGCTCTCACCCTGTTTCCAACGCCTGGTGGCATGTTCATTGCTTCCACTGATTTTATTCTCCTGTGATGTGAAACAGTACAATTTCTGGGTAGCAGATCTAACTCTTAATGTGCCACAAAAGGCAATCCCAACGTCCCCCCCCACCCCCTGCTCTCTCTCCTCTTCGAACGTTGTCCTGTGTCTGTCTTGTGGGTCAGACATCAGCAGCTGCAGCAGGAGACTGCACACATATGATTATCCCCAGCTTGAGTCCAGCTTAGCCAGCATGTAGTCTGTATTGGAGCTGCTTTCCAGATTTGAAGTGCTCACGTTGTTAAGCCTGCCCTGCTTGGCACACAGAGAGCACATCTTGCTGGGTGATGTCAGGGGGATGGACAGTCCCCCAGCCACAGCCAACTGGTGACTTTGCCAATTGCTCTCAACCTTCAAGCAGCAAACAAATTTTTTAAAACACCAAGTGAGGGCGTGCTTACTGAGAGGGTCCATTTAAATGTCATCTTTTCAATTAAGGTGCCTTAAAAGCTGCCCAGGGTCAAAATTGCTCAACTTCGTCTGAGGACATTGGAGGTAACAAAATGTTGGAGAAACTCAGCAGGTCTGGCAGCATCAGTGCAGAGAGAAACAGAGTTTTGACGAAGAATCCTGCTGCACTCGAAACGTTATCTCTGTCTCCACAGATGCTGCCAGTCCTGTTGAGTTTCTCTGGGGTCTGTTTCAGAATTCCAGCATCCACATATTTCACTGTGATCCGGACGTTGCCGGTGATGTGATGAGCAGCTTATTTGCGTTTATGGCAGAAGGAGAGTTTGGACTATCTCGAAGCAACGGGCATGGTTTCCCTTTTGCTGACTAATTTTCCCATTATTTGGAGATGCCGGTGTTGGACTGGGGTGTACAAAGTTAAAAATCACACAACACCAGGTTATAGTCCAACAGGTTTAATTGGAAGCACACTAGCTTTCGGAGCGCCACTCCTTCATCAACCACCTGATGAAGGAGCATCGCTCCGAAAGTTAGTGTGCTTCCAATTAAACCTGTTGGACTATAATCTAGTGTTGTGTGATTTTTAACTATGTTTCCCATCTTCATCTTGTAGGAAGATGCAGTTCCGGAAATGCGGGGGGAGTCAACTGCAATGTCACAGGCTGGCAATAATTATTTCACCCCAGCCCACCCTGCCAACTCTGGCCCAACATCTGGTGCACAGGGTGGTACATTGCTCTGTCAACTTCATCAATGCCATGGTTATGTTCTCAAGAACCAACTGAGAAGTAAGGCCTAGGGACAGTGCAGTGGCTTGGTGGTTAGCACTGCTGCCTCCCTAGGTTCAATTCCAGCCATGGGCGACCATCTATGTGGAGTTCGTATGTTCTCTCTGTGTCTGCTTGGTTTCCTCTAGGTGCTCCATTGCTCATGCTATATTGTCTCATTGTGTCCTGGGATGCCTAGGTTAGGTGGATTAGCCAGGGATAGGATAAGGGGTTGGGATAGAGGGTTGGTGTGAATTAGATACCTACTTCCACGCAGCACACTGTAGGGATTCTATGATTCCGAGTCTTGGGTATTTTCCTATTGCTATCCATCTAGGTTCCTGAATCTGGGTGCAGAAGGATGCCCATGTGAAGTCTTCACTGAAAGCCAAACTCAGGTTTGTTAAACATTAAAAGTTTATGGAGAAAGTGAGGTCTGCAGATGCTGGAGATCAGAGCTGAAAATGTGTTGCTGGAAAAGCGCAGCAGGTCAGGCAGCATCCAGGGAACAGGAGAATCGACGTTTCGGGCATAAGCCCTTCTTCAGAAAAGTTTATGACATAGTACTTAACCACTATTCATATTGTATCTGAGATACACGATAGTGCCTTGTGATATTGACGGACTTGACCTAAGAGTAAGACGGAGTATACATCACACTTAACACTGGAACAACGACTAGAGAACAACTCATTACCCTCTCCTACAAACAGTCCTTTAAAATGTGATAGGCAGAGCTTATCCTGATACCAGTTAAGCCTTTCAGGGATGAACTATCTGATACAGCACAATTATCTGTATCCTGGAAGCCATTCATAGAAATGAACTCGAGATAGAGGAGAGGTGTATGGAGAGCTTTCCACAGCTTAGGCATAGCCACTAACAGTGGAGTGGATGAAAGGATGCATGAGGGCCTGAATTAGGGAGGGTTGACAGGCTGCAGAAGATTGCAAGGACCACAGAGGGCTGTGGCCATGCAGACATTTGAAAACAGGGGAATGAGGTTTGCATTAAGACACAGGCTGCAGAGTTTTGGATGACCTCACGTTTACAAAGGGTAGAACGAGGGAGGCCAGCCAAGAGTGTGTTCTTATAGTTACATCTGGAGGTGACAAAGGCAGCAACAAGGCAGACAGCAGATAGACAGCATGAGGTGGAAATAGGTAAATGTACAAACATATGTCTGTTGTGGGAAAATGATCAGTCTGGTAAAGGAGTGGGAAATTCACTTGAACGTTTGTAACCATCTCTCCTGAATGGCAATGATATTGTGGTTTTCGTAACAAATATCAGGGTTTTGCAGTGTGCTGCAAGATTATATCAGATCATCCTATGAGTTGCTGCATTCCTTTATGATAAACACAGTACCATAACATTTTGTTTATGCATGTAGCATATTACTGAGCTGTAGATAAAGCCACAAACATTCAGCTTTGAAAATTGGAGAAAAGATTGGAATTCCCAGCAGTGATAGTTCTTGTACTCATCTCTGCTTGTGGTGATCATTGATTGCAACAATCCATTTTAAAATACCAAAATCGCACTGTAGTCAAAGCTTGACTTTCTCAACTGGCTGCACTGATCCGTACAGATTGGTAACATTATCAGCATGAACATTAACTAGAGCAGCTGTCTACCCAAACTCAGCTGAATATTGCTCAGGGTTCAGATGTTTTGAACTGCTTGTCAGCAACTTTGCAGAACAGCAGAGCAGCACTGACAGGCAGTTTAAAGCAGTTGATTGACCCAGGGACACTAATGTAAAATCCCCAGGAGAAGTAAACTATTGTGGAGGCAAAAAAACAATCAAAATGGGCCCTCAGTGCTGCTCAAACACTGATGGAAAACAGTGTTTGTTGACAGTAGCAGATACTGACTGAGATACTGCCAACAATTTCCCAGTATATGCTAACAGTGCGCAAGTTACTTCACTGTAGACACTAACACAGAGCAGTGGGTAGTGACTACTGCTGCCATTGCGGCCAGTCCTGAAGGAAGGAGATGTACAAATAAGCAATGTCATGGGTTTGCTTGCTGAATGGAGTCCATCTCCAATGTTTCTTCATATGCTACTGCTTGTAAAATAACTGCTTCACTGACTGTGCCTCTGCAAAGGAAGTCTGCAGAAGGATGGAATGGTTTTTGTCTAGGTTCGTCCCTAACACACCACCACTGTCACACTCACTCCCACCACACTCCCCCACCGTCACGCTCACTCCACTGCACACAGCCCCACCATCACATTCACCATCCTGCTCACTCACCCACCGTTCCACTCACTCTCCCAAACATACCACTACCGTCACACTCATTCCCCTACACTCCCCCACTGTCCCACTCCCTCTCCCAAACATACCACTACCGTCACACTCACTTCCCCTACACTCCCCCACTATCACACTCCCTCTCCCAAACACACTGAGACACAGGACTTTGTGCTCTACAGTCTGTTCCCCAGGAAGCACACCGAGACAAACACCAACTGTGCCTGGAGGACCATCAACTCAGTGAAAGATGCTCTTTGATCTGCCTGAAATTTGTTGGTCTTCTGGAACATTGAGTTGAAACTGGCCGAGCATCGCAGGCTGGCACATTCTAAGGTCCAGGAGTGAGTGCTGAGGGACGCACTTGGAGCAGTGGGGAGGACCTCTGTCTTTCTGCCAAAATTAACTTGGGTTCATTCAGTCATCTGACCTTCCTGATGCCTCAAATAATAAAAGATTAGATGAGATTAATTACAGTGTGGAAACAGGCCCTTCGGCCCAATAAGCCCACACCGAACCTCCGAAGAGCAACCCACCCCCCAACACCTATCACTGCGGGCAATTTAGCATGGCCAATTCACCTAACCTGCACATTTTTGAACTGTGGGAGGAAACCGGAGCACCCGGAGGAAACCCACGCAGACACGGGGAGAACGTGCAAACTCCACACAGACAGTTGCCTGAGGTGGGAATTGAACCCAGGTCTCTGTGAGGCAGTAGTGCTAACCACTGTGCTACCGTGCGGCCCACAAAAGGTCTGGGTATAGAAGCTCATGCAGTTATAATTCTAAATCTTCAGCTGAATTTATAACTGCCTGTGTCCCAGGAACTTTGCAGTGGTGAAAGACAGTACCCTTAACCTCTCAATCCAGCTCATATAAAAATAGTGCATGCATGCAGGCAAAGTGGCCCCCAGCTGGTAGCGGGAATTGCCAACCCACCTACCTCCTATCTCTGCAGCTAAATGAAAACTCAGTTTGCCAAGTTTCCCTGCATATAAATTAGTACAGATTTTGTTTTAGCAAATTGGAGTTAGAATGAGTACATACCTATCGGAGATTTAGCTGCTCAGTTTAGCAGCTGGAGGTGCATGTGGCTACACTGAATTTCCAGGCTTCCTCCTGGACGAGATATATCACTGGCATCTGTCTGGGTACAAAGGGTTGCTTGATCGAATGCTTCATAGTAACTGGCAATTCAGCATCAAAACAATGAGGGCAGCAATGCAAGGCAATTATTGATCATTTTCTGAAGTAATTTTTACTGAGGAACACATATTAACATTTAAAATTGCTTCTGAATTGCCCTCATCCTTCATCCTCATTATTAACTGCAAGAATCTAAGAATGGTAGGATGTACTCAATACATCCATTCCTAAGTGCTTGAATTTGGATTTAGCTTATATTATAAACATATGTAAGTAAAGTGGGTAAAAAAAGTGACTTTTCTTCTTTATCTTCATCTATCTTTCCCCCATTAGCAGTTTCCTTATGCCTCCTTTATTCAGATGCATCACTACTTTTGTGGATTTTGCATTCATCATGATTCAGATCAGTGCGAGAGAGAACAATAAAAAATGGTGGTCTAGCGTTTCTATGAATACTTGAGGAAATTCTGTACTACAGCCAGGTCTGAACATCAGGACGAGAGACAGGAGAGAGGAGAGACAAGGTGTATGTGGGGAAATGGCCACAGCGAATAGCAACTGAGTATGGATGACAAAGTTTAGGAAGCAGAGGGAGCACATGGGGGTAACCAGGGATTTGGACTGCATGGGGAGAATTTAATGCTCCCCTTGGAGATGGGTTTGGCAGGGGGTAGGGGCAGAGGTGAGGGTGGGTGGGGCATGGAACGTACAATCGGGTAGGAAAGGGTGCGTTGGAAAAGTGGTGCACTGTTGCTGACTGTGGAACAGGTACTGGGAGTCCATTGTTTTAGCGGTTACTGACTCCCACTCAATTCCAAAGATCCTGTTGCCCGAGAGGAATACTCAAACCACTTACCCAGGCATTCTTCCCTAGGAAGACAGACAATAGGCAAGGAACTGACTCAGACTTTAATTAAACAGACCCTTCTTGATTTAACTCTTTAAGTGCTAATATTTAATATAAAACATGCATTCATTGCAACATTTACTTCTCAATTCATTTTATCTAGCTTCAATTTTAGCTCACTTCACTTTACCTTACTTTACTTCATCCAAATTTAACCCTAACTCTTACTTTAACTCAATAAGTCTGGTTTGAACAAAATACTAGCGTGATTTGAGTGAAGTGGCCAACTTTGTCCTCTGTCTTGCCCCATGGTTCTTTGGTTTTGCTCTGAAAGTAAATTCAGGGCACATGCTTTTCCAATGTGGTGTGGAGGTTTCTTCTCCTCTGACAAAAATTCCTTTGTTCTTTAAATTGTGCTCCTTTTCCAGAAAGATCTCTGGCACTCAACCAATGAACTGATGACACTTTTCGATCCCAGCCACTGGAGTTTACTGATAAGCGACTCCCAAATGTTTACCCGAAGCCGAAGACAGTGGCTCTCCATACTGCAGTAATACTGGTACCATTATATCTACAGACCACAATGCCACTTGTCATATTTGGTCACAGAGCAAACTACAAGTCTCAACATGTTGTGGCTGCAGTTGAACTGAGGTCAGTGTTTAAACTAGCTCAACCAAAACTCCCAGCATGCTTGATTATAGCTCTTAACCAATCACAAAGCCATTTCTGCTGCTGGCCACCTGACCACAATCTGATTCCTTGGCCATCTGAGAATGAACCAAGCTTCCTGGATGAACTTGGGGGCTTGATATCATGGCCACAATGTTCCTGCTCAATCCCTTGTCTTTGTGTGCTTGAATGAGGATGTGTCCAGACAAGAGGGTTAAGTGTCACCCGACATGTTGCTAGTTCTGCTCAACAATGTCAAGAAGAGCTGGAGGTCACAAGGTGGAGTTTCCAACCTCAGGCCTCTTACCACTGCAGAGGACGAGGCTATGCACCTCACAGGCAGTGAGGCTGAAATGGCCAGGCATGAATTGAAAAGTACTGGACACCGAGGAGGCATGTGAGCATGTACTATGACGTGTTATGACACGGCGGTGAACCCTTCTGCTAACTAAACCAAACACCCAGAAAAGTTCCCCTCGCTTCATAATCTGTTAAAGTATGAGTGACAGAGAACTTCTAAATTCCACTAATGAAAGAAAAATAATATCAACTTATTCCTTAACTCTAAAAGTGAACATTAAACAACAACTATTTACAACTCTAAGCCTCCCTTTCTCTTAACTATTTGTTATCTGCTTCTAACTCTATAACAATACACTGTGCCCATAAAAACCCACATTTAAATTACATCATCTTAATTTCAAAACCACACAGCAGCTGTTGTCTCCGGTGTCCTCCTTCTTTCTGCTGCAGATCTCCCTGGGTCAACCTCCGTCTTTTACTGCAAAGATGTTACATATGAAAAAGGTACCTTTGATAGAGAGGGCTTTGAGTGGCAGTCTCTCTCAATGGCAGCTAGTCTCTGTCTAATTTTCAAAATGTCTGTTTTTTTAATACCCCAAACACTGGATCATCTCATTGGTTTGAAGTAAGAAAAAACAATAAATTCAAACTTGATTGGGTTTTAGTATCCTGGGGCATAATTTAAACTGATTGGCTAAATTTGAATGGTTGTCAAAACAGCAACCAAAACTCAGGTATTTGTTTCATAGCCAAATGTTACATATTTTCAATTTTCCGGTACACTCTGAGACTGTTAGCTAGTCATATGACAGGTGCTTGTAAACTTCCAGTGTAAAACAGCCTTCACTCTCTCTCAAAGGTACAGTATACGCCTTCAACTTCATAACACAGAGATCACACAGCCATAGAGTCATACAGCACAAAAACAGACCCTTTGATCCAACTCATCAATGCCGACCACTTTTCTAAACTAAACCATTTGTTTGTCTTTGGCCCACATCCCTCTAAACCCTTCCTTCTCCCCACAACCTGGTCAAATGATATTCCTCATAAGTCATAGAGATGTCCAGTATAGAAACAGATCCTTCAGTCCAACTCGTCCATGCCGACTAGATGTCCTAAATTAATCTAGTCCCATTTGCCAGCATTTGGCCCATATCCCTCGAAATACTTCCTATTCATTTATCTACCCAGATGCCTTTTAGATATTGTCATTGAACCCACCTCCACCACTTTCTCTGGCAGCTCATTCCATGCATATATGTGTGAAGACATCGCTTTTAAATCTTGTCCATCTCACCTTAAATTTATGCCCTCTAGTTCTGGACTCCCTTGCCCTGGGGAAAAGACCTTGACTATTCACCTTCTCCATGCCCCTCATGATATCATAAACTTCTAAAAGTCCCTGTCAGTCTCCAATGCTCCATAGAAAAAAGTACCAGCCTATCCAGCCTTTCCTTATAGCTGAAACCCTTCGGTCTCGGCAACATCCTTATAAATCTTTTCTGTACCCTTTTTTGCCTATAGCAGGGAGACAAGGTTTGAATACAACATTTCGAATGTGGCCAAACCAATGTTCTGTAGAGCCACAACATGACCTCCCAACTCCTATGCTCAATGCACTGACCAATGAAAGCAAGTGCACCAAATGCTTTCTTCATTACCCTTTCTATCTGCAACTCCAATTTCGAGGAACTGTGAACCTACACCCCAAGGTCCCTTAGTTATGGAAGACTGTAAGACAGAGGAGCAGACATAGGCCATTCAGCCCATCAAGTCTGTTCTGTCATTCAATAAGGTTATGGCTGATCTGATGACTCTCAATTCCACTTTCCCACCATTGCCACTTAATCCTTGATTCTCTTAATGATTAAAAATCTGTGTATCTCAACCCTGAGTATACTTTTAATAAGCCAGCCTTGACAGCACTCTGCAATGAAGGATTCCATAGAATTGTTATCCTCAGAGAGAAGGAATTCCTGCTCATCTCTGTCTTATATGTGCAACCCTTTGTTCTGAGGTTTTGTCTTCTAGTTCTGCACATGGAGAAAGAACCTTATCACATCTACCCTGTCAAGATCCCTAACAAACTGTATGTTTCAACATAGTCACCTCCCATTCTTCTAAAATCCAATGAGGACTGGCCCAATGTACTCAACCTCTTCTACTGAGATATTCTTCCAAAACTCGTATCAGCCTAATAACCTCTCACTTCACACGCTCATTCTAGCTTGGGCTGTCTGCTCTTATTGATGTCTGGGTATTGTATTCAGTTGTAACATCACAATTTACACCAATCTCATTGTACCACAATCACAGTGAATAGACAATAATAAAAAGAAAACTGAAGCCTGGGTGTCCAGAAAAAGATATTAGCTCTATGCTGTACAATAAAGAGATAGTCAACGCTGTAAGATCAAGCATTCAGAAGGTCTAACTGGACCAATGTCACTGGCTGCAGATCTCAGGTTGTATGACTGAGTATATTTTTACAGAGTTGGGGTCAGATAGTGTTTAGTTAAGCATCACAGAATCCCTACAGTGTGGAAACAGGCCCCTCAGCCCAACAAGTCCACACTGACCCTCCAAAGAGTAACCCACCCAGACCCATTCCCCTACCCTCTATTTACCCCTGACTAATGCACTAAACCTACACATCCCTAAACACTTTATCATGGTCAATCCACCTAACCTGCACATCTTTGGACGGTGGGAGGAAACCAGAGCACCCGGAGGAAACCCACGCAGACACGGGGAGAATGGGCAAACTCCACATAGGCATCCGATTGGCTGGAATTGAACACAGGTCCCTGGCACTGTGAGGCAGCAGTGCTAACCACTGAGCCACCGTGCCGACCCATCTCCTTCCCTTTACCATTGACTCCAATGGTGATAATTTTATTAGGTTTACAGAGAAACAGTCCATATATCTCATACATCTGCATTATCTTTGCATGAGTTTGCAAACTTGTAGACACCAGATCGATGGGTGAGAACTTTCTGGTGAGACTGATCCTTCATGCCCCATCATGAAAATTCCTTCATTCAATTCTTATAATTGCGAGACTACTTTCTCAGTTTCAAAGTGTATGGTGCTGGAAAAGCACAGCTGGCCAGGCAGCATCAAAGTAGCAGGACAGCTGATATTTCAAGCATAAGCTCTTCATCAGAATGGGGAGGGCCAGAATGGCTAGACTGTATTATTATTTCTAGACTGTTAACCCAGAGACCCGAGTAATGTTCTGGGGGCCTGGGTTCGAACCCTGCCACAGCAGGTGGTGGGATTTGAACTCAGTAAAGTCTGCAAGTAAGAGTCTAATCATGACTGTGAATCCATAATTCATTGTTGGAAAAAACCACTTGGTTCATTAATATCCTTTAGGGAAGGAAAATGCCACCCTTACCCGGTCTGGCCTAAACATGACTCTAGGTCTACAGCAATGTGGTTGACTCTTAACTGTCCTCTGGGCAATTAGAGATGGGCAATAAATGCTGGCTTAGCCAGCGATGCCCTCATCCTGTAAATGAATAAAAAAAGGGAAGAAGGTGGGGTTGGAGGAATGTAGCTGGGAATGTGATAGGTAGATGAAGATGGGGGGTGATGGTGATAGGTCGGACAGGTAAGTGAAGCAGATAGGTGGGAACGGAGATGGATAGTTCAAGAGGGCGGTGCCCAGTTGGAGGGTTGGATCTGGGATAGAGTGGGGGCAAGGGGAATGTCATTTCCTCCACCTACGAACAGACTCCACCACTAGGGATATATTTGCCTCCCCACCCCTATCTGCGTTCCACAGAGACCATTCCCTCTGTGACTCCCTTGTCAGGTCCACACTCTCCACTCCTGGCACCTTCCTTGCCACCTCAAGAAGTGCAAAACCTACACTCACACCTCTCCCCTCACCTCTGTCCAAAGTCCCAAATCCTTCCATATCTGACAGAGATTTACCTGTACTTCCACATACACCATCTACTGTAACCATTGCACCCGATGTGGTCTCCTCTATACTGGGGAGACACCAAATTGCGGAATGTTTCAGAGAACGTCTCTGGGACACACGCACTATATAACTCCACCGCCCCATGGCTGAAACCTTCAACTCCCTCTCCCACTCCATCAAGGACATGCAAGCCCTTGACTTCCTCCACTACCAAACCCTTACCAACCGATGCCTGGAGGAAGAACGCCTCATCTTCTGCCTTGGGGCCCTCCAACCATATGGGATCAAAATTGATTTCACAAGTTTCCTCATTTCCCCTCACCCTGCCATCTCCCAAATCCAACCCTCTAACTCGGCACCGCCCTCTTGAACTGTCCTGTCAATCTTCCTTCCCACCTATCTGCTCCACCCTCCTCTCTGGCCTATCACCATCCCTCCCCACCTTCACCTACCTATCACATTCCTAGCTACCTTGCCCTGAGCCCCACCTCCTCCTTCCATTTATCTCTCAGTCCCCTTGGGTCCCCCCCACCCCCATTCCTGATGAAGAGCTCATGCCCGAAACGTCGACTGTCCTGCTCCTCGGATGCTGCCTGACCGGCTGTGCTTTTCCACCACCACACTCTTCGACTCTGCTCTCCAGCATCTGCAGTCCTCATTTTCTCCTGCTTTCTCAGTTTACAGACATAATTCAGGGACAACAGTAGCACAAGCACTGTGATAATAAATAAACTTTTTGCCTGCTATTTCCACATTTGGGAGCATGTTTCCTCTGTGTATTATGCACTTAATAATAACTGTATTCTTTAAAAACAAGCTGACAATTATATTGAAGCCAATAGAGAGAGAATATTGTTTCCTCCTCTCCCTTGTCCCTATGATGAAATTATATGTTTTACTATGTGGGCCTTTGGGCTTATTGCCATGTTCAGTGGAAGATGCATGAGAGAAATTACTGTCAGCCATAATGTTAGATGATCACATAATGTGATCATAAAATGTTCCTTTGCACAGTATCTTATTGGATGTATTAATGTACATTAAAATAGCAGACAGCAGAATGCCATTAAGTCTGCTATTATCGCGAACAGTAATTACCAACCTCTAATCACTAACATTCATTTTCTGATCTCTGTTGCTGCTGTTTGTTGCCAATTTGTTTTTTTTTGTATATATTTCAGAATGCCACAAATCACACTGAGTGGAAATTCAGCTTTTCTTTAGTTATTGATTGAAATGATGTAATAAAAGAGAAAAATAGGTTGACTGTGTAGTGAATTAATACGGCACAAGGTCTCAAAATGTCAACACCTACTTCAACAAGGCTCCCGCTAGAATAACTTATTTTCAATTATGACTCCACTTTTTAATGCCTCTTTCACCAGCAAATTCTGAGACATCTTGATTAACATTTCTGGCTGGCATTAATAAATATTAAACAGAGTCAAATCCAGTCGGTTTAATCTTCCTCTTTTTAATGGTTTAATTGAAACAGCAAATTTGAGAGGGAATTCTAAGATTAATTGATTAAACAAGAATTCTAAGATTAATTGCTCTTATGGGTGACTATAGAACATAGGGATTTGTGTCTCAGAACAAGCCTTTTGTGTTTTAAACTCACATCAAAACCTTTGGAAAGGGGAACAGATTTGACCTAACAAGTGCCATGTAAATGCTGTGAAAGAATTGAAATAAATTAAGCTGAGCCTTTTGGCCTTCTTGTGGATGTGAGACTTTGAGATACCACATAAAAGCTTCTGGAATAGAAATTGTAGTCCAAATAATGGACACTAGCCTTGAAATGACATGTAGAGATGATAAAGGGCATTCGACTTATTATTTTGTATTGTGGTTTAAAGGCAAGCTGTCCCTGATCTTGAGAAGCGATAAGTTTGTTACAGTCGATATCCAGCTGTTATGATTCCACTGGGCTCAGGATATGACTTTTATCAATAATGAGACCACAGCCTGCAGCTTGGCCTTTAATTGTTGTTATGGACTTGGCCAGACCCCATAACATTTCAAGAATGTCGCCCAGACCCTAATTTTGCTAGTTGCTTTAAGCACATATTCCAGGAGGGATGTAGCAGGTCAAACCACTTAGTTTTAAACAAAACAGAATTTACTGACAAGATTACCGAATGAAACACAAAGAAAAGAGAATAGAATACTAAATAACGTAACCTATCTGAAAGCCCAACAGATTATCCCAACTTAATGATGCTGTTCCAAATACTTGCAACAATCCCCATAAATACCCCTTGGCACATAAAGGTAAAATCAAACACAGGGTCTTACAGGGGAGAAGTCAGAGAGAGAGAGAGAAGGATCAGCATGGGCCTGCTTCTGTGGGTCTAGCAGCTTCACAACACTCACTGACCACCAAAACCAAACCAAACCAGAGAAAATCTGAGCTGGGAGAGCTGGCCACTCCCCTTTCACTATACAAGTGCTTCTTTTTATTAAAATCTCGAAATCATTTATCCTGAGGCAGTATCTGTTAGCTATAATCAAACTGGCCCTAAAACCCATTCAAACCCAGACATTTTGGAACCTGTGTTTTTACAACCTCCTGAAAAACAAACCAAAGACAACATATCCTTATTAAATGAGCGGCATCATCACACAGTGATACAAAAGATGCTATCATGTCTGTCCCCTACTGCTCTACACTCACCACAGCTGCCATCGATGGTTCAGTGAAGAGGGCACTTTTTTAGATTAGATTACTTACAGTGTGGAAACAGGCCCTTCGGCCCAACAAGTCCACACCGCCCCGCCGAAGCGCAACCCACCCATACCCCTACATGTACCCCTTACCAAACACTATGGGCAATTTAGCATGGCCAATTCACCTGACCTGCACATCTTTGGATTGTGGGAGGAAACCGGAGCACCCGGGGGAAACCCACGCAGACACGGGGAGAATGTGCAAACTCCACACAGTCAGTCGCCTGAGGCGGGAATTGAACCCGGGTCTCTGGCGCTGTGAGGCAGCAGTGCTAACCACTGTGCCACCGTGCCGCCCACTTCTTTCAGTTGTGTTTCAGATTGTTGAAATCTCTCCTCTGAGACTCTCCTCTGGTTCATGACCCACTCCAGGACTTGAGCATAAACACCAAGGCTATTGCAATCCTAAAGGTGGGCTATTTTGCAGGAGATACCATTTGGGGAAAGATGTTAAATCTGCTGTTCCATCTGCCTGAATGTAAAATATTCCAAGGCATTATTTCAAAGAATAAGATACAAGGATTGCAAACATGTGGAGCCAACCTCAGAGTACTGATCAATATTTATTCTAAATCAATACCATAAAGACAGATGATCTGGTTATTATAATATTGTATTTGTGATGGTACTGTGCTGTTTCTCTTGCTGAGAGGTATTGCCACAGTGGTGATGGAATGTCTGCTTCAGAAGCAAAAGATAAAAAAGCTTTGAGCTCCCTGAGCTTTATATTTAAATGATGTAAGAGAAGCATGAGTGGATGGAGTCAGGCTCAGAGATTTTTTAGTTTGGCTTTCATGTGGGGTTTGGAGCTGGCTGTTGAATCTGATAACTGAGCCAACAGCAGAGGTTCAACAACTCTGTCTCTGCTACTGCAAAAAGCTTGAGTCCTCTCTCTGCTGCTTGTTTGTTTCTTTCAGAGTTTCTTTCTCCTAGACTGAGAGATAGCACATGAGATAGATTTGTTTTGCTGAACTTGCCTTTGCCAAGGGTGTGTTTATGGGGCGTCGCTACATTGGAACAGTTGATGATTAGCAGTGGATAATTTATTATTTTATTAAGTATTTCAATAGAGTTTGAGTTATGCCAATACTTATTTTTTAAAATTGTATTTTAACTCATAGAGTTATAGAGTCAGAGAGATGTACAACATGGAAACAGACCCGTCGGTCCAACCCGTCCATGTTGACCAGATATCCCAACCCAATCTAGTCCCTCCTGCCAGCACCCGGCCCATATCCCTCCAAACCCTTCCTATTCATATACCCATCCAAATGCCTCTTAAATGTTGCAATTGTACCAGCCTCCACCACTTCCTCTGGCAGCTCATTCCAACTGTGTCATAAGAATAAAGTGTGTTTGACTTGAAGTTTAGTGATGGACCAATTGAATCACATCTGGAATAATGCACCTTACATTTGCCTCTAAATAATTTACAAAGTTAGGATCCAGGCCATCTCTTTGATATATTGTTTTTGGTGGGTGTGTTTGCTACATGCAAATTGGCAGTCGCATTTCATGCACCACAATGGTGACTGCCCTTCAATTGGCTGTAAAGAGTATAATATAGGAGCAGGATTAAGCTGCTTAGCTCCTTGAGCCTGTCCCCACTCAACCAGGTTGTGACTGAACCAATTTAAGCTTTAACATTACTGTCTAACTCTAAAACTCTTCATAAATCAAAAACCTGTCAAACTCAGCTTTGAAAATATTCAACAACTGACTCAACCTCCACTGCATTTTGCAGAACAGAATTCCATCGACTAATAATTTCATAGAATCATATAGCATGGAAACATACCCTTTGGTCCAACCAGTGCATGCTGACCATAATCCCAAATTAAACTATTTCCACCACATGCTCCTGGCCCATTCACAACTTTTCTTATTCATGTACTTACCTAAGTGTCTTATGAACGTTGTAACTGTGCCCACATCCTTAGAAGGTTCATTCCACACTTGATCCACCTTCTGGGTAAAAACATTGCCTCTCATGTCTTTTTAAAATTTCTCTCCCCTCACTTTAAAAGTGTGCCAACTAGTTGTGAAATCCCCCACCTTAGAGAAAAGGCACCTACCATTAACCCTGTTCTATACTCTTCATGATTTTATAAACCTCTAGAAGGTCACCTCTCGACCTCCTACGCTCCAGTGAGAAAAGCTCAAGCCTCTCCAGCCTCTCCTTATAACTCAAACCTTCTATACCTGACAACATCCTGTGAAAGGAGTAAGTGCACCTCATCTGAAGGAAGTACTGTACCCTTATTGTGTAGTTCATTTTTTGGCCCATTATTTAACTCTTCTTAATGAGACATTGGTGCATATGAAAAATGCTACATAAATGCAACTTTTTTTTGTTACAGCAAATAAGAGCTTATCTAACATGTCTGGTTTGTACCTGGATGATTGGGAAGATGAAAATGGGTCACACATCAAGGCAGGGTCTGGAAACACTTTAAGGATTGCATTTTGTATTTCCTGTACTGCACGAGCTGACCTCAATGACAGCACTTCAACTGATGGGATTTCAGAGCTGCAAATCTTTAAACAAGAATAAATAAGAATAAGAATAAAATATGTTTGATTTGAAGTTTAGTGGTGGACCAATTGAATCACACCTGGAATAATGCACCTGACACTTGCTGAACAGACTTTGCTGAACAGCTGAAGGGAAATGCGTCAACTTGGACAAAGTTTTAAAAATCTTTTTCGCTGGTTTGTGTCTTTTGGGTAAAACAATGCCAGCATCTGTGCTGTTACCGTCAAGAAGAAAAGGTCTTGTGTTCTTCCAGAGATGAGTTTTAATAAAATTAATCCAAATACTGAATCGAAGATGTGGAAATTGTAGACTCATATAGCCGTACAGCACGGAAACAGATGCTATTGTCCAACTTGTCAATGGCAACTATATATCCTAAATTAATCCAGTCCTATTTGCCAGCACTTGGCCCACATCCCTCTAAACCCTTCCTATTTATATACTCATTCAGATGCCTTTTAAATGTTGTTATTGTACCAGCCTTCACCACTTCCTCTGGCAGCTCATTCCATACAAGCACCATCCTTTGCATGAAAATGTTGCCCTTTAGGTCCCTTTTAAATCTTAAAACTATGCCGTCCAGTTTTGGACTCTTCCCGCTCTGGGGAAAAGACCTTGTCTATTTATCCTATCCATGCACCTCATGATTTGATAAACCTCCATCAGGTCACCCCTTAGCCTCCGATGCTCCAGGAAATACTGCCCCAGACTATGCAGCCTCTCCCTATAGCACAAACCCTCCAATCTTGGGAACATGCTTGCAAATCTTTCCTGAAACTTTTCAGGTTTCACAACATCCTTCCTGGAGCAGAGAGACCAGGATTGCACACAGTCTTCCAAAAGTGGCCTAACCAATGTCCAGTATTAGAAGGTCAAAAATCACACGACACCAGGTTATAGTCCAACAGGTTTATTTGCAAGTACAAGCTTTTGGGGTGCTGCCCCTTCATCAGGTAGCTAGTGGGGCAGGATCATAGGACACAGAATTTACAGTAAAAGATCAAAATGTCATACAACTATTGCAATGTAGTGAACAAACTTAGATAACTGTTAAGTCTTTGATCACTTAGAATGGGGATGCATGTTTTGATTAATATGAAAACCCCAGAACTTCTTTCAAGTCACAGTCCCGAGGCAACTTAAGGTTTTACTAGTATCAAAAACAAATGACATTTCAGCTCAGACAATGCATTAAAGGTGTGGGATTCAAATTCATCTGTATCCCAACCTTGGGTCAGGCTGGTTCTATTTCCAAACGAGGAATTTTATAAAATGTCACATGGACTGACTGTGCACAGAAATTGGACAAGAAGGTGAGAAACTAGGAAATCAAGAATAAGTATTATATTCAAAGGAGGAAAGGCAAAATCGAAATAAAATGTAAATAATTTGCAAAAAACACAAGTCGTAGCTAACAACTTGTACTTAAAAATTACAGAGATGTGAGGCAGATATAACAGCTTGGCGGTTTGTAGAGCAATTCCATCTGTGACTTTTAGCTTCAAGTACCCCAGGCGAAAATAGTTGACAAGAAGCACTTAGTTTGATGCAGGCAAGAGTCTACGGGTAGAATGATTTTATTCAGCTCCTTTCACAAACTCAAGATACCCTGAAGATTTTACACTGCTGTATTTGCTGGTCATGGATACAGTTTGAGCTGCTTCTCAGGCCAATCCCATTTGGAACACAACCTCTCCCAGAGGGAATAATTAACCCAGTTTGTGAAAATACATGCATGAAGGGCGATCAACATAATTCCAAGCAGTTAGCAGAATTAATTCAGTTTTCACTTTAACGCATTTCAGCACAACACACCTTTCTGTCTTCAGTCCTCATCCCAAATCCCGGATCTTTTGGCAATTCACCACAGCAAAGAGCTATGATTTTTTCACGGTCAGAAGTCACACAGGGTACAGTCCAACAGGTTTATTTGAAATCACAAGCTTTCAGAGCTCCTTCACCAATTGGAGTTCTGAGGTAGGGTCACTCGACCCAAAACTTCAAATCTGCTTTCTCTCCACAGGTGCTGCCCCGACATGCTGTGCTTTTCCAGCAAATTCTGTTTTTGGCTCTGATTTCTAGCATCTGCAGTTCTTTTGTTTTCGATCTATATTCGTTTCTCATAACTGCCAAATGCCGCAGAGCGTTTTAAAGCCAATGAAATAAATGTCGATGTGTTGTCACTGTCATAAGGTAGGAAGCATAGCAATCAATGTGCACAAAGGAAGATCTCGCAAACAGCAGTGTAGTTATGATCAGTGAATCTGCCTTTGCTATGACGATTGAGAGATAAACATTGATCAAGGAAAGGGGGATAAATCCCCTGCTTTTTGCCAAATATTACTGTCCATCCACCCAGTGGAGCTTTGGTTTACAGTCTCACAGGAAAGATGATACCTCAGATAGTGCCACACTCCTGGGAATTGCACTGCAGCTTCAGCCCAGATTGTGTGGTCACGTCTTTGTGACTTAGATGCACGAGTATTACCAACAGAGCTGATACTGTCTTAAACTGGAGCAAATGACCTAATTCATGGAATGCCTATCTGCACCGTAAGGCAGGGAGTTCTCACGTTATGGATTGTGACCATGCAATTGGGTTGTGGGATGAGATTTTGAGGTTACAACCTTGGACCCACCGATAGGGGAATACAGAGCTGGCACTGAGTTTCAACTGGTGCCTTTTCAACATTTGTGGGGCTTTTCTTCTCTGACAGTGGTTGCAGCTTCATTATATGTCTTTGGAAATCTGATTGCTCCTCCAACTACAAACTTTAAAACAGGGAGTTGCTGGCTTCCTTAACAGTTTTAACTCCTCCCCCCAACCTGGTCAAATGATGCTACCCGTCCTCATAGAGTCAGAGAGTCATACAGCATGGAAACAGATGCTTCAGTCCAACTAGTCCATGTCGACCAGATATCCTAGACTGGTATAGTCCCATTTGGCCCATACCCCTCTAAACCCTTCCTTATCACATACCCATCCCGATGTCTTTTAAACAGCCTCCACCACTTCCTCTGGCAACTCATTCCATATACACACCCACACTCTGTGTGAAAAAGTTGGCCCTTAGGTCCTTTACCTTCTCACCTTAAACCTATGCTCTCTAGCTTTGGACCCCCCTACCTTGGGTAAAAGACCTTTACTGCTCACCCTATCCATGCCCCTCAGGATTTTATAAACTTCTATAAGGTCACCCTTCAGCCTCTGATGCTGCAGGGAAAATAGCCCCAGCCCATTCAGCCTCTCCCTATAGCTCAAACCCTCCAACCCTGGCCACATCCTCATAAATCATTTCTGAACCCTTTCAAGTTTCACAATATCCCTCCTATAAAAGGCTGAACAACGTTCATCCTTCCCAGATCACCCAGTCAACCACTCCTCCCCCCTGTTCCCACCCCTCCCTGGCCCTCCGCCACCCCAATTTCCAACTGGAGTCAAGCAAGGTCTGAGCCTCTGCAGAATGACAGACTTGTGACAGTGCAGAAGGAAGCCATTCAAGCCATCATATCTGTGCCAGCCTGCCCAATAAGCAGTTCACTTAGTGCAGTCCTCCAGCCTTCTCCCTGTGACCCTGTAACCCTTTCATCAAAGAACAATCTTCCTTTTAAGTTGAACCTGTCCTCCACACTCTCAGTGTATTCCATACCTCTTGCTGCATTAAATGTTTTGTTTTCTGAAGTGGTTTTTCTTTTTTTGCAAAGAAAAATGGGCTCTCATTGGGAACATGTTTGGGAAAAACTGCGCTATGGACCAGCGAGATCAGAAATTCCAGTACATGTTGTTTCTGAGAATCATTAACTTGAATATATCAAAGTAGACTTGCACTGCCATACACCTCGTCCCATGAGCTTGAAACAGAGTCTACTGAGGAGGTTTCTCATCATTTGTAACTGGGATGCAGGGAATAAAAACAAAGTCACATATATGGCTCACTCCTCATTGTCCTCAGAAGGTGAAGGTGAGTTTGTTCCCACAATGCTGTTAGGTGCAGCATCTCTGAATACCGATCTTGCAATAGTGAAGGAACAGGAATCATTAGTAAATACCGTTGTTCCCATGGGATTGTTATCCTTGTCCTGGTGGAACAGAGACATTGTGATGTGGGTGCGGTTGTGTGCCATCTTAAGAAAAAGTGAGATAGTCTTAAATCCAATGGAATTTGAAGCAGTATCAATCTTCTTGCACCTCAGAACACACAAAAAGAATGGAGTTTAAACTGAACTAGGCCTAAAATAGCTTCTCTTGTCCTTTTGAGAAAGTAACCTCATTTATCAGTCTCCTTAGTTACTGGAGAAAACAGCGCCTGATGGATGTAACTGAAAATCCCCAAAGGAGAAAAATCTAGGTTTTAAACTGGAGTCCTCTTGTGGTGGTTCCTGATGCTTCACAAAGATATAAAACATCTCCTAATTCTCACATACAAAAAAGTATAATTCTATGGATGCTGGGAATTTGGAATAAAAACAGAAATTGCTGGAAATCCTCAATATATTCTGTTCTTATCTTCAAATTGTCAACTTGATGTTTGGTGCCAAAAATTGCCAGTGATCTGAAAACACAGATACTTCACTTGGATTCACACATTTACACACAGAATTTACATATAGTATTCCGTAGCATATTCATACATGTCAGATACATTTAATCTTTGCTTATTTTTCCCAAAACTTCTGTCAAACACAATTCTGCTCTGCCGCAAGAGTGAAACAGATCTTTTTAAAAAAAAACCTCAGTGACGTCCTTTGTGATTGAGACGATGGTAAATGTTGTCTTCTGGATCTGTTTGCAGCCTCTGACAGTATTGACCACACCTCACACAGACATTTACAGCACATGAGGAAGGTATTGGCTAGTCCACAAAGATCTGACTGCATTAACCACATTATCCAGCGCTTGGCTATCGCCTGGAGTCGAGGGCAATGCAAGTGAATATCTAAATACTGCATTAATGTTAAGGGAGTTTCTGACTCAACTAATATTTCAGGTAGCAAGTTCCAAATCCTCTCCACCCTTGAGTGAAATAATTTCTCCTCAACTCTTCCATTAGCCTTCCACTTTGCACCTTAAATCTGTGTTTCTTGATTACTGACCCTTCAACAAGGGGAAAAAGTATTTTCCTATTCAGCTTACCTGTGCCACTTATAATCTTATGCATCATTTCTGAACCTTTGCTGCTCTAAGGAAAACAGCCCCTATTAAGTTAAAGATCACACAACACCAGGTGATAGTCCAACAAGTTTAATTGGACTATAATGTGGTGTGATTTTTAACTTTGTACACCCCAGTCTAACACTGGCACCTCCAAATCCCATCTATTAACTTCCTCTTCACATCACTGCTGTCCAAGCAACATCCTGGTTAATCTCCTCTGCTCTTTCTCTTCCTATACTATGGCATCCAGAACCAGACATAGGACTTCAGTTGTGGCCGAATCCGTGTTTGAGACATTTTCACCATATGCATTTCCTTGCTCTTGTATTCTGTGCCTCATGTAATAAAGGCGAGTATCCCAAATGCCTTTTTAACCACCTTATATACCTGCCATACAGGGATATATAGACCGAGGTCTCCTTGATTTTCAGTATTTCCCAGGGTCCTGCCATTGACAGTGTGATCCCTCGCCTCACTAGCTGTCCCCGACTGCATTAGCCCTCACAATTCTGAGTTGTTTAATACCAATCTTCGTGTCATATGCAAACTTCTCAACCATGCCCCCTACAATTAAGTCCACACCATTAATATACCCCATAAACAGCTAACACTGAGCCCTGTTGAACACCTCTGAAAATATTCCAGTCACAGAGACATCCATCTGCCATCATCTAGTTTCCTGTCTCTCAGCCAATTTTGAACAGCTCTTACTTTCATGACCAGTCTGCCTTGACAGTTCTTATTAAAAGCCTTGCTAGAGTCCACGTAGATCACATCAAACGCATAGCCCTCATCAATGTTTCTTGTCACCTCGTCAAATAATTCAATCAAATTTGTCAAATATGGCTTCCCCTAAGGAATCTGTGGCTGACTTTCCTTGATCCTTGACACTTTTCCCATTGGGGGTGGCCCTGCTCTCACCTGGCTTCTTTCTCATCTATCCAGCTGCAGTTGGAGAATCATCTGCAATAATTTTTCTTCCTGCTCCTGCACCATTACATCTCAATCGGTTTGGATTTCACTGACCTGAGAATGAGCGAGGTTCATTTTGCAACTTTGTTCTTCTTTTTATAAATGGATTGTAAAATGTCAGGTTTGGTGCAAGTGGTGTATCCAAAACTGGCAAAAGCTCAGAGAAACTCAAAGTTTCTATTCACAAATTTGACTCATTCCAATCCTCTTTCCCCAGTCCCGATCCTGATTCTCAATCCCTGTTGTTACTTCCCAATCCTTGTTATTCCTAATCCCTGCCCTTATTCTTAATTCTTATTTCCAATTCCTCTCATCTCTCATTCTTATTCCTAATCTCTGTTTCTATTCACAATCTCTGTCTTTATTCCTATTTATATTCTTGTTCCCAATTGTAGAGGTGATGGCCTAGTGTATTATCCCTGGACTTTTAATCCAGGGACTCAGGTCATGCTCTGGGGACCTGGGTTTGAATCCTGCCATGGAAGACTGTAGAATTCAAATTCAACAAAAATCTGGAATTAAGAATCTAATGATGACAACAAATTCATTATTGATTGTTGGAACAAACCCATATGGTTCACTGATGACATTCAGGGAAGGAAACTGCCATTGTTACCTGGTCTGGCCTACAGTGACTCCAGACCCACAGCAATATGGTTGACTCTTAACTGCCCTCTGGGCAATAAATGCTGGCCTAGCCAGTGACGTCCTTATCCCATGAATGAATAAATCTTAATTCCCAATCCCGGCTTTTAATCTGAAACATTATTCCCACTCTCTATCCTTATTCCCAATCCCTGTTTTCATTTCAAATTATAATACCCAAATCCAGTCCCTACTCCCAATCTCTGCTCTCATAACAATTCTTCATCTAAATTCCTGTTCAAATTCCAAATCCCTACCATCATCCTCAATCCTTATTCCTAAATACTGTCAAAATTCCCAATTTTTACTCATGTACATGGTGGTCCATGGTGAAATCATTTAAAAAAACAGCAAATGTTACCTTGTTCATATTCACAAAACCAGTCTTACTACCTACTTCCTCCCCCATCCTTTAACACCACCTACCTTTGCCCTATTTCAGCTCATCCATGTTTTTGCTACCATTAGGCCGAAGGGGTTCAATACCCTTCCAAATAGTCTCCCATTTCCCACTCTGCAAAACTTGATTAAGCCTCTGCTGCTTAAGTCCTTCCCGATTTGTACAGATTCTCAGTCACCCATCATGCTTGCTGACCTTGGCACAATGGCTCAATGGTTAGCACTGCTGCCCCACAGCACCACGAACCCGGGTTCAATTCCAGCCTCGGGTGACTGTCTGTGTGGAGTTTGCACATTCTCCCCCTGTGTATGTGGGTTTTCTCTGGGTGCTCTGGTTTCTCCCACAGGCCAAAGTTGTGCAAATTAGGTGGATTGGCCATGTTAAATTGTCCATAGTGTCCAGGGATATGTGGATTAGCCATGGGAAATGCAGGGTTACAGGGATAGGGTAGCGGGCTGGGTTTTGGTGGAATGCTGTTTGAAGGTTCAGTGTGGACTCGATGGGCTAAATAGCCTGTTTCCACACCTGTAGGGATTCTATGACCTATAAAGTCAAATCACTAATCCCAATACTCCAAATTCTCAAACCCATCTCTCTAATGGCAGTTCCTCTTGTCCTTATCCCGCAATACCCTTTGCCTTTACTCCCCATTCCCTTGCCTTCAGCCTTGATTCCTCCCTCCCTGTACTCACTGTGAATCCTCATGTTCCAGGAACAGCTCAATTTTTAATTCTAAAGCACCCATTTTCAAATCCCTCTGTGTTTTTCCCTCTCCCTTTCTCTGTAATTCCTTCCACCTTGCAACTCACCATCCTCTTCCGCACCCCCTTTTATCACTCAACCATGAGCTGCCCAGGCTTTAGCTTTCAAAACCCAATGATATGGGGATCCACTCATTTCTTTTCTTGAAGTTGCTCCTTGAGACCTAGAATATTGGCAAGCTTCTGATCATTTGTTTCTATGACTCCTTAAATGCTTCAGTTGCCAGTTCTGTCTGATTCCTTGCCAGGAATCCAAGTATGACCTTCGCAAAGCCATTAAGACAGCCAAGGATCAATGCCAATCCAAAAAGAGACCCAGACAGACAACTATGGCCAGGACTGAATGACATCACAGGTTCTAAAAAGAGACAGTGCAAGATAGCAGATGACGACATATCCCTCCCAGATCATCTCAATGCCTTCAATGCTTGCTTTGAGCAGAATTTCGGTGGAGAGGTAACACCTATTATGACAAGTCCTGATGAACCTATCCCAACAGTCACTGCATCAGAAGTCAGATCAGTTTTCCTTCGTATGAATCAAAGGAAAGCAATGGGATCAGATGGAGTACCAGGCCGTGCACTCAGAGCACACGCAGATCAACTGGCAGAGGTTTTCTCTGACATCTTCAACCTCTCCCTGCAGCAGACCACTGTCCCTGCCTGTATTATGAAGGCCAACATCATCCCTGTGCCTAAGGCGGCTCATGCAGCATGTCTCAATGACTACCACCCAGTCGCCCTAACTTTGGTGGTCATGAAGTGCTTTGAAAGGCTGGTCATGGCATTAATCAACTCCAGCCTCCCCACTGGTCTTGACTCACTGCCTATCGGACCAACAGATCCGTGTCAGGTGCCATATCATTTGCCCTTTTCTCCTCCCTAGAACATCTTGAAACCAAGAACAGCTACGTAAGAATCCTACTCATTGACTACAGTTCAGCCTTCAACACTATTATCCCCTCGAGACTGATTACTAAACTTAGTGATCTCAGACTAAGCCCCACTCTCTGCAACTGGATCCTCAGTTTCCTGACCCATAGGCCACAATCAGTGAAGATTAAGGACAATATTTTATCGTCACTAACACTCAACACTGGAGCCCCCCCCCCCCAGGGGTGCACTCTCAGCCCCCTACTGTACATAGTACTGTACCCATGACTATGTTGCCAAATACCAGACTAATGCCGTTTACAAGTTCGCTGATGACACCACCATAGTCAGTCGAATCTCAGATATAACAGACTACTGAAGAAGGCCTTATGCCCGAAACGTCGATTCTCTTGCTCCTTGGATGCTGCCTGACCTGCTGCGTTTTTCCAGCAACACATTTTTCAGCTCTGATCTCCAGCATCTGCAGTCCTCACTTTCTCCTACAGATGGGAGGTGGAAGACGTGGAAAAATGGTGCACGGAGAACAACCTAGCTCTCAATGCTGACAAACCAAGGAACCTATTATTGACTTCTGGCGGGATGTTACTCATGCCCCCCGACACATTAATAGCACAGAGGTGGAATGAGTGGAGAGTGGTCTTCACCATAGGCTTTCTGGGACTCTTCATGTGGATGCATTGGTTACAAAGGCCCAATAGCGTCTCTTCTTCCTCAAGCAGCTGAGGAAATTTGGCATGATTGCGAATACCCTTGCCAACTTTTATAAGTGCACCATTGAGAGCATTCTGTCTGGATGTAACACTATCTGGAATGGCAACTGTACCATCCAAGATCGGAGATGATTACAGAGAGTGGTGAACTTGGCCCGGACAATCACAGAGGCCAACCTCCCATCTAGAGAATCTATCTACCAGACCCGCTGGCAAGGACAGGCCGCCAGCATTCTCAAAGATCCATCCCACCCTGGCAATGTTTTTCTACAACCTCTACCATTGGGAAGAAGGTACAGAAGCCTTAACACACGCACCAGTTTCTACCCTACTGTTGTTAGAATACTGAATGGACTTATAAAGTTAAAAATCACACAAGACCAGTTTGTAGTCCAACAGGTTTAATTGGAAGCACACTAGCTTTTGGAGCGACGCTCCTTCATCAGGTGATAGTGGAGGGCTCGATCGTAACACAGAATTTATAGCAAAAATTTACAGTGTGATGTAACTGAAATTATACATTGAAAAATTGATTGTCTGTTAAGCTTTTCATCTGTTAGAATACAGTGATAGTTTCACTTCTTTCATAGGTTGCAGGCAAAGATGCCCGGAGGCATGGTACATTGGGGAAACCGAGCAAAGGCGACGAAAACGGATGAATGGGCACCGCAAAACAATCAACAGACAGGAGGGTTCCCTCCCAGTTGGGGAACACTTCAGTGGTCCAGGACATTCAGCCTCGGACCTTCGGGTGACCATCCTCCAAAGTGGACTTTGGGACAGGCAGCAGAGAAAAGTGGCCGAGCAGAGGCTGATAGCTAAGTTTGGTACCCATAGGGAGGGCCTCAACTGGGACCTTGGGTTCATGTCGCATTACAGGTGACTACCATTGCAGTATACACACACACACAGGCACTCCTATACACACATACACATGGACACACAGACGCGCACACAGATACCCACACACATCCTTACAGACACACACACTCCCACACTCACACATGCACCCCCTCACAGACTTAAGTCACTCTGCACTCACTACACATACACTTTCTCACACTCACAACCCCCAACCCAGACAGACACACACACACACAGACAAAGACCCACATGCACACATATATTTTGTAGGGTGAATTTTTACTTGCAGGGTTACATTGTACTTTGCTCAAAAACCGCATGCATTCATGTAGAACTCTGAGCTCAAAAACTGCATGAATTTATGTAAAACTCCATGATTTCACTTTTTAGATTAGAATCAATCTAAACATCATGGCATAGGCAGAGAACACAAGGGGCCAACACCTTCAACATATTGTCTAGCTAACAATATCATTGTTAACCCGAGAATGCAACTTTTTTCTAAAAAGGTTTTGTGATTTACACATGAAAGAAGTGAAACTATCACTGTATTTTAACAGATTAAAGGCTTAACAGACAATCAATTTTTCAATGTACAATTTCAGTTACACCACACTGTAAATTTTTGCTATAAATTCTGTGTTAGGATTGAGCCCTCCACTATCACCTGATGGAGCGTCACTCCGAAAGCTAGTGTGCTTCCAATTAAACCTGTTGGACTATAACCTGGTGTTGTGTGAATTTTAACTTTGTACACCCCAGTCCAACCGGCATCTCCAAAGAATGGACTCACAAACTCTTAACATTTGCCTGTACCTGTGCTTCTGTTATTGCCGCTGTTTACCTATTATTTACTATCTATGCTACTTAACTCTGTGATCTGCCTGTATTGCTCGCAAGACAAAGCTTTTCACTGTGCCTCGGTACACGTGACAATAAACAAATTCAATTCAATTCATGTACAAATCCCATTCTGCTATGTTAAGTGTGCTACAGAAATGCAAGTTGTTGCATGCTGGCCAACCAACGTATCTGTTACTAAAGTCTTAACTATAATCGCAACAGTAAATGTTTTGATTACCAAAATACCAACACCTTTCCTCCAAGCAATTGAGCATTAGTGTCTGCCGCTCCTGCTCAATGCCTCCCCCTCTAGGTGTCCCCCGGTAACTACACCAGGTGAAGGCCTGCGCATGCGCCCCTCCCACCCTCCTGACGACGGCGGCCGGCATTGTGACGCATGCGCCGCTCTGACGGGCAGACGGAGAGCCGGCTGCTGGGGAATGGCGTTCTGTTCGTTCTTCGGGAGTGAAGTTTATAAAGATCACTTTGAAGCCGGTGAGTCTGGCTGCTGTGGGTCTGGGAATGTTGGGTTAGTTTGTTACTCAGTTTCAGTTTGTGTTTTCTTTCCGGGGAAGCGGGATTGAGTTTTCGGTGAAACGTCAAGTTTTGATTAAAGTGGAGGAACCGAAACTGCTAGAGACTTGGAGTTCCCCAAATCCCCAACCCCGTGTCCCATCCCCAAACCCCATCCCCAAATCCCCAACCCTGTGTCCCATCCCCAAACCCCCAACCCTGTGTCCCATCCCCAAACCCCAAACCCCGTGTCCCATCCCCAACCCCATCCCCAAATCCCAAACCCCATCCCCAAATCCCCAACCCCGTGTCCCATCCCCAAACCCCATCCACAAATCCCAAACCCCAAACCCCATCCCCAAATCCCAAACCCCATCCCCAAATCCCCAACCCCGTGTCCCATCCCCAAACCCCATCCACAAATCCCAAATCCCAAACCCCATCCCCAAATCCCCAACCCCGTGTCCCATCCCCAAACCCCATCCCCAAATCCCAAACCCCAAACCCCATCCCCAAATCCCCAACCCCATCCCCAAATCCTGTATCCCATCCCCAAACCCCGTCCCATCCCCAAACCCCATCCCCAAACCCCAAATCCCAAACCCTATCCCCAAATCCCAAACCCCATCCCCAAATCCTGTATCCCATCCCCAACCCCGTGTCCCATCCCCAACCCCGTGTCCCATCCCCAAACCCCATCCCCAAATCCCAATCCCTGTATCCCAAACCCCATCCCCAAATCCCAAACCCCGTGTCCCATCCCCAAAGCCCATCCCCAAATCCCAAACCCTGTATCCCATCCCCAACCCTGTGTCCCATCCCCAAATCCCAATCCCTGTATCCCAAACCCAAACCCCAAATCCCAAACCCCATCCCCAAATCCCAAACCCCATCCCCAAATCCCAATCCCTGTATCCCATCCCCAAACCCCATCCCCAAATCCCAATCCCTGTATCCCATCCCCAAATCCCAAACCCTGTATCCCATCCCCAACCCCGTGTCCCATCCCCAACCCTGTGTCCCATCCCCAAACCCCAAACCCCATCCCCAAATCCCAATCCCTGTATCCCATCCCCAAACCCCATCCCCAAATCCCAATCCCTGTATCCCATCCCCAATCCCAATCCCTGTATCCCACCCCCAAACCCCATCCCCAAATCCCATCCCCTGTATCCCATCCCCAAACCCCATCCCCAAATCCCAATCCCTGTATCCCATCCCCAAACCCCATCCCCAAATCCCAATCCCTGTATCCCATCCCCAAACCCCATCCCCAAATCCCAAACCCTGTATCCCATCCCCAAATCCCCAACCCCGTGTCCCATCCCAAACCCCACATCCCATCTGCAAACCCTGTTTTCCATCCTCAAATCCCAAACACTGTATCCCATCTCCAAATCCCAAACTCTGTATCCCATCTGCAAATCCCAAATCCCAAGCTTTGTATCCCACCTGCAAAAACCAAACTCCCAAATCCTGTATCCCAAATCCTCAAACTCTGTATTCCAAATCCCCAAACCCTATATCCTATCTCCAAATCCCCAATTTCCAAATCCTTTATCCCATTCCCAAATCCCTGACCCTGTATCTTGTATCCCATCTCCAAATCCCCAAACCCTGTATCCTAACTCCAAATCCCCAGATCCCAAACCCTTCATCCCAAATCCTCAAACTGTATTCCAAATCCCCAAACCCTGTATCCCATCTTCAAATCCCTAAACCCTGTCTCCCAAATCCCCCAACCCCATATCCCAAATCCTGTATCTCAAATTCTCAAATCCCTAAACCTTGTATCTCAAATCCCCAAATTCTGTATCCCAAATCCCTAAACCCTGTATCCCCAAATCCTCAAACCCTGTATCCCAAATCCTCAAACTCCCTATTCCAAATCCCCAAACTTCATATCCCACATCCCAAATCCCCAAACTCCGTATACCGTATCGCAAATCCTGAAACCCCATCACCCAAATTCATAAACCCCAAAATCAGTGTCCCAAATTCCTAAACCTCATATCCCAAACCGCATATCCCATATTCCATCTCACAAATCCCATGTCCAAAAATTCCAAATCTCGTATCCCAAACCCAGCATCCTGTATCCCATCTCCCAAATCTCCAAACCCTGAACCCTGTCTTCCAAATTCCCATACTCCGTACCCTGTATCCTGTGTCCCATATCCAAAATCCCCTCTTACAAATCTCCAACCCTGTTTCCTGTATCACAAATCCTGTTTCTCAATTCCCCAAACCCCATGTCCTGTATTCCCAATCTGGTATCCCAGTTCCCTAAATCTAAACCTTGTATCCCAAACTCTGTTTCCCAATCCCACTTCCTATATCCCAGTTTCTGTGTACCCAGCCCTAATTGATCAGATCCCAAATTCTTATCCTACTTCTCCAAATCTTGATTTTTCATCCCAGTTTCCTAAACTCAAGTTCCAATTCCCCAAAGCCTGATCCTTCATCCCAATTCCCTAACCCTCTTGCAGTCTTCAATAAGTTTTCCCTTTTTTTAAAATCTTTTGCCATTGGACACTGTTTTCTCCTCTAGCCACTCTATCCAGCCTAATTGAAATGTGAGGTATATCCCTTGAGCTTTCTTTTAATGCTGCAAGTTAAAATAGCAGGAAACTGGAAGATTGGGGCCACGTTTGCGAACTGAGTGTAAGTGTTCCACAAGGTGTTTGCTCAATCTATTTGTGTTTGCACAGTGGACAGGAGCAATGCAATGTACTAAATTGAAAAAGTGAAATGGTATTTGGCTTTCAGGGAGTGTGCATGTAGTTCGTAGTTCAGTGCAGATAGGATTGAAGCAGAGGTGAGTGTCATGGGCAAGTTGATATCAGAGGGGGATATGGGAGAGAAACGACTGAAAGATGGCCATTTTGAGCTGGGCGAAGTTGGAACCTTAAAGAAAATTTGCACTGATAAAATTTTATAATTTAAGTATAAAAATATTGTACATGTCCAAAGGGATGTTGGAGAAACTGTAATTTTTTCTAGTGTTGCAGAAATGTTAATATTTCTACCATTAATCTAAATATTATTGTAAAAGTTATTGTTTGTATTCAGTTTTGCTGGCCAGTTAAGACTTTAAACATTGTTTTCAATACAGGGATATATGTCTGTTCAAAGTGTGGGTATGAATTGTTTTCAAGTAAAGCTAAATATAACCATTCCTCACCATGGCCTGCTTTTACTGAAACCATTCATCCGGACAGTCTATCTAAAAGAAAAGAGAGAGAGAATGCCCTAAAGGTAAGTTGTCAAACGTGGTAGTAAATGGAAAATGAAAGATTATTTATTGTTACTGTTAATATTTGCATTTGCCTAGTCTAAATCAGACTCAGCATATTGTGACATGGTTTCTCATATACTTAAAAGAACTGAGATCTTGTGGTGCAATGGGTAGTGTCCTGCCTCTGAGCCAGAGGCTCCAGGTTCAAGTTCCACTCCAGGATTGGATGGATAAAGAATGTGCTATCAAATAGGTTGAGTATCGACTTGCAAATCCTTTCAACATACACCAGTAGCAGATGAGTAAGAATGAGAGATATGTGCAGTTAATAGTGTGATGGAAAATTATTGGAAACTTGACCATCACTATCCCTACTCAAGATTATAATATGAAAGGGGAATTGTATGTTGCCATACCATCTCTCTGAGGTGTTGGTTAATTCACTTGGCTAGTTGGCTGGTGTGGGTCAGATTGGTTTTTGGATGGGAATTCTGTCAATGCTTTTGATTGTTTCGATTGGTTTGTGCTTTTTTTACTAGTTTGCTATAAAGGAGAGAAAGGCGGGGGTGGGGGGGGCGCAAGAAGTAGAGAATATATGATTTTGGACTAAGCTATGGTGTAATAAACTCTGTCGATTTATCATTATCACTGAGTTGCAGTAAATGTATGCAATTAATGAATGGTGCTCTCCTACAGGCCTACAGAGCTGCCTACAATAAAACTTTGCCACTTTTGCAGTAACTATCAGCTTTTGGCAAGTTTGTAGAAAATGGTTTTGATTGAGTCGAAGAAGGAGCATTGTTGAACCATCTTTAAAACATTTCTTTTTCAGGTTTCTTGTGGAAAGTGTGGGAATGGACTTGGCCATGAATTCCTCAATGACGGGCCTAAACCAGGCCAGTCGCGTTTCTGAATATTCAGCAGCTCGTTGAAATTTGTCCCCAAAGGTATGGGAATTATGCCCAGTTCACTTTATAACCACTATATGGATGAAGAAAGGTAGCTTCATTAATGCAGCTTTGTTGTTCTTTCGTCATTTATTTTACATCTGGTTAAATATGAATCTCCTTGACTTAAGTCTGTTTTATAAATGAAACCTTCAGTAAAGAATAGTAGGTTGGACATAAATTGTGCTTCATAAAATTCCCATGCTACTATTCAGAACTTTTCAAAACTGTCATATTTCTTCCTATTCCCAAAGTTGAATTTGGCTTTAAAAATAACTGATATTTTTCATGTTGTGTATTTATTTGAATATTTTATTGGCGTAATTTTGAAACATAATAGTAACACTGTTTGCAATAATGTCTTTATTTTCTGTAGCATTTAATGTTGCCATATCAGTACGTTGCCTGTTTTTGATTTCCTGCCAATAAAGTTGCCAGTTCCCTTTATTTTATGGAGTTCCTATGTTTTGCTGAATCAGAGGGTAAAGGTTAAATGTGGCAGTTCAACTGTTGTTGGTTTTACAGAGAATAACATTTAAATCAATTTTGCATAACAATATTTATCATCAGAACACCCATGTTAAAGAAATATATATTATCACACTACAAACAATGTTTTATTAAATTGAACACTGATTAAGTAAAGAATGGAGGGGAGAAGGGGTGAAGTTGGGATGAGGAACATGGAGAGAAGAATATGAAGGAAACTGTCTCCGTTCGTTCAGAATGTTGTGCAACTTTTTCTTTCTTCCTGTACTCAAATTCGGAGCTGCTACCTGCTTGTGCTTCAGGCAGCCTATCATATGATGTTACAACACAAAGTCTTGTGGACAGAGTGCCATCTACTGTTTTGGTACGTTCACACTGCTGGGACTGTTCATCATTTCACTATGTCAAGTGATAAAAGCAGTGGATGAATGGAGCAAATTGTAATTTCAGTGCATCTGATTCTGTGGCAGGGAGAAAATCAAAATATTTCCAAAATTTGGAGTTGCCAAAGTGGGGAACAGTAGGGGGCCATGACTATGTTATGATCCTCTTTTCAAAATAACATTACAAAGCAAACTTTGGCAAATACAGCTCTGTTGACTTCACGGTAACACAGTTAATCTGAAATCAGTCGTTAATAAATTTGATCTAACTTAGTTTTATAGCAGCAGACATAAATTTACAGGGAAACTCCTACCCGATGAAGTTTCTTGATTGATTTTGGGGGGATAGTGTTAGGTGAACAATAGGAAGTCCAGTGATAAATAGAAATTAATTTTCAAGAAATCTTGGATAAAGGTAAAGATAAGAATTTCTCTGTGGGCGAGCAAGAAGCAGATGTTTGTTTTGTAACTTATATTGAGAATCTAATGAGTAGTGCATGGTCTGTCCCAGAATCAATGCTCAGGGCCCTATTCTCGTAAATTTATATTGGGGGAGGCTATGTTTTAAAGTTCAATTGACTTTTGAAACTTTATCTAATACTGTCAAAATTGGCTTTACTGCAATTTAGAACTTTTAATTTTTTGATCAGTTCTATTGTTGTCCATAACTATTTTAAAACTAATATACTGTAACTATGACCACTTGCCCAAAAATACTCCCCCATTGATACCTCAGTCACTGCCCTGCCTTATTTCCCAACAGAAGGTCAAGTGTCGCATATCACTCCTTCTCTAGTAGGTACATTCACATTTTAAATATGGGTGAGATACAAAATGAATATTTCGTCTCTGTATTTACTGTGGAGAAGGACATGGAAGCTAGGGTACATGAAGAAAAAAATAATGATATCTTGAAAAGAGTTCATATTACAGAAGAGGAGATGCTGGAAGTCTTAAAAAACATATAAAGATACATAAATCCCCAGGACCTGATCAGTTGTTTCCCAGAACCTTATGGGAAGAGATTGCCAGGCTCTTGCGGAAGTATATCTATCATTGACCACCACAGGTGAGGTGTGGGAAGACTGGAGGTTGGCTGATGTGGTGCCATTATTTAGGACAGTCTGTAAGGAAAATCAGGGAACTATAGACTGGTGAGCCTTATGTCAGTGGTGAGTAAGTTGTTGAAAAGGATTCTTAAGAAATAGGTATTTGGAAAGGCAAGGACTGATTAGAGATAGTCAACATGGCTTTGTGCATAGGAAATCATGTCTCACTAACTTGATTGAGTTATTTTTTGAAGAAATTACAAAGAAGGTTGATGAAGGCAGAGTGGTGGGTGTTGTCTACATGGACTTAAGCAAAGCATTCAACAAGGTTCCACATGGTAGGCTGGTTAGTAAGGTTAGGTCACATGGGATCCGGGGGAGCTGGCTAATTGGATACAAAATTGGTTTGAATATAGAAGACAGAGGGTGGTGGTACAAGTTTAGTTTTTGCATTGGAGGTCTGTTACCAATGGTGTGCCACAAGGATTAGTGCTGGGTCCACTGTTTTTCATAATTTATATAAAGGATTTGGATGTGAATATATGGGGTATGGTTCTTAAGTTTGCAGATTACACCAAAATTGGACAGTTAAAAAGATTATCACAGAGTAAAATGGGACCTTGATCAGATGGGCCAATGGGCTAAGAAGTGGCAGATGGAGTTTAATTTAGATAAATGTGAAGTGTTGCATTTTGGTAAGGCAAATCAGGGCAGGGCTTACACACTTAATGGTAGGGCCTTGGAAATGCTGCCAATCTAGGAGAGCAGGTACGCATTCCTTGAAAGTGGAGTCATAGGTAGACAGGGTGGTGAAGACGACTTTTGGCATGTTTGCCTTCATTGGTTAGAATACTGAGTATGGGAATTGGAATGCCATATTGTCATTGTAGAGGATATTAGTGAGGTCGCTTTTTTTAGAATACTATACGCAGTTCTGGTTGCCAAAACGAGGAATGTTGTTAAACTTGAAAAGGTACAGAAATAATTTACAGGAATGTTACCAGGACTGGACGGTTTGAACTATAGGGAGAAGCTGAATAGGCTGAGGCTTTTTTCCCTGGAGCATCGGAGGCTGAGGGCTGAGGTTTATAGAATCATAGGGTGAATAACCAAGGTCTTTTCCCCAGGGTAGGGGAACCAAAACTAGAGGTCATAGGTTTAAGCGAGAGGAGAAAGATATAAAGGGGACCTAAAGTGTAACATTTTCACACAATGGGTGGTGCATGTATGGAATGAGCTGCCAGAGGAAATGGTGGAGTTTGGCACAATTACAGCAGTTAAAATGCATTTAGATGGGTATATGAAGAGGAGTTTAGAGGGATTTTGGGCCAAATGCTGGCAAATGGGACGAGAGCAGATTGGGATATCTTTGCAGTGCAGATGAGTTGGACTGAAGCGCCAGTCTCCATTCTATATGACTATGACTAAACTTTAACATAAACTGGTCAGACTCAGAATATTAAACTACAAGGGAAAGTTGAATCTGTGAAAGAGAAATACAATTTACAAAATGGCTTACATGGTTATAATGCATAAATGGATGCTACTATAATAGATGGAATTTCACAGGGACAAGTGAACCCGTTAGGCAGAAGGTATTGAAGCTTTGAACATGCATCAAAAATTTCAAGAACAGCTTCTTCCCAGCCATTATTAGACTGTTAAATGGACTCTCTAACTTCAAATAATGTTGATCTTGCTTTGTGCACATCCCGTGCAGTATTCCCCACTCTATCTAAGCACCCATTGATCTGCATGTCCTTGTTTGCCACAGTCTTCCTGTAGTGCTTGCAAAACAAAGCTTTCCACTGTACTTAGGTACATGGGAATACAATAATTCAAATAAAGTACTGTAAATTGGACGGGATAGGTACTTTGTGAATGATGGAACATAATTAAAGCTGAAAAAGATCTTTGGTTATTAATGTTGAATCAGTGCTGGGCAATAAACAAGAAAGAAATTTGAATACTGGAGCTAGTAGTGTACTGTACCTAATGCAAAGCAAGTAGGGTATTGAACTCTTTTGACAAAACAGTCAAGTGAGATGAAATCATTCCTAAACTATATAGTGATGAGTCGTATTTCACCTACGAAAAAATAACTCTAGCTTTGATCACACAGACAGAAGAGAAACATCACTGACTTTATTGTGTGCAGTTTTGGTCGCCATTGTGTGCAGTTTTGGTCGCATTGTGTGCAGTTTTGGTCGCCATACTATAGGAAGGATGTGGAGGCACTGGAACGGGTGCAGAGGAGGTTTACCAGGATGTTGCCTGGTATGGAAGGAAGATTGTATGAGGAAAGATTGAGACACTTGGGGCTGTTTTCATTAGAGAAAAGAAGGTTTAGGGGTGACTTGATTGAGGTGTACAAGATGATTAGGGGGTTAGATAGGGTTGACAGTGTGAACCTTTTCCCGCGTATGGAGTCGGGTATTACAAGGGGGCATAGCTTTAAATTAAGGGGGGGTAGATATAGGACTGAAGTTAGGGCTAGGTTCTTCACTCAGCGAGTCGTAAGTTCATGGAATGCCCTGCCAGTAGCAGTGGTGGACTCTCCCTCTTTATGGGCATTTAAGCGGGCATTGGATAGGTATATGGAGGATAGTGGGTTAGTATAGGTTAGGTGGGCTTGGATCGGCGCAACATTGAGGGCCAAAGGGCCTGTACTGCGCTGTATTCTTCTATGTTCAAACCAGGTAAAGAGTGAGTGTAAGAGTCAGGAAATAGAAGATAAGAGACATTACACAAATATCTTATCTTTCTTCACAGTTGAAAATATAAAAGTGTACTGAAAATCATGAGGAACCACGGGGATAATAGTAGAGAAAAAGTACTGGAGAAACTAAAGGAATTAAAAGCTGACGGATCCCCAGGATTTGATGGTCTTTAGCCTGGAGACCTAAAAGAGGAATTGAATTATTGAATTAGCTTTATTGTCGTGCTCAAATGAGTGCAGTGAAAAGTTTGCAAGTCAGTACTCATGGTGCCATCTTTAGGCACAAGTTGCCTGGGTGCAGATTTTTTCAGTACAAGTTCTTGGGAAACAAAATTTGAAAAATAAAGAAACAAAAAGTCCAGCATTACAGACAGCAGGGATAAATTAGAAAATAAAGAAATAAAGAAGTCCAGAACAACAGTCCTTCCAACCCAACCGCACCTAGCCTCTAGTCCTTGACTCCAGACCATGCTGTGTTTCACCTCGAGCCTCTCGAGACTGGGAGACCGCTCTGGAATCATGTCGAGGCCAGACGTCTACATTGAAGCCACAGTAGGCCAGGAAGCTGCCACACTGGGCCACTGAAAGACATGCTGGGCCAAAGCCGCTGGCAGACCACCATGTTGTGTTGAGAGGATGCTTTGCTGCGTCTGTGCTGTGGTAGAGAGTCGACTCCATGCTGAGGCCAGGAGTTCAGGACATCGCCAAGAAGGAAGGAAAGGGATAAAAACACAAAATAGAGAAGGAAAAAAAAGGAAGAGAAATCTGCAGTGATAATGGATGCGTTCATTGTGACCTTCCAAGATTCCTCATGTTCTAGAAACATCCCAGCAGAGTGGACAGTGGTAATTGTAATATTGCTAGTCAAGAATAGACAGAGAGAGAAAGCAGGAAGCTTTGCTGATTAGCCTGCCATTGGTTCTGGAGGGATGCTGGAATCCACCAAAAATGTTATTGCACTCAATCATAATATGATTAAGCAGAGTCAACATGATTTTCTGGAAGAGAAATCATTTCACCATGGCAGATGGTGAATTCAAAGTCAATTAATCAATCTGGAAGGGGTGGCAATCCACCTAGTTCAAAAATATCATCTTAATGAAGGGAATCTGCCATCCTTGCCTGGTCTGGCCTAGATTTGACTCCTATGTGTTGACTCTCAATTGCTCTTGAGCAGTTTGGGATGGGTAACAAATGCTGGCCTTGTCAGAGAAGTCGACAGGTCATGAAAGAATGCAGTAAGCAAGTTTTTTTTTGAGGATATAACAAGGGAAAATAGGTATAAGCTAGTATACTGAGATTTCCAAACGGAATTAGTAAGGTGCCACATCACAGGCAAGTAGCTTGTATGTCCTCCTCTTATTATGCCCTTTTTATTAACCTGACCCCTGTGTAGGAGAACTGAATTATTAAAAACAAGACTCGAAATCTGGCTTTTCATTCTTGAAAAGGTGCAAGACTGTATAAGGGTATGGCAATAGGTAGCTCGTCTTGATGAATCCAGCAATTGATTTGGTGTAAGTGACAATGGGTCTTATAAAGTATGCATTTTGAGAGAGAGGCCCCTATTACTAGTAATTCTATTATTGTCTTAAAGTTATCATATTAATTTATTACAGAGAATTGCAGCTTTTTTTTGCATTTTGAGTGTAAAGATGGAATCAAGGCTTGATGTGCATTTTTGTTAACCTTGTGTTATTTGAGTGTTTAACTTTAAGGAGCACTGTTCTTTTCTTCGAATGTTAGTAAACTTGCAAGGCCGTATTCATTGAGATTTAATTCTGCATTTGCATATTTGTGCGGCAAGTACAGTAATTGAATAGTCACCATTGTGTAGATGAGGATAGGAATAATGCAAAGTTGCTTAGCAAATTTTCTGCTTTTAAATCTAAATTGCCTGGATTTAAAGAACAAGATTTTTACTGAACTTAGTTTTAATAGGTTTATGAAAATTCAAAATTAACTCATTATCAGTAGAGCGCAAATAATGATGAAAGTTGTGAAATTAATTGTTTTTATTTTATTTGCAGTCAATGAACCTCTTGAGGGAAAATAAGGCGAGCATGGAACCAGTCTTTTACAGTCATTGTACTACTGAAGAACACACTGACCACAAGCGTTACAGTCTGTGGTTTTTTTTTAAGTATCAAGTGTCAACACAGAATTGCTGTTTCATCTGGAAGTAGCGAGAAAAATGTCCTTGAGATGGTATTTTTGATGGTTAATCATTACATGACGTTTTCTGGATAAACTCTTCCTTGAATGTCTAGAAGATAGATTCTTACATGATTACACTGACAAAATACTTGTATTAAGTAAGTCGGACTTGATTTTAAACATCATTTAATGTCTTAAAACTGACACGCAAAGCACAATATGGAAATAGGGAAAAGGTTGCTGCAGTAGCAGATGTTTTATTCTTTGAGATTTTGTAGCAGGTCGCAGGCTAAACTAGTTTAAATAATGGTTCACAAAGATAACTAAACGCACAAGACATAATTTAAAGTAAATGTTACTTGTGACTGAAGGAAAATATTAAATTTTGCAATATGTCACCAAACAACTCACTTTAGCTAAACATTTATATACTGTATTAATGTAGTTGTTTTTAATTCTGAAAGAAATTTCACAGAAACAGAATTAATTTAGGAAATTCGTAGGTTACAAGGTATTACAGTCCATAAATCTATTAGTCATGGTTCTCTCACCACTGTTTGGTTTCAGTGCTGCCAATTATGGAGGGAAATCTGACCAGCAACTTTCATTATTTTACGGATTCTTCTAATGCCATATTTAAAGTAAAATTTCCAGTTGGATTTTAAATGCACAACATATATATATTAGAGTTGTTAAAAATAAAACATATTTTGAATTCTGCTATTTGTGGGTTTCTTCACCAAAGTTATGCTTTGTTTTCAATCACTTGCATTGGGCGTTTTTAATGTGAAGCAACTTTAATGATGGTGGGAAATAAATTATTCAGTGATGGAGAAGGAATGAATTTGCCTGATAATATAAGAAAGTAGATTCACTGCTATTGAGAATCATACAGCATCCTGGTCCCATAGTGGTTCTGCAAACTATGCGGATCTTAGTTTGCATTGGTCATTGCTGAAGATGGGGTCTGCCAGTGTACATTGTCAGTTTTCATCCAGAGACCCAAACAATGTAATGAGGTTCTAGAATGCTGCTTGCACAAAGCAGCAGAAGTTCAGTATAAGAAAGTGGTGAGGAGGTGATGCATACAGAATGAAACAACTAATCGTATGCCATATCACTTTGAAATCAAAGGAAAAGCTCATTTTGACCTGATATTGGTTAATGACTTTGAACTCAAACGTTTACAAGGCTAGACAGTCATTGTACTACTGAAGAACACACTGACCACAAGCGTTACAATCTTTAATGTGATCTGGAAGTCAGTAATATCTATGACTAGGTGCAGGCTACATAATATCAAAACAAAGAGCTTGTATTATATGCCAACGTGTACAACCTCAGCATGACTCATGTAAATACTAAGTGGCCAGCAGAATGGAGTCTATGGAAAGAATGTGATGCAGTATATTCATAGACGCACAAGGCAAGTTTAGAATACTTGATGAGTATCAGTGTTTACTCAGGAATGAGGTGCTGATAAAATATTGGTGGAAGTAACTATCAAACTCTTGCTACACTGACATGTGATACCCTTATTTGAGGAATAGTGAAAGGAATTCCTGGTTATTACAGATGAGTCAGTTTAACATTAGTTGGGGGGAGAGTTAATAAATAATTGGGAGAAACAATCAATAACTGAAGATTTATGAACAGACTGCATTGGATGTTATATATGAATTTCAAGAGACCTTTTGACAACATTGAGATTGTGGATTAAGATGATCAGTCAGTTTGGATAAAACATGATTTGGAGATGCTGGTGTTGGACTTGGGTGTGCAAAGTTAAAAATCACACCTGATGAAGGAGCAGTGTTCTGAAAGCTAGTGCTTCCAATTAAACCTGTTGAACTATAACCTGGTGTTGTGATTTTTAACTGGATAAAACATTGTCTTGAAGTCACCAATCAACGAGCCATAGTGAATGGTTGTTTTCCCAGACTGGAAATTGGTAGATGTTTTGCAAGGGTTAGTGCTGGGACCACTGCTGTCTTCGCAATATATAAATGACTTGCATATTGGAAAGTGGATAAATTTCAAAATTTGCTAATCCTGCACACTTAAAGGTGTAGCAGGCAGGCAGTGAGGATATCAATGGCCTGCTAAAGGGCATATAGTCGAGCAAAACAGGCAGACAAGTGCCTAAGTAGAATTTTGTAGAGAAGTATGAGGTGATGCGTTTTGGCAGAAGGGGTAGGGAGAGATATTTGTTATGGTCTTATAGTTACAGGGACAGAGAGACCCAGCATTTCAGGGCTTTGAAGTTGGCAAGTCATATTGAAAGAATGGTCAAAGTACAGAAGATATTAGACATCATAAATAAAGGTATTAATTACAGAGGTGGGGAAGTTACAGCAAACCTAAATAGAGCCATGATTAGGTTTCACGTAGTGTGTTTCATCCAGTTTTGGTCACCACAATTTAGGAAGGACAAGAAAATCTTTGACAGAATGCGGAGGAGATTTATCAGATTTGGTTTCTGGGATGAGGGATTTAGCTATGAGGTTAGGTTAAAGAAGGTGAATTTGCTTTTCATGGAGAGAGGAGACAAAAGGGAGATCTCAGCTGAGCAAGATTGTTAAAAGTTTGTGATGTAATAGGTAAAAGGTCTAGGAAGCAGAGATTTAAGGTTTTGGGCAGAAGATTCAGGGAAGTTGTGAGGTAGAATTATTTTTAAATGCAGTGAGTGGTAATGACCCGGAATTTGCTGTCAATAAGGGAAGTGGAAGGGAAGATGATCAGTGATTTCCAAAGGAAATTGGATAAGCACTTGAGAGAAATGCAATTGTAGGATTATGGAAATAGGGTGGCAGCAATAGAATTGACTGGAATATTCTACAAAGATCTCGCATGGACTTGATGGGCCAAGTGGCCTCCTTTACCATAATGGTCCTGACTTTGTTTCAAAAGCATTTCTGATGATGATCTAATTTTTGATGACTAGTGCTTGCCACAATGCAAGGAATTGAGTCCAATTTTGCACACATCAAGATCTCACAAACACTGCAACGATAAATGAATCTGGACAGAGACACTATTATGGGTGCCAGAAATCTGAAATTAAAACAAAATTCTGTAGATACCCAGTAGGTTTGGCAGCATCTGTGTTGAAAGAGAAATAGATTTAACAGTTTCAGTGTCCCTTCTTTCAGAACTGGTGGTAATTTGAGATGTAAACAGCTATTGAACAAAACAGGGGAGGATACAAAAATTAAGGAATGGCCAGTGATGGGTGAGATCAGAAGACACAAAAGAAATGGTCATGCAAGATGAAAAGAAGTAACAATGGAATATTATCACGGAGTGTCCCTTGAAGCAAAGATGGTGTCTGCCACATTTCATGATTAGTGTGTTCTACGTTGACTCAATTAAACAGTCATGGAACTAGAGGTCTTTGAATAGAGGGGACAGCAGTTTTCCTGGAGAAAGGATTTCTCAAGACAGGGTCTGCTCGCTTCGGAATTTTCTTCCTCCATTGTAGCAGTATCAAATAATGGAAGTAATCAAGGGACAAATGTAGATATAAATGTTTAAAAAAACACCAATAGTTGTCATCCGATAACAAAAACAAAACACATCAGAACAAAAGGCCATAATCAGTGATAGTTTCAAATTACTGAATTCAATACTGACTCTGAAAGGCTGAAAAGAAGTGGAGAATTTTAAAAACTTGACACAATTGCAACAGTTTGAAGCTTTTGACAAAAAAATAACGTTACTTGAATGATACAAGCTTCAGGTAAATAAATGTTTAATAAAACAAGACAAGCCATTTCACTTCCATCGAAGAGTGTTTGCCGCTGACCAAGGTCAGAAGCTGCACAATTCCTGATGAGTCACAGTTGGCAGATGCTTGTCCTGGTCGACAGACGATGTAAGAAATCAAAAATGAAGAATTAAAGTGACAGGCCGCTGAAGCTTGGGGCCACACTTGTGAGCTGCAAAGTGGTCATGTAATCTATGTTTGACCTTCACCATGTGGAGGAGACAATTAATAAATTGCAAAATGTACTCAAAGCTTCTTGTTTTCCTGGGAAGAGTGTTTAAAACCTTGGGCAGCCCAAGGGAAATAGCTAAAACAGCACAGGCTGCACTTTCAGCACTCGTGTGGGAAGGGGAGGGAGGATTATTGAGGAGTGGGCCATTGTGTTTGAGTTGGGGGGGGGGGGGGAGTTTGGAGGGAATGATGGGCCCTTCAGGAATGTTGAATTGTAAGGAAGAGAAAAATGCTGGTGAATTCAAGCTGAAGATTTCCAAAGTGGCAGAAGATGATCTGTTGAATGTGAATTGAATGGAAAAAAAAACCTTGAAACTTCTAATGATTTAAAACGTGCAACCTTGAATGATTGACCAAATGGCCGGGGGGGCTCTTTTCTGAAGCCTAACACAAAATCTTTATTATTCGAGACTGAGATATGTCTATTGTTCTCCCTGGATGGTCTCAGTTCACAAATTCCAGACACACCACCGAATTTCCCATCTGACTGAAATGGAGGTTGTAGATTGTTGTAGGTTTTGTTTTTATAGGCTTGCACAAAGCACTGAACACTGGACAAAGGTTTGAAATAGTGCCACAAGATAGTACAAGTAGTGGAAACAAAAAAGCTACACCACCTTATGAGCCAAATTCCCACTCTCTCCAAACTTCTATACATACTACACTCTTTTCATGACCACACTGTATGACCACCTTATGGTGGCAATCAACAGGAAGTTTCCTTACAGATATTTAACTTGCTGCACAGTGTGGAGTCTCTTGGTATCACAGTGCAGACTGTCCAACCAGCTCTGCTGAACGTAGCCTACCAGAAGACCAGGACTTACCCAGAGGTGCTGATGGTGAAGCCTGGGATATTAGCTGCATGCTATGATTCTGGGAGTACGACTGTGTTGGACTGTTGATGGACATATCAATGGAATAGCTCTCTTGAACTTGGGAGTGTTAGGAGAACTTCGAAGATGAATGGTGCATTTGTCATGCAGAGTATTTAGGTTGATCTTGTACAATCTATTCAGTTTGATTATTCACCTTCTTCACAGCAGATCAGGAACTGAGAAGCTCGCTGGGCCATTTCAGAAGGCGTTTAAGAGGTAAAGGGCCAACTGGAATCCAACATAGACCGGACTGAATGAAGACAAGTTTCTGGATATCATTACTGAGATTAGCTTTCTATTCCAGATATATCCAATTGATTGAATTTAGATTCCCCAGCTGCCAAAGTGGGATTTTAACTGTTTCTAGATCATTAATCCAAAAACTGAGCACTGATGGCCTTAGCATTACAGTACTCTTATTACAAACTTCGAGTCAATATTATGAAACTAGAAGCAATACTATTAATAACCACTTGATGGTAGTGTTGTACAAAAAAAACTATAATGATATTTTCACTGGGTAGTACATCAAACATATAGTGGTAACAATATCAAAACATCAAGCACCCAAATTAAATTATCGCAGCCAATATTCTATATTTATCTCTCCACCCTTCAGGCTCTCTGCCTTTATTCCTGATGAAGGGCTTTTGCCCGAAACGTTGATTTTGCTGCTCGTCGGATGCTGCCTGAATTGCTGTGCTCTTCCAGCACCACTGATCTAGTACCTGCAGTAACAGTCCAGCCCCCAAAGTTTTTAATTTCAAAGCCAATGTAATTTTTTGATTAGAGAAGTGATGAATTGTTAATTATGTCCATTTCTGAGCTAGGGTCAAGGTAAGTCTTAAACCTCATCCATGTGCTGGGAGCATGTTTCAACAGTATCCCCCTCTCATCTTACTGCAGATTTAAATTCCCAGTGATGTTGAACGAGAGCACTACTGGACAGGGCATAAAGTTAGCACTTTACCCAACCTCATGAGATTCCTGTCTGATGAGTTGAGTTAAAATTGCACCCATAATTTCTAATACCAATGAAGCAGAATAAGAAAGCAGCAGAGAAAGGCATATAATGAGTTACTTTAGTTTACTCAGACCAGATATTAACAGGTGCTAACCTATTTCCCACCATCTTAAAATGTTTGAATCACTCCTATCTGACTCTCCTCTGTTTAGCAAAAACAATAAGACACCTCCAGACTGCTGAGTTTCTCCAGCAATTTCTGTTTTTGTTTTTGATTTCCAGCATCCACAGTTCTTCGATTTATTCCACTCGTCTTTAAGGATTGATTTCTCTGATGCTTTCTTTGCTGATCTCCCAATTTTTCAACTTCCATAAACTGCAACTTGTCCAAACTCAGCCAACTATGTCCTGTCCAGTACCAACCCCACTCTACCCTCACACCCCAGCCGTCAATGATCTGCATTGACCATACTCCTTGATTCCCAATGCATTGAACATGTGGTTCTCATTCTTACCTTCAAATGCCTCCACATTGTGTTGTATAAAACCTCTCCCATTCTCCTGCCACTCTCAGTGCTCTGACATTAACCTTTGGTGCGACCCAGCTCCCTTTATACCACCATGGATAACAGAACACCTTAACACAACTCCTTCCTCAGATGAAAAGGCAGTGTTCAATACTGAAAATATGATATTAATCATAATTAATCGTTAATTCAATGGGTCACCAACATTGTTCAGTAGATGAACTAGGGGGCAATGATATTTACTGTAAACATTGAGATATTAATTTTTGCATCATTAACATCAATATAATCTTTAAACACTCAGTGTTTTCACTGTTACTGCTGTTGTTTTGGTGATTTCTTGTATTGATGAGTCTCCTTTTGTGCCTTTAGTCTTTCTTTTGCAGTAATGAATCTTACATTAGGCTGAGATGTTTTCTGAAGGTTTGTTTTTCACTATGAAACCTGGAAGATTTCTCATTGCATCTTAGTGAGCCCGTCTCATTAACAACCTGTCTCACCTCTCATCCTTCACGTACAATACCAGTACTGTTTCATCCTGACTGACTTACAAATACCACTGAAAGACCAATGCCCCCTTGTGTCTTTAAAAAACTGCTTGGCACTGAGATAAACACTGGCAATCTGTAGCTGCCCTCCTCCTTCACTGACATCAGAGAAGGGAAAGATGGCATAGCGATTCTCCTGATCATGGATGGGGTAGGTTGCAGAGGAGAGCTTACCACCTCCTGGAGGTACAGCAGTGGAGGCCGTGCCACCTGACCCTGGACTGGGTTCGCCACCCAGGCCAGTGCCAACTCCATGCAGTAGAGCAATGGTCAGTGGGTGCTATGAGAAGGTCAGTGATCTCCTCTGAGCCAGTCGCCATGCCTCACTCTTCTCTCTGTTGCCTCCCATTCAGAAGTAAGAAAATATTCACTGGAATAGGCCATTCAGCCCATTAAGCCTGCTGTGCCATTCACTATGATCAAGAACAATCGGATGCTTCAATACCCTGCACCCAGTCTCTGATACTGCACTCATCTCCCACCAGGGCTCAAGCTCTGCCATTCTGACTGTGGTCTGTGCCATCATCCCTCACTTATTGTCACCCCCAACCCTCCTCAAACCTTGCACACCATTAACACCATGCCCTCTGTGCTGTCTACCCCGTGGAATGCCTCACCAGCTTTCAACCAATTGCACCAGCACCAACAGCTTTGCCAACCCACTCTCCTCCTGCTCAATTGATCTCATGACAGGAGAAAGCAGTCCAAAACATGGCAGAGAGATCCCCTGTGGATGGACGACATGCCTGCCATTAGACTCCTCAGCCCCAGTGTGGAGAGAATCCTGCCCCTCACCGGAGGAGATGCTGGGACATCCATATCCTACCAACTCGGGGGCAGGCTACTCTTCATTCCATCACAGCTCTTATATTAACTCTACCATCCATCTCATTCATGCAGCCACAATGAGGAGGTGCTGGTGTTAGACTGGGGTGGTCAAAGTTAGAAGTCACACGACACCAGGTTATAGTCCAACAGGTTTATTTGAAATCACAAGCTTTCAGAGTGCACCTCCTTCGACAGGTGAAGTGGAGGGAAGTGCACAGGCACAGAATATTTAGGCGGAGAGATGATGGCAAGATAATTCCAGGTAATTAAGAACGTTGCCAGGTCAGTACAAACAATATGAGTAAAGTATCGACTACTGAAAACCAAATGAAGGGATGACCCATGAACTGATTAATTAAGCTTTAATTAATTGGTTTACAGGTCATTCCTTCACTTGTTATTTGGGCTATTACATTCAGACATCATTGTGAGGGTTTTGTTGTGTTTCAAGGTCAAACTGACCTTTAATGCAAAGGAGTTGGCAATTAACCTGCTACATGGAATGTTCTATCAATATCTCCAGAATTGTTTCTTCCAACCCATTAACAAAGCTTGCAGATTCAATCCATTCCTATTCAGTATCATTATGCAAACGTAAGAATTGGGATGTCATGTTGCAGTTGTGCATGTGAGGCCACTTTTGGAGTATTCTGTACAGTTCTGGTTGCCCTGCTAAAGGAAAGATGTTTAAAATTAAAGAGAGTGCAGGGAAGATTTACCAGGATGTTACCTTCCCGGGACGAGAGGATTTGAGTTATAAGGAGAGGCTGGATAGGCTGGGATGTCAGATGTTTGGGGGGGGGGGGGGTGACCTCATCGAGGTTTGTAAAATCATGAGGGGCTTGGATAGGGTGAATAGCTAAAGTCCTTTCCCTAGAGTGGGGGAGTTCAAAATGAGGAGGCATATTTTTGAGGTGAGAGGAGAAAGATTTAAAAAGGACATTGGGGGGTGGGGGCAACATTTTTATACAGAGAATTGTTTGTGTTTGGAATGAACTGCCAGGGGAAGTGGTAGGTGGAGGTACAGTTATAACATTTAAAAGACAATTAGACAGGTATATGGATAGGAACGTTTTAGAGGGATTTGGGTCAAATTCAGCAAGTGGGACTAGTTTAGCTTGGGAAACCTGGTTGGCATGGACGAGTTGGACCGAAGGGCCTGTTTCCATGCTGTATGATCCTATGAGTCAACCCAATCTCAGACACAAGGGAAGGAAGGCGGAATTATATCTTCCTCAAAAAATGAAGATTGACAAAATAACGGAATGGGAGCTTTCGGACTGATTGATGCGAGTTCTGGAAATTGATCCTTGCCCTAATGGTGTTGTGTCCACAAGATGCTACAGTCACAAAATCCTGTACGAGACTAGCAAATGTGAACATGTAAATGAGAACAAACACACGTACAGAACTGATTCTCTGAGGATGAATGATTTTCCTTATTCTTATGCAAGCTGATTAATACAACTGCAAACAGTTTTAAAGCTGCCTTAAATTTAATAAACATTTAAATCAAAAATCAATGAATAGAGTTTAACAAATTTAAATGGAAACTCAATCCTGTTGTAAAAATGTTTCATTTCATTAGTGAAGTGGAGAGTTCCAGCTGTCATCTCAATGTACAGGTGCTGATCTTTTTTACTTCTTTCCACTGAACTTAATTGCTGTGGAGGTTTTTCAGGACTTCAGTGGACTGTATTAACTAGCACACTGGGTTGCAAATACTTTTTCAGTCTGGTGCACTGTATAATGTGTGCCACCTGGGATCAGAGCTTTTGTAAATTCTGCCCGCCCTTCAGTAAATAGGCAGACGAGAAAAAGTAAAAGCTGATTGTAAACTGCAACAATCGATCTGAAGAAAGCCCCATTTTTCCGATGCCTCCTCTGATACTTGATATGTTGAGCTTGTACAATAGTCCCTCTGCCTCATCCACAAGCAGAGGCATTGTGTTGAATCTCTCCATGGCTCAGTTGTCCTGTAAGTAGATTGGAAATTCTACTAGTGAGTTACTAACTATGTAAATATAAAACTCTCCTAGGTACAGCCTCACAGTGCCAGGGTTCAACTCCAGCCTTGGGTGACTGTGTGGGTTTCCTCCGGGTGCTCCGGTTTCCTCCCACAGTCCAAAGATGTGCAGGTCAGGAAAGCTAAATTGCCCATAGTGTTCAGGGATGTGTAGATTAGGTGCATTAGTTAGGCGTAGATGTAGAATAATAGGTAGGGAATGGGTCTGGGTGGGTTACTCTTTAGAGGGTCAGTGTGGACTTGTTGGGCCAAATGACCTGTTTCCATACTATGGGAATCTAATCTAATCTAATAAAAAAAACCTGTTTTTATCTTTTAAACAAATTTCAGAGCAGAAGCACTGCTAATCAACTGTAATTCATGTTTCCATTTCAAATGCTATGTTTTCTAGAAATGAATTCACTGAATTCTCATTGTTTAAGCCTGGAGGAATATTGCTGAAAAAAAACAGAAGCTTTTTGTCCTGCTCTCATCAGGACGATTCACAGGAATAGCAGTGTTTGGAGCACAACATTTTTAACTGTATGACAAGAGCATGCTGATTAGCAAATCGATAGAAGCATTGCATCAGTTCGACGATGACCGACAGTTAACTGCTGAACTGCATTTAAATTTAAACCAGGCAGGTTGACTCTGACTGGTCAGGGCATTGCACTGAGGAATAAACCAGTGAATGGCTGCCACCTGTTTTGTTCAACTAGGACAAACACAATGCGTGCACCTGCAAGGAACAGGGCCTAGTGGTGTAATTAACTTAGGTAGCTTCTAATTCATGTAACGTGCCACACTGCAAGCCAGTCTGACCGTCTTAAACCAGTTGTCAGTACGATACCTAGCACACCAGGATAGTTTAGGACATGGCACACAATTGCAGAATCATATCTAATGTTCGAGGTATTTTCCCCATCAACCTGTTCAGTAACGTTATGACACACCTCTGGAGTAGGGGAAGCTTGAACCCCTGAAGTGGGGACTCTACCACTATGCCATAAGATCCCTTTGCACTGTGTTTAGAGTTGGCCTGGTGGCATGGTCAGTACCTTGCTTGTTGTGAATTATTTTATGCCATGCCTTATGTTACTTGGTCTGGAGTTCACAACTCGATTTCAGTTTTTAATTTGATCTGTTTGTGTTGCTGTAGTGCCTTAGTAGATGACAGCACCATAAACAGTACTCGGTTGAAATATGCCCACACCACAATTTCACTTAAACAGAAGTGGTTTGGCAATGCAAATAAACACATAATAAACTCTCTGAACCTATACCATCGAAAAGCGAGGAGTTTGTTCTTGTGCATGGTTTCAATTTTGAATATGCTATGGTCCCACATCAAATGGGAAGGGGTATTTCTGAATTCACATGCCTCTACTCCTAGCTATCCCATCACAAACCAACATCTATCAGAAATGCTGATCCTTGATGCCTGGCTAATCGAGTGCATGCAAACTGTGAGATTCTGAGTGACCTACCCAGATTTCACATGTAAGACATAGAACATAGAACATAGAAAAGTACAGCACAGAACAGGCCCTTTGGCCCATGATGTTGTGCCGAGCATTAATTCTAATGTAAGATAAAATAACTTAACCCACGCACCCCTCAACTCACTGCTATCCATGTGCATGCCCAGCAGTCGCTTAAATGTCCCTAATGACTCTGCTTCCACCACCACAGCCGGCAACGCATTCCACACATTCACAACTCTCTGTGTAATGAACCTTCCTCTGACGTCTCCTCAATACTTTTCTCCTAATATCTTCAAACTATGACCCCTCGTGCCAGTCAATCCTGCCCTGGGGAAAAGTCTCTGGCTGCATTACGAGACAGCTTTGACACACACATCTGAAACCCAACAATGGGACAGGAATTATTATCATTAACAGGCTTAACTATATCAACAAAGCACATGGCATTCTTCACGATGGGTTGAAATTTGTATCTGCTGCCCAGCTTGACTTGGACAGCATAGTTCCAAAGAAAGCAAATGAAAACATATTTATATATATATATATATATATATATATATATGCTGGGGCTCCCCTTTACAGCTCACTGTGTTTCAATGTTTGGTTTGCTGAGACATACAAAAGTGTTGACCCTTCATGTCCTATCTTTTACCAACTCTGTACAACATGAATCGACCAAATGGGTGATTTACCACGACCTGTTTTGAGCGTGGTTTCCACATAAACAGTCAAGGTTTCCTTCACTTTCGTGAGGGACATCCAGGAGAAGCACATCAATGGCAATGTTACATCCATATGCTCATCCGACATTGCTAGACAATTCACCAAAGTATCACTCGAGAAAGCCATAGAAACCATCGTGCACCGTTGTGTCAATCATTGAACTTATGAACTCAGCAATTGAGTCCAGTTTTAATGACACAACGTGTTGCTAGATGGTGTCACCTTTAGGCATAGCTCTTGCCAACTTTCTTGTCAGGTTCCATGAGCAAATAGCCCTGACCTCTTACTGCATATCCAATAGGTAGATGACAGTTTCACTGTATTTATATCAACAGCTGTTTGTAAGAATTTCCTTACGGTCCCTAACAGACTCCATCCAGTGCTCACATTCACCGTTTAAATGATCCAGGCCATTTCCACCTCACAGAGATGCACCACCCAGAGATATACTCTGACATTGACTCCTTAACTCCATCCACCTCACTCCCTCTGCCTCACCTCTTCACTGCACCTCCTCCACCTCACTCGCTCCACTTCCCTCTCTATACCCCAGCCCTTCACTGCACTTCCTCCACCTCACCTTCTGCACGACACCCTATCTGCCTCACTCCTTCCACCTTGATCCCTTAATTATACCCCTCCACCTCACCCCCTTAATTTCATCTCTCGTCCCTGACCCATCACCCACTCAATGAATAGAATTTCGGGTGGCACAGTGGCTCAGTGCTTAGCACTTCTGCCTCACAGCGCTAGGGATCCGGGTTCAATTCCAGCCTCAGGCGACTGTCCATGTGGAGTTTGCACGTTCTCCCTGTGTCTGTGTGGGTTTCCTCCCACAGTCCAAAAGTGTGCAGGTCAGGTGGATTGGCCGTGCTAAATTGCCCATAGTATTCAGGGATGTGTAGGCTAGGTGCATTTGTTAGGGGAAAATGTAGAGTAATAGGGGTAAGGAAATGGATCTGGGTGGGACACTCTTTGGAGGATCAGTGTGGACTTGTTGGGCCAAATGACCTGTTTCCACACTGTAGGAGTTCTGTGATTTTATGAACTCACAGGTCCAATGATAAAAGCTGGAATGCACCCCAGAATTCTCCGTCACCACATAATTTGACTACATGTTGGTCTTCCAGAGCAAGGAGTCAACCCCAACTGAGAGTTACAGATTGGCACGTTCCAAGGTCCAGGAGTACGTGCTGAGGGACATACTAAAGCTTGAGGCAGCTGTTGCCAAGGCACTGTGCGGAGGTCGTCCTGATGAAGTTAAATGGGGGTCCATTCAGATACTGGACCCTCTGGGTGCCTTAAACATACATAAATATGGTCTTGTACAAGTAAGAGATGTCTATGGTTTGTTTGCTGGATGGAGTCACACTCCAATATCTGTTTGCTTCTTCACATACCACTGTACAGACGGAACTGCTTCAGTGACTATGTATGTATATGTAGTATATTTTTGAAATTAAAAAAGGCTGTGGGCTAGCAGACAGACTGAAACAAGGCAATAAAGTGAACCATGCAGCTCACAGAGTCATAGAGATGTACAGCACATAAACATACCCTTCGGTCCAACTCATCCATACCAACCAGATATCCTAAATTAATCTAGTCCCAATTGCCAGCACTTAGCCTATATCCTTCTAAACCCTTCATATTCATATACCCATCAAGATATTGCCAGTGTTCACAAACTAGCCAGCTGATGCTTGATGGGATGAGCTGAAAGAGTCGAGGGTGGGAGCCAATGCACTGTTCTATTCCCTCCTGTTGAGAAATGTTACTTTTTATTGTTAAATTGTACAATTTCTTTCCTTTGTGACAGGCTGTTGTTAGAACATTGGCTCCAGTTCTACACTATACTTCAAAGCAAACAGCAGTTTTGTTCACCACAGAAACATCTCACAACTGTGAGTGTACAAGGATATGTTGAAGTTTGTATTTCATGTTAAACTTGGCAGAGATACCCACTAGTCAGTACACCAATGGGGCTGTCAGCACATACATTGATATCACCTTATTCAGAGTGTGCAGCACAGTTAAATTGCGAACCATCGCATATTTCAGGTTAGGAAGAATGGGAGGTGCTGACCTGTATTTTAACTTGGACAAGTTCTGATGGGGACATGATGAAGGTCAATTGCTTGGTGAGATCCTGTCAGTTATGGCTGCAACTGGCCTGAACAATTCAGCCTCCCCAGGTCTCCCAAGATATGCCTATCCTGACATGCCCAAGATATGCCCATCCTGACATGCGGGTTCAATGGAAATATTTGAAATCCATGACCCAATCTTAATACCAGACACTCCAAAATGGCACCAGCAGCTGCAGGGCAGGAATCTCAACACCATTAGGGATCCGAAGGTTCTATCAGCCCCACTTGGTCAAGAATGTGTCTCATCGCTGAAGCATTAGCGTTCCAGATGGACAGCATTTGGACAGTCATACCTGTGCTCTTTGTTTCCAAGAGGAATCTATAAGTCACCTGGTTTCTTTCCTAATGTATTATATTCCTGCAACTAGAGTCATAGTGTCATACAACATGGAAACAAACCCTTCAGTCCAACTCATCTGTGCTGTTTAGATATCCTAAATTAATCCAGTCCCATTTAACTTGGCCCATATCCCTCTAAACCCTTCCTATTCATATACCCATCCAGATGCCTTTTAAATGTTGCAATTGCACCAGCCTCCACCACTTCTCCTGGCAGCACATTCCATACCCTCTGTGTGAAAAAGTTGCCCCTTAGGTGGTTTAAATCTTTCCCCTCTCACCCTAAACCTATGCCCTCTAATTCTGGACTCCCCCACCCGAGAGAATAGACCTTGTTTATTCACCCTATCCGTGCCCCTCGTGATTGTACAAATGTCTATAAGGTCACCCCTCAGCCTCCCCTGTTTTATTTCCTTTGCTCCCCTGTTTTATTTCCTTTTTGATTTTTCCATCCAAGAACAACAGTCGGCCATTTGTCCTTTGGACGTTTTTTTTTGTTCACTTGTCCTAATCCCACCCCCTTTTGGGTCTTCCACCACTTCTGACATTTTCAATTGGACAAACAGACAGAAAACTAGCCACCAGGATACATGAACATCAAATAGCCACAAAAACAGACCCTGTCTCACTAGTATCCTTACGTACGGATGAGGAAAGTCACCACTGCGACTGGGACAACACATCCATCCTAGAACAAGCCAAGCAGAGACACACACGAGAATTCCTAGAAGCACGGCATTCCATCCGGAACTCTATCAACAAACACATTGACTTGGATCCCATTTACCACCCCCTGAGAAAAAGAACAGGAAATTGCATCACAACAGGAAATGATGTCACCAACCTAAGGAAACCTAAATACATAAATAGAAAGTGGGTCATTCCACCAGTTCTTCATCCAGAGGCTCACTGATGATGTGACCTAGTATGGTGACGAAACATCTGAAAACAAACCTTCCAGCTCAGCGAGCAAACCTACATCCAGAATCTCAACCTGAGCTACAAATCTTCTCAAAATTTTCATTGTCTACTGCCTTTCACACTATCTCAAACCTTTCTGTTTCTTTTCCCACTTCTGATATTTCACCTACATTAACCAATCACATTTCTAACTTTCCCATTTCTGGTGAAGGATCTGATTTTTCCACTCTCCAATATGCTGGCTGGCCTTAGTTTTCCCCTTTAACCTTAAACTGATGCCTTCTAGTTTTGGACTCCCCTACCCTGGGGAAAAGACCTTGACTATTCACCCTGTCCATGTCCCTCATGACTTTATAAACTTCCATCAGGTCACTCCTCAGCCTCTGACACTCCAGGGACCACAGGGCAAAGGATGGTTGATGTAACAGAAAGAATGGTTGCTTTGATGCAGTAAGTTTTCTGTACTATTGCTGGGCTGGCAGGGGATGAAGGAGTTGCTGCAACTCCAACCCAATCATAGAATCTTTACAGTGTGGAAACTGGCCATTTAGCCCAACAAGTCCATACCAACCCTCCAAAGATTAACCCACCCAGACCCATTCCCCTATCTTTCCTCCTGACTGATGCACCGAACCTACTCATCCCTGAACACTATGGGCAACTTAGCGAGGCCAATTCACCTAACCTGCACATCTTTGGATTGTGGGAGGAAATCCATGCAGCCACAGGGAGAATGTGCAAACAGACAGTTGCCAGAGGCTGTAATTGAACGGGTCCCTGGCACCATGATGCTAACCACTGAGCCACCATGCTGCCCAGCAATGTGGTGCTGGAACCAAGTGCCTGAATTGAGAATGGAAATCTTCCTTTACAGCAGCAGCAGGAGAAACAGCAATGGCAGTTTGGTCACTCATTATGACCAATTCCAATTCCTTTTCATTGGGGTGGGGTGTACAACAGGCAGTTAATCCCCAACCAGCAAGAACTAAATTGTACCTCAAAAGCTTTTGTTTCATAAGGACCAATATCCTTGCCTCGATATGCAATAATAAATGCAGTCAAAATGGGCTAACTAATAGTTAAGGTGAATAGCAAGGTCCTTTCCCCAGGATAGGTGAGTTCAAAACCAGAGGGTTTAATTTTAAGATGAGAGGAGGAAGATTTAATAGGGACCTGAGGGGCAACATTTTCAAATTTGTAAGTGGAACAAGCTGCCAGAGGAAATGATAGATGACAGTACAGTTAGAAATTGTAAAAAAACATTTGGATAGATACATGAATAGGTAAGGTTTGGAGGGATATAGGCCAAATGCAGGTGAATTGCACTAGTTCAGGTTGGGAAACTTGGTCAGTATGGATGAGTTGGACTGAAGGGCCTGTTTCTGTGCTGCATGACTCCATGCATCCCTCCATGCTAACTGGATTCGCGCAGCAGTTTATATGTGAAATTCTCAAGTGTGCCAGTGTCTGTGACTGATCAAATGTCTTTCACAGTGGAATTAGAAAACTATGAATCCAACAATAACTTATGAATGCTTCACTGAGCTCTAATATTTTATTAGTAAATTACAGCAAAAATTTGCTCACTTCTTTTGTAAGGGAACATGTGCGTGGGAAATTCCGCACAGTCAAGCTCGGAAGTGGAAGTTGGCATCTGTTTGCCAGTTGGTGTGTGAACGCTCTGCTGATTATTTCTCGAAACAACATGGATCTCCACTCACAGAGCTAAGGGAACGGAAAGGTCAGCAGAAAAATCACATCATTTTATCCCACCTGCAATGTCTAATGCTGCTTCAATTAGTCTGAGAACAGAAAGCATTAGATCTCTGATGTGGTAATGAAGTGAGAAGAGAACATCTGTTTTGCCGATAGATATCAGTTGTCGCTGATATCCATCATGAATCCTTATTGCTTAACTATGGCGGTGGTGCTGATACATTTAAAATAAGGTGAAGGTGAACGTTAACTTTTACGTTCAACAAGTAGTGCGTCTGAGATTTTTTGACTTCCTGCCTATTGACATTTATGTTCAACACTATGCAGAATTTTCCTGTTTGTTTTTTGCACACAGTAACCATTTCACCCATTCAATGAGAAGACAAACTTTGGAAAAGCAACAGTGTTTGAGAGCTATCTTTTGAGAAATGATTCGCCTGGTGGTTGGTGTGTCAGACTATTTATGGTGCCCATGGGTTTTAGGGGCAGAATTTGGCCATGCAAGCCTATCAAGGATGTAAAATTAAGTCCGCATCAATGTCTCATTGCAATTTTATTTGGGCAAATCATTTCAGTGCGCATCAATTTCTATCAAGTTCAACCCACTTCATTTCAGATAGATTAAGGAAAATGTTAGATCCGAAATGAGGCAGTGACACATACAGCTTAGATGTGGAGGTGTGGACTGAGGTGGACAAAGTGAAAAAAAAATCACACAACATCAGAGCGCTAATACTCCACTAGCTACCTGATGAAGGAGCAGCGCTCCGAAAGCTAGTACTTCCAAATAAACCTGTTGGACTATAACCTGTGATTTTTTTTTAACATATAGCTTAGGAATTTCTGTGGATGTAGAAGATATAGAATTTTTGAAGAGAGACATGTAAGAACTTTAGAGAAATCATGATGGACATTAATGCAAAAATGAGCTGACTATAGATTTTTTTCTGTATCTTCTCTCACCATCTTGGTGTTGGACAGCAGTGTGCTACCTTGCCCAGCTCTAGCGACATTGGAAATTTCACATCTGGGCTATTTAAATGGCATCTTTTGACAACCAGAAAGGTATCATTGGACTGAGTCATCACTGGGTGGACCAGGAGTTGGGTGAAGAACAAATGCTTTGGGCGTGCCTTGCAGTGTCATATCTTATGGATATCTGAAAGCTGGGGGCAACAGGTCAAAGTTCTACTCTAAACAGGAAAATGCCCACAACAAACAAAATCAGAAATTGCTGGGGGAACTCAACAGGTCTGGCAGCATCCATGGAGAGAGAAACAGAGTTAACGTTTTAAGTCTGGCGTGACTCTGCTTCAGAACAGAGAGATTCATGCAACTTGATTGTGCCTATTATCAGCATACTGTTACTCCCTACCCCCCACAATTACATTTCACTGGGATAAGTGCATCAGAAGTCAAGCCCTGCCATACCCAAGATCATCACAAAAGTTAAAGATTTTATAAAAGTACACAAAATTCTTACCAGTTTATCTGTCTTCTTGACCCATGTTGATGGAAAGGTTCTTGCAGTGAACAAGAATTATATTATTTATCAAAAATAAATAGATTTTACCAGTAGGTATGAACCATTGGCATATAACTCTATGAGTTAAAACTTTAACCATCTGATGGAACTGCCTCTACTCATACAGATACAGATGTTTTGGACAGACTGGCAAGGCAGTTCCATGCTCCCAGAACACACGAAGATTATCCTTTTGGCATGCAAGGACTTTCTGCTCATCAGGCTCTCTCCTCTCCAGGTATTTTCACTCACTTACTGGAGGCAGTGAATGAGCGGCATCACGACTCAGTGGTTAGCATTGCTACCTCGCTGCACCAAGGACCCAGGTTCAATTCCGCCCTTGGGTGACTGCCTGTGTGGATTAGATTAGACTAGATTAGATTAGATTACATTACAGTGTGGAAACAGGCCCTTCGGCCCAACAAGTCCACACTGACCCTCCGAAGCGCAACTCACCCATGCCCCTACATTTACCCCTTACCTAACACTACGGGCAATTTAGCATGGCCAATTCACCTGACCTGCACATCTTTGGACTGTGGGAGGAAACCGGAGCACCCGGAGGAAACCCACGCAGACACGGGGAGAACGTGCAAACTCCACACAGTCAGTCGCCTGAGGCGGGAATTGAACCCGGGTCTCTGGCGCTGTGAAGCAGCAGTGCTAACCACTGTGCCACCGTGCCGCCCACAAGTTTGCACATTCTCCCTGTGTCTGTGTAGGATTGCTGTAGTTTCCTCCCACAGTCCAAAGATGTGCAGGTTAGGTGGATTAGCCATGGGAAATTGCCCTTAATATCCAGGGTTGTGCAGGCATGATGGATTTGCATAGGGAAATGCAGGGTCACAAGGATTGGGTGAGAGGCTCTTTGAAGGGCCGGTGCGGACTTGATGGGTCGAATGGCCTGCTGTCACAGTGTAGGGATTCCTTAAGTGTCTAGATCTCCCTAGGGAAAATGGTCTGAGTCTTTTTATAAACATAATCAGGACTGTACAAATGATTGTTGCTCAAATTAAAATTTCTTCAGATCTGAAGTACTGGCTGCAGTCATTCCTCAATATATTAAAGCACACTTTACTCTCAATTTTCCATTTGTGCACCAATTAATATGACAAATCAACTTGCATCTGGATAGTATTAAACAGTGTTAGTTTGATAATAACTTCATCTATCTTCATTCATCTTCGCTTTAGTCCCAGAAGAATTCTTATTCGTAATGGAAAACATTAGTTTTGTCATTTCCTTTTAATGGACAGTAACAATTATAATGTGGAATGGCATGGGAGTAATGCAAGGACTCACCGCATTGAAATTAAATCAAGACAGCTGTTAGGAATAGATTGCTTTGCATTTAATAAATGAACAGTGAATAATGTAGCTTTCACTATTTTTCCCGGTCTTGTTAGCTGAGTATTACTAGTTCAATGCAGGGTTGAGGTGTTCCAGACTGTGACTACAGAGGAATGGGTCGTAAGAACAATGGCATTTCTTGTTAGTGTGTGAAGGTGAAATGTCTGCGGTTCAGGTCACTTCACTTTCCAACCTGATGCTAAATCAGTTCGTCTACGAGGTAATCATTAACGTGACAAAATTATGAGGGGCATGGATAGGATAAATAGACAAAGTCTTTTCCCTGGGGTCGGGGAATCCAGAACTAGAGGGCATAGGTTTAGGGTGAGAGGGGAAAGATATAAAAGAGACTTAAGGGGAAACTTTTTCACACAGAGTGTGGTACGTGTATGGAATGAGCTGCCAGAGGATGTGGTGGGGGCTGGTACAATTGCAACATTTAAGAGGCATTTGGATGGGTATATGAATAGAAAGGGTTTGGAGGGATATGGGCCGGGTGCTGGCAGGTGGGACTAGATTGGGTTGGGATATCTGGTCATGGACAGGTTGGACCGAAGGGTCTGTTTCCATGCTGTACATCTCTATGACCCTATGACTCCCTCCCTGAATTCACTTCCCATTTCTGATGGGATAGAACAGCTAGAGCCTTCTTCATTCTCCGTTGAGGAGCTGTTCACCATCTCAATAATGGAGAAATTAGCAACATTCACCAGCTCAGACTAGGTTCCTCTGCCCCGATATATCCCATGATGCTGCACTCTGCGCATTACTGTGGGAAGGTTTTAACCTGGACCCAATGTCTGAGACTCTGGAGGTGCTTTTGAACCCACCTGCCTCCTGACTCACAGGCTGTGTGGTCAGCTGAGACCGGGTTGATACATTTTTGAGTTTTCATGCCAACACAAGACGAATTAGGAGCAGGAGCAGGCCATTCAGCTCCTTGGGCCTGCTCGATCATTCAATACGATTGTGGCTGTCGTGATTGTGGCATCAACTCCCCATTCCTACCTAACCCCGAGAAGCTTTGACTCCCTTGTTTGTCAAGCTCCTCTCTTCTTCGTCAACATGGCTGACTACTGGAGAGTATCACAGTCCTTCAATCCACATTGAACATAAAAACTCCTCCAGTTAGCATTCCTTGTTCAAAGTCAGCAGCAGAAAATCTGACCCACTTATTCATCCAGCAATAACCCATTTTCTCAGAATCCCTCACTTTTATTGTCAGGGCAACGTTACATCTTCTGAGTAATTGACTAAACCAAAATGTCTCACCTTCTTCACTAATTAAACCTACACGTGGTCAGAGCTCAGGCGTTACTACATCCTACTTCTAGAGTATGGAGGTCTCCACGGTCTTTCAACTGCATGAAATCCTTGAAATTCTTTGGGATGGGGGAGTCCAGAATGAGAGGGCATAGATTTAAGGTGAGGGGGAAAGAGTTAAAAGGAACCTAAGGAGTAACCTTTTCACACAGAGGGTGGTGCGTGTATGGAATGAGCTGCCAGAGGAACTGGTGGAGGCTGGTACAAATACAACATCTGGATGGGTGTATGAATACAAGTGGTTTAGAGGGATATGGGCCAAGTGCTGTCAAATGGGACTAGATTAATTTAGGATATCTGGTCGGCATGGATGAGTTAGACTGAAGGGTCTGTTTCTGTGTTGTACATCTCTATGACTCTGTGACTCTCTGAAAGCAAATCCCAGATGGCAAATATACTTTAAAATGTGCTAACATGCATGAATTCCATTCAATACAATATTTATTTAACAAGTAGATTCAATAAATGCATACCTAATTAATTTAAATACTTTAATCCATGAATTAATTATGACTTGTTTTTGGCCTTATCAATGATGGAGCATTCCAATAGAAGGCTAATGACTTCCCAGTGGGATGTAAGCCTTTGTCTTTTACTGTAATAATTGGGTGAGCTGCACAGTCCCTCCAAAACATTAGTCAACCATCCCAGATTTCCATAGACTGCCTCACATTTAAGGCCCATGTCCTGGATCGACACCAACTGGGACAATGTTTGTCCTGTAAATCCGTTTGTATTCTTTGTGCGTGAGCAGTGTGTCTCCCCCGAGGCAAACTCTTTCCAACAGCTCTCTGGCAGCAACACCCCACGTCCCCACACACACCCAGTCTGGTCAGATGCCAAAGTGTCTCTTAATTTATTTCCCAAGAGTTGGTCATCCTTCAGAGGCAGCTTGTCCATGTCAATCCATCTAATTCCAAACCCTGGCAAACTCCAGGAGGAGATGTAAGGAAAGCAGCAAAGATGAACATGGCCAGTTAGGAGATGCATTGCAAACTCTGCCAGACTAACCTGAAACCTGCAAGAATTGAAGATTATATCCCTGCATTGAACAACCTAGGGGAAAAAATAAATCAAAGGTCTGCAAATATCTTTCTTCACTTCCTTTGATTTGTTAGTTATGAGAATAACAAGGCTGCTTGAATCGGTAGTTGGAAATGGAAGGTTGCAAATGAAATCTCCAGAAGTATATCCAACAAGAGTTGCTATCCCCCGTTTGTTTGCCAAACACTTGTTAGGTCCCATCAACTGCTGGGAATGGCCTCAGGGAGGCCTATGGTGAGGAAGTGGTCCTAAATCAGACATTCGGCCTATCAATGGCATGTGCAGCCTGTTTTAGGCAGCTGCCAAGGATGCCTGTGAGGAAAAAAAAATTGCCTGACTCCCATGTCACCCCAGTCTTCAAAAGCTGGTCCTTCTCTAACCCTTTGATTGTGCCCAGGAAACAAGCTTTTAGTCTGAGCAGAGTGAACTTCAATCATTACAGGACAACTGACTGTAATCGCTTCAAGAATTTACATGGCTATTTCAGCTTCTTTTAAAAGCCCAGCCAATAAAAACTAAACATTTTGGTATAATTTAAACAAGCAATAATTTTCATTGACACTAGTTGCTGAGAATCTTGAAAGCAAGTGAATCCCTAAACAAATCAACAGGGTAATGGGGCATCAAGCTGAATTTATGGGGAGCCCTGTGGCAGTTTTGGGTCTAAGGTAAGTTTACCAGAGTATAAATGCATATAAATATGATCTTGTACAAGTAAGAATTTGTTTGTTGAATAGAGTCAAACTCCAATGTTTCGTTTGTTTCCTTGATATGTTACTGGACAGAACCGAGCTGCGTTTGTGACTATGTATGTATATATAAAGAGAAACCGCAAGAATACAGATGCTGGAAATCAGAAACAAAACCGAAAATTGCTGGAAAAGCTCATCAAGTCTGGCAGCATCTGTGGAAAGAAGTCAGAGTTAATGTTTCCGGTCCAGTGGCCCTTCCTCAGAACCCGCTGAGCGTTTTGATTTGCGTTGTGCATATAAAGATATTTTTTAGGTGTGAAGTATATTTTTGTAATGAAGTAAAGGAGTTTCTGGCAGTGGGGAAAGACCATTGTCTGAGGTCTTGCTGCCAAAGTTAAATGGAGGCGTGTTCACTTAATGGACCTTCAGAGTGCCTCAATTATATGTAACTATAATCTTGGACAAGTAAAAAATGTCTCAGGTTTGTTTGTTGGATAGAATCAAACACCAATAATTCCTTGTTCCCTCAAATGCAAATGTATAGAACTGAACTGCTTTAGTGACTTTTTTTTATGAATAAAGTATATTTTTGAAATAAAAAAAGAGGTCTAATTGGACCATGGGGCTGCTCTCTCATTTGAGAGAGAGAGAGCGAGTGGGAGAGAGAGAGAGAAAGAGAGAGACACATGGTGGTCGTTTAACCTGAGGATCACCATTGCCTCAGACATGGGAAGAGATCGAGAAGGAGTATCCTTTGGGTTTCCATCATATGAACGAATATCTTGCTGCTGCTGAGAAGACACAGAAACAAGCAGCAAAAACAACAAAAAAAAATTCTAGGAATTCGATTTATTAAGACAGATGAGTTATGCTCGTTCCCTTCAGGGAATAAAACGAAGCTTTGAGCTCCCCTGATTGAAATGTATGGTGTTATGATGGAAAGCTCAACGCGGCAAAAGTTCATGTATCGGGAGATCCAAGTTAAACATTAAGAAGTCGGGAATAAGAAGGGAAGCCAAGTGAAACTTCTCCGTACAGAGGCTAATGGAATTGTGGAATAAGTTACAGTGGATGACCACTGAAGCAGACAACGTGAATAGAGTCAGGACACAATTAAATACATTTCTGGAGGAGATGAATCTCATGGGATTACTGACACTCCAGGAAGGGATGCAGATTTAAGAGTCTTTGCATATTTCTGGAAATTCCTTTGTTCTTATGTCCTTACTTAATAGAGTCATACAGGATGAAAACAGACCCTTCTGTCCAACTCATCCGTGCCAATCAGACATTCCAATCTGAACTAATTCCATTTGCTGGCATTTAGCCCATATCCCTCTAAACCCTTCCTATACATATACCCATCCAGATGCCTTTCAAATGTTGTAATTGTACCAGCCTCTACCACTTTCTCTGAAAGCTCTGTCCATACACGTACCACCCTCTACGTGAAAACATTACCCCTCAGGTCCTTTTTAGATCTTTTCCCTCTCAACTTAAACCCATGCCCTCCAGATTTGGACTCCCCCTGCTCTGGCAAAAAACTTGGCTATTCGCCCTATCCATGCCCCTCATGATTTTATAAACCTCTATGAAGTCACCCCTCAGCCTTGAGGGAAAACAGCCCCAGCCTACTCAGCCTCTCCCTATAGCTCAAACCCTCTAACTATGGCAACATCCTTGTAAATCTTTTCTGCGCCCTCTCAAGTTTAACAACATCCTTCCTATAGAACAGCGAACAGAATTGTATGCAGTATTCCAAACGTGGCCTCCCCAAAATCCTGTACAGCCGCAACATGACCTCCCTACTCCCATATTAGAAAAGCCAAATGATAAACGATACATCCAGGCTGCATAGCTAAGGGTATGGAAGATGATTACACGAAATGGGTTTCCTCAGCTTCATTCCTGCCTCTCCTTTCCATTCTCATTTCATTTGCCCCCATCTTGAGGTATTGTCAGTTTCATGGGGAAATCTGATTCATTTTGCCTTTAATGCCTCAAATGCTTTCTCTCCATTATTAGCATGAGCCTGACTTTTGGAAGACATGGATATTTTATTCTTAGATTCTGATTTCAGAAATTTTGAGCAGGATATTCCTGCAGGGCTTCAGGGTCAAGTGGGGATCAGAAAGGCCCTCAGATTTGCTGGGGCTTGGGAGGTTTGGGTGGATGTGGAGTGGTTAAAAACTCCCTCCTTTGATTTTCCTTGCATTGCTTGTTTAAGGGCAGGAAATGGGCTCACTATCCACTAACAACACTTCCTGAAGCCAAAAGCCAAAGCAAGGCCCTGATGCAGAAATAGCTGTCACCTTGTAGGTGAGTGAGGGAGAATGATAGACAAAATAGGAGCAGCAGTAGACCATTCAGCCCTTCCAACCTGCTCCACCATTCAACATGGTCATGGGCTGATCCTCCAATCTCAATGCTCTTGTCCTGCTTTTTCCCCATACCCTTTGATCCCTTTAGCTCTAGGTGATTGAGCCCAAGATGGAGGAGAATGAGCTGAGCACAGAGGAGATCGAACTCTTGTGGGGAGAGCGCGCCCAGCATGACTAAGTACTTGAGAAGGACTGCAATGTTGAATTTTTAACTTTATTTCCTTATTTTTCTATTTTGTACCTGATATTTTGTACCTAGGTCTTTTTGTACCCAAGATGGCACTGGCAATGGTGACATACACCTTTCATTGTACTCCTGTACTTGAGTAAACGTGACATTAAAACCTAATTCCAATTCCAATTCCACCTTGAAAACATTCAATGTCTTGTCCTTAACTGCTTTCTGTGACAGAGAATTCCATAGGCTCACCACTCTCTGGGTGAAGACATTTCTCCTCATCTCAGTGCTCAGGGGTTTACTCCTTATTCTTTAGACTGTGACCTCCCCCTGGTAATTGAGAATATCGTTCCTGCTTTTACCCTGTCGAGATCTGTCAGAATTTCAACAAGGTTGCCCCTCATTCTTCTAAACTCCAGTGAGTATAGTCCTAACCATATCCAGTCTGTCTTCGCACACACCAGTCCTGCTATCCCAGGCACAGCCCTGAGTCTCTGGCATTTTATTAAATTTGGGACAACTAAAAGATCCAGCAAGCAGATTGTCACTGGAAAAGCTAGAGGGGCTTACCTATGGTGAATGTTCCACAGTCTGCTGCTAGAAGGAGGCCTGAAGGCCAACTGGAGACTACCTTTCAGCCTCTATCAGTAGGCCTTAACCTGCTCAATACCCATTGCTGGTGGGTAATGAAGCTTCCCCCACCCCCACCAACTGCCTGCAGAATATGGACCAGCCACTGGACTGGGGAACTGGCATCCCAAACCGGGGGAAGGTGGTGGTGGGGGGGGGGGTCAAAATTCTTCTCCCACACATCCACCTCTGCCCTGGCAAAGCCAAGCTCCTGCTGATAAAAAACAGCCCTGAAGAGAAAGGGGCAAATAAATGAATGCCCTTTTGCCCCACGCTGACCTGTGCCGTGGTAACAAACCTTTCTCCTTTCAGTTTCCAGCCCCGTGCCCCTGAGGTGACTGGCTCGTTCTTACACATTGAGCTGTGAAACAAAATGAGACACATCTCTTTCAGGCGGCCCAGCACAAAGAGAGTGGCAGCACTGGGGAACTGGGGCACCAGCAGAACTGGGGCAGCAAACGCTGCTGTCTTTGGGAGAGGAATACGGAACATGGAGGAAGGGTCACAGAGTCCTACAGCATGGAGACAGGCCCTTCAGCCCAAACTGGTCCATGCTTACTAAAATGTCCATCCACGCGAACCCCATTTCCCTGCACTTGGCCCGTAGCCTTCTAAACCTCCCCTACCCATGTATTTGTCCAAATGCCTTTTAAATGTTGTTAATGTGTCCGCCTCAGCCACTTCCGCTGGCAGCTCATTCCATATGTGTACCACCCTCTGTGTAAAAATGTTGCCCCTCAGGTTTCTTTTTATTCCTTCCCCTCTAACCTTAACCTGATGCCCTCTCATCCTTGATTCCTCAACCCTGGGAAAAAGACTATGTGTATTCACCCTATCCTTGCCTCTCATGATCTTATACACCTCTATGCGATTCCCCCTCAGTCTCCTATGTTCTAAAGGAAAAGGTCCTAACTTGTCCAGCCTCTCCCTATAACTCAGATCGTTGAGTCCTGGGCTCGGCAACATCCTTGTAAGTTTCTTCTACACTCTTAGAGTTCATCTTTCCTTCTTGACAGCTCCTGTGTGCTTGGGATGTTGTAGGTACACATTCCCTTGTCCCACTCTGCCAATAGAGTGAGACACATTGACCTGTGAAATGGGAGATTGGTGAGAGTAGGGCTTTTCCTTTCTGATCCTCACTGGCGTTGACACTTATGGAAGCTGTCTCAATGCAACATTTAAGTTTCCCTTTGAGATGTCTTGCATTACTTTTCACAATAATATAAATGTATTAGGACCAGGCCACTGTGCCCCTCAAGCCTGCTCGACCATTCAATAAGATCATGTCATGGCTGATCTGATTTTGGCCTGAAATCCATATTCCCACCAACCTCCAATAATCCTTGACTCTTTTGTTACTCAAGAATCTATTGACTTTTACCTCCAAGCATTTTGACATCTCTGCCTCCACTGTTCTCTGAGGAAGAATTGAATTAGCTTTATTGTCACACGCACTCAAGTGAGGACAGTGAAAAGTTTACACTTAGGGCACCATCTTGGATACAAGGTACCTTGATACAAATTCTCAAGTACAAATGCTTAGGGGAAAATAAACTTAGAAAAATAAAGAAATGAAAAGTCCAGCATTACAGATCACAGGAATAAATTAGAAAATCAATAAATAAAGACTTCAGAAAGATTGTCCTTTTAACCCAGTCCACCCTGGCACCTAACCTCCAGTCTGCACTGGGCCCTGACTCCAGACCATACTGGGCTTCAATTCGAGGCCAGGAGATTGCTCTGGAAAGATTCACTCACCCTCTGAGAGAAACTAAATTCTCCTCATTTTTGGCTTAAATGGGAGCCCTTTGTTTTTAAAATGCATCCTCCAGTCCTGATCTCCTCTATATGATCAAAGCAACCAATATCCAGAGAGTGAACATGAGAGTGCTTTCCTGATCAGAAGTGGCTGTGTTGGTTAGAATAATTAAAGTGATTATCAAGTACTTATTTTGCAAACATTAATTGTTGTTAGAAGGCAGAGATCAAAGGGTTCAGCAGTGGAAGAAATCTGCACCGCCCACAATTAGTTAATCAAATTGAAAGCAATCAAACAGGTCTAGGATCGGGGCTGCAGAGAAGTGTTCTACTTTAAGCAAATGTTTAATTCAACCAGCACAGAAGTAATCTTTTGTCCACTTACATTTGGAAAGGGAGCTCTTTGTGGTAGTGTCCACATCTCTCATAGTCCCAACTGCCATAGAGTCCTAACACATAGCAACTGATTAATTTTTAAAAAGTATGAATAAAAATACTGCTAATAACAAGCATTTTGGAAAAAAAAGTGGTGAGTGGGACTAAGCAATTAGATTGCGAATTAAGTTCAAATGGTCCTTTGACTATCTTATGCTGTCAGCAATTACCTGGTGTACCAGAAATTAACCTTTCCAAATGGGAATGACTCCAGTAAGTTTTTGAATTGAATTTTACGCTGAATTAACTCACACTGGATTCTGCAAGGAAATGAGTAGCTGCCTGGAAACAATTTCCCACTGTAAAAGACAAAGGCTGTTAGATTTATAAAGCTGATTAATAGTTATCTCTTTCCATTTAAATCATTGCCTTAAGAGAAAAACAAATCGAAGGAATTAGAGGATCTATTTTGTTCCTCATTGTGGGCGAGCACCATCGGGTATGTTTATCCTATTACAATGCTGATAGCTGACTTTGATTCTTCTTCTAGGAACAAAGATGAGATTAGATCCTAGGGCTCAGCTTCTCATTGTGGAAGCTGGTCACTCGGCCCATCGAGTCCACACCAACCCTCCAAAGAGCATCCAACCCAGGCTTACCCCCTACCCTATCCCTGTCACCTTGCACTTTCCATGGCTAAGTCATCTAGCCTGCACATCACTGGACACTATGGGACTATTTAGCATGGCCAACTTGCACATCTTTGGACTGTAGGAAGAAACCTGAGTACCTGGACAAGAACAGGCAAACTCCACACAGACAGTCGCCCTCGGGTGGAATTGAACCCGGGTCCCTGATGCTGTGAGGGAGCTGTGCAAATTCAGCAGCAAGGTGTAAAGTTCACATTGCAGGGCTAAACGTCACACACGAACGTGGCATTGCAAATGTTACTGAATTTGGTGTGAACAATATCTGAAGCTTTCTGTTTAGAAATTCTTTAGTTGTCATGAGAAATGCCAGTAAAATTCAACAGGATAAAATACCTATCAGAAGTAGTCAATGTCTTGTCAAGGTCAACCCCAACTTTTGGGTAAAAATTTTGCTTTTCTATTTGCTGCTCCACTGAAGCCAAACCTGACCTAGTTCAAATTTACTCCTTGATAGAATTGTAGAACAGCAGACGCACGCATCCTTAAAGGCAACTGTCCATTCCTCATGGAAGTGCACATTAATACATGGTGCCAAGGTGATTATTTCAATGGTATAAGTTATGCTCCCAGCTATCATGAACCCTAATATAGCAATATGGCATCAAAAAGAGCAGCAGATACAGAGCCCAGCTCAGACATAAAGACATTGAAATTGCAGTGCAGGTAATTAATCACGCAACAACCAGGGAATTCAAGATATCAGCGGGGAATGTTGGAGACTGGAGCAGGCCTTCAGCACAGCTCAGCTAAATGCTTAAGAATAAAAGCACAAACAAAAGTCGCCAATTCATGAAAGATCAACCCGAATCTTTGGACTGAAGTAGGGCATTGTGGATTTCAAAGACAGCCCCAATTGCTGGAACAGGGAAATAATTTTGTACTGTGACAGAAGACCAGACTTTTAAACATGACTTCTGGCTCCATAGGTGCTCGTTTTCGGGCTTGGTTCGGAGAATTAGTCTCTGAGTTGGAAATGCAACGGCGGGAGAAGGTAGATTTCAACTTCTTCAAAATATTCCTGATGTAAAAGTCAATCTGCTATTTTTCTGGCTAAACATTCAACCTTAGAAACCACAAGTACACCAGCATATCTAACAGCTTGTGCTATCACAAAGAACTAGCATTCTCTTTAACTGGATATGTTTTGTAACACATTGGTTTTCACTGCAAGATAGCAGAAATTCCATCTGTTTCCATACACAATACTAGCAATTTCATTCACAGCTGGAAGGTTCTTTATTGGTGGGATGTTGCTATTTAATACAACCTCTGGTTCTGTATCTGCTTTAAGCTGCTAATAAAGCAAAATTTCATATCTGTGTAAAACTTCAATCGCAAAATGTCCATCAAACAAAAGTGGGTCTAAGATGTAAACATTGCACAATTCATAACAAACAGAATAACTTTCATCCTGTTGTGTTACTTTGACTTGGAAATCTTAAATACTCAGAAAGGTTAAAGGGCAATGGGAAAAGAGTGTTGTTTTTGGCAGAAAACTGTCTGATCTGCTTCTAGGCAACTAATGGAGCACTCAAAAGCTTAACATAATTGGTCCATCAGAACTTTGCTCCTGCTGCCATTAACAGCGAGATCCAGGCAAAGATACTCAGACTTCCCAAAGCACTTGCTCCAACATTTGAATTTTGTGGTCACAGCAAAAACGATTCCATCGGACCACATGGAGACTAGTTTAATCAGGAATTCCACATTTTCAGTCTTATGGATGAAAGACTTCACTTGTGCCCAATGCCACTGTGAAGCATATTAACAGACTTCAGGAGGTGAACTATCCCAATGCACAATGCTTGCCTTCCAGGGATGAAGTTTAATCTCAGACAAGATAACCAGATTTAGACTGGTTACCTATGTCACATGCTGTGAAAGGTTTTGAGACTTGAACTAACGGCTTCAAGCGGAAAGAAAAACAGAATTGGCAATCCAATAAACCAGCAGCCTGAAGGGATTGGAGTCCCTGCTGTAATTCCAAACAGGGCTGGCAGTTTCATCAAAGACGTCAACTGTGGCTTTCCGACCACTGTATGAAACTTCATCGAACAGAGCGAGTATAAAATTGTTAAGGGTTGCTGGAATGGTTGCAATACAAAATAAACAGCTCCCTGATAGATGTTTTTGAGGCAGTTTCTTGCAAATGTCAAAGGGCTGGACTTGATGGCTCAGTGGTTAGCACTGCTGCCTCACAGCACCAGGGACCTGGGTTTGGTTCCAGCCTCTGGTGACTGTCTATGTGGAGTTTGCACATTCTCCCTGCGTCTGCATGGGTTTCCTCCCAGTGCTCCGGTTTCAGTCATGATGATGTGTGGGCTAGGCCGACTGATCATGGGAAGTGTCCTGCAGTGTGCAGGCTAGGTGGGTTAGCCAGGGGAAATGCAGATTTATAGCGATGGGATACTCTTTGGAAGGTCTATCTGGACTCTGTAGGGTGAATGGCCTCTTTTCACACTATAGAGAATCTATGATCCATAAGACCTAGAAGCAGAAATAAGCCATTCAGCCCATGAAGTCTGCTCAATGGTTGTTCCACTTTTCTGTTTTCTCCCTTAAACCCTTGATTCCTGCACTGTTTAAAAATCTGGTTTTGATATACTTCTGTTGTATACACAGACCTTTGCAAAAAGAATTCCACAAACTCAGAGCTCTCTGAGAGAAGAGATTCCTCCTCATCTTTGTTTTAAACATGCAACATCTTATTCTGAGATTATATCCAACATTGCCACACAGGGAACCAACCTCTCTACATCTAGCCCGTCATGTCCCCGAAGAATCTTCTATGTTTCAGTAGGATTGCCTCTCATTCTTCTAGAGTCCAATGAGTACAGGCCCACCACTCCTCACAACACAGTCCTCCCATAGCTGGGAACAGTCTAGTGCACCTTCACTGGATTGCCTTCACGGCTGGTCGACCTGCAGTTCTGAGGAAGAGTCACCGAACCGGAAATATTAACACTGATTTCTCTCCACAGATGCTGTCAGACCTGCTGAGCTTTACCAGAAATTTTTGTTTTTGTTCCAGTCTATCTTTCTTTAGATAAGCAGCCCAGAGCTGTGGTCTGAATAGTGCGTCCTCAATTCGTGGTCAGTCTGCACTCCATTGGTTATACTCCACCTTTCAAAGCTGATATTTCCAACATTGGTGGGACAGGATTTTAACAGGGAGCAATTTTGGGTGTGAGTGGTGTCTCACACCCTCCAGAATTCACCTTTGTGATGAGATGTTTCCCTTCTTGGGCTACACCTGCATTTGGCTGATTTGCAGGAAGGCTATGAGGAACTCAACAACATATAACCTAGGCTCTGACCATGAAGATATTGATAGGTAGGAATCAGGCATGAATTGGATACTCACTTGTTATATTGACCCTGTGACATTGAAGGAACGGTGATACATTTCCAAGTCAGGAGGGTGAGGGGCTTGGAGGGGGAACATGAAGGTAATGGTTTTCCTATGTATCTGCTGCCCTTGTCCTTCTAGATGGAAATAGCAATGGGTTTGGAAGGTGCTGTCTGAGGATCTTTGGTGAATTTTTGCAGTGCATCTTGTAGACAGTACACACTGCTGCTACTGAGCGTCGGTGGTGAAGGGATTGGATGCTTGTGGATGTGGAGCCAATTAAGTGGGTTGCTTTGTTATGAATGGTGTCAGGTTTCTTAAGTATTATTAGAGCTGCACCCATCCAGGCAAGTAGACAGTATTCCATCACACTCCTGAATTGTGTCTTGTAGATGGTGGACTCTTTTGGGGAATTAGGTGAGTTATTTGCCACAGTATTCCTAGCCTTTGACCTGCTCTTGTAGCTACTGTGTTTATTTGGTGAGTCCAGTTGAGTTTCTGATTAATAGTAACCCCCAGGATGTTGATAGTGTGGGATTCAGTGATGGTAATACCATTCAATGTCAAGGGGTAGTGATTAGATTGTCTCTTATTAGTGATGATCATAGATGTGGTGCGAACATTATTTGCCTCTTGTCGGCCCAAGCCTGGATATTGTCCAGATCTTGTTGCATTTGAACATGGACTGCTTCAGTATCTGAGGAGTTGTGAATGGTGCTGAACATTGTGTAATCTTCAGCAAACATCCCCTCTTCTGACCTTATGATGGAGAGAAGGTCATTGATGAAGCAGCTGAAGATAGTTGGACCTAGGACACTACCCTGAGGAACTCCTGCAGCTGAGATGACTGACCTGCAACAACCACAACCATTTACCTATATGTCAGCTATGATTCCTACCACCGGAGTGTTTGCCCCGATACCCATCCATTCCCATTTTACTTGGGCTCCTCGATGCCACACTCGGTCAAATGCAGCCTTAATGTCAAGGGTTGTCACTCTCACCTCCCCCCTGGAATTCAGCTCTTTGGTCGATGTTTGAACCAAAGCTGTCATGAGGTCAGGAGCTGAGAGGCCCTGGTGGAACCCGAACTGGGTGTCACTGAGCAGGTTATTGCTGAGCAGGTGCTGCTTGATAGCACTGTCGATGACACCTTCCATCACTTTACTGATGATCAAGAGTAGACTGATGGGGCGGTAATTGGCTGTGTTGGATTTGTCCTGCTTTTTGTAATTAGACATACCTGGGAAACTTCCCACATTGTTAGTTAGATGCCAATGTTGTAACTGTACTAGAGCAGCTTGGCGAGGAGAGCGGCAAGTTCTAGACCTCAAGCCTTCAGTACTATTGCAGGAATGTTGTCAGGGCTCATAACCTTTGCGGTCTCTAGTGACTCCAACTGTTCCTTGATATCACATGGAGTGAATTAAATTGGCTGAAGACTGGTATCTGTCCTGCTGGTGGGACAGGACAGGGATAGTGATGGCAGAGTCTGGGACTTTGTCTGGAAGGTATGATTCTGTGCATATGATGATGTCAGTCTGTTGTTTAACTAATCTGTGAGATAGCTCTCCCAGTTTCGGCACTAGCCTCAAAATGTTAGTGAGGAGGATCGACAGGGCTGTTTCTGTCGTTGTCTTTTCCAGTGCCTGGATCGATGCCAGGTGATCCATCCGGTTTAATTTCTTAAAGTCTTAGAGAGAATTGTAAGGGATAGGATTTATGCACATCTAGATAGGAATAATGTGATCAAGGATAGTCAGCATGGTTTTGTGAAGGGCAAGTCGTGCCTCACAAACCTTATTGAATTCTTTGAAAAGGTGACGAAGGAGGTTGATGAGGGGAAAGCGGTAGATGTGGTATATATGGATTTTAGTAAGGCGTTTGATAAGGTTCCCCATGGTAGGCTACTGCAGAAAATACGGAGATATGGCATTGAGGGTGAGTTGGAGGTTTGGATTAGGAATTGGCTGGATGGAAGAAGACAGAGGGTAGTAGTTGATGGCAAAGTTTCTTCATGGAGTGCCGTCACTAGCGGTGTTCCGCAAGGATCTGTTTTGGGACCATTGCTGTTTGTCATTTTTATAAATGACCTGGAAGAGGGGTTAGAAGGTTGGGTGAGCAAGTTTGCGGATGACACGAAAGTCGGAGGAGTTGTTGACAGTGAGGAAGCATGTGGCAGGTTACAGCAGGATATAGAGAAGCTGCAGAGCTGGGCAGAAAGGTGGCAGATGGAATTCAATGTAGCTAAGTGCGAGGTGATTCACTTTGGGAAGAATAACAAAAAGATGGGGTACTGGGCTAATGGTCGGATACTTGGTAGTGTGGATGAGCAGAGGGATCTTGGTGTCCATGTACACAGATCTCTGAAAGTTGCCACCCAGGTAAATAGTGCGGTGAGGAAGGCATATGGCGTACTGGCTTTTATTGGTAGAGGAATTGAGTTCCGGAGTCCTGAGGTCATGATGCAGTTGTATAAGACTCTGGTACGGCCGCATCTGGAATATTGTGTGCAGTTTTGGTCGCCATACTATAGGAAGGATGTGGAGGCATTGGAACGGGTGCAGAGGAGGTTTACCAGGATGTTGCCTGGTATGGAAGGAAAATCGTATGAGGAAAGACTGAGGCACTTGGGGCTGTTTTCACTAGAGAAAAGAAGGTTTAGGGGTGACTTGATTGAGGTGTACAAGATGATTAGGGGGTTAGATAGGGTCGACAGTATGAACCTTTTCCCGCGTATTGAGTCGGGTATTACAAGGGGGCATAGCTTTAAATTAAGGGGGGGTAGATATAGGACTGAAGTTAGGGGTAGGTTCTTCACTCAGCGAGTCGTTAGTTCATGGAATGCCCTGCCAGTAACAGTGGTGGACTCTCCCTCTTTATGGGCATTTAAGAGGGCATTGGATAGGTATATGGAGGATAGTGGGTTAGTGTAGTTTAGGTGGGCTTGGATCGGCGCAACATCGAGGGCCCAAGGGCCTGTACTGCGCTGTATTCTTCTATGTTCTACAACTGAATGGTTTGCTCAGCCTTTTAGAGTCATAAAGTCATAGAGTTGTACAGCATGGAAACAGGTCCATGCCAACCAGGGATATCCTAAATTAATCCAATCCCATTTGCCACCATTTGGGTCTAAACCCTTCTAAACATATACCCATCCAGACGCCTTTTAAATGGTGTAATTGTACCCTGATCCACCACTTTCTCTGGCAGCTTATTTAATCTTATGGGTGAAAACGTTGCCCCTTAGGTCCCTTTCATATCTTTCCCCTCTCACCTTAAACGTATTCCCTCTAGACTTGGACTCCTCTACTGTGGGGAAAAGATCTTGCCTTTTCACCCTATCCATGCCCCTCATGATTTTATAAACCTCTATAAGATCATCCCTCAGCCTCTGATGCTCCAGGAAATAAAGCCTCAGCCCATTCAGCCTCTCCCTGGAGATTAAGTCCTGGCAACATGCTTTTAAATCTTTTCTGAACCCTTTCAAGCTTAACAACATCGTTCGAAAGCAGGGAGACCAAAATTGAACGCAATATTCCAGAACTGAACTGACCAATGCCTTGTACAATCGGAACATGACCTCCCAACTCCTATTACTCAACGCACTGACCAATAAAGGCAAGCATAAAAAATGCCTTCTTCACTATCCTGTCTATCTGTGACTCCACATTCAAGGAACTTGAACCTGCACTTCCAGGTCTCTCTGTTCAGCAACATTCCCCAGGACCTAACGATTAAGTGTATAAGTCCTGTCCTGATTTGCCTTTCCAAAATGCAACACCTCACATTTATTTAAATTAAACTCCATCTGTCACTCCTAGGCCCTTGGTCCAACTGAACCCAATGCACTCTGAGGTAACCTTCTTCACTTGGTGTCAACTACAAACTTACTAACCATATATCCTATGTTCACATCCAAATCATTTATGGAAGTGACAAAAAGCAGTGGACCCAGCACTGATTATTGTGGTCATAGGCCTCCAGTCTGAAAAGCAACTCTCCACCACCACCCTCTGTCCCCACCTTCAAGTCAGTTCTGTATCTGAATGGTTAGCTCTCCCTGGACTCCATCTGATCTAAAGCCAAACGAGAAAATGCTGGAAAATCTCAGCAGGTCTGGCAGCATCTGTAAGCATCCAGCATCTGCAGTAATTTGCTTTTGTCCATCGGGTCTAACTTTGCTAACCCATCTACCATCCTTCTTCCATCTTAATGCATTTTAAGACATTCAGCACCTCCTTCTCTGTAATATGGACACTTTTGAAAATATCACTACAGAGGAAACTCAATTATCCACATATCAATTATCCGAATATAGGATTATCCAAAGAATATCTCAAGGTCCCGTAGGAACATTATATCAAAGAGGTGCTTCCAACACTGATTGCGTCTTTTGTTTACAATGAATAAAAATAAACTCGGCTCACTGAAATGCTGCTAAGAACAGTCCTGGATATCGATGGGAGCCCAGGCACTGTCTCCAAGTGACTGACCTCCTGTCCTCTCTCTCTCTGTCTCTCCCAACACTTTCCCTGGAGTTCTACACAGGGGAGTACCCTGAACCCCCCTTCTCCAGATAATCTCTCCAACATTTTCCTGTACAGGGCAAAATGGAACTTGTCAAAAAGTTGTGTGTGTGTGTGCGTGCACACGTGCGCATGTGTGTGTGTGTGTGGGTGTGTGTCAGTGTGCATGTGTGTGTGAACGTGTGTGTGAACGTGTGTGCGTGCGTGTGTGTCAGCTTGCGTGTGTGTGGGTGTGTGTGCGTGTGTGTGTGCATGTGTGTGTGCATGTGTGTGTGCATGTGTGTGTGCGTGTGTGTGTGTGCGTGTGTGTGTGTCTGCATGCATGTGTGTGCGTGCATGTGTATCTGCATGTGTGTCAGCGTGCGTGTGTGTGTGCGGGTGGTTTGTGCGTGTGTGCATGTGTGTGTGCGCGCGTGTGTGTGTGTGCGTGTGCGTGCATGCGTGTGCAAGTGTGCGTGTGTATCTGCATGTATGTGGGTGCGTGTGCGTGTTTGTGCATGTGTGCGGGTGGGTGTGCTTGTATGTGTGCGAGTGTGTGCATGTGTGATGTGTGCGCGTGTGTGCATGTGTGTGTGCATGTCTGTGTGTGCGTATATGTGTCTGTATGTGTGCGTGTGTGTCTGTGTGTGCGTTTGTAAATGTGTGTGTGTCTGTGTGTGTCTGCGCATGTGTGTGTCTGTGCGTGAGTGGATGTGTGTACGTGTGTGTGTCTGTGTGTGCATGTGTGTGTGTGTGCCTGTGTGTGTGCATGAGTGTGTGTGCGTGTGTGCGCATGTGTGTGTGTCTGTGTGTGTGCGAGTGTGTGCGTGTGTGTGTGCGTGTGTGCATGTATGTGCCTGTGTGTGTGCATGTGTGTGTGCGCGTATGTGCGTGTGTCTGTTGCATTTGCATGTGTGCGTGTGCGTGTCTGTGTGTGCATTGTGTGTGTGTCTGTGTGTGCATGTGTGTGTGCATGTGTGTGTGCGCGCGTGTGTGTGCATGTGTGTGTGCGTGTGTGTCTGTGTGTGTGTGCGTGTGTGTCTGTCCGTGTGCGTGTGTCTATGTGCATGTGCATGTGTGCGTGTCTGTGTGTGTGCATTGTGTGTGTGTCTGTGTGTGTGCGTGTGTATGTGCATGTGTGTATGTGTGTGCGTGTGTGTGCGTGTGTATGTGCGCCTGTGTGTCTGTGTGTGTCTGTGTGTGTCTGTGTGTGTCTGTGTGTGTCTGTGTGAGTCTGTGTGCATGTGTGTGCGTGTGTCTGCATCTGTGTGATTGTGTGTGTCTGTGTCTGTATGCGTGTGTGTGTGCGTGTGTGTCTGTGTGCGCATGTGTGTGCGTGTGTGTCTGTGTCCACATGTGTGTGCTTGTGTCTGTGTGCGTGTGTGTGCATGTGTGCGTGTGTGTCTGTGTGCGTGTGCGTGTGTGCATGTGTGTGCACGTGTGTGTCTGTGTGCGTGTGTGTGTGCGTGTGCGTGTGTGTCTGTGTGCGCTATTTTGAGTCTCACCCGCCCCACCAAAGGCAGCAGCAGTCTTGCTGTTGGTATCCAGTCTGGCTGCCCCCGGTGGGGGAACGGGGGGTGGGGTGGAACTGATGGGGACTGATGGGGCGCAGGGGCACTCGGGTGGGGTGGGACTTGTTGGGGTGGGGAGCGGGGGTATGGGGAGGTCAGGTCAGATGGGATACTGGGGAGCACGGACGGGGGAGAGGCAGTGTTGGATGGGGTTGGGGGATGGGCAGAGCTGGGAGTGGGGGCATGGGGGCGGAGGGGTTGCAGGGGCTCTCGCGCGGTGTACTGCTGCCTAGTCTCCTGTCAGGGAGCAGACTTTGCAAGTGCTCGCTGTGTCAATCCCATTGAACTGATGGGGGGAGACTACAGCAATGCTGCAGGTCCCTTACACACAAGTGTGTGTGTGCTCAGAAACGCACTCTGAGACAGTGAGAGGGAACAAGGCAGGCAGAGTGAGGAAAAAGGGAACTTCAGAAAACTCCGAGCCCCAGAGGAGAGGCATTGAATCAATTAACCAAATAATTAATTATCCGAGTGAAATAGTGTCCGCCCACGTCGTTCGGATAATCGTGTTACCTCTGTATTTACTTCTCCATGTCCTCTAGCTTCCAAATCCTTCTCCACAGGAAGTACTGACACGAAATCCTTGTTTAGTTTCTCACCCACCTCCTGCGGTTCTTTAAGGTTCTTTATTCTCTCCCTGTTATTCTTTTCCCCTTAAGGTACTGGTGGAATCTGTTTGGATTTGTCAAAGCCATCTCATGTCCCCTTTTGGCCCTCCAGATTTCCCTCTTGCCTTATTCCCTATTCCTATTGCCCTTATACTCCTGAAGGAATTCACTTGATCCCTACTGTATACATCAGGCATATGCTTCCTTTTTTTTCCTTCATCAGAGCCTTAATTTCTCTCGTCATCCAGCATTGCCGACACCTACCAGCCTTGGCCTTCACACTAATAATGCCTCTGGCAATTGAGAGTCAACCATATTGTTGTGGGTCTGGAGTCACATGAGAGGCCAGACCAGGTGACATAGCTGAAGAACATGAGTGAACCAGATGAGTTTTTCTTTCCTGACAGTGGTCTTCAGTAAATTCTTAATTCCTGATTTTTAGAAAAAATTGAATCCAACTTCCATCACGAGGCAGGATTTGAACCCAGATCGCCAGCCGAGTTTTTGGATGAATAATTTAGTGAGAATACCATTAGGCCATAGCCTTCCCTATTCGACAAGAGTGATTTGTGTTTCGAATTCTGCATTCCCATCAACCCTGATAACCTTTGATTCATCTGTCTCACAAGAACTTAGCTACCTTTGTCTTTAATGTATGCAATGATCCCATTTCTAACATACTGCTGTGTTAAAAGCCTTATTGTAATAATCTAAGCCTTCTCCCCCACCTTGTACCCCCTGCCCAACCTACACTATGCATTTAAATCCAATTCACTCTGAAACTGCAAAGCTCTGACACGAAGATAATGATGCTATTTACTGTCAAGCCGCCTCCCGGGGTAGGATAGAAAACTCTTAAGACTGTTTGTGTAAACTATTAAAAAGCTGTGGCACCAGTCCAGCCCTTTCCAACATAAAAAATCAAACAAAGAATTCTTTAACCCACCCTCAGTGACAATTAATATTGTAGTCTCCTCATAATTAATGACTTCATCCTCATTGCGAATTTTCTTGCGGAAAATTTGTTTAATGTTTTAAAATGTTGATGTGAAAGATGCACATAATTCTGGATGAACATGAAATCAGCAATGATTGAAAAGTCCATTTTACGTCAAGCCCCAAAAATCTCAAGCCATTGTTTGCTATCGTTAAGAGATGGCGACATGTTTGGTCAAAATCACAGAATCCCGACATCGTGGAAGCAGGCCATTTGGCCCATCAAGTCCACACCGACCCTCCAAACAACGTGTCACCCAGACCAACTCTGCTGCCCTATCCCTATAACCCTGCATTCCCCATGGCTAACCCAGACTGCACATCCCTGGACATTATGCGCAATTTATTCTGGCCAAACCACCTAACTTGCACCTCTTTGGACTGCGGGAGGAAATCGGAGCACCCGGAGGAAACCCACGCAGACATCGGGAGAATTTACAAACTCCACACAACAGTCACCTGAGGCTGGAATTGAACTCCAGGTCCCTGGTGCTGTAAAGCAGCAGTGCTAACCACTGAGCCACCTGTGATTAAGAAGTAGCCACAAAGGCCAGTTACCCACAAAATAGCTGACTTTGTCCAATCACTTCAATTAATATTGCATTAACAGTCAGAGCGTCATACTGCATAGAATTACTACAGTCCAACTCCTCCATGGTGACCAAGTTTCCCAAACTAAACTAGTCTCATTTGCCTGTGTTTGGCCCATCCTGATTAGGTAGTTAGTGTAATCATGACTTTCATTTGCTGTATCAACAGGGATTAATTTAGGAGAAAGTGAGCACGGCAGATGCTGGAGAGTCAGAGTCGAAAAGTGTGGCGCTGGAAAAGCACAGCCGGTCGGGCAGCATCCGAGGAGTAGGAGATTCGACGGTTCAAGTGTAATTTAGTGATTAATTTAGGCCACATTTACTGTAAACCTTGGAGCCACCAAACCATGTTTCCTTCCTCTGTGCTCAAACATCTAAAGAGCCCTTATGATATGAAAAGATGAGCATAAGGCTTGGTCATGTGAGATGAAGCAGGTAAACCATCCTGCTTTTAAATGATGGTTTAGCTGTGTCCTCAGTCATGGAGCACTCCAACAAGGAGGGACTTGTAGAAATAATTTGGTAATAATAACAACAGACCACCTAGTGTTATGAACCAGACCAGACCCCCTCAAAATATATTAAAAAGATAGCCTAGACCCTAAGTTTTTCTCATTTTAAAGGTGAGGTCTGTGTTCCAGATGCAATTGCTCAAATTATTTAAGCAAAACACAATTTAATCAAGCACTATAGTTAAAATACAGAAAAAGAAAGAGGAACTTGGAATAACAACAGAATAATGGTTACAGTAATTATTCCTAATTAACTGTTCGAATATAGTAGCATCCCATAAACACACCCTTGGCAAAAAGGCAAATTCAGAAAACAGGTCGTCTCACATACAGTTCTCCAATCCAGGGGGAAAGGATATCAGAAAGCAATTCTGAGAGAGAAGGCCAGCTTTCAGCTGTAGCAAAGAGAGATGTGGCAACTTTCCACAACCACAGCAGTTTTCAACCCTAGCCAAGACCCCAGCAACTGCTAAAAGCTAAATATAAAATCCCTGGTTCTGTGTGTAGGAGCTGGACCACACCAGGTCAGGTTGCTCCTATTGTTCCAACTTTTAATAATACAACCAGGACTTCACAAGTTGTTTATCTTCTCGTGGGCTGCTTGCCACCAGTCTCCCTATCTGTCTCCAAAAGAAACCAGGATAACACGCACCTATTAAAGCCATGGTATCATCACACTAGGTTTACCGAAAGAGCACAAGGTGATGCTACCCATAGCTTCAGGCTGAATTCAGGGGTGGGCTCTAATATTGAGTGCGTATAATTACAAGTTGGAACACCGTCCTGGAGGCCATGTAATAAATGCACTGGCGGATATATCACTGTTGGTACTAGCTCCAGAGGAGTCCATGAGTTTTTAAATTTTCTGGACACATTTCCAGTCACAATTGACAATATCAGAGTTTGGATACAGAAAGGTCTGGCCCTGGCAAAACTGAAGCATCTGATTGTGATGGGGGAAACCAAAGGGCCATCGTGAACCAGACTTGAAACTTTGTTGAACCCAGAGAGATCAGATCATAGGAGAGGACGGCATCTTGTTATGGGGAGCAAGAGTGATTATCCCGGGTAGAGGTCACCACCAGATACTGGCTGAACTCTACCAGGGTCATCCAGGGGTTTCCAAAATGAAGATGTTGGTGAGAAGTTATGTTCGGTGGCCAGGATTAGATGCAAATATAACCACGTTGGTGGGGCAGTGCCCAGAGTGCCAACAAGGATAACAATTACCACCAGCAGCTCCCCCACGTTTGTGGGGATGGCCAGGTAAACTCTTGACTTGGTTACATGTCTGTGATGCAGGTCTTCTCATCCGCTCAAGGTTCTTAGACACTATGGACGCCCACTCAAAGTGGCTAAATATTCATAGAGTTCATTTGTGAAATACGGAGACAACAATAGAAAAACTGCCCAGAGGCGGCACAGTGGCTCAGTGGTTAGCACTGCTGCCTCACAGCACCAGGGTCTCAGGTTCGATTCCAGTCTCGAGCGACTGTCTCTGTGGAGTTTGCACATTCTTCCCATGTCTTCGTGGGTTTCCTTTGGGTGCTCTGGTTTCCTCCCACAGTCCAACAATGTGCAAGTCAGAAGAATTGGCCATGCTAAATTGCCCATAGTGTTAGATGAGGGAAATGGGTCCGGGTGGGTTACTCTTTGGAGGGTCGGTGTAGACTGGGGTTGGGCCGGAGGGCCTGTTTCCACACTGTAGAGAATCTAATCTAATCAATACAAGCACTCCCGGGAACATTGATCACAGCTGACGGGTCATTGTATGCCAGCAGGGAGCTTGAGAATTCCCTAAAGTTGAATGGTTATTTCTCATATAAGGACAGATCCATACTACCCATCATCCAATGGTGTGGCAGAGAGAGCAGTCCAAACATTGAAGGCTGGCTTAAAGATGCAGCCTACTGCTTCACCAGATACCAAGCTGCCCTGATGCCTATTGGATTATAGAACCATCCCTCTTGCAACTACAGGGATAGCTTCAGCACAGTTGCCAATGGGGAGAAGACTCCACACCAGGTTAAGTCCTCTGGGAACCAAAGGAGAAGGCTAGTAAACAGCAAGGTGGAAACTGGAGACTGTAAGCATCATGAAGATAGCATTAATAAGGGGAAGAGTAGGCAGACAGCAGATGAATGCAAAATAACTGGTGGCCTGAAGTGCATCTACTTTAATGCAAGGCACATGGTGTGCAAGGCAGATGAACTTAGAGCTTGGATTGGTGCTTGATAGTATGATGTTATTGCAATCACAGTGACTTGGTTGAAGGAAGGGCATGATTGGCAACTAAATGTTCCAGGATATTGATGCTTCAGACGGGACAGGGAGGGAAGTAAAAGCGGAGGTGGAGTTGCGTTGCTGGTCAGGGATGATATCACGGCTGTGCTAAAGGAGGGCACTATGGAGAGCTTGAGTAGTGAGGCATTATGGGAGGAGCTGAGAAATAAGAAGCGTGCAGTTACATTGTTGGAGCTGTATTACAGGCTTCCTAACAGTGAGTGTAAGGTAGAAGAACAAATAGGTTAACAGATTATGGAAAGATGTAGAGGCAATAGAGTAGTGATGATGGGAGATTTTTATTTTCCCAACATTGACTGGGATACACTTAGCATCAGAGGTCTGGATGGGGCAGAATTTGCAAGAAGTGTCCAGGAGAGTTTTCTAGAGCAGTATATCAATAGTCCATCGAGGGAAGGGGCCATATTGGACCTGCTACTGGGGAACGAGCCAGGCCAGGTGGTAGAAGTTGCGGTGGGGGATTTCTTTGGGAACAGTGACGATAATTCTGTAAATTTTAGAGCTTACAAAGATGAGAGACAAAGATGAGAGTGACAGACAAAGATGAGAGTAGACAAAGGTGAGAGTGATCCTAAGGGAAGAGTATTAAACTGGGCCAAGGCCAATTATATCAAAATTAGGCAGGAGTTGGGAAATGTGGATTGGACACAACTATTTGAAGGGAAGTCCACATTTGATATGTGGGAGGCTTTCAAAGATAGATTAAAGAAAGTGCAGGATAGGCCCATCCAATTGAAGGCAAAGGATAGGAAGGGCAAGATTCATGAACTGTGGATGACAGGAGAAATTGTATGACGAGCCAAGAGGAAAAGGGACATGTATATAAGGTCCAGGCAGATAAGAACAGAGTGGACCCTGGAGCAATATTGGAAGAGTAGGACCAGTCTTAAACGAGGATTCAGGCAGGCTAAAAGAGGTCATGAGATAGCTTTGGTGAGCAGAATTAAGGACAATTCCAAAGCATTTTAGTCTTATAGAAGAAGCAAGTGGGTAACTAGAGAAAGGATTGGTGCACTAAAGGATAATGAAGAAAAGCTGTGTGTCGAACCTGAGAGAATGGGTGAGATTCTGAATGATTACTTTGCATCAATGTTCACGGAGGAGAGGAACATGATGAATGTTGAGGTTAGAGATAGAAATTTGACTAGTCTGAATCACGTTGACAAAGTAGGGAAGATGTGTTGGGTATGCCAGAGGTTATTAAGGTAGACAAATCCCCAGGACTGGATGGGATCTATCCCACATTGCTGAGGGAGGTGAGAGAGGAAATAGCTGGGGCCCTGACAATATTCTTTGTGGTATCCTTAAATGCAGGTGAGGTGCCAGAGGACTGGAAGGTAGCTCATGTTGTCCCCCTGTACAAGAAGGGTAGTAGGGATATTCTGGGTAACTACAGACCAGTGAGTCTGACGTCAGTGGTGGGAAGGTTGCTGGAGAGGGTAACTGAGAGATAAGATCTATCTATATTTAGAAAATAATGCGCTTATCAGTGATAGGCAACATGGTTTTGTGAGGGGAAGATCGTGCCTTACCAACTTAATAGAGTTCTTTGAGGAAGTGACCAAATTGATAGATGAAAGAAGGACTGTTGATGTCATATACATGGACTTTATTAAGGCATTTGATTCCCCATGGTAAACTAATAGAGAAAGTGAAGTCACAAGGTGTGCTGGGTGTTCTAGCTAGGTGTGTAAGGAACTGGTTGAGCAATAGGAGACAGACAGTAGTAGTTGAAGGGAGTTTCTCAAAATGGAGAAAGGTGACCAGTGGTGTTCCACAGGGGTCAGTGCTGGGGCCACTGTTCTTTGTGATATACATAAATGATCTGGAAGAGGGCACGGTTGGTATGATCAGCAAGTTTGCAGATGACACGAAGATTGGTGGAGTAGCAGAAAGCATAAAGACCTGTCAAAAAATACAGGAGAATATAGATAGACTGGAGAGTTGGGCAGAGAAGTGGCAGATGGAGTTCAATCCAGTAAAATGTGAGGTATTTCAATTTGGGAAGTCTAATTCTAGAGTGAATTATACAGTGAATGGAAGAGCCTTGGGAAAAGTTGATGAGCAGAGAGATCTGGGAGTGCAGGTCCATTGTACCCTGAAGTTTGCTGCACAGGTGGATAGAGTGGTCAGGAAGGCATACGGTTTGCTTGCCTTCATCGGATGAGGTATTGAGTAAAAGAGCTGGCAGGTCATGTTAAAATTGTACAAGACATTGGTTCAGCCACATTTAGAATACTGCGTACATTTCTGGTCGCCACATTACCAAAAGGATGTGGACACTTTGGAGAGGGTGCAGAGAAGATTTACAAGGATGTTGCCTGGTATTGAAGGTGCTAGCTATGAAGAGAGGTTGAGTAGGTTATGTTCGTTTTCATTAGAAAGAAAGAGATTGAGGGGGGACCTGATTGAGGTTTACAAAATCATGAAGGATATAGACAGGGTAGATAGCGATAAGCTTTTTCTCAGGGTGAAGGATTCAGTGACAAAAGGTCACGCTTTCAAGGTGAGAGGTGAAAAGTTTAAGGGGGATACATGTGGCAAGTACTTCACACAGAGGGTGGTGGATGTCTGGAACGCGTTGCCAGCAGAGGTGGGAGAGGCAGGCATGGTAGATTCATTTAAGGTGTGTCTGGACAGATGCATGAGTAGGTGGGGAGCAGAGGGATGCAGATGCTTAGGGATTGGGCGACAAGTTTAGACAGTAGATTGGATCGGTTCAGGCTTGGAGGGCCGAAGGGCCTGTTCCTGGGCTGTAAATTTTCTTTGTTCTTGTTCTTTGTTCCTGGACCTGGGGGAGGGAGGCAATGCTGGACACAAGATTTCTCTAAGCAAGAGAGAGGTGTTTACTTCAGGGAACAAAGTTTGGTGTTGGAACCAATGAAATGGCCTTGCATGGGTAAGAGGCATGGTTGTGTGAGATCAGGTCCAGTGACATATAAAGTTCAGGTAGGAGGGATAGTCCTGAACAAGTGTGTGGACCGTATGAAAGCTGCAAACTCACAATTAATGTGGGAACAAAATGTGCCCAGCTCCTCAATAGCTTTTCCAAATGTTCTGGAACCTTCTCTGCCAAGCAGTGAAGGTACCTTGGAATCTGGGATGGACATGGTGGATGTCACTGCCTTGATACCTTTGCTGCCTGAAGAGGAGAATGAATTCCATCCAAGATTCTCTAGATATAAGAGGTGAGCCACTGTGCATTACACACTACCCGTATCAGAGGCAGAGTTGGAGGGAACCTGACCCAGTGCTAAAACGCCTCAGGAGAAGTTACAAAAAATAGAACCGCCTGTCCTTGGACTCAGAGGAGGAGGGATGTACTGATCGTAACAAAATCAGTCAGGTGGACCTCAGCGAATAAGAGTTCCCTGATTGGACCTGGTTAACAGCCCCAACCAGGGAGTCCTGGCTGACAGATAGAAATCGGAGTGTTAGAGGTTCTGATCACTCTCAGAGCTGGCTCAGAGGGAGCTGGATCACTGTCAAGGACTCTCCACGTGTAAATAAAGGGTGACTTGGTGACTGCGAACTGGTCTCTGTGGAGTTACTTCAATTCTATACTTACTTCTGCGATATTCACACAATCTCCTTCATCTAAAAGATGTGAAGCCCGGCAGACACAATGGGCCAGAGTGTAAGGAGTAATGTAGTCATGAAGTCACAGAGTCATACAGCACAGAAACCGACCCTTCAGTCCATGCTGAACATAATCCCAAAACTAAACTAGTCCTGCCTGTCTGTTCCTGGCACATATCTCTCTGAATTGTTCCTGTTCATGTACTTATCTAAATGTCTTTTAAAAGTTGTAACTGTGCCCACATCCACCACTTCCTCAGGAAGTTCATTCCACGTGTGAACCACCCTCTGTGTAAGAAAATTGCCCCCAATGCCTTTTTTAAACCTCTCTCCTCTCATCTTAAAAATATGTCCCCTAGTCTTGAAATCCCCCATCCTAGGGAAAAGACAGCTACCATTAACCCATCGTGATTTTATAAACCTCAATAAGGTCACCTCTCAATGTCATGAGCTCCAGTGAAGAAAGTCCCAGTTTATCCAGCCTTTCTTTATAACTCAAACCTTCCATACCCGGCAACATCCTGGTAAATCTCTTTGGAACCCTCTTCAGCTTCACATTTTTCTTAGTAAAACTAATAAACTGTGCAGACTTGTACGGAGTTCCGTTTATTAAATTTATCTTGTATTTCCAGTGATATGTACCTGCTGGAAAATGGAATATGATTGACTGAACTAATCTTAATTAGAACATCCATCAGAGAGAATAAACATTTTATCCCTTTGTTCTAACCAGATCTTTAATTTGGACCAACAGCGAAGAGGACAATACTCTGCCTTTACAGAACCAATGGTTAGTTTACAAATTTTAATAAACTGATAGCAGATGGTATTTTGTAATGAAATAATGACAGATCGGAATCTGTCTGCAATAATGCTAATTCTGAGTTTCAAATTAAGATAATTGGTTAGAATTTTTAAATTAAAAATATTTGCATTTTTTAAATGAGTTTTGTACTTCAAATTAGATTGTTTCACACATGGACAAGCCAACAGGAAATTCACTTCATCAAGTCCAAGGGATCATTGTGAGTTCTGGGAGCGTGTGAAAATCCCAGGACTGGCAAAGCATAATAAAGTGAAGAATACTTTATTTATAAAATCACCGAGTTTGACAGTGAGGAGATTATCTAACCCAGAATGCTCAAAGGAGCGAGCAATATATCATGCTTCGAAGCTTTTCATAACTTTGGCAATCATTCCTTATTTGTTCTTGGGGTGTAAGCCTTGCCTGGTATGATCAGTCCCTCTTTGTTGCTCATCCTTAATTGCCCTTGAAAAGATAATCATCCATATTTCCTTTAAAAAGTACCAAGGATTTTGCATATATCATTGGTTACTACCTCACCCATCAATATAATGTAATTCTCCCCATTTTCCCCACAAATTCTTTATAGTTTGGGACTCAGAATGAACTACAGAATCATAGAAACACTACAGTGCAGATAGGGGCCATTCAGTCCATCAAGTCTGCACCAACCCTCCAAACAGCAACCCACCCCGACCTACCCTATCCCTGTAACCCCTCATTCACCATGACTAATCCACCTAATCTGCACATCCCTGGAAAACTAGCTAATAAAGAAAGGCTGGATAGGCTGGGACATTTTCATTGGAGCAGAGGAGATTGAAGAGTGACCTTATAGAGGTTTATAAAATCATGAAGGATAGTGTTAACAGTAGGTGTCTTTTCCCTATGAGGATGGATTTCAAGTCTAGGGGCTACATTTTAAGGTGAGAGGAGAGAGATTTAAAAAAGACATGAGGGGCAAATATTTTACACAGAGGGTGGTTCTCATGTGGAATGACATTCCTGATGACGTTAGACGTGGAAGTTGGAAGTTACAACATTTAAAAGAGATTTGCATAAGTACATGGAAAAGAAGGAACAGAGAAGTCGGACTTGTTTAGTTTAGGATTATGTTCAGCACGGACTAGTTGGACCGAAGGGTCTGTTTCTGTGCTATATGGTTCTATGACTATGACTATGGGGGAGTTTAGCATGGCTAATCCACCTAACTACCATATCTACTTTTAACTTTCTCAGTTCTGGTAGCCCCCAGTTTCTTTTGTCTTAACCTCATTTGTGTATCATGCATAGTTTTGTTGATAGCATTATTGCCCCTGAATTACTAAGGGTGCAGATTCATGATTAACTTCTGGGATTGAGGCCAAATATCTCAGGCTGGAACATGAGTGCAGCTCAGAGGGTGCACTGCACTGCACTGACAGAAGTGCTGTCTTTCAGGGGAAGTCTCATGAACAGAACTAAGATATTGTTCCTGAAGCAACATTATAAAGAAGAATATTCGAGTTATTATTGCGTTTGTGGGAACTGCTGAATTCAAACTGGCTCTCATGTTTCCTCTTACAAAAATTACTACACTTCAAAATTACTTCATTGGTTGTGAAGTATTTTGAGATGTCTGATGGTCTTGAAAGATGTTGGATAAATGCAAGACAAAGTTAGAAAGGTCTGGCAGCACCTGTGGAAGGAATTCAGAGTTAATGTTTCAGATTGAGTCACCCTTCCCCCTGTATAAATGCAAGTCTTTCCTCTTCCTTCCTGGTAACATCTCAGAATATCTGTTTTGTACTCTCTCCATGAATTTATCATTCTTCAGTAAAGGACATTCACACATTAATCAATTATTAACTGGCAAATCTTTGTTCAGTGAGAATGTAAAGAGATATACATCTTTAAAGGAAAGGTCTAAAAATCAAAGTTAAAATACATTGCATTTGGGAGCAGAATTTTTTTATTTTTAATTCACCAGATGAATGCATTTCTAAGCAGGCCAGCATTTATTACCCACCCCTAATTGCCCAGAGGGCAGTTCCCTACCAACCACTTTTGGGTCTGGAGTCACATGCAGTCCAGACCAGGTAAGCTGGCAGTTTCCTTCCATAAAAGTATGTTAGTGAACCAGATGAGTTTTTCCGATATTTGACAATGGTCATAATTAGACTCCTAATTCCAAGATATTAATTGAATTCAATCCTCACCAACTGCCATCGCAGGATTGAAACCTGGGTTCACAGAATGTTACCGGGGTCTCTGGAGTAATAGTCTATCGATAACACCACGAAACCGTCACCTCCCCACTGTATCGCAGCAGTTGAATTGTCAGGTCAAGAGATGCAGAATTCTGGATTCTTTCTTTTTTAATTCTGAAAAGAATCGAAAAAGTTAAAGTTAAGATAAAGACAGAAAGAAATTCAAAATTGAAAAAGTACGATAAAAGAAAAGAATAGGAAAATATAATTGCAAGGGATGTCAAACAATATAGTTAAGAAGATTTTAATTGAATGACACAAATTAAGTGACAATTTGGTTCTCTTCATAATGATCATGGTTTACTACTAACATGAGGCCAAAAACTAGGGAGAATAATGAAAGGATTCCAGAGCTTGTGAAGGGGCCATCAAACCTTATAATGGGTGTTATCCGAATGAATCTGGTGGAAATAGACATTGCTGAGACTGATGGAGCATACTTTGGCATTCTGAATGGGACAATCAGTCTTTGGCATACATTTTCTGAACGTTTTATAAACACAGGAATTATCAAGAAGGCTAGTAAAACTCTGAAAGGTTTTTAAAGAATGTGCAAACAGAAACTTGGATATCGAGGGTCAGTAATATTGACCTCTGAAATGGAATCTAATCATGAATAGATCATATACAATTAAAGTTAGAACCTCTAAACTGGAAATAGGTACGTATCTTGAAGATAGGTATTTTAGTTTCAATGAATATGCTAAAGAAATCCGGTGGCAATTCCCAAAGTGGTAACAGATAGGAGAAATTAAATAGATGTTTGTATTGGAAAATGATGGGGTTTGTAACAGTGGTTTGCCAACAGGAAATCTGCTCCAGGTTTATTTCTGAATTTCCCATCCTGAAAGTATATAAGTATTTCCACATTCTGAACATCTCTTTTGCCAGGCTGCGGCTGACAGATTGAAATCAAATCTAATCTTTTAAAATTGCATATGCTCCAAAATGAAGATCTCAATACAGTGAGAAAAACGACAGATAATCTATGATTTGATTCCTATGTCTCAGTCACAGTGTAATGTAAACCAAGCAATAAACCTGCAGTGTTCTCCTCACTTCATAACCTTTCATTTCTCTAGGAGCCTAAGAAAGAATATTGAGAAGCTACAGAGAGGGGGTAAATCAAAGCCCTGTCAACAACAGCAAACTATAATATCAAGAACGTGGCTTCCACTCATTATTTCACAGCCTTTTAGAAATTGGACCGTTCCTAAAAACCTACATGATATCTTTGGCTTTGAACTGAAATGAAAAGCAAAATCATAATGCCAATAATAGGTATCCACGAGATGTGGTTCAAGTGAATTAAGTATCTCATTTCGTTGAAACATCCTCAGAAATTGTGTGTTTCTGATAATTTCTCATGTTGCTTTTTAATTTAATTCCAAGCTGCTCATATTCCCTCAGCAAAATCTCTTGCCTCTTTCTACTTATAACAGAGAGACCTAGGGGTTCAGGTACATAATTCTTTGAAGTTTGTATCACATGTAGTTAGGGTGGTTAAGAAAGTGTTTAGCACACTTACCTTCATTGCTCACACCTTTGTGTATAAGAGCTGGGACACTATGTTGAGGTTGTACAGGATGTTGGTGAGGCCACTTCTGATTGCCCTGATATAGGAATGATGTTATTAAGCTAAAGAGATTTACCAGGATGATGCTGGGAATAGACGGTTTGAATTATTACGAGAGGCTGGATAGGCTGGACCTTTTTTCACTGGAGCGTAGGAGGTTGAGAGGTGACCTTATACAGGTTTATAAAATCACGAGGTGTACAGATAAGGTGAATGGCAGGTGTCTTCTCCCCCAGGTGGGATATTTCAAGACTCTGAGGGCATATTTTTAAAGTGAGAGGAGAGAGATTTAAAAAAGACATGAGGGGCAATTTTTATGATACAGAGAGTGTTCGTGTGGGGAATGAACTTCCGGAGGAAGTGGTGGATGCGAGTATAATTGCAACGTTTAAAAGATATTTAGATAAGTACATGAATTAGGAAATGTTTGGAGGGATTATAGATCAAGCGCAGGCAGACGGGACTAGTTTAGTTTGGGATTATAGTTGTCATGGACTGGTTGGACCCAAGGGTTTGTTTCCATGCTGTATGACTCTATGATTCTATGACGTGCCCATGCCTTTCTCCAACTGAAAGCAGCATGTGGTTGTGGTTATGGAAAAGTGGGCTTCAAGACATTGATAAAAATAATCCAATGCAGGTATCCAAGTCATATTTCTTCTGAGCATAGGTTTAATCATTAAGCTGCTCCATAATTTAATCAATCTATTAATCCACCATAATCTACTCTCTAGGACGTTGAATATGATCGAGCATTAGTTTACTTTTCTCAACTTTTTAAAAAATAATTCATTCTCTTTGTAATGGAATATTAAATTATTTCTCATAAATCACCAACATATGTTCTGATTTATTTTCTGCAAGTTAATTAGTTTACAACCACATCTATACTGGGAGAATACAATTAAATTGTCATTAAAGGCAGCAGTTTTTAATTGAAAATGTGGCGTAACTACATCATCATATCTCCCCAAGCAAACAAACATGTCCATCTAAATTTATAGAGTGTTCTGATTGTAATACATTGCCTTGCTGACTAAATTATGTGAAATTATTTAATAAGCTTGTTGTCAGTGCAGCCCGAGACTACTTGAGTGTATTGTGTGCAGCCATACTGTGGAATCCTCAGTAATAATGATTGTGGAGAAGTAAATGAGAAAAAGCTATTTTGACTGATGGATAAGACCATCAGGCAATCCTTCAGTCAAACTGTTTGCTATTCCCTGGTCTTTGACTACATTATTATATCGGTTGGCAAAAAGGAATTCTTATTTTTGGGTAGATTTTGATAAGGAGGTCACGTTGAGCTGAGAGTGAGTAATGATCATTTGTTGATCTGTTTAATACAATTTATGCTTAATGTGTAAACAATGAGTGTTGAAGATCAATGTCGTTGAGATGAATGTACACGTGACTGGAATATTCATGACTGAATAGATCGACAATAACGCATTGATTTGAAAGAAGAAACAGTCAGTGCTATGTGTTATGCTGGAAAATATTGTAAATTGTACTGTCTGCTGCTTTGTTTGATGTCCTCACAGTAGGAATCTCAAGTGGTATAGCACATGTGACATGTTCATTATTCACCCTGCTGTATGGAACCAGGAGTACCATTGCAGCTACATTCTGTGCCGCACACATTGTTCTCTGAAGGTCTTATCGAAATACCCACATGCCTCCTGTTTGAGAAGGGACCCTCATGGACAATCTCATTTCTTAATGACTAACTGATCTCCTTTCCCACTTGCTTTGATTTTGGATGCCAATGCCCCAAGATTCAAATTTCTTCACCTTGTGGTTAAATCCCTTCAGGTCTGGGCCTGCCCTTTTATTTTAGTGAAATACCACCAGAACTCAGAATTGTTCTCATTCCAGTGCCTTGCGCAAGCCCTTCCCCACTTCACCCACACGTTTGGAAATCCCTCCTTAGACCTTTTCATTCTTCCACATCCGCATCTAAGACCTCATTTAAAATTCACTTCGCTGACCAACTTTTAGTTAACAGTCCGAACATCTCTCTCGGAGCCTTCATTTTTGCCTTATCACTAGACTAGTAATCCAGCAATCTGGATTAACTCTATGAAGTCATGAGTTCCGATCCCTCCATAGCTGCTGGAAGACTTTAAATCAAGTCAATAATAAATCTGCAATAAAGGGTCATGAATAATGATAACGGTAGCTAATATGACAGACCTTTCCAAAATGAGGTCACGTATGCTTCTTGCTGGCTTTCTGTCAGGCCTCTGTTCTCTCCATTAAATACTGCCCCACACAAACAGCAGAGTATCGTGAAAGCTCATGTGGTCCATCAATGCCCGTCAGAAGAGGAAATCTACTGTCCTTATCACACCCAGCCTGTATGTGACTGCAGATGAACTGCAACAGGATTGACTCTTAACTGTTCTTTGAAATGGCCAGGCAAGACCTTTTGGTTTATTGAATTATGCAGTTTAAGAGGGTAGTTCATCACCACTTTCCTTGGGTAAGCCATGATGGCCAACAATTGCTGCTGTAGCCAGAAAGGTTTACATCTCAAGAGAGAATTGAAACAATTGTCACTGAGGATAGACTACATTTATCTCACAATGAAACTGCTGCCTCCAGTTACATCCTATAGATAAGTTTCATTATTACAGATTATACTATACATTTAAAATTAAAAATGTCACAAGATATTTACTATTCTGCATTTCGTTGTCAATTGACAATTTTGGTTGGAAGTGATAGCTTTTGTAAACTTCGGTAATATTGTTTTGCTTAATCTAATCAATGTTGGCTTGATCTCTCTCTTTCTCTCTCTCTCTCTTTCAACATTGGCTTCAACCAGATCAAAATAAATCACTTGGTCACTTTTCCCACTGCTCTTGGGATTTTCAATTAGCTGCTGCATTTGCCTAACAAACCAAAAGTGATCACATCTTGGATATGAATGATCAAAGTTGCAATTAAAATGGACTTATTGCCTAATTCAGCTCCTTCCATTTAGTAATGGATCAAGGCAGGATTCCAAGGGTCATGTTAACAGTGGATGTTAGATTACAGTTTAGAATTCCAGACCAGGCTGGTGTGTACCTTTAAACAGTTACACATATCACATATGAGACATATGAAAGCATGGGGCTCACCCAGAACATCCGCAAGATTAAAGTCCTCCACCAATCTGGCCAGGAACTCCAGAGTGAATCCCTGATCAGCAAAGTCCATGGGGAGGTCTTAGAGAGTGTTGACTACCTTGGGAGTGTCTCTCAGCCAAAGCAGTTATTGATGAAGAGATACAGCACCATCTCCGGTGTCCGAGTGCAACTTTCAATCGCCTGAGGAAAAGGGTGTCTGAGGCCAACAACATCAGATCCGACACCAAGCTCCTGGTTTACAGAGCTGTAGTAGTTCCCGCCCTCCTGTCTATAGCAGACACTTCAAGGCACTGGAGCAGTCCCACCAACGCTGCCTGTGCAAATTCCTGTGACCTCACTCGGAACACAGAAACACCAACACCAGGGTCCTCGACCAGGCCAACATCCCCAGTATCGAGGCATTGACCACCCTTGATCGGCTGCAATGGGCTGGGCACGTCGTCTGCATGAGGCTCCCAGCTCTGAAACGGCAGCCGAGCCCCAGATGGGCAAAGGAAACATTTCAGGGACACCCTCAAGACCTCACTGGTGAAATGCAGCATTCCCACCGAAACCTGGGAATCACTAGCCCAAAACCGTGCAAAGTGGAGAAGGAGCATCCAAGAAGGTGTCAAGCACCTCGAGTCTTGCCATTAGGAAAAAGCGGAAGCCAGCGAAAGGAGTGCACTGCCTCACCAACGCCCCACCCACCCCTTCCCATGACCACCTAGTGCCCCAAGTGTAACAGAGCATCTGGGAGCCACATCAGTCTGTACTGCCACCTACAGACTCACTCTGAGAGTGGAATAGAGTGATCCTCACCTGCTAGGGACTGCCGATGCAGGAGAGGATACTTCAAAACCTGTGGCATTCCACCTACTTGCCTCACCGTCAGTCACTCTGTGTAATGAAGTCAGTATAGTGCCTTCTGCCAGTCATTAATATGTGTAATGTACAGTAATGTCAGCACCCAAAGAGCACAGATTATGTGTGTGAGCGCGTGGTATTGTACACAGTTATGTTGTTAATAAATCACAGGATATTTGACTCAACAAGAACTCAATTCTCCTTGGTATATGTTACCAGCCCTGTTGCATGGAAAATCACAAAGTGCATTTGAGAATGGGTTAGCCTGTCATTTTGGGGGTGGGTTGCAAATAGAGTCATAGTTTCGTAGAGATGTACAGCACGGAACCAGATCCTTCAGCCCAACTTGTCCATGCCAACCAGATATCCTAAATTAATCTAATCCCATTTGCCAGCATTTGCCCATATCCCTCTAAACCCTTCCAGTTGCCTTTTAGATGTTATCATTGTACCAACTCTACCACTTCCTCTGGCAGCTCATTCCATACACACACCACCCTCTGCATGAAGCCCCTCAGGTCCCTTTTAAATCTTTCCGCTCTTACCTCAAACCTATCCCCTCTAGTTTTCAACTCACCTATCCTGGGGAAAAGATCTTGTCTATTTACCCTATCCATGCCCCTCATGATTTTATAAACCTCGATAAGGTCACCCCTCAGCCTTCGAGGTATCAGGGAAAACAGCCCCAGCCTGTTCAGCCTCTCCCTGTAGCTTAAATCCTCCAACCCTGGCAATATCCCTCTAAATCTTTTCTAAACCCTTTCAAGTTTGGCAACATCCTTCCTATAGCAGGGTGACCAGAATTGCACGCAATATTCCAAAAGTGGCCTAACCAATATCCTGTACAGCCACAACATGACCTCCCAACTCCAACACTCAATACTCTGACCAATAAGGGAAAGCATACCAAACGCCTTCTTTACTATCCTATCTATCTGTGACTCCACTTTCAAGGAGCTATGAACCTGTACTCCAATGTCTCTTTGTTCAGCAACACTCCCCAGGACTTTACCATTAAGTGTATAAATCCTGCCCTGATTTGCCTTTACAAAATGCAGCACCTCACATTTATCTAAATTAAACTCAACCCATTGGCCCATCTGATCAGGATCCTGTTGTACTCAGATGTAACCTTCTTCATTGTCCATTACACCTCCAATTTTGGTGTCATCTGCAAACTCACTAACCATACCTCCTATGTTTATATCCAAATTATTTATATAAATGATGAAAAGCAATGGACCCAGTGCTGATCCTTGTGGTGCACCACTGGTCACAGACCTCCAGTCTGAAAATCAACCCTCCATCTGTTTAAATTCTCCCCTGTTTAAGTGGTTGTGAACAATTCTTCACAATTGTTGAATAGATTGTTTGTCACTTAATGAAACAATTCAAAAGCGACTGATGACACATGACAGTTAGGTTAGAGATCTTAAAAAAACTGCAGATGCTGGAATCCAAAGTAGACAGGCAGCAGGTTGAAAGAACACAACAAGCCAGGCAGCATCAGGACGTGCAGAAGTCAACATTTTGGGCATGACTCTTCTTCAGGACTGGGGTTGGGTCTGGGAGGAACTGCAGATAAAGGGAGTGGTGGGGCCAGGGTGGTGAAGTGGGGATAGGTGAACACAGGTAGAGGGTACAACCTGGTTGGTCAATGGGAGGTTGGTGGCTGGGAGGAGTGGAAGGGAATGGGAGCAAGTATGGACTATTTCTGCACCAACTCCACTTGCTCACCTTATCCCCAAAACCTCTGATACCCTTAGTGTCCTAAAACATTGGCGATCTCTGTCTTGAATGTACTCAATGGCTGAACATGTAGGGCCTTCTCTCTTGAAACTCACAAGCCTTGAAAGTGAAGTAATTACTTCTCATTGCAGCTATAAGTAGACAATTCAGTATTTAGAGAGCACTTGCACCCACCTCCCCAGACTCTGAGTGAATTGAGACACAATCAATGTTCTTTTGTAATGATAAAGTTCACCAATCACTTGTTTTAATGGAAGTTGCCAATGGAAGGAATTTTCCTTTGACTTTTTAAATTTAAAAAATATACTTTATTCATAAAAGTCATGTGTAAGTACATGCAAAGGTATGAAAGCACATCTGTACCGTCTTTGTAGAGAGAAAAACACAAACAAAACATTGGAGTTTTGACATTTCTCAAAATTTCGCTGCAGTTGCAAAATGCAAAGGCATTTCCTATTTATGCATGTAACTAGTTATGTTGCTTTGAGGTAACAAGAGGGTCTGACACTGAACAGGCCCTCCTTAAGCTCCAGCAGAAAGACCTTGGTCAGTGGTCAATCTCCACTGCGTATTGGTGGTAGCTGCCCTAAGGCTTTAATGCATCCCTCAGCACATAGTCCTGGACCTTAGAATGGGCCAGTCTGCAACACTCAGTCGAGGTCAATTCTTTACAATGGAAAGCCGACAGGTTTCGGGCAGACCATAGAGCGTCTTTCACCAAGTTGATGGTCCTCCAGATGTAGTCAATATTTGTCTCGGTATGTTTCCCAGGGTACAGACCGTAGAGCACAGAGCCTTGCATCATGGAGCTGCTCGGGACGAATCTCGACAAAAAGACTGCATCTTTCTCCAGACTTCCTTCGCAAAGGCACATTCCAGCAGGAGATGTGTGACAGTCTCTACACCCCCCAGCGGCTGCTTTGAGGGCAGCAGGTGGTGGTGTAGAGAGTCCGGGCATGAATAAAGGATTTCACAGGAAGTGCCCTTCTTCCTACCAGCCAAGTGATGTTTTGGTGTTTGTTGGAAAGTTCTCGTGATGAGGCTCCCTGCACTCTTTGACAGTCTGCTCAGGGGACCATGTGACAGGATCCACCCTCTCCTTTTCCCATAGGGTCTCGACGACACAACGTGCTGACTAGTGTATTTGCTGTCAAAGGTGTTTTTCTTCTGCAAACTATTCCACGGGGGACAGGTGATACAGATCAGTCCAACTGTTTGGAGTGTTCCATGGTAACAGGACCAGTCTCACCCTTCGCAACACCGGGGATAGGTAGAACCTCAGTACGTAGTGAGACTTGGTATTTGCGTACCGAGGGTCTACATACAGCTTGATGCAGCTGCACACAAAGGTGGCTATCAGGGTGAGGGCAGCGTTGGGTAGTTCCTCCCACCTTTTCCAGAGTGTTGTACATGGTGCCCCTGCCGACTTAGTCCATCCTAGACTTCCAGATGAAGTGGACTTTGGTTTGAGTGACTGCAACAGCACTGGCCCTGGCGATAGGCCAGACTTGCACTCTGTATAACAACACTGACAGTACCTCACGCCTGACGACCAGGTTGTAACTTGCAACGGAGAGGGAGTGGTGCTCCCAGTTTCTGCCTCACCTTGGTGATGCACTCATCCCAATGTTTTGCACAAGCTCTGGTCCCTCTGAACCTTATGCCCAGCACCTTCAAGTAACCTGCTCTGACGGTGAAAGGGATAAAGGAATTGGTCGACCCAGTTCCCAAAGCCTTCACATTTGTCTTGATTTACCTTGGTTCCCAAAGCCGGTTTGAACTGGTCACACATGCCCATGAATCTGCACACTGACCATGAATCAGAGCAGCTAATAGTGACATCATCCATCTACAAGGAGGTTTTGACCAGCAAGCCTCCTCCTTCTTTACTGTCTAAATCCAAAACGAGTGTAGTACAGTGCCTTTAAGAGAGATTTGTTCTGTGCTGTTTAGCTTGCTGTGAGGCCTTGCCACAGTGGTGCCAGAATGTCTGCTTCAGAAGCCAGCAGGCAAACAGCTTTGTGCTCCCTGATTATTTTATTTTTAAAATTAGATGAAAGAAACACTAGTGTTTGGAGTCAGGCTGATACAGACCCATGATTTTAGTTGTGCTTTCAGTTGGAGTTCAGAGATAGCTGTTGAACTTATAGAAAGAGTTCTTTCTGTGTGCTGCAGCAAAAGGCTTTGAGTTCACTCTGTGCTGCTAAACTGTTCTTTCAGTGTTCCCTTCTCTTGGACTGGAGGCGATGGCATGTGAGGGAAATCTATTTGGCTGAATTTGCCTTTGCCAAGGGTGTGTTTATGGAATGCTACTATATTGGAACAGTTGATGATTAGTTGTTAAATAATATATACTTTTATTAATTATTCAATAGTTAAACATTAAATATTTCAATAGAGTTAAAGTTATGTCAACTCTTTTTGTTGTTTGTATTTTAACTGTGTTGTGAGAATAAAGTATCTTTTGCTTAAAGAGTCGTGGTGGATCAATCGAATCACATCTGGAACACTGCACCTTAAACTTGCTCATAAATAAAATAACAAGTTAGGGTCTAGGCTGTCTCTCTGATACACTTTAAGGAGGATTTATCTGGTCCAAAACAGTGCACAATTATCTTTTCCTAAGGTTGCTTTTTAGATACAACCTAAGACTTACCTCTTTCCCCCTTCTGTGATTGGTTGCTTCTCTGAAACACCTTGGGATATTTCAATATGTTAAAAGTGCCGCAGAAATGTAAATTGCTGCTGACTCCGTTAATTTTCACTCTGGGTGGTATATATAATGCTTATAAAGGATTTGTAGTGCCTGTTCATTGACAAATGCATGTTTCTAACCTATTTTGTGTTTGCTGTGCATAATGATGTTTTACTTGTCAAAATCTTGTTGACAAGATGTTGTTAAACTTGAAAGGGATCAGAAAAGATTTGCAAGGGTTTTTTGGGATTGGAGGGTTTGAGCTCTACAGAGAGGTTGAATAGTCTGGGGCTGTTCTCCCTGTAGTGTCGGAGGCTGAGGGGTGACCTTATAGAGGTTTATAAAATCATGAGGGGCATGGATAGGGTGAATAGCCAAAACATTTTCCCTAGAATGGGTGGGAGTCCAAAACTAGACGACATAGGTTTAAAGTGAGGGGAGAAAGATTTAAAAGGGACCTAAGGAGCAACATTTCACGCAGAGGGTGGTGTGTGTATGGAATGAGCTGCTAGAGTAAGTGATGGAGGATAGTACAATTACAACATTTAAAAGGCAACTGGACGGGTGTATGAATAGGGAGGGTTTAGAGGGATATGGGCCAAATGTTGATAATTGGGACTAGATTAATTTAGGATATCGGTATGGACAGGTTGGACCGAAGGGTCTGTTTCTGTGCTGTGCAGCTCAATGACTCTCTGACTCTATGTGATTTCACAGAATTTAGATCAATCCGAGATTGATTCAACTATGTGCTTTTTTCGATTTGATTTTGGATTAATTTATGCCTTTGTAACTTCAGTTGAACACTTATTAATTCCAGTTCACTAGTTTGGTTACAGCAACAGTGAATGGATTGATCTTGATAGATACATAGGTGGATTATAAGCAAGTACAAGCTCCCAGAGCGTAGCTTGACCTAAACAATCTTTTCCACAACAGTCAGTGAGTTTGAATGATGCTTCAAACAATTCATTTTAGAAACCTGAGGCAGTGGGAACATTCTCAAGAATTTGAGGGTCAGCTAAACTCTCAATGCTGTTTATTGCAGTTGTCTGAGCACCCCTTTAATGCAGGAACTGCTCATTTCTTATTTATTAGCTTACACTCATGGGTGAGACATGCTGATAATTAATAAAGTGAAAAGACAGTGCATTTGAGAAGCCTGGAAGTAATTTTATCTATTACGTGATTTTAAGAAGACTTCCACTCATCCAGGCTTAAAATGAAAGTTTGAGAATCTTTTAAGACATATTTAATTACGAGTGGTCGCAGTTAACTTGCTCTCTCCCTTTTAAGTCAGTTTGCAACAACTCAGAGGGCTGCTTAATGTCACCAAATTATATGTAGCCACAGGCAATGTAGATACAGTTAGTTAAACAATCAACTCTGTCTGTTGTCCGCTGACCAGAGCTATCAACTTCCACAAGATGAAAGGATGAAGAAATAATTCACTCCTTCCACCGGCATCATTCTAAAGAATATTAACCTTTAAATGGTTTTCAGTTCATCTGATATGCTTCTTTCTTTTCATTCCAGAATTATTTCCTAGGTATTAGTCATTGGGCTGACTTTTGCCAAAGATGGGCTAAGTGTCACTTTTGGAGGGGCGGGGGGTTGCGTTTTCTCTCCCTAAGTTCCAGCGAGTTACCTCGCACAATTGTTTGCTGCTCACCTCATTACATATGCTCCACATCGCTATGGGTGGGCACTCGGCGTACTGGGCACTCACCAGAGGGCAGAGGTTGCTCACCACTTCCAGGATTTGTGTGCCAAGGTTGGCGTAGCCAAAGCCCAGCTGTGTCCCAGGTCAAACACTGCCAGCCCCCAGGAAGTCCAATTCACATTTCACTGCTACACAGATCTAAATGCTGAGAAAGGGAAGTTAGCCAATAGGGAGCTGGAGGAGGCCTTGTGGAGATCATAACCACCCTCTTCACTCCGGACCGCAAAGCAGGCTACAGCTCCAGACCCTGCCAGCCTGTTCTAAAGGTGACACTCGTCTCATTGTCCAGAAAAATGTCCAGCAGGGCAGGAAGGAGGGAAGTGAACCTCAGCAGAGGCAAGTGTCACACTCTTCACTCTGCTCTCTCATAATCACTGTATCGCTGTCACTTCACCCAGATTAGATTAGATTCCCTACAGTGTGGAAACAGACCGCTCGGCACAACTAGCTCACACTGACCCTCCGAAGAGCAACCCACCCAGACCTATTCCCCTACGTTACCCCTGACTAATGCACCTAACACTACGGGCAATTTAGTATGGCCAATTCACCTAACCTGCACATCTTTGGACGATGGGAGGAAACCAGAGCACCCGGAGGAAACCCACGCAGACACAGGGAGAATGTGCAAACTCCACACAGACAGTTGCCCGAAGCAGGAATCGAACCCGGGTCCCTGGCGCTGTGAGGTAGCAGTGCTAACCACTGAGCCATTGTGATCTACCACTTTCACTATTGCAATCAGCAGCTTTCTTCAAAAGCTCTCACTCACATCATCTCAACTCCCAGACTACAAACCCTGAATGCCCTCTGCAATGCCAACTCACTCAACCATCTCACCACCTTTCTCCAACTCGCAGTCTGCACACCTCCACTTCCACCCTACATTAGGTGCACACATAGTAAGAGATTGTACATATGGTAGGAGTAATGAGGTGAAAGTGCCGGTGTTGGACTGGGGTGGACAAAGTCAGAAGCCACATGACACCAAATTCTAGTCCAATGAAATCAGAAGCTTTCAGAGCGCTGCTCCTTCGTCAAGTGGTGACTTGGTGTCGTGTGACATCTGACTTTAGCAAAAATGAGAACCTTTCCCCCATCCCCAACATTACCCAAGTAAGGCAGTGTGGCAGATAGGATGATGGTGCAGGCATTGTGTAGTCCAAGCTGAGAGGTGATCAGCGAGCAGCGATGAAACTTTGGAATATGACTGTGAACTGTGGGACTAAGGTCAATCTCTAAGCTAATGCAAGCATTTAGCTCGTGCCATTATGAATTATACATTTTTCACTTACTTATGGAAATATGTAAGTTGGAACAAAAGGAAACAGGTGTAAAAGCTGCACAACTTGGAAGACTGCACTGACGTCTGCAATCTTGTGTTACTTACAAACTGAGAGATAGTCCACAGGACAGAGGAGCAGGAGTAGGCCATTCAACCATTGAGTCTGCACCTGCAGTTCTTTCAGGTTTTTTTTTAACCTTTGGAGGTTCTGTTTTTGAACTGGACTCTTAACTTTTAAAATCCATTCCAGTCTTATCGATACCATTGACGCCAACATGAACAATGACACTAGGATCAGTCCTCTGCCTCTCCAAGTTCCTCTCCAGCCCTGGTTTGTAATCCCAACACCAGGCAGGACAGCACATCCTTTGGGATTTGCACTCATAGCTGCAGACAACGGTATCTATCCCTTCAATTACACAGTCCCTACCGTGTTTGAACATGATGTCCAAACTTCCGTCATGGTGCTGGTTGTTTGCTTACACTGATGCTGCAGATTTTTCAATCAAGGAGCTGCAGTGTTACCTCGTTAGTTTTGCTAAGCTGAGGGGCCTATCAGGATAACGTATCGGTCTTTGATTTAGAAGACTGCCTGAGCATGTTATCTATTTGAAGCCTCACTCCGACATATTTGTTATTTGAAGTGAATCAAAACACTTGCCCATTAAATCTGCACGGCAACATTTCCTGATTAGATTCTTCTTAATTCCTACCGATACTCCTGAAGAATGTATCAACCTGGGCCAATTTTAAACGTTATCATGGTAAAGTCGCAAGCTGCCCATTATATGGAACATGTGTCCAGCCTCTTAAGATGGGTCACTGCAGACTTGAAAGGAAAACAGGGCAAGCAGGCAGTGAAAGTGCATGTGCCCTTTCGATGTTCAGAGCAGCTTTTTTTTTAACCCGGCCTCCAGGTTCATTGGAAAGTTTGGCTTGACATCTGAGAGAAAGAGGCGCCTTTTCTTAGTGATGTTGCTCTGCCTGTGTCCACCTCCAGGTGCTGTGCGATACATTACATCATTTTAACCACGAGACAAAGGCTAATTCTTTACACATGAAGAGGGGAGTCATCTCTCCTGTCAACCACCTTTCATCTGAATACCTCTTCATCGAACCAGAAGAAAGGCTCAGCAGGTGTTATTAGAGGAGTTGAATTGTATTGGAATACATTCCCCTTTGCCACATCCGACTAATATTTACACAGAGTTACATATAAAATTACGCTGCACAAACAGATCATTTGTCCCCGCGTGTTCCATGTTGGTCTTTGTGCTCCCATCCCTTGTTTTTGTTTTTTTATTATTCATTGAGGGGATGTGGACGTTACTGGCTTGGCCAACATAATTGTCCATCCCTAATTGCCCAGAGGGCAGTTAAGAGTCAACCACACTGCTGGATTCACATGGATGCCAGACCAGATAGGGATGGCAGATTTCCTTCCCTGAAGCTAGGGCATTATTGAATTGGATGGGCTTGTCCCTGACAATAGTCACTCTTAATTCCACATTTAAAAAAAATTGAATTCAAATTCAAACTCCACCACCTGCCCCAGCAGGATTCAAACCCAAATCGCTCAGAACATTACTTGGAGTCATTCGATTAATAGTCTAGCATGAGGCCATCAGTTTAGGTCAGATAGCTGACTTGTGACACCAACGGTGTGGGTTCAATCCCCGCATTGGCTGATGTTACCAGGAATAACTCTCCTTCCCAACCTCTCCCCTCACCTGCAGTGTGGTGACCCTCAGGTTAAACTACCACCAGTTGTCTCTCTCTAGTAAGAGAGAGACCTACGGTTTGGTAAGATGATAGTGACTTTACCTTAGTTTTTAGTCGGAAGTAGAAACGGATGCTAATATTTTTCCACCTGCAGGTCCCTAGCTCAGATATTGGGGCTAATTGTTTCCTCCATCAACTACTCCAACATAAACTGGGGAGTCATGGTTCTTTGGTAATGTGCATCTATTCTGCACAAGGCATTTGACTATTTGGGTAACACAACCATACACATAACAGGGAAAAACACTACTTCAATTTATTTCTATCATACTGTCACTGTTTAGTGTTTTAAATGCATTTGTTTATGCCTGGTATTAGCTGTTATTCACAGTCACATGGATTGCATCTTGTGATCTTGGTTTTGTGAAGACTAACAGTAAGCAGATGGTTTGTAAGATCGTCGAACATGTTTCCTTCTCTAAGTCACTGTTTTCTCTAGAAGCTCCGGGTCTAACCCTTCTTCAGGAGGGTCACACTCGAAACGTCGACTTCTCCACCTCCTGATGCTGCCTGACTTGCTGTGCTCTTCCAGCCTCCTGCCTGTCAATTTTGGATTCCAGCATCTGCAGGGTTTTTTTTTTGTCTGTTCTCTCGAAGCTGTCAGCCTTTCAGACAAATGTAATGGTTCCCTTGACAGCCTTAAACCTTTGACACTATTACATTCCTTTTCTGCTAATAATGGGAGGGAAAGAAAACAAATTCTGTCAGTCACCTTTTAAGTCAGAAATTCTTTTTATCTGAATCATCAGAACTGATAATGAGGGTATCATTTCTCAACTCGGTCAAATAACGTGAATTTCACGATGCTTTCCAGAACTGTTCCTTATTGCTAAGTGTGCAGTTTAAGCACTAAGGTTGGTTCATGCACAAATTTAATAGCTCATATCTATATACAGATGGGAACATAGTTAAAAAGGTACATTATGACTACAGACGTCACTTTAACAATTAGCTGTGAAGAGCTATTGATGCAAAAAAATTTATAATTAATATGTGTATTATTGGAAGTTACCAATATCAACAACTGCTCATTGGCAAGAATAAGGATGGTATATGAGAAGCAGAATAAGCACAACTTGGACTAACCATCAGGAAACTTAACACTTGATTGTATCAGGGTTGGTATTTATAAACAAAGTTATCTCTGCAGGATCTGATTTTGGAAACAGAGGAACGTTTTAATGCCAGTAATGTGGTGATATTATCAGTACCAGGATCTGTTCAGTATCTGAGACAGTGCGCAGCGATTTATTGGTTTAAGATACTGAAGTTGGATTGGGATGGTACGGGAAGGGGAGAAAGGCCAGCCTGCAGTTGTAACTCAAAAATATTCTTTTGTTCTTTTTTATTTGAAAAGGTTCTTCACCCGGAAACCAGCCTGCCTGAACGGTTCGATTCTCTGTCAGATAGACAATGCTGCTGAAGAAGTCTCAGGTCAGGAGTAGCAAGGGTTCCTGCTGCTTGGCTGCGGGTCATTGTGACGGCAGGTAGGGTTTAGAGTTCAGAGAGGAATAGCAAGGAGTTGGAGTGTGAACAGTGCTGTGGTACAGATGTTGCACTCGGAGTTAGAAATGGTTCAAATCAAAATCTTTTTACAATAAACATGCAGGTGAAACATCCACACTTTTACATCTCTCTCACGTTCTCACTGGGAGTCTCTGACTTCCTTTCTCTCGTTGTAAAACAGGTAGAGCAGGCAAGATTCATTTATACAAAATTCTCAACAGAAAAAAAAATCCAACACGTTACTGGCTTCAAAACATTCTCAGTCTTTTCTGGAGAAACTCAGCAGGTCCTGGCAGCATCCGTGGAGAGAAAGCACAGTTAACAGTTTGGGCCCAGTGACCATGGCACGGTGGCTCTATGGTTAGCACTGCTACCTCACAACTCCAGGGTTTGGGTTTCGATGCCATCCTCGGGCGACTGTCTGTGTGGAGTTTGCACACTTACCCCGTGTCTGCGTGAGTTTCCTTTAGGTGCTCCAGTTTCCTCTCTCAGTCCAACAATGTGCAGGTTAGGGTGGATTGGCCATGCTACATTGCCCATAGTATCCAGGGATGTGCAGGCTAGGTGGGTTAGCCATGGGCGATGCAAGGTTACAGGGGTAGGATGCTTTTCAGAGGGTCAGTGTGGGCTGAATGGCCTGCTTCCACACTGTGGAGGTTCTACGATTGTAGAACTCACTGGACAAGATACGTTGGTTCTCCTGCTCCTTAGATGCTGCCTGACCTGCTGCGCTTTTCTAGCACCACACTCTCGACCCTGGTCTCCAGTATTTGGAGTCCTCACATTCTCCTTGCTGAAATGTCCCAATGTTACTATCAGTGGTATACTTAAATACTTTCGACGGATTATGAGAGAGCGTGGCCGTAGAAAGAATGAACTTACAATCAATCCCCAGTACTAAACCAGTTAGGCCATTAGTATAAACCTGTTGATTTAATTACCAAAATGGCAATTTGTTTCTCTTTTGTACTGCTACCCAGAATCACAAATAAATAAACCAGGGAGGGGGTCAAAGATTGTGGAAAAAAGCAGGAAAATGGGGTTGAAAAAACGGTCAGCCATGATTAAATGGCAGAGCAGACTTGATGGGCCGAATGGCTTGATTTCTGCTCCTGTGCCTTATGGTCTTATACCCTTGATCATCAAGGGTGATTTTCCTTCTTTAATGAACTCAGAGTAATCCATACATTGCAAAGAAAACTTATTCTTAAAGAAAATGGCAACACTACAAGTATATCTCACACAACAAAAAGCACAGACACGTTTCTGCAGAGGTGATTGATTTAAAAAAATATAAGGGGAAAATCACCCTTGATGATCAAGGGTATAAGACCATAAGGCACAGGAGCAGAAATCAAGCCATTCGGCCCATCAAGTCTGCTCTGCCATTTAATCATGGCTGACCGTTTTTTCAACCCCATTTTCCTGCTTTTTTCTGCAACCTTTGACCCCCTCCCTTGTCAATCAAGAACTTATCTATCTCTTTTTAAATATACCCCATGTCCTGGCCTCCACAGCCTTCTGTGGCAATGAATTCCATAGATTCACCACTCTCTGGCTGAAGAGGTTTCTCCTTATCTCCATTCCCCCTTTACTTTTAGGCTGTAGACCCTGGGGCATGGAAACAAAGGAGAGAAGGTAATGACTTCTTACATCCTGTGGATTTCCTGTTTACAAAATCGAATCACTGACAGCTGTATACTGATGGTCAATATCCAGTTCTGGATACAGGAACAGAAGGAGGCCATTCAGCCCATTGAGTCTGCTCCGCCATTCAATGAGATCATCAACTCCATTTGTCTGCCTTTTCTCCATAACCCTAGTTTGCCGTACTGATTAAAAGTCTGTTTGCCTCAGCCTTGAATAATCTTAACAATACAATCTCGACATCCCTCTGTGGTAAAGAATTCCACAGGCTGACCACCCTCTGAGAGAACTGGGGAGAAAGTAAACCTGCAGCAAACACTGTTGTGACTGCCACCCAGAGAGATCGTGAAATGGATCTGAACGCTGTGAGCTACTGACTGGTAAAGCAAGAGGTTATGAAGTTGAAATCCCATCATGGCAAATTGTGAAATTGAATTCAATAAACTCGGTTTTTTAGGAGTTATTAGCATGGAGAACGGTCCTCAGCATTTTTGAATCAAGCTGTACTGACAGCCTCACTGGGAGCTGAAAGGAAGGTGAACATCCTCCATTTTCCCAGAGATGGTTCGTGGAGCTGACAGGAACACACAGCTTCATGTAGCATATGCCCCTAATTAACAGCCTATTCATTGAGGTCTATATTTGGATGCATTTTTGGAGGATTGGACGATTGGGAGAATTGAGCTTGGAAATGGCTTCTCACCAGAGGCCAGTGCTCACAACAGCCATGAAAGTTCCTACAAAGACAAAAACACTGCAGCTGCTGGAGTCTAATGTAGACAGGCAAAAGGCTGGAAGAACACAGCAGGCCAGGCAGCATCAGGAGGTGGAGAAGTCGACATTTCGAGTGTAACCCTTCTTCAGGACCCTTATGCCAGCCTCTGTGGTGCAATTGGTTAGCGTGTTTGACTGTTAACCGAAAGGTTGGTGTTTTGAGACCACCTCGGGACGAAGTAACTGTTGGTCCCACTCCATCAGCTTTCTTTGTGAAAGTTCCTACGCCTGGCAGTTACAAACCACAGGCCACCCAATGGCTGCACTGTCACTCAGCTATTAATGAGGGTGACCAGATTCCCAAATGATCAACATGGGGATCCATTGAAACGCCTTGGGAAGCCAGGGTTCCGTGATGATTGCCATGTTGGTTGACCAAGGGAGGGGGCAGCTGGGAGATCATGGGAAGGATTTGCTCTGGAATATGTCCAGCCAGAGTTGACAACCCTGTTCTATGGATCATTTAAAAGAAGCCATAATCAATGGAGCCCTTGATTTCAAATGAAGTTGTGACAATTCCCTTAGAGATGAAAAGGGGCCATGTCTGAGCAGGGATGTACTGGCCCTGGAACATGTTCAGAGGAGGTTTACAAGAATGGTCCCAGGAAAAAAAAGTTTAACATATGAGAACGTTTGAGGACTCTGGGTTTACACTAGATGGAGTTCAGAAGGAATTGGGGGGGAGAGCGGATCTAACTGAACCAGACAGAACACTGAATGTTCTGGACAGAGTGGATGTTGGAAAGATGTTTCTATTAATAGGAGAGATTAGAACCTGAAGGCACAGCCTTAGAGTAAAGGGAATACCCTTTTAAAATGGAAATTAGGAGAAACTTCTTCAGCCAGAGAGTGGTGAATGTATGGAATTCACTGCCACAGAAGGGTGTGAAGTCTAGGTTGTTGAGTGTACTTAAGATGGAGATAGATAAGTTCTTGATTGTCAAGGGGACCAAGGGTTACAGGGAGAAAGCGGGAGAATGGCGTTGAGAAACTTTTCAGCTATGATTGAATAGTGGAGCAGGCTCAATGGGCTGAATGGCATCATTTCTGCTTATAGTCTTACAGGGAGGGATGTGAATTCACTACAATGCAATGTGACGGGATGTGATGTGATGGATGTTTACAGGGAGAAGAGCAACAATTCACACAGACTTTCATCCGCCAAGCCCAGTTTTTAATTGACAACCAGGAAAAAGGTGAAAACCAGGACATTTAAACTGCATATTTTGGAGATTATCACAACACTGGGGCATTGAATAAAAAACTGCAGGTCTGTCTTGTCTGGCCACTCAAATATCTGTGCACTCAGAGTGAAACCAATCAGCAACCCCAAGAACTATCAAAATAAACCAAAAAAATGGATTTTCTCATTCTTAAATAACAAGTACTGTTTGAATACACAAGCAACTGTGTATGCAGAGTAACCACAGAACAGCACGTTGCCATAGATTATTTTATCTGTGTGATGAAAGATGGAGCTTGTTTAATATGCCACTGCCAACTCCGCAGTAATTATGTTTTGTTTTGATAACACAAGGTTTGATGGACTGTCTCATCTTCTGTGATGAAGGTTCCACACAAAGGGAATTGGAAACTGTAGCCTCTTCTGGAGAAACATAATTAGATATTCCTGTTCTTACTTACATTTCAGACATTGTCAAGCTTCCATCTGAATTCTATAGAATGCAACATAAGGCCAGTCAGACCTCATAGAATCCAGACAGATGCTGGAAATCAGAAACAAAAACAGAAATTGCTGGAAAAGCTCAGCAAGTCTGTACAGAGAGATTAGAGTTAACGGTTCGGGTGCAGTGACCTTTCCTCAGAACTGGTGATAGCTAGGAGAAGGTTGCTTTTTATGCAGAAGATAAAGTGTGAAGAGATGGTAAGGAGTAAACAATAGGTGGGAATAGGGCTACCTAACCTGCACATCCCTGAACACAATGGGCAATTTAGCATGGCCAATCCACCTAACCTGCACATCCCTGAACACAATGGGCAACTTAGCATGGCCAATCCACCTAACCTGCACATCCCTGAACACAATGAGCAATTTAGCACGGCCAATCCACCTAACCTGCACATCCCTGAACACAATGAGCAATTTAACATGGCCAATCCACCTAACCTGCACATCCCTGAACACAATGACACAAAAAGGAAATGGAGAGACTGGGCATTTTTTTTAATGCAAAAGATTGATAGGATATGGAATGTTGTGCCATGGAACGGTGGTGAAAGCAGAGTCTATGATAACTTTTAAAGGAAAATCAGGCAAATACTTAAAAAAGGAGAAAATGTCAAGAGGGTAAAGAGCTGCCAGAAGATGAGCTGGAGGCTGTTACAATTGCAACATTTAAATGGCATTTGGATGGGTATATGAATAGGAAGGGTTTGGAGGGATGTGGGCTGGGTGATGGCAGGTGGGACTAGATTGGGTTGGCATGGACAGGTTGGTCTGAAGGGTCTGTTTCTATGCTGTATATCTCTATGACTCTATGACAAGAGTAAACACTATCGATTTGCAAAACCATCCACCACACATCAGTGAAAGGCAGGAACAAAAACAGAAATTGCTGGAAAAGCTCAGCAGGTCTGAAGAGAAATTAGAGTTAACGTTTTGGGTCATAGAATTCCTACAGCGTGGAAACAGGCCATTTGGCCCACTTTGACCCTCTGAACAGCAACCCCACTCAAACCCACCTCTTCCCTGTAATACTGCATTTCCCCACAGCTAATCCACCCAACCTACACGTCCCTGGACACTCTGGGCAATTTAGCATGGTCAGTCCACCCTAACCTACACATCTTCGAACTGTGGGAGGAAACCCACGCAGACACGGGGAGAACGTGCAAACTCCACACAGAGAGTTGTCCAAGGCTGGAATCCAACCCAGGTCCCAGGCACTGTGAGGCACCAATGCTAACCACTGAGCCACCATGCGACATGAGTCCAGTGACTCTTCTTGAGAACGGGGTGGTAGCTAGAAATATGTCGGTTAGTATGCAGAAGATAGGGTGGGGAAAGGGGGTAAGGAATAAACTATAGGTGGAGATAAAGCCCAAAGTGAGAGAAGAACAGTTGGACAGACAGCCTAGCATAATGAATAGCTGATAATGGGGACTGTAAGTGGCGAACGATGGGTTGTGTGTGACAGCAGACCATGTGACAACAAGACCCGATGCTTAGAGGTTGGGGTGAGAAGATGCGCCAAGCCGTGAAATTGTTGAACTCGATATTGAGTCCAGATGGCTCAAAATGTTAACTCTGATTTCTCTCCACAGATGCTACGAGACCTGCTGAGCTCTTCCAGCAATTTCGGTTCTTTCAGTTTTTACTCAAGGGAAGTCATGTTTTACATCCTCCGATCTTTGCGGAGATTGGCATTACCTTCTGAGTGTAATTGGTTTTATACACAGAGCTTTAAAGTGTCTGCTCCATGTTTCCAATTCTTTGTTGCCAGCAATGTCCATAGCTTTATTTCTGAGTCCACACTCAGGCTTAATTAATCAAGCACAGTGAGCACAACCAGTAAGCAGACTCAAATCATCAAACACAGAACAATTGTACTCTGCAGCAGAAGATTGAAGCAGGAGAGATTCTTTGTCAGTCATGTGTTGGGATGTAAGCTGGAACTCCTACCATCTTTTCCATACAACCCTTTCCTAGCTGCTATTTCTTCAGTTGTAAAGAAAGGTCAAAGTATTAACCCTGTTTTCTCTCCAAAGCTAATGCCGGTTTCTCCAGCAACTTGAGTGAATTGTAACAAACCACCAAAAGGGCATGGAATTAAATGGACAGTTATCTTAGAGTGAGCGTGACAGTCCAAATGGCTTCCTTATAGATTGTAAAATGCCACAGCTGATCAGCTGTCCACTCCATTTCCTGCCTATGGTTTTCCTGACCTTGGTGTCTGTGTATGTGGAGCAGAAATCTTTCATCTAGCTTTCTAAAATTCTGTGGGTCTGCCTTAAAATACCAAACACAGGTGGGGGCTGCAGGGTGACCTCTTCTCAATATTAGAAACATGTGTTTAGTTAGACCATTTGGCACTGGTGGCTTTGTCCTATTAGCACTGAGCTTTCAGTGAATAGGGTCTACACAGCCTATGCCAAATTGGAGTGAATTTCTACCTGATGAAGGATGTTGACATGAGTTGCAGTTTAACTGATAAAAGGCTTGAACTGCGACGTGCCTGAAATATTGAGATCACAGATCATCAACTTCTAATCAAGAGGTTTGAGTGGCAATATAGCATTGCTGTATTGGCACACATTGTTCCAAATATTTGCCAGCATCATACCAGCATCCTCTATAATGTATTGGCCAGCTACTGATGGGAGCTCTCGTGTAGAGATGTGGAGGGATTAGTGTTTCTCTGTGATATGAATTTAAATCTCAGATGGATGAATTGTTATACTTTCTCCTCATTAGATAAGAGCTTAATGACTGCAGTCAAACTCAATGCTAAGTATCCCAACCAGTGAATGTGAGTTCATTTACAACACTTCCCTTTTAGCCACGGTTGGCCATAATGGAGCAAATTCATTTTAACATGACCATAAATGAGTGAAGGGGATGTTTTCTGAGAGTGAGATTTACCACAAGGTCATATTAAAACAACACTGCATCCCCTGTAAGTTGGTGCCACTCCAATCTTGGCCCAAGCTGGCAAATTTCCTCAACCTTGCTTCAAATTCCGACTGGCCTCCCTCCTTCATGTGAAGCCTCTTAGCTTCATTTCTTCGACTTCCTCATCTTCATCTCTGGGAACACGTGAACAACGTATTGTAGGCTGATGCTTACAGCTAGGCAAAAGTGAGGACTGCAGATGCTGGAAACCAGAGCTTAGATCAGAGTGATGCTGGAAAAGCACAGCAGGTCAGGCAGCATCTGAGGAGCAGGAAAATCAACATTTCGGGTAAAAGCCCTTCATCAGGAATAGCAAACACAGGTAGTGGCTTCAGGGTGACCTCTTCTCAATATTAGAAACATGTGTTTAGTTCGAACACTTGGCACTTGTGGCTTTGTCCTATTAGCACTGAGCTTACAGCTTACAGCTGTTTCGATTACATTACAAACATCCGATTGTGTCGGAATGCTATTCTGTTCTTCACGTTTCAGTTCCCTGTTTCTACTTGCTTTAATGCCTTCACTTCAACACCATTGCTTCCACTTCCTTGTTCCTTAATCAAAACCCACCCGTCTCTTCTTCTTCCTGAATTTCGAAGGGACTGTTCTCTTTAAGAAACCCTGGTCCATTTTGCAGTTGTTGTGGGTATGTTCGCCGAGCTGGGAATGTGGTTTCCAGGTGCTTCATCCCCTTTTCTCGGTCCACATCCTCAGTGCTGTGGAGCCTCCTGCGAGGCGTTGGAGCACTGTGTTGGTTGGAATTTACTTGGTTTTGTTCCCACTGTTTCTGGTTGCTGGTTCCGATTGTTTGTGTAGTGGGCGGTATATTGGGTCTCAGTCAACGTGTTTATTGATAGAAGAGTGCCAAGCTTCTAGGAATTCTCGGGCTGTCCTCTGTTCGGCTTGTCCTATTATTGTTGTGTTGTCCCAGTCGAATTTGTGGTCCTTGCCGTCTGTGTGTAGAGATACTAGGGCCAGCTGGTCATGGTGTTTAGTGGCTAGTTGATGTTCATGAATGCGGATTGCCCTTCATAGTGTTTTGTGCAGTCTCTTGTACACCACGTTTGTCCTGCACATGATGGGTATTGGATCTGTTGTTCTGGTGAGTTGTTGTCTGAGCATGGCTGTCGGTTTATGTGCTGTCATAAATCCGAGTGGTCGGAGGAGTCTAGCTGTTAGATTGACGGGGACAACACAACAATAATAGGACAAGCCAAACAGAGGACAGTCTGAGAATTCCGAGAAGTTTGGTGCTCATCCATGCTCTGTCAACATAGACCCAATAAACTGGCCACTGCAACGCACAATTGGAAGCAGTGGGAATGAAACCAAATAAATTTTCACCCACACAGTACAGCTTCACAGGAGGCTCCACAGCACTGAGGGGACGAAACATCGGCAAACCAAATTCCCAGCTCGGCAAACATACTGACAACAACTGCAACCAACACCCGACCTACAAACCTTTACACGAACACTAGACCATTTTCTCATTAACAGTCATCACCTGCTACCTTACCCACCCATAGCTGTCTCCAGCTATGGAACCTCAATCTCTCCTTCCATCCAGGACTCCGTCCAGACCAATCAGTGATTTATTGGGATCCCCAAACGAGAGAATAGTAATCAACAAATGACCTCACCAGAAACATTGAAAAGCAAGATTTCATTCTATGTCTGTACCTTTGACAGTCAAATCAAAGCAAATATAGATTATACATTCCACAGTAGACACAACAAATTTACGTTGTGTTTTATTCCAAGGTGACCTATTAGTATATCTGTGGTGAATGTTCTGTTGCAATTTTGCCATCTGTGATCTCGCATCTTGGATCAGTCCAAAGAACAGATGAGGAGGTGAAACCCTGTTCAAATCTCCAAAGGGACGAAATGTCGGATACTGAAAGTACGACTCCCCTGACAAATGGTAGAGAAAAGAATGATCCCAACTCCCAACCCAAACAGGTTTCCAACCCAGGAGTACAGACAGGTGCAGAGGAGAGTCAATGGTCACACATACGGCAGATATATCCCAAAGGAGGTGACGGTGTCAATGAAAACCATGGCTCTTCTTCAGTTAACCAAGAGGAGAGTCTCCACCTCAGTCTCTGAGGATATTCAGGATACCCTCTGAACCTGGGGCCCACTGCCCCCTTGTCTTTTTCATGAAATAGACAGTAACATTTATTGCAACATGGAAATACCAGGTGTTTTGGGTGTAATGGTTTTTCACCCAATTTATATCGAAAATTGAGATTGATAGAATTCTGAACAGTTGGGGAATCGAGGATTCTGGGGAAAGGGCAGGAAAGTGGGCATGAGGAGTGTCAGATCAGCCATAATCCTACTGAATGGTGGATCAGGCCCGATTTTGGGTCAGTGGGGGGGGGGGAGATGAATTGCCTATTCCTGCTCCGAGTTCTTAAGTTCAATAATCATTAATTGTGCTGAAGAGAAAGTGCGGACTGCAGATGCTGCAGATCAGAGTCGAAAAGTGTGGTGCTGAAAAAACACAGCGGGTCAAGCGGCATCCGAGGAGCAGGAGAGTCCGACCTTTCGGGTATAAGTCTTTTTAAGAGCAAATAGGAGAGAGGGGAGTGGGGGAAACAGGTTCTGTTGAGCAAGTGCCACTCGAGGAAGAGGGGTTTGGCACCTTGGAATGGTGGGTGGTTCCCAGCTAGGCCCAGGGCACCCTGTGATTTATGTCCCCCATTTGCTTCCTTCCTTTGTTCATGCTAACTATTAAAAATGGCCTTCTACTCCAGTCAGCTGCCCATGCCTGCTGTATTATGGCCTGGGCAGTCTATCCTGTGGAACAAGAGGCTTAAGCGTGAAACGAAAGGAGCCACAGCCCGAATACATCAGCTTCATTTTTTTTTTGGTGGGAGGAGTGACAGCGAGGACCAGAGGCCCGACAGGAAGGTAAATTTTAAAGAATATAAAAGCTTATTTCAGGAGTTCAGCATGCTTCATACTTTTTTGGCAGCAGTTGGAGTGGGAGGAGTGACAGCGAGGACCAGAGGCCTGGTGGGAAGGTAACATTTTAAAAGATATAAAGGTTTACCTCACGTATAGGCAGAGCGCACAGTGAGCAGGAGCAGACACGGGATTGCTGGGTAAGAGAGGCTTTATACTTGGGTGGTTGTTTTACCTGAAATACTACTCGGGTAGTTTCTCCCACCCATCATCCTCCTCCAACCAAAAACAGGTTCTGCGCGCCAATTGGTAAGGTAATTTGTTTCTTTTTGTTTTAGTTTTTTCCGTAGTCTTGTTGGGAATTTCGAATAGTGGGAATGGAGGTGAGGGCAGTTGAATGTTCCTCTTGCAGAATGTGGGAGGCAAGGGTCACCACTAGTGTCCCTGCTGACTACATCTGTGGGAAGTGCACCCAACTCCAGCTCCTCGAAAACCGCATTAGGGAACTGGAGCTGGATGAACTTCGGATCATTCAGGAGGCAGAGGGGGTTATTGAGAGGAGTTACAGGGAGGTAGTCACATCTCAGGTACAAGAAAAAGGCAGATGGGTTACTGTCAGGGGATGGAAAGGGAACCGGCAGGTAGTGAGGGGATCCCCTGCGGACATTTCCCTCAACAACAAGTATACCATTTTCGGATACTGTTAGAGGGGATGACTTACCAGGGGTAAGCAGTGGGACACAAGTTTCTGGCACAGAGTCTGTCCCTGTTGCTCAGAAGTGGGGGGGGCGGGGGGGGGGGGGGGGGGGGGAGGTGGTGAGGAGCAGAGCATTCGTCACTGGGGACTCCATACTTAGGGGTACAGACAGGAGGTTCTATGTGAACGAGAGAGACTCACAGTTGGTGTGTTGCCTCCCAGGTGCCAGGATCCATGATGTCTCTGATCCTGTTTTTGGGATCCTTGAGGGGGATGGGAAGCAGCCCCACGTTGTGGTCCACATAGGTAACAACGATATCAGTAGGAAGAGAGGTGGGGACTTAAAGCAGGAATTCAGGGAGCTAGGGTGGAAGCTTAGAGCCAGAACAAACAGAATTGTTATCTCTGGTTTGTTGTCCATGCCACATGCCGCTAGCGAAGCAAGGAATAGGGAGAGAGTGGAGTTGAACCCGTGGCTACAGGGTTAGGGCAGGAGGGAGGGGTTTGGATTCTTGAATAATTGGGGCTCTTTCTGGGGTAGGTGGGACCTCTACAAACAGGATGGTCTACACCTAAACCAGAGGAGTACCAGGATTCTGGGGGGGATATTTGCTAATGCTCTTTGGATGGGTTTAAACTAATTCAGCAGGGGGAATAGAAACCAAAATTGTAGTTCGAGTATATGGGAGGATGAGAGTAGCGAAGATTGCAAGAAGGCACCGGCAGGCAAGAAGTTGGTTTGAAGTGTGTCTACTTCAACGCCAGGAGCATCCAGAATAAGGTGGGGAACTTATAGCATAGGTTGGTACCTGGGATTTCGATGTTGTGGCCATTTCAGAGACATGGGTAGAGCAGGGACAGGAATGGTTGTTGCAGATTCCAGGATATAGAGGTCTCAGTAAGCACAGAGAAAAAGGTAAAAAGGGGATGGTGTGGCACTGTTAGTCTAGGACAATATTACAGTTTCAGAAAGGACAAAGAACAAAGAAAATTTACAACCCAATCCAAATCTACTGTTTAAACCTGCCGCCCAATTCCTAAGCATCTGTATCCCTCTGCTCCCCACCTACTCATGTATCTGTACAGACGCATCTTAAATGAATCTACCGTGCTTGCCTCTACTACCTCCACTGGCAACACGTTCCAGGCACCTACCACCCTCTGTGTAAAGTACTTGCCGCGTGTATTCCCCCTTAAACTTTTCACCTCTCACCTTGAAAGCGTGATCTCTTGTTATTGAATCCTTCACCCATTTGAGGATTCCTCTACTGAGAGAGGATGGACATGAGATTAGAAACAGCAAAGAAGAGACTACCCTGATGGGAGATTTCTGCAGGCCTCCAAATAGTTCCAGAGATGTAGAGGATAGGACAGCAAAGATGATTCTCAATAGGAGCGAGAGTAACAGGGTAGTAGCTGTGGGGTCTTTAACTTTTCAAATATTGACTGAGAATACTATCGTTCAAGTAGTTTAGATGGGTCAGCTTTTGTCTAATGTGTGCAGAAGGATTTCCTAACTCAGTAGGTAGACAGGCCAATAAGGGACAAGGGACATTAGATTTGGTACTGGGTAATGAACAGGCCATGTGTAAGATTTGGAGGTAAGTGAGCACTTTGGTGATAGTGACCACAATTCGGTTATGTTTACTTCAGTTAGGGTTAGGGTATATAGTGCAGGACAAGAGTTATCACTGGGGGAAAGGCAATTAAAATGTGAGTAGGCAAGATTTAGGCGCATAGGAGGGGGAAGGAAACTACAGGGGATGGGCACAATTGAAATGTGGAGCTTATTCAAAGACCTGCTACTGCGGATCCTTGATAAGTATGTACCGGTCAGGCAGGGAGGCAGTTGTCAAGCGCGAGAGCCGTGGTTTACTAAGGAAGTTGAATCTCTTGTCAAGAGGAAGAAGAAGAAGGCTTATGTTAGAATGAGATGTGATGGCTCAATTACGGTGCTTGAGAGTTACAAGTTAGCCAGGAAAGACCTAAAGAGTAAGCTAAGAAGTGCCAGGAGGGAACATGAGAAGTCATTGGCAGATAGGATCAAGGAAAACCCTAAGGCTTTCTATAGGTATACCAGGACTAAAAGAATGATGAGAGAAAGATTAGGGCTAATCAAGCATAGTAGTGGGAAATTGTGCGTGGAGTCAGAGGAGATAGGGCAAGTGCTAAATGAATACTTTTCATCAGTATTCACACTAGAAGAAGGCAATGTGATCAAGGAGAATACTGAGATATAGGTTACTAGACTAGATAGGATTGAGGTTCACAAGGAGGAGGTGTTAGCAATTCTGGAAAGTGTAAAATTAGATAAGTCCCCTGGACTGGATGGGATTTATCTGAGGATTCTCTGGGAAGCCAGGGAGGACATTGCTGAACCCTTGGCTTTGATCTTTATGTTGTCATTGTCTACAGGAATAGTACCAGCTGACTGGAGGATAGTAAATGTTATCCCCTTGTTCAAGAAGGGAAGTAGAGATGACCCTGGTCATTATAGACCTGTGAGCCTTACTTTAGTTGTGGGTAAAGTGTTGGAAAGGGTTACAAGAGATAGGAGTTATAATCATTTAGAGTGGAATACATTGATTAGGGATAGTCAGCATGGTTTTGTGAAGGGTAGGTCATGCCTCACAAACCTTATTGAGGTCTTTGAGGAGGTGGCCAGACAGGTGGATGAGGGTAAAGCGGTTGATGTGGTGAATATGGATTTCAGTAAAGCATTTGATAAGGTTCCCCATGGTAGGCTATTGCACAAAATACAGAGGCATGGGATTGAGGGTGATTTAGTGGTTTGGATCAGAAATTGGCTAGCTGAAAGAAGACAGAGGGTGGTGGTTGATGGGAAATGTTCATCCTAGAGTTCAGTTACTAGTGGGGTACCACAAAGATCTGTTTTGGGTCCACTTGTATTTGTCATTTATATAAATGACCTGATTGAGGGCATAGAAAGTTAGTAAATTTGCGGATGACATTCAGGTTGGTAGAGTTGTGGATAGTGACGAAGAATGTTGTAGGTTACAGAGAGACATAGATAAGCTGCAGAGCTGGGCTGAGAGGTGGTAAATGGAGTTTAATGCCAAAAAATGTGAGGTGATTCACTTTGGAAGGAGTAACAGGAATGCAGAGTTCTGGGCTAACGATAAGGTTCTTGGTAGTGTAGATGAGCAGAGAGATCACGGAGTTCATGTACATAGATCCCTGAAAGTTGCCACCCAGGTTGATAGGGTGGTTAAGAAGGCATAGGGTGTGTTAGCTTTTATTAGAAGAGGGATTGAGTTTCGGAACCATGAGATCATGCTGCAGCTGTCAAAACTCTGGTGTGACTACACTTGGAGTATTGTGTACAGTTCTGGTCACTGCATTATAGGAAGGATGTGGAAGCTTTGGAAAGGGTTCAAGGCGATTTATTAGGACATTGCCCAGAATGGAGGGAAGGTCTTACGAGGAAAGGCTGAGGAACTTGAGAGGTGACTTAATTGAGACATATAAGATAATCAGGGGGTTAGATAGTTTGGACAGTGAGAGCCTTTTTTCCTCAGATGGTGATGGCTAGCACGAGGGGACATAGCTTTAAATTGAGGGGTGATAGATATAGGACAGGTGACAGAGATAATTTCTTTACTCAGAGAATAGTAGGGGGTGTGGAATGTACCACCTGCAACAGTAGTAGATTCGTCGACTTTAAAGGCATTTAAATGGTCATTAGTTTGATAAGTAGGATTGGATGCTTTACTGGCTTAAAGGCACAACATTAATACAGCATTGTGTTGTGGGCTCACACAGTTTGCTAAAGTTATAGGCAACTGCACAAAGCCTGTTCATTACAATCCAGGGGGCTCACCTTGAATTTACACCGCTATGTTTGAATGCAGGCAAGTAGCAGTTTTTAAAAATTCATTTGTGGGACTTGGGCATTGCTGAGTGGCCAGCATTGATAGCCCATCCCCATTTGCCCTTGAGAAGGTGGTGGTGAGCTGTCCTCTTGAATCACTGCAGTCCACTTGCTGTGGGTTGACCCACAATGCCAGAATTCCAGGATTTTGACCCAATGACTGTGAAGGAACAGCGGTATATTTCCAAGTCAGGGTGGTGAGTGGCTTCGAGGGGAACCTGCAGGTGGTGGTGTTCCCAAGTACCTAATGCCCTTGTCCTTCTAGATGGAAGTGGTCAAGGATTTGGAAGGTGCTGTCTGAGTATCTTTGGTGAATTTCTGCAGTGCATCTTGTAGATAGTACACACTGCTGCTACTGAGTGCCGGTGGTGGAGGGATTGAATGTTTGTGGATGTAGTGCCAATCAAGCGGGTTGTTCTGTCCTGGATGGTGTCAAGTTTCTTGAGTGTTGTTGGAGCTGCACCATCCAGGCAAGTGGGGAGTATTCCATCATACTCCTGACTTGTGCCTTGTAGGTGGTGGATAGACTCTGGGGTGTCAGGAGGTGAGTTACTCGCTGCAGTATCCCTAGTCTCTGACCTGCTCTTGTAGCCACTGTGTTTACATTTATGCGGTGAGTCCAGTTGAGTTTCTAGTCAATGGTAACCCCAAGGATGTTGACAGTGGGGGATTCAGTCATGGTAATACCGTTGAATGTCAAGGGGTGGTGGTTAGAGCGTTTCTTATTGGTGATGGACATTGTCTGGCATGTGTCTGACAAGAATGTTACTTGCCACTTGTCAGCCCAAGCCTGGATATTGTCGCAAATGACTGCTTCAGTATCTGAGGAGTTGCAGATGGTGCTGAACACTGTGCAATCATCAGCGAACATCCCCACTGCTGACCTTATGACAAAGGGAAGGTCATTGCTGAAGCAGGTGAAGACTTTTGGGCCAAGGGACTCTGAGGGACTCCTGCAGAGATGTCCTGGAGCTGAGATGACTGACCCTCCATCTTCCTTTGTGCCAGGTATGACTCTAACCAGCGGAGTGTTTGCCCCGATACCCATTGATACCAGTTTTGCCAGGGCTCCTTGATGCCAAACTCGGGCAAATGTGGCCTTGATTTCAAGGGCAGTCACTCTACCTCACCTTCTTTTTAAAAATCACATTCAAGACAGTGTGGCTGAACCATGATCTATATGAGCAAGATTCCTGAAATACAAAAAGAAATCACAGTTTAAAAATCCATTCACGACAAGCTGGTATTCCAACACCGTTCAATGTTTGAAAACTGAGCCATTTCACGAAGAGCCATGTTAGACTTTATAAAGAAAACGTTTTTGGTGGTTCAGTGGCGTTCAGGGAACTTTAGTTAATAGTGTGCTTAAATGGATGCTCTTGAAAAGCTTGTGCTTTGTATTACTTTAATACAGTTTTGAGTTACAATGTGGGTGGAAGTGCAAAAAGGGATAGTTGTCTCTTTAATGTGCAAAATGACAGTGTGATAAAGCTGCTGGAGCACAGAATCTCACTGTTATTGTGTAATGAATGTTTCTGATGCCTCTCAGCTACTGAAAAAGTGATGGTGTCTTTGTTCATCCTCAGATATAATGCTAACTTTATACAGAGTTCAAAAGGCTGGGATGCTCCCCATACGTAACCCAATACCCTTAGACTTCTGTTGTCCTCCTCCAGGGATGCTTTTATCGGGGTATTGTTGAACTGCACAGCCCCACTCTGCTTAACATGTAACCCCTTATTATAATGCATTGCTTCTTTAGACTGGGCTTAACTTTGAAAAATAACTGCTTTGGTTACTGTTTGTCTTTTTTTTTAACCCGCACAATAAAGTGAGGCATATATTACGGGCAGTGGCATTGCAATGTCCCTACGGAATGTCATTTGAATGGATAGTGCCTGCAAAGAGAAATGTGAGTCACCTCCACGTTGTCGCGGAATCCTCTGACCTGGAGTTCAACTATTGCACTTGACGTTGTACACGGTAATTGTGTAAGAGCAGTTAGGATACAAAATCTTGGAACCCCACAATTTTCGCTAGATTTGAGATTGGACTTTGGAACATCAATGCAGCTATGTGGGCTGCATTTTGATTCTTAAGCAAACAGAACAGATGCAATATCATGTGCACCAAGCCAAAGACAATGCAACAGGTCTGCTTTCAATTAGTCAAAAGGGTGGATTTTACTTTCCTATTGTGGGCAGCTTCTGCCATCAGGTTAAGACCTAACTATTCTCCCTGATTCTAATTTATTTTTGTTTTTGCAATGTTAACATCCTCAGTAATACCGGATGATAGATAAGCAGTGGAATTAAGGACATGTATCCACATGTATAGCACAAACAGCTGTTCAAGAAATGGCTGCCCTGCGATAATGGCTGTCTTTAATGAGTGTTTCTCTCCCCAAGGCTGTGACAAGTCCTATCCTGAGGCCACCATCAATCAATGCCAACTGATCTCACAACCAATACAAATTCACTCCACATTATACCACTAATGATGAAAGATGGGACAGAAACTGAGACTTCAAGCTATTAAAATGACCAGTAAGCATCAAAGCATCTGCCGCTAAATCAGAATAAACGGGTTCGCTTTACAATCCAAAGAAAAATCCGCTGAATCCTGTAAACTGTAATTCCTCTGCTCTGATAGAAAAATAGAGGTTTTCTGCAAGACAGTTGCTACGTTTTGTCAATCCAGATCAATGTTTCCTATTGTGGCCAGATCTTGCTGAGGCATCCATTGCTGAGGGATCTATTGGTGAGGGATCTGTTGCTGAGGGATCTGTTACTGAGGGATCTGTTACGAGTTGGGTTTTTCATTATTAGTGCCATATTTCGGATTTCTTTCCAAACAGATTTAAATGGTGAACCATGGCAGACTATTTCATTTTATTGGGAAGAATACAGATAACACAGGTGGCCCGTGCTTAGGTGCAAATCTACAATGGGTGTCATTTTAATGCTCACTATGTGTCGGCACAAATGTCCAAAATCTGAAACTCTGATGCAACCTGTCCCAATTCTGATTTTAGTAGAGGCTGCAATGGTATATTAATCTGCTTTTTAAGGGCAGGCTGATTTACTTAAATGTGTCAATCAAACTATAATGATAGAAGTCGCCCTCCCCATTGACATGTTCCCATCTCCTCCCAGCATGCACCCTGACCTCTGACCCATGACCCACTTTCCTCTCCATCAACCTCTGCTCCAATATCTGATATAAACTGTGATCTCCCAGCCAAGCTGGAACCCCCTCCTCCCTCCCTGCTCCTTGGCTATCACCTGCAAAGACAAACGTCCCTTGCCACCACCCCAACCAAACACCCGACTGGCCAGCTGGTACCAAGGAAACCGAGAACGAAATGTCAAACAACATTAATTCACTCATTAAGCGACAGCTTCAGCCATCACCATCTCATCCACATTCCTGCAACCAATATTCCAATGCCAATTTACATAACCGCCTGTCAAGGAAGATGATGGAGTTCATGATTATTGATTCAGTCAAGTACATTCAGGAAGAGTTGCAGCTGTAGCATGTGGGAGTGACTGGACACCTATGTAATCGCCAGCAGTAAAGGGAAATGGTGGCAGAGCAGTAATGCTGCTAGACTAGCCATCCAGAACTCAGGTTAACATTCCAGGGACATGGGTTCGAAACCCACCATGGAAGATGGTGACATTTGAGTTTAATAAAAATCTGGAATAAAAAGCTAGCCTCCTTCAAGCATTGTAGGGAAAACGTCTGGTTCACAAATGCCCTTTAGGGAAGGAAACCGGCCTTATCTTGCATCCATCCAGACCCACACCAATATGGCGGACACGAAACTGCCTAAGGGTGAGCAGTAAATGCTGGCCTAGCCAGTGGTACCCATATCCTGTGAACAAAAAGAAGAAAGGCTTGAAGCTAGAGTCAGAGCTTCAGATGTTGAAATGCAACAGCAAGGGGTAGATATACTGAGACACTTTGTTCCAACTCCCTCCACCTCCCCCCGACATTCAGTACTTCCACTTGTTCGACAGGTTCAATACTCTCACAGCTTTTGTGGATATCAGCAGGGTCTGCAGCTGGAAGAATAATGAGCAAACTCATCACAGCACAATAGAGCAGTGAGCCATCCAAACAGGGGAGACAGTTCAAGAAAAGAATGCAGCTGTTGTGGGGTAACACTCTGGGGGACGGATGCTGTTCTGTTCAGTTGAGCATAGGAGTCCTGAAGGGTGTGTTGCTTGCCCAGTGCCATGGTTAAAGACATCTTCTCAGGGCAAGAGAACAGCGTGGAATGGAAGGGGAAGGAGAGCCAGTTGTCATTGTGGATGTATTAACTATTTGTATGATTGCAGTGTGTACCTTTAGATAGTCAGATTACATCAAAATATGTGATGTTCCAGTGTAAACTTCCTTGCCTCACCTTCAGTAGCCACAGTGCAATGGAGTCAGTGCTGTGTGTAGTCAGTCAACCACAGACAGAGTTACAGTTACATAATGTCACGGTAACATTAGTAAGCAGACTATGTTTGAGTCTGAAGATTTATAACAGTATAAGTAGTTCTTATTGCTCATAACCTTCAAGGTACCTGTCTCAACAAGAATTGAGTCTTCCTGATTTATGCTATATGGGCTAACATATCAGAAAGTATGCAGCCTATTCACACTGACAGTGTCAGATGACCAAAGAAATCATATCACTAACACCATAGTAGGACTAAGACTTTTCCTGAAAGAGAAGGAAGAGTCAACGGTAAAATCGAAAAACAAAATGTCACGACCACAGCTTATTAACTTTATTTTTGGTCAGTGGACTAAAAGAAAGTCGCTGTTTTAAACCAAGGAAACCATGCAAAGAAAATAAAAGCCAAATACTGTGGATGCTGGAAATCTGAAGTAGACACAGAAATTGCTGGCGAAGCTCAGCAGGTCTGGCAGCCTCAGTAGAGAGAGAAACAGAATTAATGATTTGAGACTGATACGTCTCTACGTTTGAAAATGAAAGACCCCAGCCACAGGACCTGCAGGCAATGAGAGGGTCAGCTCTCCTATCAAAGCCGAGCTGTCTCCTGAGTCATAGGGGACTTTCACAGAATGTCACTTTTGGCATCTTCAGCCACAAGGCCTCTTTCTTAGTGCCTGGGGGGCTTATGCCAGAAACGTTGATTTTCCTGCTCCTCGGATGCTGCCTGACCTTTTCTAGCACCACACTTTTTGACTCCCTCTCGGTGCATCCTTCTGAGAAGAACTATGCAGGAAAATGATGAACAGACTGTGGGGCCTGACATCTGAAGACCTCTGGGTCTTTCTTGTCCTCCTGCTTTGGCCTACTTCTTCATCGCCTCACTTCAGTCCCTCAGATCCGGCTGCACTTCCTTCAGGAAGAAATGATAAATGGAGGGGGGCAGGGAACCATCGCTCACCTACTCCTAATTGGCCTTCTGGAGCCATTCCAGGGGCAGTTAAGAGTCAACTACACTGCTGGGAGTCTGGCATCATGTATAGGCCAGACCAGGTAAGGATGGCTGATCTCCTTCCTAAAGGTCATTAGTGATCTGGATGGGTTTTTAGTACAATTGATGATAGTGTCAACAATTACTGGAATTAGCTTTCAATTCCAATTGAACTTAAATTCCACCGTAGTTGCTGTGGTGGGATTTGAACCCATGTATCAAGAGCAGTACCCTGAATCTCTGGATTACTAGCCCAGTAACAATTGCATTATGCCATCATCTTCCCTCAGGCAGCTGTCTGCTGCTGTCACTAATTCATTGGGAAAACTGGATGCAGGACCTAAGTGATGAAAACGTTTTGGCCAATTATGCACTATTTTATTAAATTGGTGGCCGTATTACCCGAGAGAGAGTGGAGGGGTTTGGGGGGAGGTTTTTGAGATCAGGTAAAACCAGAAGAATGTGTTTCCTTCAGCTCTATCCTAATTTAACTCAGGAATTTGATTCACAGTTTTGTCTCTGTTTCCCGGGTTACTGCTGATGGACAGAGAGACTGCTGGGTAGGGTGGCCTTCAGCATCAGGCCCCACTCAGAGGGAAAGAAACAGTGAAGAATTAATGATGAAGTGTCACCGGACTTGAAACGTTAACTCTGCTTTCTTCCCACAGATGCTGCCAGGCCTGTTGCACATCTCCAGGGATTTCTGTTTCAGTTTAAGAATCAGTAATACATGGAAATGAGTGTATGGGTTGTGGCCTCCATTTTGAAGTGTACCCAATGAGTAGGCCTAATATGTCTCATTCCCCAGCTTTACTTGTTCTTCCTTCAGGATGTTGAAAGGGAGGGGGGAGAGAGGGATCGAAAAGCCCTTGGTGAAGAGGTAAGAGTGGATGTGAGAAACGAGAGAGTGGGATCAAGGGTCTTGGGGATTATAATGTTTGTATATAGGGATGGGTGATGGGCAACAGAAGGTAGTGTCCAATTCACATGGAATGAACGAAACAGGTAAATGGAAGAGCGGGACCCTCCAGAATCTTGCACTCCATATAAATAGTGCAGGCCAGAGTTCATTTAAAATGCTTAACTTGGATTGGAAATGACCTCTTCTGGAGTAGTGTGTCCAGTTCTGATCTCCCTGGTGTAGGAAGGATATTATTAAACTGGAGAGGGTTCAGAAGAGGTTTACCAGGATGTTGCTGGGATTGGAGGGTCTGAGTTACAAGGAGAGGCTGGATAGGCGGGGATGTTTCACCCGGGAGCATAGGAGGTTGAGGAGTGACCTTATAGAGGGTTATAAAATCATGTGGGGCATGGAGGGGCAAGAGTTGTGTGCTAATTAAAAATGTAAAATAAGTTTCCTCGTTGCAATTATGCCATGGAAATACCAATTAAAAATAACTGTCACTTCATCCAGCCATCATACTTGTGTTAAGCAGAGCTCCTCATTAACTGTGAATGTGTTTGACTAACCCAGTCAAACATTAAGCTTCAGTTTAACATGCAAAGTGGGAGATGTGTCTCAATACAATCACCAGTTAGGACGAATAAAGTTCAGCCTCATTGGGTAAACTCCCTTCATGGCTTTGGTCAGGTTACTGTAAGGGAAAGGACAAATCCAACAGTATAGCACTGGGCTTCCCAATCTGTGGATGGTGACCCCTAGTGGGGTCATGGGTACTGAGGCCACTCTGGCTACTGTGGAGTTCCAACTGTGGAGGTCTCTTTAAATCCTCGCCTTGTTTTAATGACCATGCTCTGTGGCCTGTTTCCTGTTCCAAAAAAGGCCAGCGAAGAGGTGGATTCCCGAAGAAAATCCCTAAAGATTAAACAGTTTCCATTGCTCCCCTCACTGGCCTCACAGTTGGGGGGGGGGGGGGGGGGGGGTCTTGTAGCTCCCTCCATGACTATCCTCAGTTCTACGTGTGGGGTCACGTCAATTCAAGTCTCCAGATGGGGAGAAGTTTGGGTCTAAAGTAGACCCCTTCACCATGCCTCAAAATTCTTTCTATCCCAGGAAGAGCAGCAGTTTTGAAACGTGGCGCTATAATAACGTAGAGAATTGCAATAGCCAGTTTGCAAGCCGTCACAAGCAATGATGCAAGACCGACCAAATACTGTCATCTTCTTTTGGAGATAATGGTTGAGTAAATGTTAGCTATAACCACAGCAAAACCTACCCTGTTGTTATTTGAATAGTAGCATCAGGTGCTATCTGTGAGGGTAGATATCTGAAAATAGCAGCCCTTCCAGTCCATTGTATGAAGTCAGAAATCACACCAACACCAGGTTATAGTCCAACAGGTTTATTTGAAATCACAAGCTTTCAGAGTGCTGGTGAAGTTACATCACCTGATGAACGAGCAGTGCTCCGAAAGCTTGTGATTTCCAATAAACCTGTTGGACTATAACCCGGTATCGTGTGCCTTCTGACTTTGTCCATCCCAGCCCACCACCATCACCTCCACATCATGGCAGTCCATAGTATGAGCACCCCCTCGGTGTTGTACTGAGGTGTCAGTCTGGATGAGGTGCTCAAATTCCCTGGTATGAGGCTGAGACACACATAATGCTCTGACTCCAAGCTGAGACTGAGGCCAACCATTCCGATATAATACTTGAAACAGGACATGCTGGAGAAACTCAGCAGGACTGGTCGCATCTGAGGCGCGAGAGAGAGCAAATAGCAGTGTTGATGTGTGGGAGTCTGGTGTGAGGGGGCTGGAATGGCAATGGCTTTTTTTAAGCTGTAGGGAAAGGAGGGAAGGAGGAGCAACTGGATGAGATGGGAAAGACGCTGCAGATCAAAATGCAAAGGAATGTCGGTGGAAGAAGAATGTATCTGAAGAGTGGGTGTTAGCGATCGGTTTTCATAACAGACAGGAAGTCAGCTGTGTTGAGAGAAAGCCATGCAAACAATACCTGAGGCGACAGTGTTCACAGTGTGAAGTTATTGAGTCCTGAAGGCTGCAAAGTACCTAAGCGGAAAATGAGATGCTGTCCCTCCAGCTTGCGTTGGGCTTCAGTGGAGCACAGTAACAGGCCCAGGACAGAAATGTTACCATCGGGGTAGGATGGTGCATTCAAGTGGAAAGTGACTGAACGCTCAAGGTCACTGTCATGGGCAGCAGTCACCCTGTCTGTGTTGGGCCTATCCAAATGAACTTGAAGGCTTTACAATAAATGTGCCCCTTCCACCCATCCCCTCACCCCCCAAGTGCCTTTACATTCTAGTTCAACAGCTGAATCTGTGTTAAAAGGCCAAGTATCAATGTCTATTTCTGAGGCAGATAACCAGATACGAGGTTGTGGAGACTCTACAGGCGAGAAGTCGTATGGAATATAAAGGCAGAGAGCTCATATACATAAAGCTCATGTTCTAGAAAGGATATCGAAAGGGTTCCTCTGTTGAGACTAACAGCTTTGCTGGAGAATACATTGTTTGACATGATCTGATTTTGCAGGGACCACCGAAGTGAACTGGGCACCAAATTCCATTTTGCTTTTTTTTTTCACAAATCGAAATGGTGACTGTTATTTTTAAGCTTCCCCTAACTACAGCAAATTTCATTTTATTTGGTAAACCCTGCAACTGAATCTATAGAGTCCCATAACAACACAATATTCTCCCGGTGCTGTATGTCACTTGGAAAGATTCCAGATATCAATATTTGCAATTCAGGCAATCCCTGGAGATGCGTGTGAGCCAGTCAGAACGGATCAGATTGTGGACTTCTAATACGCAGAGGCCCTCCAGGGCTTCAGAGTTTAACATTAATGGATATCCCTGGATGTACTGGAGGTATTTAAACAAATACATTTTAAAATGCTGTACTCATGTTAGCCAGGTATGAAAAGTGGTTTTCATTTTCATGTGAGACAGTGCACATTTAACACTGAATTAAAATACTGGAATAATCTGTACTTTGTTTGATGCAAGTTGTCACTACCTTTGTATCTATTGATTTACTAATTAATCGTAGGTGATACATTGATGTGTCAAACAAAATATTTTCACCCTTGAAGTTCAAGATGCCCGATAGTGAACACTTTCTAATAATTGCTGATAATATTTTGATCAATGTAGCGCTACAGCAAAGTACAAACGGAAGTGATTAAAGATTTAAGAATATCAGGAAACATCAAATGTTGTCGCTGTATGATGTTACTCTAGTGTCAGCCATGGTTGAATTGCCTCCGAATCACAAGATTCTGGATTTTAGAGCCAAGGAATTAAGCACAATGATCAAAGCTGACACTTCAATGACGTGCTGAAGGAGGGACTGCTGAGGGTGTACTGCACATGCTAAAGGAGTGCTGCACTGCTGAGGGAGTGCTGCATTGGTGGTGGGAATGCTGCACTGCTGAGGGAATTAAGGGCTATGGGGAGAATGCGGGTAAGTGAAGTTGAAATGCCCATCAGCCATGATTGAAAGGTGGAGTGGACTCGATGGGCCGAATGGCCTTACTTCCGCTCCTATGTCTTATGGTCTTATGGAGTCCTGCACTGCTGAGGGAGTCCTGCACTGCTGAGAGAGTCCTGCACTGCTGAAGGTATGCTGCACTGCTGAGGGAGTGCTGCATTGGTGGAGGGAGTGCTGCTTTGCTAAGGATGTGCTGCACTGCTAAAGGAGTGCTGCACTGCTTAGGGAGTGCTGCACTGGTGGAGGGAGTGCTGCACTGCTAAAGGAGTGCTGCACTGCTGAGGGAGTGCTGCACTGCTGAGGGAGTGCTGCATTGGTGGAGGGAGTGCTGCATTGGTGGAGGGAGTGCTGCACTGCTGAAGGTATGCTGCACTGCTGAGGGAGTGCTGCATTGGTGGTGGGAGTGCTGCATTGCTGTGGGAGTGCTGCCCTGCTGAGGGAGTGCTGCATTGGTGGTGGGAGTGCTGCATTGCTGTGGGAGTGCTGCATTGGTGGTGGGAGTGCTGCATTGCTGTGGGAGTGCTGCACTGCTGAGGGAGTGCTGCATTGGTGGTGGGAGTGCTGCACTGCTGAAGGTATGCTGCACTGCTGAGGGAGTGCTGCATTGGTGGTGGGAGTGCTGCATTGCTGATGGAGTGCTACAGTGCTGAGGGAGTGCTGCAGTGCTGAGGGAGTGCTGCACTGCTGAGGGAGTGCTGCATTGCTGAGGGAATGCTGCACTGCTGAAGGTATGCTGCATTGCTGAGGGAGTGCTGCATTGCTGAAGGGTATGCTACACTGCTGGAGAGAGTACTGCACTGCTGGAGGGAGTGCCGCATTGCAGGGGGCTGTGCTGCACTTTTGGAGGCTATGCTGCACTGCTGGAGGGTGTGTTGCACTGCTGGAGGGTGTGTTGCACTGTTGAGAAGATGTTGCATTGCTGGAGGTACCATCATTTGGACTCAGTGTTAATCTGAGGTCCCAGTTGCCTGTTTGGGTGAATCTAAAAGATTTTATAATGAATGTAATTTTGAAGAGCAGTGGGGTCTCTGTGGTGACCTGGTCTATAGTTATCAATATCAGAAAAGCAGATGATTGGATTCCTATGTTTGTGGGAGTCTGCGATTACAATTAGATTACTGTGTTCCTTACAACAGTGACTACACTTCAGAAGTACGTTATTAGCTGTGAAGCACTTCGAGACATTCGGTGGTTGTGAAAGTCACTATATAAATGCAAGGGTTTTTTTCACTACCAATATGTTAATCAGTCTTGAGGCACTGTAATGGGTCAAGACCCTCGATTATCTATGAACATATTGAACTTTTAATTCCACCATGTAGTTTGCAAAAGAGAACTGTTACAGCTAAGATTACTGCAAATGTAAATTCAGTGGCAGTCTGGAGAGAAATTCTGGAATGTCAGACCTGTATAGAGTCAGGAACACCTCAAACAGAAAGTCAATCGAGGAAGACATTATTAGAAGCTGAGGAAATCCCTCTCAGCATGAGTCCGCCTCCTGCAGACCTGTTTGTGTTTTAACCCACTGTCCCTGGAAGGGTCAGAGCAAGTTTCAACACTATTCTCAGTGTGCTGGGGGCTTGACATCCTTGGGTTTGGACTAGTGTACTGTGAAGGTCATGGTTTTGATAACAACTGGCTTTTTGATTAATTCAATATTGCGTAAGAAATTGCATTATTATTTCTTCTTGTATTTAATAACTAACAAACTCACATTCTTATTAAATCAAGAAAGATTAAATGGATTCCATGTTCGCCTTTGGTCTGTGAAGAAAGGAAGGGATTTAGTTCAACTGCAACCAACCAAGGGGCTGGGTGAATAAATCAAGGTCATCCCTCCTCACTTGGGACACCTTAAACCGTAACTCAGTGCGAACGTTGCCCAGAGTCTGGTTGTAATGAGTGTTCATTTAATCAATGTTATGCGATCAAAGTTCCTTGAAAGTGGAGTCACAGAGTGTCATGATAGTGAAGAAGACTGTGCTTGCATTTATTACTGCATTGCAGATAGGAGTTAGGAGCTCATGTTGGAGCTGTATAGGACATTGGGTAGGGAGAGGCTGAATAGGCTGGGGCTGTTTTCCCTGGAGCATCGGAGACTGAGGGGTGACCTTGTAGAAGTTTATAAAACCATGAGAGGCGTCGATAGGGTGAATAGCCAAGGTCTTTTCCCCAGGACAGGGGAGTCCAAACGTAGAGGGCAGAGGTTAAGAGTGAGAGGAGAGAGATTTAAAAGGGACCTAAGGGGCAACCTTTTCACACAGAGGGTGGTGCGTGTATGGAACGACCTGCCAGAGGAAGTGGTGGAGAAAATAAAATGCAGATGCTGGAATCCAAAGTAGACAGGCAGGAGGCTGGAAGAACACAGCAAGCCAGGCAGCAACAGTGGAGACTTTACAATTATAACATTTAAAAGGCATTTGGATGGGTATATGAATAGGAAGGTTTTAGACGGATATGGGCCAAGTGCTGGCAAATGGGACTTGATTCATTTAGGATATCTGGTTAGCACAGACGAGTTGGACCGAAGGGTCTGTTTCCATGCTGTACATCTCTGTGATTGTCTATAACTGATGCTTGGTAATTAATCCAATTATAATTTTCCAGTCACTAGTGTGTATTTTATTTGTATAGGCATGTGATAGCAGTCTATTAGTAATTTGGATCTGATCGAGATATCTTCTCACATTCAGTGGTGTTAGTTGCTGTGTTAAATGGTCTTGGCATCTTGTTACAATGAGCTGACTTACACAATTGTGTCAATTCAATTCACGACAACGGAAGAAATCCCCTTGTGATTTTTAACAGGAAATTCATACCATTTTCACATTTACTCAACCTCTTCAAAGCTGGCCAAGATAAACAGTCAGTGAGTTGCAGCTCAATATAAATAGTTAAGCTCCTTGATTTGATGGGACATAAAGTTACGGAGCAGTAGTTTATTCAGTATTATGCAATGTAATAGAGCCAAAATAATGAAAATGTTACTCTCCCCCATTTCAGGGTAGTCTTGCTTGACTTAAACAAAATAATTGCAAACTGTAGTAAGATCGTATAAGTAGGTTTCAGACAGCAATTTTCTGGATTCCTCTTTCAGTTTTGCACTTCAGAAATCTGCATGCAAAGCAACATCATATTTCACAAGAATCTCCGGATCAGTCTTTTTCTTAGATTCCTCACTTCACTGAGCAAGATCGAGTCTTACTATTCACAATCTATGAAAAGCTTCAAACGGATGTCACTTACAGTCAGAAGCAGTAATGGGGGCAAAGAAACAGTGAAAGAATTGAACACATTCTTCAGTTCTGTCTTCACAAAAGAGAAAGGACTATGTGCTGAGGGACACATTTAAGTTTGGGGCAGCTTTCACCAAGGCGCAGTGGGAAAGACCATCATCTAAAGTCTTTCTGCCAAAGTTAAATAGGAGTCTGTTCAGTTACCAGACCCTCCTAGTGCCTGAAATGTGTGTAAATATAGTTTCGTACAAGTAAGAGATGCCTTTGGTTTGTTTGTTGGATAAAGACAAACTCCAATGTTTGCTTTCCTTTTCGAATCTAGATGAATCAGAATCTCTAGAGTGTGGAAATAGGTCCTTCGGCCCAACATGTCCGTCTGAAGAGTAACCCAGACACATTCCCCTACCCCATTATCCTACATTTACTCTGACTAATGCACCTAACCTACATATCCATGGACACTATGGGCAATTTAGCATGGCCAATCCACCTAATGTGCCTATCTTTGGACTGTGAGAGGAAACTGGAGCACCCAGGGGTAACCCACACAGACACGGGGAGAATGTGCAAACTCCACACAGACAGCTCTGAAGAAGAGTCATCTAGACTCGAAACGTTAGCTTGGTCTCTCTCCATAGTGGCTGCCTGACCCATTGTGATTTCCAGCATTTTTTGTTTTCTGTACAGATTCTAACATCTGCTGTAGAGTCATAGAGATGTACAGCACAGAAACAGACCCTTCAGTCCAACGTGTCCATGCCGACTAGATATCCTAAATTAATATAGTAAGATTTGCCAGCCTTGGCCCATATCCCTCTAAGCCCTTCCTATTCATGTGCTCATACAGATGCCTTTTAAATTTTGTAATTGTACCAGCCTCCACCACTTCCTCTGGCAGCTCATTCCATACACGCACCACCCTCTGTGTGAAAACGTTGTCCTTTAGGACCCTTTTAAATTTCCCTCCCTTCACCTTAAACTTACACCGTCGAGACTGGACTCCCCCCAACCCAGGGAAAAGACCTTGGCTATTTACCCTGTCCATGTTCGTCATGAATTTGCTCCTCCAATGTTTGCTCGTTTCTTCATATGACACTGTACAAAACAGAACTGTTTTAGTGACTACATATGAACATAAAGATATTTTTATGAATATAGCATATTTTGAAATAAAAAAGTCAATAGTTTCCCAGAAATGTCTGTGAACTGAGGGTCTCGTGAGAGGGTTGAATTGAAGGGTATTGGTAGTAGTTAAACGAAGTTGGTGCTAGACAAACTAATGGAATTAAGGTCTGACAAATCACCAGGATGTGATCATCTACACCTCAAAGTATCAAAGGAAGTGACCCTTGGAATATTGGATGCTCTGGTGGCAATGATCCCTCTAAAATTGCACAGGTGTATGTGTGTGTGTATACCCTGACCACACTCTGTGTGTGTGTGCATGTATGTCTGTGTATGTGTATGTGTGTGTGTGTCTGTGTGCGTGTGTCTGTGCATGCATGTGTGTGTATGTGTCTGTGTGTATGTGTGAGTGTATCTGTGTGTGCGCATGTGTGTGTGTCTGTGTGTGTTGCGTGTGTGTGTGTCTGTGTGGATGTGCGTGTCTGCGCACATGTGTGTATGTCTGTGTGAGTGTGTGTCTGTGTGTGTGCATGTGTGTGTGTGTCTGTGTGTGTGTGCGTGGATGTGTGTGTGTGCGCACATGTGTGTATGTCTGTGTGAGTGTGTGTCTGTGCGTGCGTATGTGTGTGTATACGTGTGTGTGTGTACATATGGGTCTGTCTGTCTGTGTGGGTAGCTGCTTCGATGTTCCACTTGTGGCAATCACGTGATCAAACCAATTGCCGTATTGATCTCTGGTTCCAGAAGTTGCTGCTGTGCATGGACTTCAGAGGCTTCTGTAGCCAGAATGAAAATTAAAGGGAACACTGCACATGTGGTCACATTGCAAACATTTTACAGACCCTGGAGCAGTTCAACCCTCCAGTCCACAGATTGGAGGTTTTCAAATGTAACCCTAATATTTAAAAATGGAGGGAAAACAGAGAGATTTACAGACGAATTCACCTAACGTCAGTTGTTGGGAAAATGCTCGGGTCTACTGTAAAAGATGTGATAACAGAACATTTGGAAAGCATTCAGACTTTGGCCAAAGTTAAATATGGGTTTGTGAAAGAGGAAGTCACGCCTAACTAAACTTACCAGAGGTTTTTAAGGATGTAATTAGCAAAAATAAATATAGGAGAACCAGTGAAGGTGGTGTATTTGGATTTTCAAAAGGCTTTTGATAAGGTCCCACATTAGAGGTTAAGTGGACAAAGTTAAAGCACCTGGGGCAGGGAGTAATACATTGGCACGGATGGAGGCGTCATTGGCAAACTGGAAAAAAGAGAGTGGGAATAAATGGGACATTTCTGAACAGCAGGCTGTGACCAGCGGGGTACCACAAGGATCAGTGTTTGGCCATCAGCTGTTTATAATGTATATGAATGACCTGGATGAGGGCAGTAAATGCAATATTTCCAAGTTTGCTGATGACAGTTGTGAGGAAGATGCAGGCAGACAAGCTGAGTGAATGGAAAAACACACGGGAGTTGAAAATAAATATGGACAAACGTTAAATTACACACTTTGGTGTAAAGAATTGAAAGGCAGAATATTATTTAAATGGTATTGTATTGGGAAATGTGGATGTACAAAGGGATCTGGGTATCCTTGTGCACCACTCACTGAAAGTAGACAGACGGCTGCAGCATAGAACTAGGAAGGCAAATGCTAAATTGGTCTGCATTGCAAGAGGATTTGAATTCAGAAGTAGGGATGTCTTACTGCAGTTGTACAGGGCCTTAGTGAGACCACACCTGGAGTATTGTGTGCAGATTTGGTCTCCCTACCTAAGAAAGGATATACTTGCCGTAGAGGGAGTGCAGCAGAGGTTGACCAGGTTGATCCTGGCAATGGCTGGGCTATCAGATGAGGAGAAATTGGAACAACTGGGCCTAATTCACATGGAGTTTAGAAAGGTGTGAAGGGATATGATTGAAACATATAAAATCCTAACTGGCTAGGCAGACTAGAAACAGGGAGGATATTTCCACTGGTTGTGGAGTCTTGGACCAGAGGTCATGGTTTCATTGGGAATGAGAATGGGATTGGGAAGAGCATTTAGGATGGAGATGAGGAGCCATTTCTTCACTCAGAGTGTAGTCAACCTGTGAAACTCACCATCACAGAAAGCTGTGGAGGCCGGGTCACTGAGTACGTTCAAGAAAGAGTTTGACAATCTTTTTGACTTTAAAGGCGTCAAGTGCTGTGGAGAACAAGTGGGAATATAGTGTTGAGATAAAGGCTCAGTCATGATCTATTGAATGGTTGAGCTGGCTCAAAGGGCCAAATATTCCTATTTCTATTTTCTTTTTGTAAGTTACTTTCTCAAGACCTCTGCTTTAATCTAAAACAGTTACAGATTTTTTTTTAAAGCAAGTGATCAGTTAACTCCCATAAAATGGCAGACACAATCTATCTACTTTTCCATCAAGGTAGCTATTTGAAATAAAGTATTGTTTCAATCAAGTATTTTAAATCCTGTTTGATTTGCTGCAAATGTCTAAGACTAAACACGAATGTATTCAAAACTGTGCCCACTTGTTCTCAGTACTTTTATAAATGGGAAAAGTTTCTCCTTACCTATTCTGTCCTGACTCTTCATGATTTTCAAAACTTCTCTCAAATCGCCTCTTTGCCGTCTCATCTCCAAGGACAACAGTCCCAACTTTTTCAGTCTATCTCCGAAAATAATGTTTTTCATTGCTGAAACCATTTTCATAAACCTCTTCTGCTCTCTCTCTCTCTCTCTCTTTATCTGTGTGTGTGTGTCTCTCTCTCTCTATCTCTCTCTCTCTCCATAAAATGTCCTTCATAAAGTGTGGAATCCAGAAATATACACAATACTCTAACTGAGGGTCAACTAGTGTCCTCTACAAGTTCAACATTATCTCCTTGCTCTTATCCTCTGCCTTTATTAATGAAATCGGAATATGGTCTGTTTCATTAACAGCTCTCTCTCCCAGTCCTCCCACCTTTAATGACATGTCACAAATGCATACAGGTACCCCAGCTTCTGCGCATTTTGAACAGTGTCCTTTAATTTACACAGTTTCTCTGTATACGCTGTATAAAAGTGCATCATCTCACACTTCTCTGCATTGAACGACATCTGCCACCTGTCTGCTCACTCCACTACTGTCACATCCCTGTGGATCCAACACTGTCCTCCTGTCTGGTTACAATGCTTCCATGTTTCATATCATCTGCAAACTTTGAAATTGCTTTTGCAAACCAAGGTTGAGATCATTATGATATATCAGGAAAGGCAAAATCCCAACATGGACCCCAGAGGAACTCCACTACAAATCTCCCTCCAGCCTGAAAAATACTCATTAATCATTCCTCTTCATTTCTGTTTTTTACAATCTATCCAAATTTCTGACCCGTCCCCAAACATTGTGCAATTAAATTTAAACAATTTAGATTGAAACAATCCTTAGATAAGCACATGGATGATGATGGGATAGTGTAGGGAGACAAGCTGAGAATAGTTCACAGGTTGGTGCAACATCGAGGGCCGAAGGGCCTGTTCTGCGCTGTATTGTTCTATGTCCTATGTTCTATATGTCTTCTTTTTATGTTTGATAATACCTTTAAAGGTTTTAGTCAATCACAAGGTTCTTCCCTTGGAATTTCTATGTATTTGTTTTCTAAAAGATCCCCTTAAACATACCATGGCATCTCTACTGACCTATCCCTTCACCTAGTTTCCCATTGCACTTTACCCTAGCTCTGATTTCATGCTCTTATAATTGCCCTTAGTTAATTTTAAAAGACGAGTCCAAAGTGAGTCCTTATGGTACAGAAACCCTAAGTCGCAAATGTAAGATACTGACTTTGCTCTGTTGCGGTTAAGTGAAGATAGCTCCATCACGTGTCAAACTTCATGAGGAATGTAGAGTCATAAAATGATATCGATAAATCTTGGATGACAGAAAGTGGATACTTGTCAGGAATAGTTGCCAGGCTTTGCTGATCAAATTAAGGTCAATACATTGCCTATGTCGGCCATTTTTGCATTATGCAAATGCTTGGCTTGCTATCTATAGGCATGAGTCAATTAGAGTCATAGAGTCATAGAGATGTACAGCATGGAAACAGACCCTTCGGTCTGTCCATGCCGACCAGATATCCCAATCCAATCTAGTCCCACCTGCCAGCACCCGGCCCATATCCCTCCAAACATTCCTATTCATATACCCATCCACATGTCTCTTAAATGTTGCAATTGTACCAGCCTCCACCACTTCCTCTGGCAGCTCATTCCATACCCGTACCACCCACTGCGTGAAAAAGTTGCCCCTTAGGTCTCTTTTATATCTTTCCCCTCTCACCCTAAACCTATGCACTCTAGTTCTGGACTCCCCGACCCCAGGGAAAATACTTTGCCTACTTACTCTATCCATGCCCCTCATAATTTTGTAAACCTCTATAAGGTCACCCCTCAGCCTCTGACGCTCCAGGGTAAACAGCTCCAGCCTGTTCAGCCTCTCCCTGTAGCTCAAATCCTCCAACCCTGGCAACATCCTTGTAAATCTTTTCTGAACCCTTTCAAGTTTCACAACATCTTTCCGATAGGAAGGAGACCAGAATTGCACACAATATTTCAATAGTGGCCTAACCAATGTCCTGTACAGCCGCAACATGACCTCCCAACTCCTGTACTCAATACTCTGACCAATAAAGGAAAGCATACCAAACGTCTTCTTCATTATCCTATCTACCTGCGACTCCACTTTCAAGGAGTTATGAACCTGCACTCCAAGGTCTCTCTGTTCAGCAACACTCCCGAGGACCTTACCATTAAGTGTATAAGTCCTACTAAGATTTGCTTTCCCAAAATGCAGCACCTCGCATTTATCTGAATTAAACTCCATCTGCCACTTCTCAGCCCATTGGCCCATCTGGTCCAGATCCTGATGTAATCTGAGGTAGCCCTCTTCGCTGTCCACTACACCTCCAATTTTGGTGTCATCTGCAAACTTACTATCTGCACCTCTTATGCTCGCATCCAAATCATTTAAGTAAATGATGAAAAGTAGAGGACCCAGCACTGATTCTTGTGGCACTCCACTGGTCACAGGCCTCCAGTCTGAGAAACAACCCTCCACCACCACCCTCTGTCTTCTACCTTTGAGCCAGTTCTGTATCCAAATGGCTAGTTCTCCCTGTATTCCATGAGACCTAACCTTGCTAATCAGTCTCCCATGGGGAACCTTGTCGAACGCCTTACTAAAGTCCATATAGATCACAACTAATGCTCTGTTCTCTGTTTCAAAGTGTTAAAGTTTCTGTGATGGTTTGGAATGGGTTGCAAATGGCAACCATCTCAAATTTTGCAAAATTGCTCTGTGGATTTGAGAAGCATGACATTACCCTTTCACCACTCCCCCCAGATCCAGTATATAAGGAAGGAATACTGGGATGGAGACTCTGTGTCATTGACCATATTAATGTGTGCTGTTGGCATCTGTGAGTTTGAAGCTACTGTGGCTCAATGGTTAGCAATTCTACCTCACAATACCAGGGACTTTGGTTCAATTCCCCTGGCTCCTGATTGACACTGATCTTAACAGACAGGCCATTGGTGAATAAGCTGCCAAACTTAACAACATCATGAAGGCGTATTATTCTAGTTTAAGGCATAACCTCAACACAGCAAAATTTTAAATTCATCCTGGGGAAGTGATGGCCTGGTGGTATTATCGGGGGACTGTTAATCCAGAGATCCAGGTATTGTTTTGGGGACAGTGTTTGAATCCTGCCAATGGCAGCTGGTGGAATTTGAATTCAATAAAAAGCTGGAATTAAGTGTTTCATGGTGACAATGAGTCAATTGTTGGGGAAAACCCAATCTGGTTCACTAATGTCCTTTAGGGAGGGAATCTACCATCCTTTCCTGGTCTGGACTTCAGACTGACAGCAATGTTATTGACTCTTAACTGCCCCTCTGGGATGGGCAATAAATTCTGGGCTAGCCAGTGATACTCTCACCCCACGAATGAATAAAACAAAACAAATTTTAATTGGTACAACAGGACCCAGGGGAAATCTTTGTGTTTTTCTTTAAGACTGGTATCACCTCAATCATGATTGCCATTATGGAACACTGAGAGATGTGCTAATAAGAGTCTGCATCTCAGTGGGGTGCTAGATGAAGCTTTATCAGAATTTTTTACAGTCTAAGGAAGACCTCACATTAACCAAAAGCAGTGCAGTTTGTTGGATGGTCTAAACTTCCCAAGCAAAACAAAGTATTCTCTCTGTTGGGACAGAGTCACACCACTGACCCAGCCCAGTACATTAATCAGAGGGCTGTCAACATGCCACTAAGAGGACACTATTCCATCAATTGCTTTATGTCCATGTTTCAGTGAGAAACCTTCACAATGGCACCAAGCCTGGCCAGCCAGCAATACAGGCCATAAGAGAGATTACTTTCAGGTGGGTAGCTGAAATAGCAATAGGAATGAATCATAATAGTTTGAAAACAGACTCATTCAGAAAATGTGTACAAACAATGGTACAACACAGGAATTTCTTATAGAATCTGGTCTAAATATTTATCCCTTTGTCAATGATGTTGCAGTCCTACTTTCTGTTGGGAGACCCTGAGAACTCCTCATCTGCTAACAACAACCTCACACAAGTGGACAAGTGAGTTTAAGTGTCCGAGCCCCCATTATTGGGATATCCATGGCTGACATCGTAGCCAGTTACAGAGCATAAACCATCAACAAAGAGGTTATGCTCATGCCTAAACCTCCTCATACACCAGTATATCCAACACCAGCCCCAAACTCTCTCCTGACCTACGAGCTGTGATGGTTAATGCAGGTACCTTGATCTCTCAACTTCTTCACCACAGCTAGCAACCACGACGTCTTTGCTATGCTCTATGCTTGAATCTGTGGCTGCAGCAGTCTACATATTTCAGTGAGAATATTTTTGATAATGTACTGGTTCTCACTGGGGTTAAGGTCACACAATAACAGTATGGATACAACTGCAAACTCTACTCTCCCTTATCTTTCTCCCATCTTCCAGCACTTGGTCCAACTCGGTGTGCACTCTATTTTCTCCCACATATTCGAAGGGAAATACCTACGTGTGCACTCATGACTGGGAGCAACTGGCTAGTACTGAGCTGTGGAGACAGCACAAACCTCTTCACCTGCATCATGGTCCCCTGAAGACTTCAGCAACTTGATATGGTTATAGAAAATGCCAAATGCGCATTGCAGCCATGGAAAGAAGGAATCCACTGGCAACTAACGTGTATGTTGATCCATTCTGGAGTGTTAGTGGTGATTAGGTGTATGGGTATATTGGTAATGCCCTTATCACCATGTGAGATTCACCCTATTATAGGGTGTGTATTGTGCTGCATTTGTAGATTGTTTGCCGAGATTATGTGGTTAAAAACAATGACTGCAGATGCTGGAAACCAGATTCTAGATTAGAGTGGTGCTGGAAAAGCACAGCAGTTCAGGCAGCATCCGAGCAGCAGGAAAATCGACGTTACGGGCAAAAGCCCTTCATCAGGAATAGAGGCAGAGTGCCTGCAGGGTGGAGAGATAAATGACAAGAGGGTGGGGGTGGGGAGAAAGTAGCATAGAGTACAATAGGTGAATGGGGGTGGGGATGGAGGTGATAGGTCAGAGAGGAGGGTGTGGGAAGGTAGTAAAGAGTACAATGGGTGAATGGGGGTGGGGATAAAGATGATAGGTCAGAGAGGAGAGTGGAGTGGATAGGTGGAAAGGAAGATAGGCTGGTAGGACAAGTCATGGGGACAGTGCTGAGCTGGAAGTTTGGAGCTGGGGTGAGGTGGGGGAAGGGGAAATGAGGAAACTGGTGAAGTCCACATTGATGCCCTAGTCGATTTTCCTGCTCCTCGGATGCTGCCTGAACTGCTGTGCTTTTCCAGCACCACTCTAATCTAGAGCCAAGATTGTGTGGTCAACTTACTAGAATGAGACTTGTCTGCCTCAGAGGCAGGGGTGGTATCCATTGAGACATACGTTTTAGAACATAGAACATAGATATGTACAGCACAGGAGTGGGGCCATTGACCCATGATGTTGTGCCAGGCATGATGCCAAATTAAACTAATCTCTTCTGCCTGCCTTTGTTCCATATCCCTCCATTCCTTGCATATTCCTGTGCTTATCTAAAAGTCCCTTAAACGGCCCTATCATATCTGCCTCTGCCTCTGCCATCACCCCCAGCAGCGTGTTTCAGACTCCTACTATTCTCTGTGTAAAATACATGCCCATCAAATCTCCTTTGAACGATCCCCCTCTTACCTGAAATACATGTCCCCAGGTATTAGACATTTCAACCCCGAGAAAAAGGTTCTGACCGTCAACCTACCTATGGATCTCATAATTTTATAGACTTTTATCAAGTCTCCCCTCAGCCTCCACTATAGAGAAAACAACCCGAGATTTTTCTAGCCTGTCCTTATAGCTCATTCCTGTGCACTGCAACTCCACCTCAGTTTCCCATTCCCCTGCTGAGCTAGTTTAAACCCACCCACTGGTGCATCCTGGTAAACCTCTTCTGCATCCTCTCCAAAGCCTCCACATCCTTCCTGTAATGTGATGACCAGTTGTTCCCCTATCAATGAGATGAGCAGCATTGGTTGGTGAAATATTAATGACTCACCGTTATTACCATTTCTGTTTTTAAGCAGCAGCAGCAACTCGAAGGGTGGAAGCTTGGACCAGGGGCCTACCCGGAGCAGTGAGTCACTGATTTGTGCTTTTAAATTTGAAATCAGAAAGCAGAGGTTTCTGGGAAAGGAGGGACTTCTTATTTTTATTTCCGTCCAGCTATATAAGTCAATGTTTTCTCAACCCGAGACCCTACCTTTGTAGGGCCTCCCATCCAACCACCTCCTCTAACCTTAAAGACCAGGGACATACCAGGTAAATGTCTCTTCTTTTTTACTTTGTGATAAGGGGACTAGCAGGAATGGCAGTGCAGGGAGAGCAATGTTCCTCCTGCATGATGTTTGAGGTCAGGGACGCAGTTAGCGTCCCATCCAAGTAATCTGCAGGAAGTGCACCCAACTCTCCCTCCTCCAAGACCATGTTAGATTAGATTAGATTAGATTACATTACAGTGTGGAAACAGGCCCTTCAGCCCAACAAGTCCACACCGACCCGCCGAAGCGAAACCCACCCATACCCCTACATTTACCCCTTACCTAACACTACGGGCAATTTAGCATGGCCAATTCACCTGACCCTGCACATCTTTTGGACTGTGGGAGGAAACCAGAGCACCCGGAGGAAACCCACGCAGACACGGGGAGAACGTGCAAACTCCACACAGTCAGTCGCCTGAGGCGGGAACTGGAGCGGGAGCTGGATGAACTTTGGATCATTCGGGAGGCAGAGGCTGTGATAGATAAGAGTTACAGGGATGTAGTTACTCCTAGGCACGAAGATATCTGGGTAACTGTTCAAAGGGGGAGAAAACAGTCAGTGGAGGGATCCCCTGTGGTTGTTCCGCTGAAAAACATGTATACCGTTTTGGATACAGTTGAGGGGGACGACTTACCAGGGGTATGCAGTGGGGCCCAGGTCTCTGGCACAGAGCCTGTCCCTGTTGCACAGAAGGGAAGGAGGGAAAGGAGGAGAGTGTTAGTCATTGGGGACTCAATAGTTACAGGCTCAGATCGAAGGTTTGTTGGGAACGAACGAGACTCGCGGTTGGTGTGTTGTCTCCCAGCTGCCAGGGTCCATGATGTCTCGGATCGTATCTTTGGGGTCCTGAAGGGAGAGGGTGACCAGCCTCAAGTCGTTGTCCATGTAGGTACCACCAACATAGGTAGAAAGAGGGATAGGGATGTAAGACAGGATTTCAGGGAGTTAGGGTGGAAGCTGAGAGCTAGAACAAACAGAGTTGTTATCTCTGGTTTGTTACCCGTGCCACGTGATAGCGAGGCAAGGAATGGGGAGAGATATCAACTGAACATGTGGCTGCAGGGATGGTGCAGGAGGGAGGGTTTCAGGTACATGGATAATTGGGGCTCATTCTGGGGAAGGTGTGACCTCTACAAACAGGACAGTCTTCACTTCAACCAGAGGGGTACTAATATCCTGGGTGGGAAATTTGCTGGTGCTATTCGGGTGGGTTTAAACTAGCTCAGCAGGGGAATGGGAAACTGAGGTATAGTTGCAGTGCACAGGAGGATGAGAGTAGGGAGGACAGGGACAGGATTTCAGGGTCACAGAAATGTGCTGGCAGACAGCAAACTGGTTTGAAGTGTGTCTACTTCAATGCCAGAAGTATCCGAAATAAGGTAGGTGAGCTTGCAGCATGGTTAGGTACCTGGGACTACAATGTTGTGGCCATTTCAGAGACATGGATAGTGCAAGGTGAGGAATGGATTTTGCAGATTCCAGGGTATAGATCTTTCATTAAGAACAGGCAAGGCAGTAAAAGAGGGGAGGCATGGCCTTGTTAGTCAAGGATAGTATAACGGTGGCTGAGAGAACTTTTGATGAGGACTCGTCTACTGAGGTAGTGTGGGCTGAGGTTAGAAACAGGAGAGGAGAGGTCACACTGCTTGGAGTTTTTTAATAGCCCTCCGCAGAGTTCCAGACATGTGGAGGAGAGGATCGGCAAAATGATTCTGGTAGGAGTGAAAGGAACAGGGTGGTCATTATGGGGGACTTTAACTTCCCCAACATTGACTGGAAATGTTATAACTGTAGTACATTGGATGGATCCGTTTCCTGACATAGTATGTCAAAGGGCCGACAAGAGGGGAGGCCACACTGGATCTGGTACTTGGTAATGAACCAGGCCAAGGTGTTTGATTTAGTTGTAGGTGAGCACTTTGGAGAGAGTGACCATAATTCAGTTATGTTTAGTTTAGTGATGGAAAGGGATAGGTACATGCCATAGGTCAAGAGTTATCGATAGGGCAAGGGCAATTATAATGCGATTAGGCAAGAATTAGGATGCATAGAATGGGGTAGCAACATGCAGGGGATGCAGACAATGGAAATGTGGAGCTGGTTTAAGGAACAGATGTTGCATGTCCTTGATAGGTAAGTCCCTATCAGGCAAGGAGGAAGTGATAAGGTAAGGGAACCGTGGTTTACTACAGAAATTGCATCTCTTGTTAAGCAGAAGAAGGAGGCTTATGTGTTGATGAGGTAAGATGGATCAGATGAGACGATGGAGAGTTACAGATCAGCTAGGAAGGATTTAAAGAGAGAGTTAAGAAGAGCAAAGAGAGGACACGAGCAGTCTTTAGCAAATAGAATAAAGGGGAACCCTAAAGCTTTCTATAGATATGTGAGGAATAAAAAGGTGACTAGGGTAGGAATAGGGCCAGTCAAAGACAGAAATGGGAAGTTGAGTGTGGACCCTGTGGACATTGGAGAGGTGCTAAATGAACATTTCTCATCAGCTTTCACTCAGGTAAAGGAGAATATTGTAGAGGAGAAGAATTAGATATGAGATATTAGACTAGAAAGGATTGAGGCTAGTTATGAACAGGTGTTATCAATTCTAGAAGGAGTGAAAGAAGACAAGTCCCCTGGACCAGATGGGATTTATCTGAGGATTCTCTGGGAAGCTAGGGAGGAGATAGCTGAGCCTTTGGCTTTGATATTTGAGTCGTCATTGTCTACAGGTTTAGTACCAGAAGACTGGAGGATTGCAAATGTTGTGCCCTTGTTCAAGAAGGGCAGTAGAGATGAGTGAGCCTTACTTCTGTTGTAGGAAAGGTTTTGGAAAGGATTATAAGAGATACGATTTATAATCATCTAGCAAGCAACAATTTGATTTTAGATAGTCAACATGGTTTTGTCAAGGGCAGGTCGTGTCTCACAAACCTCATTGAGTTTTTTGAGAAGGTGACCAAGCATGTGGATGAGGGTAGGGCAGTTGACGTGGTATATACGGACTTCAGTAAAGCCTTTGATAAGGTTCCACATGGTAAGCTGTTGGAGAAAATGCAGAGGCATGGAATTGAGGGTGATTTAGCAGTTTGGATTAGAAACTGGCTTTCTGAAAGAAGGCAGTGAGTGGTGGTTGATGGAAAATATTCAGCCTGGAGTTTGGTTACTAGCGGTGTGCACAAGGATCTGTTTTGGGACCACTGCTGTTTGTCATTTTTATAAATGACTTAGACGCAGGCATAGGTGGATGGATTAGAAAATTTGCAGACGACACTAAAGTCGGTGGAGTAGTGGACAGTTTGGAAGAATGTTACAGATTGCAGGGGGACTTGGATAAACTGCAGAATTGGGCTGAGAGGTGGCAAATGGAGATCAATGCAGCTAAATGTGAGGTGATGCACTTTGGGAAGAATAACAGGAAGGCAGCGTACTGGATCAATGGAAAAGTTCTTGGTAGTGTGGATGTGCAGAGGGATCTTGGAGTCCATGTACATAGATCCCTGAAAATTGTCACCCAGGTGGATAGTGCTGTTAAGAAGACATACGGTGTGTTAGGTTTCATTCGTAGAGGGATTCAGTTCTGGAGTCGCAATATCATGCTGCAACTATACAAAACGCTGGTGCGGCCACACTTGGAATATTGTGTACAGTTCTGGTCCCCATATTTCAGGAAGGATGTGGAAGCATTGGAAAAGGTGCAGAGGAGATTTACCAGGATGTTGCCTGGTCTGGAGGGAAGGTCTTATGAGTTGAAACTTTATTGCTGGAACAGCACAGCAGGTCAGGCAGCATCCAGGGAACAGGAGATTCGACGTTTCGGGCACAGGCCCTTCTTCAGGAAGAAGGGCCTGTGCCCGAAACGTCGAATCTCCTGTTCCCTGGATGCTGCCTGACCTGCTGTGCTGTTCCAGCAATAAAGTTTCAACTTTGATCTCCAGCATCTGCAGACCTCACTTTCTCCTCGAAGGTCTTATGAGGAAAGGCTGAGAGACTTGGGTCTGTTCTCATTGGAAAGAAGAAGGTAAAGGGAAAATTTGATAGAGACCAACAAGATGATCAGGGGATTAGATAGGGTAGACAGTGTAAATCTTTTTCCCAGGATGATGACATCAGCTTGTATGAGAGGGCATAACTACAAATTGAGGGGTGATAGATTTAAGACAGATGTCAGAGGCAGGTTCTTTATGCAGAGAGTGGTAAGGGTGTGGAATGCCCTACCTGCTAATGTAGTCAACTCAGCTACATTAGGGAAATTTAAACAATCCTTAGATAAGCATATGGATGATTTTGGGATAGTGTAGGGGGATGAGCTGAGAATAGTTCACAGGTCGGCGCAACATTGAGGGCTGAAGGGCCTGTTGTGCGCTGTATTGTTCTCTGTTCTCTGTTCTATTACAGTGGGACAAGAGGTGCTACAGATGACCTATTGGTTCCACCCCACCTACTTTCACCTAGTAACACAGAACACTCAAAGGAATGAAATGGAAGATTGATTATGATATTGACGAGAGCTCAGTCAGCTGATGTGTGGGTTATGTTGCATGTTGATGTTTAACACACTGCACTGATAATCCACTGGCACTATGCTGTGGTTTATTACTGTGATTCTCAGTGTGCGGATTATGCGGACCCAGTGAGTGGACTGTGGGTTGCTCTGACTTGCATGTCAAAGCATTCCTGATGAAGCGCTTTTGCCCAAAATGTCGATTCTCCTGCTCCTCAGATACTGCCTGACCTGCTTTCCTTTTCCAGCACCATAGTCTTCGACTTTAATGTCAAGCATCTGCAGTCCTCACTTTCACCTAGCACGTCACTGATGCCCGACCCCATGACTAAGGCCCAGAGGGGAGAAGGTTCCAGATCCCTCAGCTTTACCACGCAGGTGAAATCACACAACCAGACTGCAGCAGGTACTTGCTGTCAAAATACAAATCGGTTTTATAAGAAGGATTTATGTCCTGTTACAAAGTACAACTGCGAGACTGGACTTTCAATAGCTGGGGAGCTGAAAACAAAGAAGAGGGACAGACTGCAATTGGAGCCTGACTTGATACTGAAATTAGGAAATCACATATCACCTCACTGGGCTGTTCCAATGAGTTGGTTTGTACACTGGGGAGTGAAAGTCAGTGAAGATAGACCCGATAGGTGGTCTTTTGTCCCACTAACGTGGTCTGCTGATGAGAACAAACAACTTAACAGAAGGAAGAGGAGGATTGGATTGTAGGAAAAGAGTCACGGAGTCATAGAGATGTACAGCATGGAAACAGACCTTTCGGTCCAACTCGTCCATGCCGACCAGATATCCCAACCCAATCTAGTTCCACCTGCCAGCACCTGGCCCATATCCCTCTAAGGAGAAAGTGAGCAGGAGGATCAGTGTGGTGCTGATGAAGGGCTAATGCCCGAAACATTGATTCTCCTGCTCCTCGGATGCTACCTGACCTGCTGTGCTTTTCTAGCACTACACTCTTGACCCATATCCCTCCAAATCTTTCCTATTCATATACCCATCCAGATGCCTTTTAAATGCTGTAATTGTACCAGCCTCCACCATTTCCCCTGGCAGCTCATTCCATACACACACCACCCTCTGCTTGAAAACATTGCCCCTTCGGTCCCTTTTAAATCTTTCCCCTCTCACCCTAAACCTATGCCCTGTAGTTCTGGAATCCCCCATCCCTGGGAAAAGAACTTGCCTATTTTCCCAATCCATGCCCCTCATGATTTTATAAGGTCATCCCTCAGTCTCTGACACTCCAGGGAAAACAGCACCAGCCTATTCAGCCTCTCCCTGTAGCTCAAACCCTCCAACCCTGGCAACATCCTTGTAAATCTTTTCTGACAATTTATGATTTCAAATGAACCTGTTGGACTACAACTTTTTCACACAGAGGGTGGTACGGGTATGGAATGAGCTGCCAGAGGAAGTGGTGGAGGCTGGCACAATTGCAACATTTAAGAGACATCTGGCTGGGTATATGAATAGGAAGGGTTTAGAGGGATATGGTCCAAATGCTGGCGAATAGGTCCAGATAGATTTAGGATATCTGATCGGCATGGACAAGTGGACCAAAGGGTCTGTTTCTGTGCTGTACATCTCTGTGACTCTGATGGCAGTTATGATGTGGAGTTGCCGGCGTTGGACTGGGGCTATATGCGAATTTCATCTTTTAGTATGATCCTGCCCCGCCAGCTACATGACTACGGAGCAGCGCTCCGAAAGCTTGTACTGGCAAATTAAACCCGTTGAAATATAATCTGTTGTTGTGTGATTTTTAACTCTGAAAGTAATGTCTACTCTAGAGGGCGCTAATTAACTCATTAACATCAATACCTTCTCATAAACCACAGAGAGTTTTACATCAATTACTTCCTGTACTGTGTATCGTGCAGATTCTGAGAATTAACACATTTAGGAATGAAGCAGGAAGAAGTGAGTTGATACGTGTAGAATCAACATATTTAAATCACATCTCTGACAAATACTGCCAGAAATCAAATGGAAAATCCTAAAATAGCGGACATTCCAACACTGAATACTATTAATCAATGACTAATGATGTGTTTGAAATCGCCTGTTGTTTCTGCAATTATCATTTTGTCACTTACTTAAAAATGCATTTAGGATTTGGAAACTGTCTCCAACCTGCCAGGCACATGATTTATTTTATAGCCAGGCTGTTAGAAACCATTCCACAACCGAGCAATAGTTACCCCTCCTAGTCTCCGACATCCACTATGCAACATGCTCTTGTAAACCTCAAACTGCGAAATGGAACAAGGGTGGTGAGTCGACAGTGGGGAGGGGGAATGGGGGGATCTGGAAGATTTGAGGGTCAAAATGTCAGTGCAGGAGATTTTTGGCATGCAACCAGGCTCTCGGAGTGAAAAAGATATCCGGTGGGCTGGAGGTTCACTTCAGCATAAAGGCTATCTTCTGCAGAATAGCAGTAGGGTTGTAGTCTCATTAATATAAAAGGGAATTGTGAAAAGGCAAATCTTCACATTCCAGCTGCCTAGTGTCCTGCTTTGAATAAGGTCCAGTGGTACATGGTGTTAATGAGAATGAAGGTTGTTTCATATTGAATCCCCACTGATTTATGCCCAGTGGTGTAATACATGGTGCTCGTCAGTAATCACCATAGTCTGCTTGTCCGTTCCCATCAGTTCATGGTCTGTTAGTACTTGCTCTCGACACATGTGAAAAATCATTTCCCCTTTGCAACTTTCAAAGTAGTCGTACTCGTTCATTATTAAACATTTCCCAGCGCGGAATCACGTGCATATTTATCAAAAAGCAAAATTGTAACAAATATCAAACAACTCACCATTAAAATTGTCAACCCTTGTTGGAAAGAATAGTCGCTTATCTTAGAGGAGGGGCTGCAGAACTTACACATGTTCTGATTACACTTGAAGACTTAGCTACAAGGTGTGGATGATTTTCCCCAAACAATGTGACTATTTAGAAACTATTTGTTAAATCAAGGATAAGTTTTCTCCTATTTATTTTGAGATGCTCCACATTGCACAAGTTGGGCCAAGCCAGTGGGCTAGGACAAGTAAAGAAACCGATTGGAACAAATTTGTCTGCATTCAGACGGATGTTTTGTATTGACTTGAGTTTGTTTTGCCACTCAGTAACCAGTATTTCTATCCCAGGGTTATATTAGAAAAGTGCGTTTCCAAGGACATCATGCAATGACACCATGCCTGGGTCAGTAAACACATAGCTCTCACCTGTCCAATGTTGGAGGCTGCTTGTTTCCCCAAGTAATGTTGTTTTTCCATCTGAATGGAGTTAACAGAGTTTATTGCAACACAGATCTGGAACATGAATCTGAAGGAAATTTTGGGGAGATTGGTTGATTGCCTAAACCAAAATATCTAACTTCTTTTTTTAGAAGCATTTCCTTTTGTTTCTGAAAGGTGGAGCAAAACTGAATGGTAGTTGGATTGTGCACTTAGTTTAACATTTCATTTGGTTTTGTAATCTGTGGGTTGCCAACGCACACCTTGGTTTAACGTTTCAGCTGGGCAAATATTAGCTTGAAAAATATAAATGCTTAACTAGAGCATGCCCGCAGTCAGCAATCCACACACCATATCCAGAATTATTCATAAAGCACTGCCGCTAATTAATCTTCTGATCTTTATCCCTTTCACTAGGCAAATAGAGTGTTGGTAGTAATGAGAGTGTTTTGCCACTGAAGGATTTGCTTTAAACCTTTCATTGCCAACAGAAAAAAAAACTCTTTGACTGACTTTGTGTCTCAGTTTGGAAGCACTCACATCTCTGAGCGCAAGATTCTAGGGTCAAGTCCCACTTCATGGCTTGAGTATGGATATCAAGGCTGATCCTCCCGTGCAGTGCTGTGGGAGTGCTGCATTGCTGTCACCCAACCAAAAAGTTAAACTGAGGCCCCACATGCTCAGGTAGGTGGAAAAGATACTCTTTTATTAAGGAAGAGTAGTGTCCTAACTGATGTTTAGCCCTCAACCAACATCACATTGCTGTCTGTGGGATGTTGCTATGTATGAATTGTCTGTCAGGTTCCCGGCTTAATAGCAGTGACTGCACTTCAATAAGTATCTCACCAGCTGTAAAATACATTTGACATGTTCCGTGATCATGAAAAATGTATCGCTATATATAGCAAACTTTGTTTTAACCAGCACCTTATGGACTGGAACGCACAAAAAAACTGGTTAGAGACAAAAAATACTGCAGACGCTGGAATCCAAGGTAGACAGGCCGGAAGCTGGAAAAACACAGCAAGCCAGGCAGCATCAGGGGATGGAGAAGTCAACGTTTCTGGTGTAACCCCTCTTCAGGACTGAAACGTTGACCTCCTGATACTGCCTGGCTTGCTGTGTTCTTCCAGCCTCCTGCCTGTCTACTCTCTATAAACTGGCAAACATTATATATCTGAAACACTGGACTGTATTAATGCAATCTCCACAATGTCTGAGTAGATTTTCTTTGTAAAAGTACAGGTGACAACAAATTCCTGTTCTATTCTCCAGTAGCTTTGACAAAGAGTCAGTTAGACTCAAAACGTCAGCTCTTTTCTCTCCTTACAGATGCTGCCAGACCTGCTGAGATTTTCCAGCATTTTCTCTTTTGGTTTCAGATTCCAGCATCCGCAGTAATTTGCTTTTATGCTGTTCTATTCTAGTTAGTTGAGTGTGAGAAGGCTCTCTGCCAGTAAGTTTTATTTAAGGCAAACTTCCATTTTTATTTCAGTGATTTATGCTGTAAATATGCGTATACCCCCTGTATTATGTTTCTATCATTTAGTGTGTATTTTGACATTGATTATGTGGATCTCTTGATTGTGTGGAATATTTGATCAACCAGCACACTCCTAGCCCCATAGGTGCTGGTTAATAAAAGGTTTGCTGTATTGCAGTTTGCAAACAGACCACTCCTATCAAAGAAGCAAATTCCAACAAAGCCCAATTCCATTAATTTTTGAGCTGACTTTCACTATCACGTAAATATGGTGGTTCTAAGTTTGGTGTTGACCCCTCTGCAATGTGGGTACTTTCCCTAATCAACCTGTTCAGAGCTGCTTAGACACACCTCTGGAAAAAGTGGGACTTGAAACCAGGCCTCCTGGCTCAGAGATAGAGGCATTACCATTGTGCCAGAAGAGCCCTCACATTGCATTGTATCATTTGACTGCCTATTATTCACGGGTAAACCTTAGGAGCCCTGAGAAAAGACAGAACAAGCATTTACCTAGTACCTCATCATGTCCAAAGACGTCATGTGTGATAGGTTACTCTTGCTGTTGTTAATGGGGGCAGCAGTTTTGTACACAGTATAGTGCCCAAACAGAAAGTGAGGAATAGGAACACAAACAGAAGTTGCTGGAAAAGCTCAGCAGGTCCGGCAGCATCTGTGAAGAGAAATCAGAGGTAACGTTTTGGTTCAAGTGACCCTTCCTCAGAACCGATGGTAGCTAACAAATTGTAGGTTTACATGCAGAAGATAGGATGGCGGGAGGGCTTACGGAGTAAATGATAGATGGGGATAGAGCCCAAGAAGAGAGGAGAGCAGTTTGACAGATAAAGTAGTGGTAGCGATCTGGCTAGGAGGGTGACTAGCTATTAATGGGGACTGTTAGTGGCTAACAATGGGTTGTGTGTAATTGCAGACTATGTGATAACAAGACCTGGTGTGTGGGGGTTGGGGTAAGGGAGAGCTCAAACCCTAAAGATGTTGAACTTGATATTGAGTCCTGAAGGCTGCAGGGTCCCCAAGTGAAAAATGAGGTGCTGGATTTATAGCATCCACAGTTCTTTCGGTTTTTTATTTAAGCGAAGGAATGGTCTGTTATTAGTGTGTTGATTGATGTCAAACTGTTAAGTAGGACCTTTAACCAGGATATCCTCAGACAGTGCTCTCGGATCTTATACTTCCAACTGAGAGTGCAGACTAATGCTGGAAACTGAAAAGCTCATCAAAAAATATGGTACGGCTTTGTTCAGCACTTGCTCAGCGTGGCGCTTCCATTAGATGTTCAAATAGTGATTGATCTCATGACCTTCTGACTTTATTGGTGAGAGTGCTGCCCAGTGAGCTCAATTCATACATTGAACTACCTCCAACCTTGTAAGATTCCTACCTTTATTTGGTGAATACTGCAGCATTCCATCACCATTTTGGCACAGTTCACAGGAATCTAGGAATGCATTTGGCTGGAAGTATTATAGCTCCAATTGCATTACCTTTGGATGATCAAACATTTCTGGTAGTTTTCAACATTGTTGCTTACTTGGTAATAGCATTGAAAGCAGGCTGCCCCAGAGCTTCCAAATTTGCCTGAACCTTTCAATACCTGCTGCCGCTGTTGCATCCATCAAGCACTGCCATCTCGGACACTCCCTGAAACCTTTCTCAGCTGTTAGCTGTGCTTCACCTTCCTGACCTCTGGAAGACTTGAGCACATTAATCGAGGGTGCAGAGCAAGAGCTGCTGTCATAGAGTCATGCAGTACGGAAACAGACCCTTTGGTCCAACCAGTCCATGTTGACCATAAACCCAAACGAAACTAGTCCCACCCACCTGCTTGGAAGTTGGTTGGACCTAGGACACTATTCTGAGGAAGTCCTGCAGAGATGATTGGCGTCTAACTCCCAGAACCATGTTTTTTTTGAACTAGGTATGACTAGGTAAGAGTGGAGAGTTTTGCCTCTGATTTCCATCGACTGCAGTTTTGAGGTTGCTGAAAATCTCAGTCAAACATTGCCCTCATGCTGTCACCTTCATTTCATCCCTGGAGTTCTGCTCTTTTCTCCATGTGTTGATCAAGGCTCCAATGAGGTGGCTGTAACTGAACCCAAAATGAGCATCAGGGAGCAGGTAATTGATGAGTAAGTGTCACTTATTAACACTGTTGATGACAGCATCCATCACTTTGTTGATGATTGAGAGTAAAATTAATTGAGTTACGTAGTGCCATAGAGTCATATAGCATGGAAACAGACCCTTCGCTCCAACCAGCTCATGCTGAACATAATCCCAAACTAAACTAGTTCCATCTGCCCATATCCCTCCAAACCTTTCCTATTCATGTATCTATCCAAATGTCTTTTAAACGTTGTAATTGCACCCGCATCCATCACTTCCTGGGGAGATCCATTCCATGTGCGACACATCCTCTTTGTAAAGAATTTGCCCCTCATATCTTTTTCAAATCTTTCTCCTCTCACCTTAAAACTGTGCCCTCTAATCTTGAAATCCTCCATCCTAGGGAAAAGACAACTACTATTATTTTATAAACTTCTATAAGAGGTCTCAACCTCTTATGTTTCAGTGAAAAAAGTCCCGGCTTATCCAGCCTTTTATAGCTCAAACCTTCCATGTTCAGCAACATCCTGGTAAATCTCTTCGGAACCCTCTCCAGCTTAATACCAGGACTGTACACAATACTCCAGAAGAGGCCTCACCAATGTCCTGTACAACTTCAATGTTGGAATTCTCAACTCCTTACTCAAAGGCCTGAGTAACGAAGGCAAGCGTGTTCCAAATTAAATTCATTCTCTTTTCTTTTTTGGACAAGACATTCCAGGGCTTGGCTAGAGGAGCACTAGTTCTTGGACTTCAGTCATAGGATCCTTTCAGGGTAGATACAGGCCATTTGGCCTGCACCAATCCTCTGGAGATCCACTCCACCACCCTATCCCCCTAACACCGCATTTCCCATGGCTAACCCACCTAGCCCACACATCCCTGAACACTACGGGAAATTTACCATGGCCAGTCCATGTAACCTGCATATCTTGGACCGTGGGAGGGAACCAAAGCACCTAGAGGAAACCCACACAGACACAGGGAGAAGGTGCAAACTCCACACAGACAGTCGCTCGAGGATGGAATCGAACCCCAGGTCCCTAGCATGGTGAGGCAGCAGTGCTTACCACTGAGCTAACCTACGTCCAGTATATAGTATGTCAACTATGTTGTGCCTTATACGCTTGCTGTCTAAGGTGGGTCATTCACTGGGTACTTTTGGTTAAAGATAGTTGTTAGTGTTTTAGCCTTGTCTTTTTAAAATATACTGCTACTCCCTACTCAGTAATGGATTCTAGTATCAACCACATTCATAAATGCTGAACAAAGAGACCTTGGAGTACAGGTTCATAGATTCTTGAAAGTAGAGTCACAGGTAGATAGGATAGTGAAGAAGGTGTTTGGTATGCTTTCCTTTATTGGTCAGAGTATTGAGTACAGGAGTTGGAAGGTCATGTTGCGGCTGTACAGGACATTGGTTAGGCCACTTTTGGAATATTGCATGCAATTCTGGTCTCCTTCCAATTGGAAGGATGTTGTGAAACTTGAAAGGGTTCAGAAAAGATTTACAAGGATGTTGCCAGGGTTGGACGACTTGAGCTATAGGGAGAGGCTGAATAAGCTGAGGCTATTTTCCCTGGACCATCAGAGGCTGAGGGATGACCTTATAGAGGTTTATAAAATCATGGGAGGCATGGATAGGATAAATAGACAAAGTCTTTTCCCTGGGGTCGGGGAGTCCAGAACTAGAGGGCATAGGTTTAGGGTGAGAGAGGAAAGATATAAAAGAGACCTAAGGGGCAACTTTGTCACACAGAGGGTGGTACGTGTCTGGAATGAGCTGCCAGAGGAAGTGGTGGAGGCTGGTACAATTGCAACATTTAAGAGGCATTTGGATGGGTATATGAATATGAAGAGTTTGGAGGAATATGGGCCAGTGCTGGCAAATGGGACTAGATTAGGTTAGGATATCTGGTTGGCATGAATGAGTTGGACTGGAGGATTGTTTCCGTGCTATACATCTCTATGACTCTATGACTCTATGTCAACGTAACTTGACAATAGTTTCCTGCATTCTGTTCCCCTCCTTTCTTGAACAGAAATATAACGTTTCCAGTTTTCCAATCTGCTCTGCAATTTTGGAAGTTTATGCTTGGATACTTGAAGGCATGGTGTAAAGATAATAATCTCTCCCTCAATGTCAGCAAAACTAAAGAGCTGATCATCAATTTCAGGAAGCAAGGAGGAGATGGTTCAGAGAGTCAAGTTCCTACGGGTAATGATCACCAACAATCTGTCCTGGACTATCCATGTTGATGTGACATCAAGAGGGCACAACAACGCCTCCTCCTCCCCAGGAGGCTAAGGAAATTCAGCATTGTCCGTAACGCCTCTCACCAACTTTTACAGGTGCACCATAGAAAGCATTCTATCTGGGTGCATCGCGGTTTGGGACAGCAACTGCTCTGCCCAGCCCTTTAAGAAACGACAGAGAGCTGTGAGCACAGCCCAAGCCAACCTCCCAACCAATGCCTCCACCTACACATCTCACTGCCTCGGGAAGGCAGCCAACATCATTAAAGCCCCCTCCCATCCCGGTTGTAATCTCTTCTAACCTCTTCTGTCGGGCAGAAGATACAAAATCATAAACACACGTACCGACAGGTTTGAGGACAGCTTCTTCCCGGCTGTTATTAGACTTGTGAATGCAACTGTCAAATTTCAAATCAAATGTTGATCTTGCTTTTTGTGCACCTTCTTTACAGCCATAATGTTGTACTCCTCATTCTGTTCAAAAACACTGACATCTTTGTGTCTTTGTATAGTAATGGTAATGATCTGCCTATACTGCACACAAAACAAAACTTTTCACTGTATTTAGGTATACATGACAATAATAAATCAAATCAAATCAATACTTCCAGTTTCTCTGAAACCACTTAAGACCACAGAATGCAGGCCAACTGAACCCAGGGACTCCTCAGCCTTTAGTTCCACTTGTTTTCGAAGTACGTTTTCTGTAGTGATTGTATTTCTTCAAGGTATTCTAAATTTTGCCCCTTGTTTTTCTATTGTTTGCTTCGCGTGATTTCTATGTGAGGGAGGACACAATATATTTGTGCAATAATTTTCCAATGTGAGAGGTTGGGGAAAATCAGCACAAAGTTTCCTTGCCAGTGATCTGAAGTAAGATCAACTTTAAATGTTATCTCTCTCTCTCTCTCTCTCTCTCTCCCCTCAGTTGTTGTGATCAATTTTAAATGTTAACTCTCTTTCTCTCCCCCACTCTCAGTTGTTGTGTGATCTGCTCTACGTATTTCCAGAATTTTCCATTTTTATCTCCAATCATTACTGTGTGTTGACAACGGGACTGTATATCACTCAAATTAATTCAAATGTTGAGTTTACATTGTTGATTAGGTGCTGAAGTGTTTGTTGGTATCTGTTCAGTACCAGCTCATTTAACAAGCTTCTTTCCAGAAATCCTGTTTGATTGCCAGGAAAGCTCACATTATAGAAATTCACTGGTATCGTGTCAATGCTCATAAACAGTTTGACAGAAAGGAAACTAATTGCTTTGGAACTCCAAGTCTTAAGAAGTCCTTACTACAAACGAGGACCTGGATGGAGGTGTGTAAGCATTGGACATGCAGTATAATAGTTGAGCAAATGTTAAACAGCAAAGTGACAGGGAATTGGTGAAAGAAACCAGTGCATGGTCACTCCTCAAGAGTTAGTTCTTATCTGAACTGCCCCCTCATGTTGTGGTTCCAATTAGTTTAAAGAACCTGGATATAAAACTTGAAACAAAATCACTGTGTATCAGAGCCAAGTTATATAGAGAAGGAAGATCAAAGATTCAGAGGGCGTTTGTACTGAATGAAATAACCTCCGCTTCAGTATTACTGGAGAAAACACCAGCCAGGGTCTGCCTCTCCTACACAGCCAGTATTCTTGACATCTTTTTGGGATGGAGGGGAGGAGGGAAGATTCTGCCTTGTGCCTTCAAATCATGAGCCATAAAAGAGATCATACTCTTTGCTTTGCAACCTACTGTTCAACTAATCGCTGTATTCAAAACCAAAAGATTCTGGAAAACAAGTTACAATGAAAAATCACTATCTGCTCCACATCATAAACAATAACAGGTGCCCAGAAGTGAATGCTAGGAATTAATTCAATCTCAGGGTTCAGTTCACTAGCATAAACTTGGCTTTGGTGGTTTGTGAATTTTCCATAGTTTACTGCTTGGATTACAGCCTGATAATTCTACCTCGCAGGTATCTGTTAGCCCCCTGCAGAATGCTGTACGCAAGAAGTAAGGCAGAAACGGATAAATCATTTTTGGGAAAAAAAATCCTTTACCGCTGAGTACCTGTCATGTGAAGCTGAGACAGCTTCAGGTCAAATGTTCACAGCCAGCTGTAAAACCCTTTTGTTTTCGACCAGAATGCTTCAAGCTCTCAGTCCTACTCAGCACACCTGGCTTACAGAGATAGGAAAAGATAACCTCCAACAAAAAAAAAGGCAGATGCAGCACCACATGTATTTTATCGATTTTATACACAAAGCAGCAGCTGCCGGAGGGGGTTTATGTTCCACCACAAGGAACACTATGTAATAATCCTGATGATGTAGGAGCCACAAGATTGAGGCTAGAGCATTTTTATCAAGTCATCAGAATGCTGAGATTGTGTTACTGCCCGCAGTTAGCTGCTGGCTTCTGTCATTCACACACAAATGTTCTCTTTAAGGTGCCAATCGTGAACTAAGTTGGGAGTGGGGTGTGTCGGGGTATGATGTTATGGAGTCTCAGAGGTAGGCTTAGCGTCTTGTGCCGTGTGTTAACATTCATGTCAAAGTAATAGGCCTATGCAGTTAGTATAAGACAGTCACCAGGAAATCTAAAAAAGCAATTTGGAAGAAACACCTTTAATCACAGAGAGATGGGATTGTGGATTCCATTAACTGTGGGTGGCATAGTGGCTCAGTGGTTAACACTGCTGCCTCACAGCACCAGGGTCCCAGGGTTGATTCTCAGCTCGGGTGACTGTCTGTGTGAAGTTTGCACATTCTCCCTGCGTCTGCGTGGGTTGCTTCCGGGTGCTCCAGTTTCCTCCCACAGTCCAAAGATGTGCAGGTCAGGTGAATTGGCCATGCTAAATTGTCCATGGTGTTAGGTGCATTAGTCAGAGGGAAATGGGTCTGGGTGGGTTACTCTTCGGAGGGTCAGTGTGGACTGGATGGGCCAAAGGGCCTGTTTCCACACTGTAGGGAATCTCATCTAATCTAACACAACTCATGGGAGGTAGATGGTATTTAAGGGGAGGCTACACAAATAAATGAGAGAGAAGGTTACAGTTCAGATGAGAAAAAAGTGCGAGGTGTTTCAGGTGGAGCATGAGCATAGATCATAACCCAAATCATTGATGGACATTTCAAAGTTTAGTTTATGACATGAGCTTTTTTTGTAAGAAAAGAAATGACAAACAGCTAAACGTTGACTACATATTTAAATTCAGTGACTACCCGGGGAGAGAGACTGTAGAATGGCACATCCACCAAAGTGTCAAAGAAGGTTCAAAAGGAAAGAAATGCATTATAACCTGAACTTATAATCTGCTCAGTCATTCACACTATGAACCCAATGGTAGGCAAGAAGACAGCAGTCTGTGGGAGAAGCAGATATGTATTTCACTCCTTTTAAGCAAGTATAGATATAGGGGTTAAAAGTAAGCTTTAATCCTTGTCTTTGTATGTGGACTAGTGTACTGTGATGATCACAGATCTTAGCACAGTCAATAACACACTGCACAGTCAGTAAGGAAGTGGAAAACTCTCTCTTCCTCAGAGTTCTATCAGCCAACCACTACTGAAAGGAATCAAGATAAAACAATTTCAATCAACCTATAAGTCCAAGAATCGCAAAATCCAACCGTTCATCCACCAACATCAAGATAGCAGGCAATATTCATTGCAATGAAGACAATATCTACTATTCATGAACAACTTAGAGACAACTTAGTGGGCGGCACGGTGGCACAGTGGTTAGCACTGCTGCCTCGCAGCGCCAGAGACCCGGGTTCAGATCCCACCTCGGGCAAATAACTGTGTGGAGTTTGCACATTCTCCCTGTGTCTGCGGGGGTTTCCACCGGGTGCTCCGGTTTCCTCCCACAGTCCAAAGATGTGCAGGTCAGGTGAATTGACCATGCTAAATTGCCCGTAGTGTTAGGTGAAGGGGTAAATGTAGGGGAATGGGTCTGGGTGGGTTGCGGGTCGGTGTGGACTTGTTGGGCCGAAGGGCCTGTTTCCACACTGTAGGGAATCTAATCTAATCTAAATCCATATATCTGTGTTGGACTCACCTTTCATTTCTAAACCGTGTTACGGTTATGATTTCTTCTCACATTTAGTAATTAATAGTTTACTCTATTTGTTCATTGACGAGAAAAAAGGGGCTCATTTTAAAAGAGAAGCTCATTTAGAGTCTGCAAGAAACGTATCCACAAGGGAAGAGATGTTTTCACCAGTCACTCTTCCTCACCCAGGAGTTTACTGAGTCTGAAGTATCCTCAATGGAACCATAACAAATTGGGAAATCTCATCTGAAAACCGGTTGTGCCACATGGACCAGTCATAACACCTAGACTGGTTAGGCCAAACGCCCTAAATCTGTGATGGATAGCCTTCTGTAAGGGTTATGACTCACGTGAATTGTGATATAAGTTAATTGTTGAGAGAGATCTTTGCATCAAAGGAATGATAGAACTTTGTGTTCTTCTGGATTTCAATACTCTGTCCACATTTCAAACTCTCAGTCACAGAGCTGAAGAACCGTGCAATATTCTCTTTGCAGTTTATGACCTGACTTCTTCAACCAAGAGAAAGATCAGCCTTTATCTAATCGAAATATGTAGACTCTGAATGGTAAACACCAAATGAAAGCAATATTTTAATTCGAGGAGGAGGAGGAGGAGGAGGAGAAGGAGGCCACTTCATATCTCAGGAAACTCTCTTAAATCTTGAAGCATTTCCTGGTATTTCTGTGCCATTAGTGCTTAGAGTGAAACATTTGGAAGAGTCAGTAAAACCTGACTTGTAATGAAAGCTTTCAATGGCCATTATTTTTGGAAGCCTCCAAAATGACCCGGTTTGAGTCTAACTTTGCATTTTTGAAACAGCTTTGGAAATGATTCTTGCTTCGAATGCTAATTTCTTTGTTAATTGTTGATCATTCAAGAAAGAAGTCTCTCTTTTTATTTATCTATTTTTTCAGTCTTCCCAAACCTTAATCCAAGTGGTGCCTGAGTTACTATTCTTACATACATTATAGAGACAGCATCATGATTTGCCTCTGCACAGCCTTCCGTACTTTGACAGCTCACTCCTTGGTAATCAGAACGAGATGCTCTCTTCAAAGCACAGTCTGACGAGACCACAGTAATGTTTGATCACTATCCAGCCAGATTTACTGTGTATTATTCCGGTGATATAATTCAACATCCCATCAGCTCTATTAATTGCCTCTCTGTTTGACAGTGCATAGACATTGGTTGATCATGTGTGACAATGCGGTGGCTTTAAAAGTTGAATTGAATTGAATTTATTGTCATGTGTACTGAGGCACAGTGGAAAGCTTTGTCTTGCGAGCAATGCAGGCAGATCATAGAGTTAAGTAGCATAATTCAGTAAATAATAGATAAACAGCAGCAAAAGCAAAACAAGATTTGATGTGAAAAGCACTGCTTGTCACTGGCCACTCAGGTGTTTTCTTTCTTCCTGGTGGTGGAAATTTGAATAATGATTCATGCACCTTAAAGGAAAAAAAAGGAAAAAAAACAAAAAAGAAGGGTACAGAATGTTAAGACTTTGTGAGTCCATTCAGTATTCAAACAACAGTAGGGTAGAAACTGTTACGAAACCGTCTGGTGCGTGTGTTCAGGCTTCTGTACCTTCTTCCTGATTGTAGACGTTGTAGAAAAACATTGCCAGGGTGGGATAGATCTTTGAGAATGCTGGCGGCCTTTTCTTGACAGTCGGCCTGGTAGGTGGATTCTATAGTCTAGATTAGAGTGGTGCTGGAAAAGCACAGCAGGTCAGGCAACATCGGAGGAGCAGGAAAATCGATGTTTTGGGCAAAAGCCCTTCATCAGGCTTTTTACCTAGATGGATTCTATAGATGGGAGGTTGGCCTTTGTGATTGTCCAGGCTGAGGTCACCATTCTCTGTAACCGTATCCGATCTTGAATGTTACAGTTGCTATACCAGATAGTGGTACATCCAGACAGAATGCTCTTGATGGTGCACCTATAAAAGTTGGCAAGGGTATTCTCCGTCATGCCAAATTTCCTCAACTGTCTGAGGAAGAAGAGACGTTGTTGGGCCTTTGTAACCAGTGCGTCCACATGAAGAGTCCCAGAAAACTTATGCTTACGACTACTCCCAGAAGCTTGACAGTCTCCACTCGTTCCACCTCTGTGCTGTTAATGTGTTGGGGGGCATGAGTTACATCCTGCTGAAAGTCAATAATGAGTCCTTGGTTTTGCCGGCATTGAGAGCTATGTTGTTCTCAGTGCATCATTCTTCCAGGTCTGTGGTCTGTTTTGTCGCCATCTGAGATTTGACTGACTATGGTGGTGTCATCAGTGAACTTATACTTGGCATTAGTCTGGTATTTGGCGATGCAGTCATGGGTATACAGTGAGTATAGTAGGGGCTGAGTATGCACCCCGGAGGGTTCCAGTGTTGAGTGTTAGTGAGGATGAAATATTGTCCCCAATCTTCGCTGATTGTGGCCTGTGGGTCCAGTTGCAGAGAGTGGGGCTTAGTCTGAGTTTAGTAATCAGTCTCGAAGGGATAATAGTGTTAAAGGCTGAGTTGTAGTTAATGAGTAGGATTCTTACGTAGCTGTTCTTGGTGTCAAGATGTTCTGGGGAGGAGTGAAGAGCAAGTGATATGGCATCTGGTGTATATCTGTTGATCTGATAGGCAAATTAATGGATCAAGAGTAGTGGGGAGGCTGGAGTTGATTAATGCCATGACCAGCCTTTCAAAGCACTTCATGAGCACCAAAGTGCCACATGACCACAGAGATGTGTATCATCCTGGTTTCTTTTAGAAAGAGATGGGAGGACAGGTGTCAAGCAGTGGCTGAGAAGATCAACAATTTGTGAAGCCTTGGGCATGTTCTTTAAAAGTTGAAACAATAGCAGCAGCCTGAATGGGTGTAGTCAACCTCCCACCAAACCAGGGATCTTTAGTTTAGCTCGCAGGAGTTGCAGTTGGGGTCCTGTAGAGGTGAGAGCTACTTTTTTTTGTCACTCTCTTTGTTACAGCTACAAGCTGGGGGTTCTCTGCCCATTACAGGAGTTGCATGTGAGCCAGTCTGTTCTCTGAATTTGCCTTTTTGCCAAGGGTGTCCTTTTGGGATGTTACTATATTGGGACAGTTAATCCATAGTAGTAACTGCATCTATTATTCTGTTCAGTTTTGCAATAGAGTTAGGTTACTCCAATTCCTTTGTTTTTTTGCTGTAATTTAACTATACTGGATGAATAAAGTAGGTTTTGCTTTAAACCCAGTAGTTTGACCAATCGAATTACATCTGGATTGCAACCCCTCACATTTACCTTTAAACTCAGAAAGTTTAGGGTCAAGATTATCTTCTGAATATTTTGAGGGAATTTGGTTCAGTCCGTAACACATGTTTAGCAGTGAGGCTGGGAGCTGAGGGTGGGGGTAAATCTGATAGCCCCCAAAATTGGGCATTGGGATCGCAGTGCATGATTACCCATCCCATTGTTTGTAACAGTGCCAACCTGCCAACTTTGTGCCACCCGCCCATTTCAATGATGTCAGTGCCCAGCCAGCACTGACTGCACTGTCGATTGGTGCTTCCGCAAGAGGCTACTACTAGACCGGTCCAGCTTTGAGTTACTACAGTGTTTTAAGTGGAGCCTACATCTTTGAAAAGGGGAGGTCTGCTCTTTCTGTGGCTGATTCTGAGAACCATACAGGGGTCTCTCACTTGGGAGACGTGGAATCACAGTGTGTGCTCGGAGCATCTGGAGGAGGGTGACACCAAAGTGAAAGATACTGGTACTGTCCTGCAAAATCTGACAGCCCACTTTCACCTTGGATCACACTCCCTTCTGATTTACAGATGGCGTAAACACACACCTCCTACTTACAATGCCCCCATCCACCACCCCATCCCTGTCTACCTGTCTATCCCTCTCTCCCCACATCACTAATTCCCCTTGTGTCACTTACCTTACGGATGCTGCATTGAGGTCCCAGCAGGAAAAGCAGTGATGATGATGATGACATGGCTCCAACACTCCATTTCACACCCACAGCCACCCACTCAGGTCATCATAGAATCCTTACAGTGTGGAAACAGGCCATTCGGCCCAACAAGTCCACACTGACCCTCCGAAGAGCTTCCCACCTAGACTCATTACCCTACCCTATTACTCTACATTTCCCCATTACTGATGTACCTAACCTATACATCCCTGAACACTATGGGAAATTTAGCATGGCCAATTCACCTGACCTGCAAATCTTTGGACTGTGGGAGGAAACTGGAGCACCCGGAGGAAACCCACGCAGACATGGGGAGAATGTGCAAACTCCACACAGACTGTCACCCGGGCTGGAATCGAACCAGGGTCCCTGGTGCTTTGAGGTAAGCAGTGCTAACCACTGAGCCACCGTGCCACCCCGTTATGATGCTGAAGGACAGTTCTGAGGCAGGAAAAATACACTGGACCTGGAGTTATGGCAGGTCATGAGTGCAGTACCCAGTGTAGGATGAGATTACAGACAGATTCTGCAGCAGAAGATTCAGATGAACCCTGCAATGGGGCAACCTTTTCTTTTTATTGTCATATGGGATTTGGGCATCACTGGCAAGTGCTGCCCATCTGAGATGGCCCTTGAACTGATTGGTTCTCTGGATCGTTTCAGAGGGCAGGTTACAGTCACCAACATTGCTCTGGGTCTGGAGTCACATGTAGACCCAGACCGGGCAAGGATGGCAGTTCCCTTCCCTGACGGACAATTGGGAAACCCCTCAGTTTTTTCTTTTTATGACAATCAACAGTGGTTGCATAGAAACACAGAAACAAAGAAAATCAGTGTAGGAGTAGGCCATTCGGCCCCTCAACCCTGCACCACCATTCAATACGATCATGGCTGATCATGCAATCTCAGTATCCCATTTCTGCCCTCTCCCCATACCCCTTGATTTCTTTAACTACAATGGCCACATTCGGCTCCCTCTTGAATATATCTAATGAACTGACCCCTACAGCTTCCTGCGGGAGAGAATTCCACAGGTTCACAACTATCTGAGTGAAGATATTCATCCTCATCTCCGTCCTGAATCGCTTCCCCCTTATTCTTAGACTGTGACCCCTACTTCTGGACTTCCCCAACATCAGGAACATGCTTCTGCATCTAGCCACTCCCGTCCCATCAGGATTTTATATGTTTCTCTGAGATCCCCCTCACTCATCTAAATTCCAGCAAATCCAGTCGTTCCTCATATGTCGGTCCTGCCATCCCGGGAATCAGTCTGGTGAACCTTCACTGGACTCCCTCAATAGTAAGAATGTCCTTCCTCAGACCAGGAGACCAAAATGCACACAATATTCAAGGTGTAGCCTCACCAAGGCCCTGCATAGCTGCAGCAAGACATTCATACTCTGATAGTCAAATCCTCTCGCTGTGAAGGAGAATATGCCGTTAGCTTTCCAGCTGTACCTGCACAACAACCTTCAGAGACTGCTCCACCATGACACCCAGGTCTCAGTGCACCTCACCTTCTCCTGAACTGCCACCATTCAGAAAATAATCTGCCTTCCTGCTTTTGTGACCAAATTGGATAAGCTCACATTTATCCACATTATATAGCATTTGCCGATTACATCCCAGATCCTGATGGGACTGGAGTGGCTAGGTTTGGGAAGAATGTTCCCAATGTTGGGGAACTCCAGAACTAGGAGTCACAGTTTAAGAATAAGGGGTAAACCATTCGGGACTGAGATGGGGAAAAACTTCTTCATTAGCTTTCTATTCCAGTCTTGATTTGTAATTGAATTTGACTTCCACTATCTGGGATTTGAATGCAAGTCCTGAGAATGTTAGAGGGGTCTGGGTTACTAGACCCGTAACATTACCACCAAGTCAGTGCTTCCCCATCCTATATGTAATGTAAAGGTCAGAGTTTATTTCTAAAGGTTGAGGAAGGGTCACTCGACACAAAATGTTAACTCTGATTTCTTTCCACAGATGCTGCCAGACCTACTGAGCTTTTGCAACAATTTCTGTACTTGTTTCATTTATAAATGAGGTTTGGAATGTCCACTTGTTGCTGCCTCTATTTTGCGCTTTGCGCTCAAGTGAACTTCTATGATAGCCACTGAGAGAGGAACACTCTGTGCAGAATGGGAACTGTGTGGAGTTTTTAAAAATGTGTTCTTTCACAGTGATTGGGAGTTGCTACCTGGAGGAGTATTTCTTACCCATCCCTAATTGCCTTTGAAGAGGAGGTAGTGAGCTACAAGTGTATGCAATATTGGATCATGGTGGTTCAGTGGTTAGCACAGCACCAAGGCCTCGGCGACTGTCTGTGTGGAGTTTTCACCTTCTGCCCGGGTCTGCGTGGGCTTTCTCCGGGTGCTCCAGTTTCCTCCCCCAGTCCAAAGATGTGCAGGTCAGGTGAATTGGTCATGCTAAATTGCCCGTAGTGTTCAGAGATAAGTAGATTGGGTGCATTAGACAAGGCAAATGTAGAGTAATAGGGAATGGGTTTGTGGGGATACTCTTCCAAGGGTCGGTGTGGACTTGGTGGGCTAAATGGCCTGTTTCCACAGTGTAGGGATTCTATGATAGGATAGCCCCCATTGCTGTTGGGAAGGACACGTCACTTTTTCCAACAAGTTACAAGAGCTATCCTCATGTGATTGTGAGATTGAGCAAGTGGATGGTCATTCTCCCAAACACTGCAAGACTGCTGTTGGGCTGTCCAGACAATGGATGCGTTGAATCACACACAGGCGTCATCGACTGCATAGTCCTCAGATAACCCTTATTGTCCAGTAATCACCTCCGCAGAGTAAAATACTGACTGCTGCTAAGATACAGGATGCACAGGACCCTTGGCTTACGCTCACAGTCACAGTCGCTGTTGAGGGAATGGGTTGCAGTGCAGAAGGGTTGGCTTGTGGTGCCTGTGCAGTGGTCTGTATATAGCAGAGGTACAGAGAGCAACTCACCAAGCCTTCAGTAGCAGCACCTTCCTGAGCCAAGAGCCAGATCTACCACCTCAAAGGGCGCAGGCAGCAGATGCGTGCGAACACCACCACCATAAGTGAGTTCCATCCCCCTCCCCTCACTCCACCCTGCACACCATCCCAATTGGGAATTTTTTTATTATTTATTAATTTGTGGGATGTGGGTATCACTGGCTGGGCCAGCATTTATTACCTTGTCCTAGTTGCTCCTTGAGAAGATGGTGGGGACCTGCCTTCTTGAACTGGTGCAGTCCACCTGGTGTGGGGTTGACCCACAATGCCCTTAGGGAGGGAATTCCAGGTTTTTGACCCAGTGACTTTGAAGGAATGATGATATATTTCCAAGTCAGGGCAGTGAATGGCTTGGAGGTAGTGGTGTTCCCTTGTATCTGCTGCCCTTGTCCTTCCAGATGGAGGTGTTTGTGGGTTTGGAAGGCACTGTCTGAGGACCTTTGGTGAATTTCTACAAAGCATCTTTCAGACAGTACGCACTGCTGCGATTGAGCATCAGTAGTGGAGAAAGTGTCCCTACTGTTCCTTCACTGTCCCTGAATCAAAATCCTGGGACTCCCTTCCTACCAGCAACATGGACCTCCCTATCCCTAGGGACAGCAGATATTCAAGATGGCAGCTCACCATCAAGGGCAGTGGGCAATAAATTCTGAGTGAAGCCAGCCACGCTCACCTCCAATGAATGCTTCCCACCATTTTGAGAAAGTTTGCCCTGCCCCGCAAAGGTTGTTCCAGATTAGAGAAGGGAAGATGTAGTTAGCTCTTGTTGAGTAGAGTGTGTCTGTCACCTCCCTTGTGCAACACTGGTCAGCAGACTGCGAGAAGTTGTAAATATCTCCAGGCTCCAGCCCCTACAATTGTGTCAGTGCAGTGACAGTACCCGCTACTGGCAACATGGGTCTTTACCTCGCTCTGTGGTTGTGGCTCCAGCGGATGCGCACAGAAATCTAAAAGCTTTCTAGACGCGGATGAGGAGCAAGAATAGTTATTAAAAAGCAGGGAGTCAGGCAGTTTAGGGACCAGAGAAAGGGGGTTTACACAAGGAGGCAGCAGCAGTGAATAGGTCTGTCTATATCCAGAAAAAACAATGTTGCTCTGATTGTGGTGGAAGAGAAAGTTGTTCAGAAACCGTAAATTGATCAAAACAGATAGCGTACCCAACACAGAGACCAGGATCAGGCGAGATCCACCTCATTCTGTGAGAAACTGGAGGAAGTGAGAATGAAAATTGCTGAGGCACTGACTATAAATGTCAATGGTCCTCAGACTCCAGGGGTGGTACCACAGGCAATAACTCAGAGGATTTGCAGAATTTCAAACACTACAGTTTTGTTCATAAAGATAACCAGCAACTACAGGTCAGTCACTTTCACCTCAGGGATCCAGTAGTTATCATTTGGGACAAATTTAATGGTCAATAATGGGCAAATATAGATTGATTAAGAAACGTTGCCAAGGTTTGTTAAGAGCAAATTGTGTTCGGCTAATCTGCTGGACTTTTCTGAAGAGGCAACAGAAAGGGTTGAGGAGGGTAATACTGCTGTTACGCTGTACTTGTGTTTCAAAAGGCATTTAATACACTGATGCACACCAAACCTATTGGCAAAATTAGAGCTCATGGAATGAAAGGGACAGTAGCAAGATCAAGAATGGAATTGACTAAGTTACAGGACGTAGACACTAATGGATATTTTTTGAGTTGGAGTCCAGGAATTAGTGCTGGGACTTCTTCCCTTCCTCATATATACTTTAAGGACCTAGACCTTGGTGTACAGGATATAAACATATGTGGATGATCAAAAAAAACTTGGAAACATCAAGAACTGTGAGGAGGATTGTATAGAACTTCAAAACAGCACAGATAAGTTAATGGAATGGGTGGACAAGTGCCAGGTGAATTTTAATGCAGAGAGGTGTGAAGTGATTCATTTTGGCAAGAAAAATAGAGAGACAATATAAAACAAGAACTACAATTCCTAAGTTGCGGGGAGGCAGAAGTAAAGGGAACGAGGTGTATAAAGCATTAAAGCTGCAAGACAGGATGAGTGGTTCATAAAGTACATGGAATCCTGCATTTTACCAACAGGGCCAAAAAGCACAGGGGTTTTCTTAAATCTAGTTCAACCACAACATAATTGCATCCAGTTCAGGGGTATTACTTTAGAAAAGATATGAAGAGGTGCAGAAAAAAATCATGAGAATAGTTCCGAGGTTGACAAACTTCAGTTCATAGAAAGGTCAGAGAAGTTGGCACTGCTTCATTCGGAGAAGAGAAGGATTGAAAGGAGGTTTGACAGAGGCTTTAAAATCATGAGGGGGTCTGGGCAGAGTAGGGAATGTCATTGGTCAAAGACCTGAAAAACAGACTTAAGGCAATTGGCAAAAAGAAACAAAGATCAGCCAATAAGGAGAGATCTATTTTTACACCACGTGTGGTAAGGATCTGAAATGCACTGCCTGTAGGTTTGATGGGCAAGGTTAAGTGAGTCTTTCAAAAGGGATTGGATCATCATCATAAGAGGAAATCAGTTCAGGGCTATGTGGAAAAGGAAGAGGAATTGAACTAGGTGAATTTGCTCCTTCAAAGGGCCAGAATGGATATGAGAGGTTAAGTGGTCTACTTCTGTGCTGCAACTATTCTGCGACTCTAGTATCTCACACATTGTTCCTCACTGAGTTTCAGACAGGGGAATTACTCCCTGGACACACTGGGTGGTAATGCCCTCTTGCTGAAATAACCTCTTCTCCATCTTTCAGCACCTTTGCCCCGCTCCATGTAGCCTCCACTCATTCTCCCAGTCATGACGTATCCCAACTGGAATCTCACAGGTGTGTCAATGTCTAGGAGTACTTGATTCATACAGAAGTCTTGAAGTCTCCTCAAACCTCAACGCCTGCCCTTCTATCTCCTATAGATATTAGTAACTTTGAAACAACTATAGAAAGCACCAAGCCCTTGTAGAATCAACACAGCAGCCATTAGACATTACCTCTAAGGAGTTGACTGCCCTTGTAGATAGTGCTGATCAGAGGATTTGCTGCTGTACAAATGGGGGAAGCTAAAAGTGTTCATTGCCGATTGAGCCCCAGATTGACTATACCGAATAGTATAGTCCATGGTTTGATGTGATACTCTGTGTCCTTACAGCAACTATTCACAGCCTGCACACTACCAACCTCACCGATATATGTAGTGCTCAGCATGTGTGCTCTGTGGACATCATTCTGAAGATCAAAAGGCACTCAGAGACTCAGAACAATGTGCACACTGTCCCGGTTTCACACCTAAATCTGTAGGACAGGGTGGACAACAAAGCGTTTAGCACGCTTGCCTTAATTGCTCAGATCTTTGAGTTTAGAGGTTGGGACGTCGTGTTGAGTTTGTACAGGACATTGGTGAGGCCTCTTCTGGAATACTGTGTCCAATTCTGGTTGCCCTGCTATAGGAAGGATACTATTAAACTGGAAATGAAGATTTCCAGTTTTCCATAACTCAGAAAAAGATGTTGCCAGGATTGGAAGGTTTGAGTTATAAGGAGAGGCTGGTTAGGTTGGGACAATTTTCACTGGAGTGTAGGAGATTGAGGGGTGACCTTTTCAAGGTTTATAAAATTATGAGGGGCATAGATAAGATCAACGGCACTTGTCTTTTCCTTACACTGGGGGATTTCATGATGAGGGGGCATGTTTTTAAGGTGAGAGGAGAAAGATTTAAAAATGACACGAATGGCATCTTTGTTTACAGAGAGTGGTTCGTGTGTGGAATGAACTTTCAGAGGAGGTGATGGATGTGGGTTGTAGGTCCAACATTTAAAAGACATTTTGCTAAGTACATGAATAGGAAAGGTGTGGAGGGATATGGTTCGAGCGCGGGCAGGTGGGACTAGTTTAGTTTGGGATTATGGTTGGTATGGACTGGTTGAACCGAAGGGTCTGTTTCCGTGCTGCCTGACTGTGTGAATCGGAACTTGATTGGTTTGATTTCCTTGAGGCACCAGCTTTCTCTCAAATAAAGATGAAATATTGTGGATGCTGGAAATCGGAGTTAAAAACAGGAAGTGACACGTGGCCATAGTGAACTTGAACACTAACTCGGTTTCTCTGTCCACAGATGCTGCCAGGCCTGCTGAGTTTCTCCATGGCTTTGCCGTATGGATACCCAGCTTTTCGACTTCTCTTCAGGGAGTGTGTGTTACCTCTCCACCTCTCTGATTGGCTCAGCTGAAATTGGGAACTCTATCTCTGCAGAAGGACATTGATTTCCAGTGGCTGGATGTGGATGGAGGGTAAGGGTAAGCCTAAAAATAAGCAGAAAGTCATGCTTTAGGGAATTACAGAGCAGATACAATGTTAACAAATGCTAGTAAATTTAAATACTAACATGGTATATTGATGCATATCTCTGTTCAATAACATTAAAGTTCTCTTTTGTTCCTGCTCCTTTCCTGACAATAGTAGATGTCTATTCCCTCTGTATGTATGTATTTCAGTATATTCAACAATAGAAGCATCGCAACATAGCTGAACCTCTGTCTTCAATGTTTGGTCACACAAAGAGGTCTTGGAGGGGTTATCCAATAGGGATTAAGAGTGACAGCTCTGAACAGAATGTGCGTGTCCAGGCTTTTGTTTCATGACCCAGCCCAGGGATTCTAAATCCAATTCCAAGGTTGGCTCAACTGACACCATCTAATAGCCATGATGTGGAGGAGCCAGTGCTGGACTGGGGGTGGACGAAGTTAAAAATCTCACAACACCAGGTTATAGTCCAACAGGTTTATTTGGAAGCACACTAGCTTTCGGTGATGCAGGAGCAGCGCTCCGAAAGCTAATGCTTCCAAATAAGCCTGTTGGACTATAACCTGGTGTTGTGTGATTTTTAACTTTGACCATTTAATAGGGCAGTCGGGACATGTAAATTTGCAGGTGAAGGTGGCTGCGTATCAGTGCTGAAAAGACCCAAATATTTCACGCAAAAATTAAAACCTGAAAGTCGAAATGCAAGGGACTCGTGTCAGGTAAGTGTAAACACTTTTGTGTAGACTTCCTGCCATTATCTAGTACAAAAATAAACAGGGCATGTGCTTCGAGCTGGTTATTCAATAACAATGGTGCATGAACCCACTGAAGCAGAGAAGAGGACAGTGTAAGTATTGTGAGAACTCATTCCCTTCAGACCCTCGTGATTATCTGACAAAGTGCATGTAGCCTCAAGCGAGTGATTGAAATGATTAAATTTGCGAGGAATGTGCAGGAACACAGAGCATTTCCAAGCTCCTCTGTGTTTTAACTTTGTAATAACTGTTACCCATGCCTCACTCCATCCAGCTCTGGACGGTCCCAAGAACTTAACAAGGCCCTTCATAAAATCTACGTCCTTTCTTAACCGCAGTGTGCTTAGCTCGCTTTCAGGTCCTGTTCCTGCATAGGAAGACTCTGTTCCACAACAGCAACCTCCCCCACCCCCAAACTCCGGGTGCTTCAACAAACTGGGAATTTTACAGTGGGGAGTCCCAAAGGGGTTTGTACTCGGTGTATTTCTCTGCCAGTATACCAAGTTCTGGCTCCCCTCCACTCACTCACACAGATCTCCGCTTTAAAGATAATACAGGCCCCGTGCACATATATAGCTGATCCTAATCGATTGTTGCAAAAATGCAAACAGTATCTACTCAGCTCGAATTAGACCTGCAAGTCATTTCAAATTGATTATTCTTAGGAGTTTACTGAAAGAAAAGTGTGCCTGATTGATTCAGTCGTGGTCAGGAGAAACTGACCTGAGATATTTAACAAAATATATCCCATCACTTGAGGAATAAAAGTTGTTCTGAATTGTGTAGCCACAGGCAGGATAGTGAAAGAGAGAGAGAGAGATATGATGCAGCAGCATGGTGGGATGGCTCAGTGGTTAGCAGTGCTGCCTCACAGTGCCAGGGACCTGGGTTCAATTCCACCTTAAGGTGACTGTCTGTGTGGAGCTTGCATATTCTCCCCATGTCTGCATGGGTTTCCTCCAGTTGCCCTAATTTCATCCCACAGTCCAAACATTAGAATCCCTACAGTGTGGAAACAGGCCATTTGGCCCAACACATCCACACAGACCCTCTGAAGAGTATTTCCCTCTGACTAATGCACCTAACACTATGGGCAATTTAACATACCAATTCACCTAACCTGCACATCTTTGGATTATGAGAGGAGCACCCGGAGGAAACCCACGCAGACACGGGGATAATGTGCAAACTTCATACAGCCTGTTGCCTGCAGTTGGAATCGAACCCGGGTCCCTGTTGCTGTGAGGCAGCAGTGCTAACCATTGGGCCGCTGTGCCGCCCCAATAATGTGCAGGTATAGGTGGATTGCCCATGCTAAATTACCCTGTGATATGCAGGTTTGTTGGATGAGCGATAGGAAATGGGAGGTTACGGGGATGAAGTGGATGGGATGCTGTTTGGAGGGTCAGTGCAGACGCGATGGGCCAAATGGCCTCTTTCTGCACTGCAGGGTTTCTATAACTGGTGGTGGTTTAGTGTGAGGGTCAGCACACCTCAGGAAAGAGGCAAGGTTGAGAAGGTGTGTCATTCACCGTGACCTCTGCCAATGTGGAAGTTGGACTCACATTGTTGATGTCACTCTGACATCCCAAACCAGTTATCCAAGCAACTGAGTGTGGTGTTAGTTAGCTCAGTTGGCTGGGCACCTGGTGATTGATGCTGAAAATGTGTTGCTGGAAAAGCGCAGCAGGTCAGGCAGCATCCAGGGAACAGGAGAATCGACGTTTCGGGCATAAGCCCTTCTTCAGGAATGAGGAAAGTTTGTCCAGCAGGCTAAGATAAAAGGTAGGGAGGAGGGACTTGGGGGAGGGGCGTCGGAAACCTATCGCATTTCCGACGCCCCTCCCCCAAGTCCCTCCTCCCTACCTTTTATCTTAGCCTGCTGGACAAACTTTCCTCATTCCTGAAGAAGGGCTTATGCCCGAAACACGATTCTCCTGTTCCCTGGATGCTGCCTGACCTGCTGCGCTTTTCCAGCAACACATTTTCAGCTCTGATCTCCAGCATCTGCAGACCTCACTTTCTCCACCTGGTGATTGATGCCAACAGCGTAGGTTCAATTCCCACACTGGCAGAGGTCACCATTAGGTCCTGCCTTCTCCAGCTTACTCCTTACCTGAGGCATGCTGACTCTCAGATTAAACTCACCCCAAGTCATCTCTCTCTAGGACAGAGTGGGACTATGGCACCTTTACCCTTATAGTCATTATGTAGCATTTAGGAACTTATATTGTTACAGGTGATTGTTAAAAGAAATCGTTGTGAAAAGGGACGCACCTGATTTAAAATGGGGAGTTATCTCATAGAGTTATAGAGCCTGGAAACAGACTCTTTGGTCCAACCAGTCCGTACTGACCGTGTTCCCAAACTAAACTAGTGCCATCTGCCTGCGCTTTGCCCATATCCCTCCAAACCATTCCTCTTCATGAACTTATCCAAATGTCTCTTTAATGTTGCAACTGTGCCCACATCCATCTCTTCCTCTGGCAGTTCATTCCACATACGAACCACTGGCTGTGTGAAAAAGTTGCCCCTCGCATGGTTTTTAAACCTTTCTCCTCTCACCTTAAAAATATCGCCCCTGGTTTTGATCTCCCCCACCCTAGGGAAAAAGACCTTTGTCATTCAGCTTAATGATTTTATAAACTCTATAAGGTCACCCTGTGTGAAAGAATTGGGTAAAACCTTGAGACGTTATGGTAGCACCATAAATGCATCAAATGATCTAAAAGCAAAATACCATAGGTGTAAGAAATTGGAAATAAAAACTGAAAACGCTGGAATAGTCAGCAGCCTTCAGTTCTGATAGAATCTCAGTGACCTGAAAAATTAAATCTGTTTCTTTCCCCCTACAATGTGCAGCAATTATATTTTTTTTTATTTGAGAACTAAAATGATGCCAGAACCAATCCTTCGTTGGGGTTGAGTCACAAATAGAATGTTTTATCATCATCAGGAACCACAACTCCAGACTGGCTTTGGACTAATTGAACTTTAATTATAGTCATAGAGTTGTACAACATGGAAACAGACCTTTCGGTCCAACCCGTCCAGATATCCCAACCTACCAGCACCCTGCCCATATCCCTCCAAACCCTTCCTATTCATGTACCCATCCAAATGCCTTTTAAATGTTGCAATTGTACCTTCCTCCACCACTTCCTCTAGCAGCTCATTCCATACACATACCACCCTCTGCATGACAAAGTTGCCCCTTAGGTCCCTTTTATATCTTTCCCCTCTCACCCTAAACCTATGCCCTCTAGTTCTGGACTCCCCTACCCCATGGAAAAAACTTTGTCTATTCATCCTATCCAATAAATACTGGCCAATCCAGCAATGCCTTCACCCCATAAGAGAATTTAAAAACATGAAGTTGTGATCTCCTGGGAACACGATGATGAATAAAAAAAAGCAGCAATTTCGGCAACAGACATATTTGTGTTTCCTCAAACTCTTTCCTATAAACAGGGATTAAAAGTGATCTTCACCACTCGATCTGTGAGCATTAAGTGGCCTGATGTCCTAATGTGTATGCTAGTGTGTGGTAAGGATCACAGCTCTGAGAATAGCCACTTCAAAAACCATGCACTGCAGGTAAAGGAAAGGGAAAAGTCTTTCCATCTCACTCTGGGTGCTGCCAGCCAGCCAATGCCGAAAGGAATCGAGGCAAAAGAGCTTCAAACAATCTACAAAAGCCAGGAATCCAGAACTCAACTGTTCAACTACTAGCATCAATGTTGCCTGGTAACCTCCACTGCAATGGCTGCAATGTGAACTAATCAATCTTCTCAAGCAATTCAGTGGCTCATATTTTTCAATGTATTTTTTAGAGATGTCTCTTATTTCTCATCTGTTGAGAGTTAGAATATCTTTTCACATTTAGCAATGAATAAACAATCATTTTTGAACGTGAGGTGATCAGAGGGATAGATACCACACATGGGCAATAAGTAGCAGGTCCAACTGAAAATTATGAATGGGCACAGGCTTGGTGGGCCGAAGGGCCTGTTCCTCTGCTGTATTGTATTGTTTGTTAATCCAAGAAAGCCTGGTTAAATTGGTTCCTTTTAAAGCAAAGCTCATTTGTGTCTGATGGAAATGTAACCAGAAGGGAGGAGTTCTTTTAAAACTTAACCTTCTTGCGACTAGCTGAGAGGGTGGGTTTAATAAAGAAGGGGAACCCTCACCAAAGAGCTTAATGGTTTGAGGCATCCTCATTGGAACCATAGCAAATTGGGGAATCTCGGTTAGGTACAGGTATGTGCACTCTTATCGTCATGGTCAGTATGCTTTCTACAGAAAGACATACGTCTTTTCTTACCATTGGAGTGTGTATCCCAATTAAATAATTCAGCCACAAGTCGTTCATGAATTTAAAACTGAAGAAGGTTATCTGTTCTCACACACTTTACTCAAATTAATGCAAAATCTCTCACATTCAGTCTTTACACACACACACACACATACACACAAGCGCAGACACACACATGCACGTGCAGACACACACCCGCGCACGCACAGACACACACACATATACACACACACTGGCACACACAGATGCGTGCGCACATACACACACGTGCGCAAACACATTCATGCACACATGCACATACACACACACAAATGTTTCATACGTATAAGGATAGTGCATACTTACAGATGACAATTAATTCGGCCTCTGCTGATTTGTGAGCTCTGGTCTACCGTGTGGCAGGACACCGATTCTTAAATAGATTTGATGCACAGGATTCATAATGATTGCGAAGCTCCTGTTATTGAATATCCTGGAGGATTTTAAGATAAGCCCATTGGCTGCTTGGTGACTTATAGCTTGATTCAGAGTCTATTGCTAATACTAGCAAGTGACCAGACCTCTGAAGAAACAGGTTGCATGAAGATAAGACCTTTGAACCTAGTTTTGATCACACCTGTTACATTTCTGAGGTCCCTCTCGTATGTATGGATGGGGAAGGCCTTGTGATCTCGTGGGAAGTTGATGATGTCCATTGAGCATCAATCTTCCCTATTTTCCAGTCTGAAGAATTGAAATTTCATAATTCTAGGTATTGGCTTGATCTTAAAGATGAGAAGTGTGAATTCCCCCAAAGGCTGGAGATACATCATCTATGTTACATTTAATTAAGTATTCACCAAAGACTTGATACCGTCTGTTGCCCAGATGTCAAAATTCACATCATTTATGCAGCTAGCTTGTGCCCAATGTTTAAACGTTTGACAGAAATTTTGGACGATGATGTGCCTGATGGCTTCCAGCCTCCCCTGAGCTAACATAAGGAATGTTATAATTGGGCTGAGATGAAGAAAGCTGATCAGATCCTCTCTCTGCTCAATGTCCAAACATCCACCCTGTATAAAGCCTACTTGGGGCAGAGGTCTATGGTAATGTATGATATCACAGACAGTACAATGCCAAAAGAAAAGGGAAACGTTAGCCATAAAGAGAATATGTAGTTGTAAATCAGATTGGAATGGAAATATCGAACAATCTTCAAGAAAAAAAGGATCAGTGAGAAATAAAGCATAGAGTATTGAGAGAGAAATGCTTTTGGTGATACTCACAACACAAATCATTACCTTGTTTCTTAGCTCTACGGCCGAGGAATGATTCTCGAGTGATTTGAAGAGTAGAGGAGTGTACAGTTGAAAGATGCGCAGGCTAATTCTGGTTCACCAGGTCCATCAGAGTTTTACCACGAAAGAGCATGTTCCTGAACACCCTTATATAAGGGACACAGCATTGTACTAATGATCAGAGGTGCTGCATTTTGGAAAGGCAAATCAGGGCAGAATTTATACACTTAATGGTAAGGTCCTAGGGAGTGTTGCTGAACAAAGAGACCTTGGAGTGCAGAGTCATAGCTCCTTCAGAGTGGAGTTTCAGGTGGATAGGATAGTGAAGAAGGCATTTGCTATGCTTGCCTTTATTGGTCAGTGCATTGTGTGTGGGAGTTGCGAGGTCATGTTGTAGCTGTACAGGACTTTGGTGAGGCCACTTTTGGAATATTGTGTTCAATTCTGGTCTCCCTCCTATCGGAAGGATGTTGTGAAACATGGGAAGATTTATAAGGATGTTGCTGGTATTGGAGGGTTTGAGCTATAAGGAGAGGCTGAATAGACTGGGGCTGTTTTCCCTCAAGGTTGAAGGGTGACCTTATAGAGGTTTATAAAATCATGACGGGCATGGATAGGGTGAATAACCAAGGTCTTTTTCCCAGGGTATGAGAGTCCAAAACTAGAGGGCATAGGTTTAAAGTGAGAGCGGAAAGATTTAAAAGGGACCTAAAGGGGCAACTTTTACATGCAGAGGGTGGTGCGTGTATGGAATGAGTTGCCAGAGGAAGTGGTCGAGGCTGGTACAATTACAACATTTAAAAGGCATTTGGATGAGTACATGAATAGGAAGGATTTAGCAGATTATGGGCTAAATACTAACAAATAGGACTAGATTAATTTAGGAAATCTGGTCGGCATGGATGAGTTGGACTGAAAGGTCTGTTCCAGTGTTGTACAACTCAATGACTCTATGAAGGTGCCTTACACGTCAGTCCTGCACAACAATGTTGGAATACTCCAAAATCAAAAACATACCCTCTACTTTTAGTTCTGTGTCCTTTAATCTCGTCAGACAAAGGCCTTCAGTCTGATGTTTATTGTATCACACAGGATAATCATACCAAGATCACTCACACACCCATCTTTAATTAGAAGCACTGTGCTGTCAACGTGGACAGTGAATCCTGAGGAGATTATTGAGCCAAGTTGATTGAATGCCAACAACATCCTGCCTTAACAGTGAGAACCCTTCACTGAAATCACTGCTTTCCTGGATATCGTTGAACACTATGAATTCTCAAATGTGGAAATATGAAGTTGTATTGGTCCACAAATAGTGGACACTCATGCATATAATAATAACACATAGAAGGAGTAAAATGTGGATTCCAACAACAGATTAGAAATTTAAGTTTTACCTTGTGAAACAGAAATTTAAATTTCTGTTTTGAACTCTCTTTTCTCCTACATTAAAAATACTGAAAATTATTACAGTTTGACCTAAAAGAGGTCCGTAGTAAAATGGTTAGAAGCGTGAGGAATGTTAAAGGGTTATCTCTACTGGAAATATTGTAGTCAGCCTCCATGATGACGTGATGAAATGTTACATTGATGTGGTTTATAACATGCAGCATGCTTGGCAAATTTTTCACATTGCTTGTATAATGAAGGGGACCTTTTAAGTTCTGAGAGACAGTGGGTGGAGTTAATCCTCTCAATGTGACACAAAAAATTAGTTCATTTGTTGAGGCAGTGACATGAAATATTTAATAAAGAGAACATTGACTAGATAGATAATTGATAGCAACCAGCTAGGCTCTTGAGAGGAAAAAGCAGAAATGCTGCTTACGAAATGGTCAATCATCCTTAATGATACCATTTATGTGTTTGGACTGGAAATTAATTGTAACACAATTGCTTACAGGTGGAGCAAAGAACCAACTGAATAACTATAGTTAATGTTTTTTGCAGAAGCCACAATGCAAGATCCAATTAGCAAACCATCAAAAATGTGGCTGAATCCAATAGGGGTCAATCATACTTTCAGTGTAAGAAGTCAAATAACTGATTTGTATAAACAAATTGGGATGTGGTAGATGTAGGTGGTGGTGAGTTTCACTTTTGTACAGCAGAAGCGATGACCTGGTGGTATTATTGCTGGATTGATAGATGGATCAATGGCCTGCAGGTATAATTGCTGATTTGATAGGGGAAGGGATGGCCTGGTGGTATTATTGCTGGATTGATAGGGAAAGGGATGGCCTGGTGGTATTATTGCTGGATTGATAGGGGAAGGGATAGCCTGGTGGTATTATTGCTGGATTGATAGGGAAAGGGATGGCCTGGTGGTATTATTGCTGAATTGATAGGGGAAGCGATGGCCTGGTGGTATTATTGCTGGATTGATAGGGGAAGGGATGGCCTGGTGGTATTATTGCTGGATTGATAGGGGAAGGGATGGCCTGGTGGTATTATTGCTGGATTGATAGGGAAAGGGATGGCCTGGTGGTATTATTGCTGGATTGATAGGGGAAGGGATGGCCTGGTGGTATTATTGCTGGATTGATAGGGGAAGGGATAGCCTGGTGGTATTATTGCTGGATTGATAGGGAAAGGGATGGCCTGGTGGTATTATTGCTGAATTGATAGGGGAAGCGATGGCCTGGTGGTATTATCGCCGGATTGATAGGGGAAGGGATGGCCTGGTGGTATTATTGCTGGATTGATAGGGGAAGGGATGGCCTGGTGGTATTATCGCCGGATTAATAGGGAAAGGGATGGCCTGGTGGTATTATTGCTGGATTGATAGGGGAAGGGATGGCCTGGTGGTATTATTGCTGGATTGATAGGGGAAGGGATGGCCTGGTGGTATTATTGCTGGATTGATAGGGGAAGGGATGGCCTGGTGGTATTATTGCTGGATTGGTAGAGGAAGCATTGCCCTGGTGGTATTATTGCTGGATTGATAGGGGAAGGGATGGCCTGGTGGTATTATTGCTGGATTGATAGGGGAAGGGATGGCTTGGTGGTATTATTGCTGGATTGATAGGGGAAGGGATGGCCTGGTGGTATTATTGCTGGATTGATAGGGAAAGGGATGGCCTGGTGGTATTATCGCCGGATTGATAGGGGAAGGGATAGCCTGGTGGTATTATTGCTGGATTGATAGGGAAAGGGATGGCCTGGTGGTATTATTTCTGGATTGATAGGGGAAGGGATGGCCTGGTGGTATTATTTCTGGATTGATAGGGGAAGCGATTGCCTGGTGGTATTATCGCCGGATTGATAGGGGAAGGGATGGCCTGGTGGTATTATCGCCGGATTAATAGGGAAAGGGATGGCCTGGTGGTATTATTGCTGGATTAATAGGGGAAGGGATGGCCTGGTGGTATTATTGCTGGATTGATAGGGGAAGGGATGGCCTGGTGGTATTATTGCTGGATTGATAGGGGAAGGGATGGCCTGGTGGTATTATTGCTGGATTGGTAGAGGAAGCATTGCCCTGGTGGTATTATTGCTGGATTGATAGGGGAAGGGATGGCCTGGTGGTATTATTGCTGGATTGATAGGGGAAGGGATGGCCTGGTGGTATTATTGCTGGATTGATAGGGGAAGCGATGGCCTGGTGGTATTATTGCTGGATTGATAGGGGAAGAGATGGCCTGGTGGTATTATTGCTTGATTGGTAGGGGAAGGGATGGCCTGGTGGTATTATTGCTGGATTGATAGGGGAAGGGATGGCGTTGTGGTATTATCGCTGGATTGATAGGGGAAGGGATGGCGTTGTGGTATTATCGCTGGATTGATAGGGGAAGCGATGGCCTGGTGGTATTATTGCTTGATTGATAGGGGAAGGGATGGCCTGGTGGTATTATTGCTGGATTGATAGGGGAAGCGATGGCCTGGTGGTATTATTGCTGGATTGATAGGGGAAAGGATGGCCTGGTGGTATTATTGCTGGATTGATAGGGGAAAGGATGGTGTTGTGGTATTATCGCTGGATTGATAGGGGAAGCGATGGCCTGGTGGTATTATTGCTTGATTGATAGGGGAAGCGATGGCCTGGTGGTATTATTGCTGGATTGATAGGGGAAAGGATGGCCTGGTGGTATTATTGCTGGATTGATAGGGGAAGCGATGGCCTGGTGGTATTATTGCTGGATTGATAGGGGAAAGGATGGCGTTGTGGTATTATTGCTTGATTGATAGGGGAAGCGATGGCCTGGTGGTATTATTGCTGGATTGATAGGGGAAAGGATGGCCTGGTGGTATTATTGCTGGATTGATAGGGGAAGGGATGGCCTGGTGGTATTATTGCTGGATTGATAGGGGAAGCGATGGCCTGGTGGTATTATTGCTGGATTGATAGGGGAAAGGATGGCCTGGTGGTATTATTTCTGGATTGATAGGGGAAAGGATGGCCTGGTGGTATTATCGCTGGATTGATAAGAGAAGGGATGGCCTGGTGGTATTATTGCTGGATTGATAGGGGAAAGGATGGCCTGGTGGTATTATCGCTGGATTGATAGGGAAAGGGATGGCCTGGTGGTATTATTTCTGGATTGATAGGGGAAAGGATGGCCTGGTGGTATTATCGCTGGATTGATAAGAGAAGGGATGGCCTGGTGGTATTATTGCTGGATTGATAGGGGAAGGGATGGCCTGGTGGTATTATTGCTGGATTGATAGGGGAAGGGATGGCCTGGTGGTATTATCGCTGGATTGATAAGAGAAGGGATGGCCTGGTGGTATTATTGCTGGATTGATAGGGGAAGGGATGGCCTGGTGGTATTATCGCTGGATTGATAAGAGAAGGGATGGCCTGGTTGTATTATTGCTGGATTGATAGGGGAAGCAGTTGCCTGGAGGTATTATCGCTGGGTTGATGATCCAGAGATCCAGATAATATTTGAGGGAACAAGGTTCAAATCTTCATTTGAATTCGCTTTTTTAAAAATCTAGAATTAAGAGTTAAGAGAATTAAGGCGGCACAGTGGCACAGTGGTTAGCGCTCACAGCGCCAGAGACCCGGGTTCAATTCCACCTCAGGCAACTGTCTGTGTGGAGTTTGCACATTCTCCCTGCGTCTGCGTGGGTTTCCTCCGGGTGCTTCGGTTTCCTCCCACAGTCCAAAAATGTGCAGGTTAGGTGAATTGGCCATGATAAATTGCCCGTAGTGTTAGATGAAGGGGTAAATGTAGGGGAATGGGTCTGGATGGGTTGCTCTTCGGTGGGTCGGTGTGGACTTGTTGGGCCGAAGGGCCTGTTTCCACACTGTAAGCAATCTAATCTAATCTAATGATGACCACAAATCCATTGTCGTTGGGGGAAAGCCCATCTGGTTCACTAATGTTCTTTAGGGATGGAAACTACCATCCTTACCTGGTCTGGACTACATGTGACTCCAGACCCACCAATGACTCTTAAACGCATCCTGGGGTGAGCAATAAATGTGTAGCCTAGCCAGTGACATCCCCATCCCATGAATGAATAGGAAAAATATCATGATGTAATGAGAGTTGTTACATCAACTTCTTTAGTAGTGGGAATGGGTTGACCTAGTGGCAATATTGCTGGGCTGTTGACGCAGATAATGCTCTCTCTATGGCAGATGGTCGAATGTGAATTCAACTTTGTGAATAGCAGATATAGAGAGGTGGTAACACTGCAGATTCAGCCTCCACAGGCAGGAAGGGAATGGGTGACCACCAGGCAGGTAATGCAAGAATCTCCTGTGGCTAGTCCTGGTAAAACAGTGATATGATTTTGAGGGGAATGGCCTCTCGGGGGAATAACAGCAGCAGCCAAATTTATGGCATCATGGTTGGCTCAGCTGTGGAGGGAGGTAGAAATAGTCTAGAAAAGCTACAGTTATAGGGGATTTGGGGAATTAGATAGGTTTTTCTGTGTCTGCAAACAAGAATCCAGGATGGTGCGTTGCCTCCCTGGTGCTCAGGTCCTGGATGCCTCGGAGCGGTTGCAGGACATTCTGAAGGAGGAAGGTGAACAGCCTGTGGTCATGGTACACGTTAGTACTAACGACATAGGTTTAAAAAAAAACAAATGAGGCCCTAAAATATAGGGAACTAGGAAGTAAGTTGAAATATAGGACCTCCAAGCTAGTTATCTCATGATTACTACTAGTGCCATGAGCTAGTTAGAATAGAAACTGCAGGAAGTTTAAGATGATTATGTGGCTGGACAGATGGTGTGAGGGGGAGGATTACAGATTCGAGGGGCATTGGGGCTGGTTCTGGGGGAGGTGGGACCCGTACAAACTGGGTCACACCTGGGCAGGACTGGGACTGATGTCCTTTTTTGGGGGTGGGGGTTTACTTGTTGGGGGCGTTTAAAACTGGTGTGGGAATGGGAAGGGAATCAGAGGAGTAGGACAGCAGAAATTTTAGGAGAGGTACAAACCAGGGCAAACATTACCAACGACAAGAACAGGTGGGAAATGCTGCTGAAAAGAGCAGGGCAGGTGGTCTGAAATGCATGGGTGTCAGTGTTGGAAGTATAATAAGCAAATGAACTGAGAGCTTTGGTTGGTTGGAACTATGACATTATTGTGATTACAGAGACTTGGCGGAAAGAGGGACAGGAGTGGCAGCTGAATGTTGCAGGATTTAGATTAGATTAGATTTTTTACATTAGATTACATTACAGTATGGAAACAGGCCCTTCGGCCCAACAAGTCCACACCGACCCGCCGAAGCGCAACCCACCCATACCCCTACGTTTACCCCTATACCTAACACTACGGGCAATTTAGCATGGCCAATTCACCTGACCTGCACATCTTTGTGACTGTGGGAGGAAACCAGAGCACCCGGAGGAAACCCACGCAGACACGGGGAGAACGTGCAAACTCCACACAGTCAGTCGCCTGAGGCAGGAATTGAACCCGGGTCTCTGGCGCTGTGAGGCAACAGTGCTAACCACTGTCCCACCGTGCCGCCCACAGGTGTTTCAGGTGGGATAGAAAGGGATGTAAAAGCAGAATGGGGGGGTGACTGCATTACTGGTAAAGGAGCATCTCACAGCTGTACTGAGGGAGGATACATCAGAGGACTCGTACAGTGAGGCAGTGTGGGTAGAAGTCAGGAATAGGAAAGGTGAGATCACAATGCTGGGGGGTATACTACAGACCTCCCAACAGGCAGCAAGAGATAGAGGAGAGAATGTGTAGACAGAGTTTGGAAAGATGTAAAAAGAGCAGTGTTGTTGTGGTGGGTGATTGTAACTTCTTCTATGTTGACTAGGACTCACTACATGCTAGGGGCTTGGATGGGGCAAAATTTGTAAGAACCATTCAGAAGAGACTCTTGACATAGTATGTAAATGGTCCCACCAGAGAAGGGGTTATACTGGACCTGTTTTTGGGAAATGAGCCCGGCCAGGTGAGTGAGTGGGGGAGGATTTCGGGAGTAGTGACCATAATACTGTAAGTTTTAAGATACTCCTGGATAACATAGAACATAGAACATAGAACTATACAGTGCAGTACAGGCCGTTTGGCCCTCGATGTTGCGCCGATCCAAGCCCACCTAACCTACACTAGCCCACTATCCTCCATATGTCTATCCAATGCCCGCTTAAATGCCCATAAAGAGGGAGTGTCCACCACTGCTACTGGCAGGGCATTCCATGAACTCACAACTCGCTGAGTAAAGAACCTACCCCTAACATCTGTCCTATACCTACCACCCCTTAATTTAAAGCTATGCCCCCTCGTAATAGCTGACTCCATACGTGGAAAAAGGTTCTCATGGTCAACCCTTAAATTGTGGGAAGGTGCAATGCGACAGCATTAGGCAGGAACTGAAGAATTTTGATTGGAGGCGGCTGATTGAGGATAAATCCACATCGGACATGTGGGAGTATTTCAAAAGGCAGTTGATACGAGTTCAGAAGTGGCACGTTCCTGTGAGAATGAAGGATGGGTGTGGCAATTTGCGTGAATCTTGGATGACCAGGGATGTTATGATCTCTTTCATAAAGAGAAAGGAAGCATCTGGAAGGTCTAGGAGGATGGGAAGTGACGGAGCCCTTGAAGTTTATAAGGAAAGAAGGAAAAAACTTAAACAAGGAATTAGAAGGGCTAAAAGGGGTCATGAAAAGTCATTAATTAAGGAGAATCCCAAAGGGTTTTCATACATATATAAAAAGCAAGACGGTGATCAGGGAAAGGGTTGGCGCACTCAAGAGAAAGAGGTAGGGGAAGTCCGAAACAAATACTTTGTGTTGGCATTCACCAAAGAGAAGGAATTGGCAGAGGATGGGAGTGTTAAATTTCTAAGCTCAGTTGCTATTAAAAAGGAAGAGGTGCTACGCATCTTAAAAAGTATGAAGGTAGATAAGTCCCCGGGTCCTGATGGGATCTATCACGGAATGTTCAGGTAGGCAAGAGAACACATTGCTGGAGCTTTCACAGACATCTTTGTATCCTCTTTGGCCAAAGGTGAGGTCGCAGAGGGTTGGGGAATAGCCAATGTATTCCCATTATTTAAGAAGGGTAGCAGGGATAATCCTGGAAATTACAGGCCTGTGAGTCTCACGTTGATGGGAGGGAAATTATTGGAAAAGATACTCAGGGACAAGATCTATATGCATTAACAAGCAAATGGACTTATCAGCAACAGACTGCATGGTTTTGTGTGGGAGAAGTCGTGCCACACTAACTTGATCAGGTTTTCTGAGGAGGTGATGAAGATGATTGATGAGGGTAAAGGGGTTGATATTGTCTATATGGACTTCAGAAACGCCTTTGACAAGGTCCCTCATGTCAGACTGGCGCAAAAGGTGAAGTCACATGGTATCAGGGTGAGCTGGCAAAATGGGTACAGAACTGGCTTAGTCATAGGAAACAGAGGGTAGCGGCGGATGGATGCTTTTTGCTTTGGATGGCTGTAACTAGTGGTGTTCCACAGAGATCAGTGCTGGGACCTCTGCTGTTCATGGTCTGCATAAATGATTTGGAGGAAAATGTAGCTGATCTAATTAGTAAGTTTGCAGGTGATACAAAAATTGGGGTATTTGTGGATAGTAAGGAAGATTGTCAGAAGATACAGCAGGGATATGGGGCAAGGGCAGAAAAATGGCAGATGGAGTTTAATTTGGTCAAATGTGAGGTGATGCATTTTGAAAGTCAAGTACGGGTGGGAATTATATAGCAAATGGCAGAATCCTTAGGGGTATTGATATGCAGAAGGATAGGGTGTGCAGGTCTACAGATCACTGAAGGTGGCAGCGCAGGTAGATAAGATAGTAAAAAAGGCATACTTACCTCCATTGGAAGGGACATTCAGTATAAGGATAGACAAGTTATGCTACAGCTTTATAGAACTTTAGTTAGGACACACTTGGAATATTGTGTACAGTTCAGGTCACCACACTATCAGAAAGATCTGGATGCTTTGGAGAGGGTATAGAAAATGATGTTGCCTGGTATGGGGGGTTTTAGCTTTGAAGAAAGATTGGGTAAACTGTGTTTGTTTTCACTGGAATGTAGGAGGTTGATGGATCACCGAATAGAAGTTCATAAGTACCTGTGCCTGTGTTTTTGTTTTTGCTGCTGTTTACCTACTATTTACTTACCTATGCTACTTAACTCTGTGATCTGCCTATAGTTTGGGATTATATTCGACATGGACTGTTTCAATGCTGTATGACTCTATGATAATGGTGAGAGGAGCTAGGAAACGGAATGCATTGCCTGGAAGTGTGGTGGAGGTAAACTCAATTGAGGCATTCAAGAGGGCAATGGATGATTATTATTTTTAAATAGAAATAATGTGCAGGTTAATGGGGAAAAGGCAGGGGATTTAAATGAAACCAAAATTCTCAGTGATCCGGTGCAGACGTGATAAACCAATTGATCTCCATTTACACTATAGCAATTGTGTGATTCCACGCAGTATTGTTGAAGGAGTTGGGAAGTCAGGTTGAGGTTGGGCAGGACATTGGTGAGGCCTCTTCTGGAGCACTGTGTCCAGTTCTAGTAGCCTTGTAATAGGAAGGATATTATTAAACTGGAGAGGGGCCGGAAGATATTTACCAGGATGTTGCTGGGTATGGAAGATTTGAGTTGTAAAAAAAGGTTGGCTAGACTGGGACTTTGTTTTAACCGGGATGAAGCAGTTTGTAAGGTGACCTTATAGAGGTTTGTAAAATCATGAGGGGTACAGATAGTTGGCTGGCTTTTCCAAAGGATGGGAGATTTCAAGACTAGGGGGCATATTTTTAAGGTGGGAGGAGAGAGGTTTAAAAAAGACATGAGGGTCAATTATTTTACGCAGAGGATAGTTTGCATGTGGCGTCAACTTCCCGAGGAAGTGGTGGATGTAGGCATAGTTACCATGCTTAACAGACACTTCGATAAGTCTATGAATAGGAAACGTTTGGAGGGATATGGGCCAGGAGCAGTCATGTGGGACTCGTTCAGTTTGGCGTTATGCTTGGCATGGACTGGTTGAGCTGAAGGCTCTGTTTCTCTGCTGTATGACTCTAAGTGTAGTCATTGTTGTGCAGAAGGAAATGTGTCAGTTAATTTCTGCACAGGAAGCAGCCACCACATAAAATGATCAGTTATCTGTCTTACTGATGTTGGTGGAAGGATAAAGATAGGCGACGACACTAAGAAGAATTCTCATCTTTAGAGAGTGCAATGAAATTACTTGACCTAGTGGTGTGTTAAAGAATGGTATGCTTTGCTGTAGAGAACAACCTAAGTGCAAACATTAAGTACTTAATAGAAAGTTGGATCAGTATTTGAATTGGAAAATATAAAGCTAAATGCAGGAAGCAGAACTGAAGGATAACTTCTGGATCATTTGAGTGAAGTGATACATTCAGGAAGGTGGTGACAAAGTCTGGGGATGCAGAGGTCCTCTTAAGTTTTAATGAACTTGGCTCCTCTTCGCCCACAGGGAATGCTGTAAAAAGCATGAGCAATTGGAACTGGATGCTGTCATCTCTCTTTCACTACAAGGCTATTTCTTCCCAGGGAATCTAGCCAGCAATTTTAAAATTTAATTACACTTCCCGAAAAAAAACTGTGAGAGACTGATTTAATGATAGATGTGAATTGTCTTGCCTCTCAATGACAGGACACACACAGGCCATGCAACCAAGCTACTGTAAAACAAATCGATGGCATTTTGAGGATGCACGCATCAATTTGTAATTTCTAACTTAATCAATGTACTCCTGAGTTAATGTCAGCCTCCACGAATCAAATGCTTTCTTGCTGTGCTGTTAAGGTTTTGCATTGAGATAACCAGAATAGGACCATGCAAGTCAGGCTGGGGCATTACAGTGTTCAGCCTTCACTTGCAAATAGTGCCCAGGCCTGGCAACACAATAGAAAAAGAGAGATTTAATCATTGGAAAATTTGCAGAGAGGATAACATCAGGACCAAACTGAAGTAGAAGGGGGATGTGCTGTGAGGAAACAATCAGAAAAGCTAAGGTTTTCAGTTGAGTAAAAGCAGTTCATAGAATCCCTACAATGTATGAACAGGCCCTTCCGTCCAACAAGTCCACACCGACCCTCCGAACAGTAACCCACCCAGACCCATTCCCCCTACCCTATTACTCTACATTTCCTCCTGACTAATGCATCTCACCTACACATCCCTGAACACTATGGGCAAGTTAGCATAGCCAATTCACCTAACCTGCACATCTTTGGATTGTGGGAGGAAACTGGAACACCCAGAAGAAACCCACACAGACACGGGGAGAATATGCAAACTCCACACAGACAGTCGTCCGAGGCTGGAATCGAACCTGGGTCTCTGGTGCTATGAGGCAGCAGTGCTAACCAATGAGCCACATGTACCCCCAAGACAACATTTTCTCTCTCTCTTAGAGTTAAGAGTCTTGGAATTCCTTCCTCAAAAGGCAGTAGATGCAGAATCTTTAAGTATTAAAAGTAGATATATTCTTATTTTCCAAGGGAATGAGAGATGATCAGGTATATAGAGAGCTATGAGGAGAGACTAGATAGAATTGAATTGTTTCTTTTTGAGCAGAGAAGACCGAAGGGGGAGTCATAATTGAGGTGCATAAGATTATGAGGGGTATAGACAGGGTGAATAGAGAGCCGCTGTTCCCCTTGGTTGAGGGGTCCTCCACTGGGGGGGGGGGGGGGGGGGGTGGGGGGACATAGGTTTAGAGTAAGGGCAGGAGATTCAGAAGGGATCTTGGGAAATGCGTTTTCACTCAGAGGATGATGGGAATCTGGAATCCACTACCTGGGAAGGTAGTGGAGGCTGGAAACATTACAACCTTTAAAAAATATTTCGATGGGTACTTTAAATATCACAGCATTCAAGGACATGGGATGAGTACACTTTTAGAGTAGTTATGTCAGTGCAGACTCGCTGGGCTGAAGGGCCTTGTCTGTACTGTCTGAATCTATGAATCACGACAGGAATGTAGAGTTGAGGTTATAATCAGATCAGCTGTGACCTCATTAAATGGTGGAATAGGTTCGAAGGGCCCCCTCTTGTTTCTTGTTTGTATCATCAGGCATAGTCAAGTCAAGGAGGTTGGAAATCTGTTTGAAACTGCAGTGAAAGGAAATGTAATCCTTATCACAATAAGATGACCCTGAACTTGGTGGAAGTCACATTCTCCGCTGTGTTCTGGTGAGCTTGGAGTTACATTGCTGCCTGCGCTCTGTAAAACAGTGGGAACAGCTGACTGGAAGAGTGGTCATCCTTTCCATCAACTTGCTCCAAAATCATGAGAACTGCAAAGTCGGTTCAACTTACTAGATAAAAAAAAATAAGTCAGCTGTAATAACTCACATCTCAAGAATATAATTGAAAGAACTCTAATGGTATTTTCTTTAATAATCAGACTAGTCTAAACATTTGCCATCCTAATTAAAACTTGCACTGCAATCAGTTTTAAATTAACTTTATTATTGTCCTTTTGGGCTAGTTTGACATTATATTCTACCTTTTCCCTCATCATTCAATTAGAAGAAGAATCATCACTCCTGTTCACAAGTTTGTATTAACCAATGTGCATTGGTGTTGCCACCATCACCTTTCCTGGTAGAGACCCCAGAACCTGTTTGACCTCGGCTGCTGGTGCTGGTCTAATGGGAATAGGCTGTTGTCTGAAACAAGGTATAGATTTGTTGCATGACAACAACCCAATGCAAGATGCACCAGTGTGGTAGACATTGTTACAGAGACTATGAAGAAGACCCAGGTGAAAGCTCTTTCAAGATCCTAATCTGTTCTCCCCTCAGGCCCAAATGACATTACTATTGTGAGTGGTGTATATGGCTGTATTCAGCATTAACTCTTACAGCTGCTAACATAATGTAATCGTGTCTATTTAATACATATCAATAAGATGAGCCCTTAACCACTTGGTGCTGTATGGTGGCTCAGTGGTTAGCACAGCTGCCTTACAGCACCAGGGACTTGGATTTGATTCCAACCTTGGGCGACTGTCTGTGTGGAGTTTGCATGTTCTCCCTGCGTCTGTATGGGATTGCTCCCACAGCCTAAAAATGTGCAGATTAGGTGAATTGGCCATGCTAAATTGTTCAGGGATGTGTAAGTTAGGTGCATTAGTCAGGTGTAAATATAGGATAATGGGGTAGGGGAGTGGCTCTCGGTGGGTTACTCTTTGGAGGGTTGGCATGGACTTGTTGGACTGAAGGGCCTGTTTCCACACTGTAGGGATTCTATGATCTCTGGTATGAATGGGTGCCCCTTATTTTTGAACTATGGCTCCTGCTCCTAGATACTCTCACAATCCTTTCAACATCCAACTGGGATAGTTTGCTCAACCTGTACAGAGATGTTATGACATACCTCTGGAGCAGATTGGACTTTGAACTTGGACCACCTGGCTAAGAGGTAGGGATAGTACAACTGTGACACAAGAGGTCCCAAGTCCCCCCCCAAAAAACTGAAAGAACTGCAGATGCTGGAAAGCAGAAATAAAACCAGACGTTGATGGAAAAGCTCAGCAGGTCTGGCAGCATCTGTGGAGAGAAATCAGTTCACATTTCCTGTTGAGTGACACTTCCTCAGAACTCCACAGGATTTTATGTTGTTCAATTTGATACAATTCAGGGCTCTGGTCTCACCAGGGACAGAACACAGACTGAAAGATTTGAATAACTTGCATCCAACCACTGCAAATGTAAATATCTCAGTGCAGTTCCATCCGGTTTAAATATAAAGCAAATGAAATCTGGAGCAGCTGTCCGAAAGAAAGCGAGAAACTGTTATTTTCTTAAACAAATAAATGCAAATGTATAGTGTTATTTATTCAACATGTGACTGCTGGTTATGCAATTGCCATTGTCCATATGTTGTGCTGGGGGGGGGGGGGGGGGGTTCATTTAAGCAGGTGCCTGAGTGATTTTTTTTGGAGGGATTTGAATATATTGTAGGCTATTTAAATCCCGCCCAATGACCAAGCGGAGGGGGTGGATCCATGCCTGGTGAAGTTAGAGCGAGTTGGAAATGATCATCATGTTGGAATCAGGCAGGTTGTAAACTCGAGAGGCAAAAGGCAAAATAAGGAGAAGACAGACAGACAGGCAGAGAGAGATGGGGCTATTAAACTGAGAGCTCTGCACATCCCCCTTTAACGACAAAAAACAAATGGGGAGAAAGAGAGCTGATGGAGTTCCAATCATTGCATGGATGAGACTGGAAAGAATTTGTGTTTTAAGGACTTAACTTTTTTTCAAAAAAAGCAAAAGGAATATAGAAATTTAAATAGAAGCATGCTTCCAAACTTTGGCCCGTTTTCTCTGAGCAGGAAGCCAACCCATGGGATGTTGTAGTTGGAGTGCCTGGTTTCATCTCGGCTTTTCGAAGGCGCCTCTCTTCCTGACCATGATCATAGTGCTCACCTATTTTGTCTACTGTCTGACGGGCTACTGCGAGACCATGCCGAGCCCTATAGCGGGCGCCTCCCCGCAGCAGCAGCACCAGCAGGCGGCTGGGGAACCGGGGCGAGCCCGGAGCGCGGAACATGGACAGCAACAGCCCGCTCTGCCTGCTCCTTCCACCGGCCAGGGGGCAGCAGCAACAGCCGCCGCCAACATCTCGGTCTTCAACAGCTTTGGGACGCAGAAGTTCCCCCAGGCCGTCATCATCGGGGTGAAGAAAGGCGGAACCAGGGCTCTGCTGGAGTTCTTACGGATTCACCCCGATGTCAGGGCGGTGGGCGCCGAGCCGCACTTCTTCGATAGAAACTACGAGAGGGGACTGAACTGGTACAGGTACTGACTCTGACACAGCATCCTCGGGATTCAACAACAAAAAATACCCAGAGCAAACAGCTCGTCCGTACATGCCAGCTCTCTCCTCCTACAGCACAGAGCTACCCAACTCCTTTAGCTACATATTTAACTAACACCTCAATTTAAATAGTCACCGAAATGCAAAATATTCATTCGCACACCTCATACAATGAAATTGTTCACAGATAACCATGTTAAGGTGCGCATCCTTTCTGTGTTCAGTCGCGTTATTGACAGTTTGATTATGTAGATGTGTGTGATAAAGGAACTTAATACATTTTGTTAGCGGTGTGTTCAAATTTGGCTGAATAACCAAAAAGCACTTTCTGCACACTCCGAGACGTGGGTGGTAATCTTAAATACAGGATAAAGTTGGAAAGCAGGCTGTAATTTTGTTTCAACCATTCAATTGCCAGAAATTAGGGATTATAAGTGGGTGAATATTCATTTGAGCTGTTCTGCTTTGTGGACATCGTATTGGGAGCACGCGGCTCTTTCTTTTTACATGTGAAGTTTATTTTTAAACCAACATGCAGTAAAACTTTGCCCCTCCTTTAATTTAAACAAGATCCTTGCATCTACGAGGCTAATCTGCTGCAGCCTTTTGAAAAGCTTTGAAATAGAAAATGCTTATTCTGCCCAGCAGTGGTACTGTAGGGTAGATGGCATTCTGAGGTAGCTTAATGTAAATGATCCAAATCGGTTTGATGGTAAATGGCTTTGCTCTTTTACCCAGTTTAAAATAAGAGAACTGTCTGAGGCTCATCATTTATCGCCTTGAGAGGCACGTCCAGGAATTAGTAATTGGACCAACTTTTAATGTTCAGGGTCAGTGTTACACAGTGTCACATTCTAACTTTAAAGTAAGGACTTTAATAGGTGGCGGAGTGTGAAATTAAAGTTTATCAGGGCGAATACCTTTAATCAAAATCTAATTTGAATTAAGTGGATTAATACAGTTACTGGATTTTTTTTCTATTTAAAACACGTTAAATCCATAAAATTCATCTGTGCAGCTTTTTGAAATGTCTACTATTTATTCTGTCCAGCGGCAGGATTGCAGAGTGATGGAACTCTGGGACAGATTTATTCTGTTTCAACCGTTTTGCAAAATGGTTTACTTTAAAAGTGAGAAGGACTATCTTGCTTAACCAGAATCTGTCCGATTAAACCTTTAATGTTGCACAAAAGACTTCAGCTTGCCTGCAGCATATGTATGCGTGATGGATGAAAGAATTATGATTTGGGGTCACAGAATGGAGGTACCCAGAAAGTCACAATATTGCTATATAATTAAGAGGAAAAAAGGCGCTTGCTTGGTGTGGATAATGTGCTAGGGACATCGAAAGATCCACCAGTAAAAGTCATGAGAATACTATAAGAAAATGGGTGGGGGGCGGAGAGAATGTGTCTGAGCATTGATAACAGCAGCAAAATAACACCAGGTCCTTTTTATTATTCGTAATCAGATCAGTAGCTCACAATGATGCTGGAGCCCTGTCTGTTCCCATTCTGGTTTTATAGTTAACTCTCTGCACCCAAGTTAGCAGCATAGCCATGCACAGCTTTAATCCAGCAAGCCTTGTATCTGTAAGACAAAACGTTTCAGGATTAGTTCTGTCTTGAGGCAAGTTTCACAACAAGCTTTGTAGCATTGGAACCGGTGGTATTTTAATTTGGAAGGTATTGTAGCTCTCACTTGGTGTAATTTAAACGTTCAAGAAGTTTCAGGTTTGCAGACCACAGATGGGCATTACCCAGTCTGCAACAGGCAGAGGTGGTTAGGGCATCACAAATATGCAAGTATGACACATCTAATAATGGTATATAAGAAGGACTGCAAGGTCATGATCTTGTTGAGAAGTTCGGTTGGAGTCATGAACTTCAGAAGAATTCAAGTAATTTGTAACCATCGTTCCAGCTCTCCTAAATCCATTAGTTCTTAGTGTATTCATGGGCAGTACCTTTGCTGTTGTGGATATGAATTCTTGTTGGTAGCAGGTGTTAGAGTGCCTACCAGTTGTACAATATGTATTATGGACCGTTGAGCAAACACTGCTAGTTTAGTTGCAACGGGATTCATAGTTGCAGTTGTTGGAAGCTCATGTGCTTAGTCCATAATTTGGTTATTATTAAAAGGACAACATACTGTCACCTTTACTGTGCATCATGTTATGTTCAAGACAAATGTGTCACAGCAGCTTTTCTGTGTACTATTAATGTTCAGTAGTAAAGTGCAGCATATGGATCATTCAACACTATGGCATTCAGAAAATACATTTTAAAGAATTACAGCTTCTATTTACTTGGTTTGAAATCCTGTCTCCTCATTCAAACTTCTTTTAAAATACTGAAACAAGATGTATTTTACATGACGTTGACGTTACTAATTATTTGAGCTATGATTTCCAATGAAAACCATTTTGGAAAATACAGAAATCTCTTCTCATTATCCACTGTCAAAATGTCAGAACTGCAATCTCCAAAAGATAGAAATAATTAATTGCCTGAAGGGTTAATACAAGCCAAGGTGAATAGGTAGTCTTGTCTAATCACTAGCATTTTGATTTGAAAAGTCTGGATATTATACTTCACAGCCTGACCTCTTCATGTTCCAATAAAATGATTACTTTTGAATTCCTGAGGTACCAATCACTTGCCAAATGTGTTCTAACCAAGTGACATTCCTATTTAATTGCCACAGTACATCTCAATACTCCCATTTTTTCCCTCATTAATGATAAAACTCTGATGGTTTATGGAACTTAGAAATTTGATGTTGAAAGGATTGATCTATTTCTTGATCTTTTTGTTAATAAATTTTTGTGTCAATCCACATGTGTGATTTTTTTCCTACGATCTTTGCCATCTTTGGAATGGAATGTGAGCTTATGGAAGATAGGAATATACTATCGTAGATTCCTGATGTGATGAGAGCTAACAGTTAAAACTGTTTGAATGAGATGAAGCCCAATTCAAAATTGATTGGATCTGCTTTCCTGTTCCCAATTGTTACTGCCTTTGCTTTTTCATCACAGATGAGAAAGAAAACTAATCTTTCACATTTATGTGATTAAATAAGAAATGATTGCATGGGGAAGGTAGGATCCTGAAAAAAAAAAGTAATGAGAGTGATGTTGTGCAAAACTGACCATTTGGTTGATTTGCTCGGAATTTAGGACTGGTTTTAAGAGCATGAGCTTCAAGTGGCTGGTGGCTGTATTAAGAGTCAGCAGCAACAGTCTGTCATTGCTCTTGTGTTATTTTGCAAAAATCCATTTTGAGCTTTCAAATGAATGGTGTTTTATTTTAAAATGTTATGCTGTTGAAAACCTATTCAGGGCATCTCTATTGGAGAGACATTGTTCCCAACATCAAGAAAATGTTTGCCTGGTAGTCTTAAAACAAAAACTGCCTTCAAATATCATTGCCAGTTTCACAAACTCCACTGTCTCTATTTTGACTCAACTTTTACTTAAAATACGATACATTAAATATTCATTGTCTATATGAAAAGGTGTCCTTAGTGAATTTCTTTACTTCATCCACCTTGAATTCTACAGACAGAGAAACCTTGCTGTGAAGCCTGAAGAATTACCAGGTGAATTCTTGGTGTAATTGAATTTATTAAATGAAAGCATTAGCCATGCTTCCGAATTCAGCACGCAGCCGCTGACACAAATGGACCCAAATAGCTTTGGCACCGTGACACTTACAAAAATTACTTCTATGGTGCTTGAAATGTCAATATGTTCTTGCAAGAATTACTGACTTTTCTTATCAATATAGTTTAACACAAATAGCTTTTGTGGCGTTAAATGTAGGCTTTCAGCAATGTGATCTCTTGACACTAATCAGTAAGGATTAGATATTGATGCTAATCAAATGGATAATGTTTGTTGAAAGACCTTCTCTTTTGTTGTCCAGTTCACAAGGATCTTGCACGTTTGAGACTGTAATGCGTTAACACTTATTTTCTTCGGGTGTTCCCTTGCAATCAGTCCATCCAGTGGGAATTTTATGCATGAATAATTTGAATTTAAGCACCAGGCTATACAACTACATACTGGAGAATAGAAAAAAAAATACAGGCTTCCTCTATGTTATAAATGACTGAGATTGGAACAGTATTTGTAGGAGGCATCGATTCTGAGCTCCAAGTGGGGGTCAGCTACGTGTATAGAGAGGTGGAGCGGAAAAAAATGAGATGTCACAGTGTTGCTGCTATGCACCCCCCTAGTGGCCAGTCAGACAGCAGTGCTGGAAAAGGCCTGGTGTAAGGTGGTCTAGATGTCCTCCCAGTGAGGAAGAATGGTCCCTTTTTAAACTACACATTGGTAGAGCTGCAAATGAAGCAGCCAGGTGCCAACACTGGTATTTGGGGAAGATGGAATCAAACGAGGCAAAGATTCAGGTGGAGATGGTTCTCTTTGTGTGCATTGATCTGTCCTGAGCTAGGCAATTTGAGCAGGGGGAATGTTGAAGTCGCCATCGTCACTCCAGCTATCGTCATACATAATAAAATGAAGGAGTTGTGTTGTTTTCCTGAATGTTGCACGGTGACCCCTGCTGGAAAGTGCACTTGTTGTTACATGGTGTGAACACAAGTTTGAGTGCAGCTCTGATGAGTGCCAGGGTCAGCCTTGGCAGCACTTGCACTGTAGGCTTACGCATGAAGAATTGCTGTTTGACAGAGAGAGAGAGAGAGAGAGAGACAAGACCGACTAACAGCATCTGTGGAACATTAGTGCCAGTATAATTCACTGTGCTCACAGGAAGGAGGGAAAGATGGGAAAACTGCCCTTAAATGTGTACAAACCCAACATCCCTAATTGTCAGAGCTTGACATAATGTGGTAATGTTGAGATTATTTGTAAAAAAAAAAGTGCCATTTATGGTGTGATGAATGGGTAGCAGTATGATCCCAACTGTTGGCATACTGGCACAATAAAAATGACCCCTGAGTGGATATGTTCTGGGTTTGGGTCTGTAAGCTCACAGCCTGGCTTAATGGCCTCAGCGTGGACTTCCAGTCTTGAGGTGATTCCAGAGCGATCTCCCGGCCTAGTGAACCCTGAAGTGAAGCCAGTCATGGTCTGGAGCTAAGGCCCAGTGCAGGCTGGAGCATAGGTGCCAGTGTGGACTGGGTTGGGAGAATGTTGCACTGAACATTTGTTTTCTCCATTTGATAAGTTATTCTGACAGTCTGCAAATGCTGGACTTCTTACTTCCCTATTTTTCTAAAAAAACGTAACTGAAGAAGCTGTGCCTAGGTACCTTGTACCTAAAATGGTGCTGTAAGCGGCAACTTGTACGTTTTCCACTGGACTCATTTAACAATGAAGTTAATTCTAATTCCTATGGAGAATTTGAACCAGGCAGATCCCCAATTCTTATTGTAAATTGTCTACTCAGCAAAACCCATAATGTCCTGAGATGCCATGAATTTTACAGCTGATTGAAATACCTACTCATGGTGCTGCATTTATTCCTGTGATTCTTAATCAGTTCAGCTTTAGCTGTATATTGAGGGTCCTTATCCAGTTAAATGTAACAAGAAGTGAAGCTGCTTTGGTCACAATGATATTGACAAGTTAAAAGACACAAGATTTAAGAGTGTAAGAAAATACAGGATTTCAGTCATATGACTAATTGGGATTTCTTCCTCTTAATGCTTCATTGGAAGTAGCAAATGTGCATTTTTGTAAAAACTCCTATTAAACATAATAGCTGTAATAGTCAATTTGATACAGTATACAGATAATGTAAAATGACTTATTGATGGATAAAAATGTAATTTGGATTGAACACCATAATTAATATAATGTTGGAGTTTAGTGCTTGAATGAGGTAAATTAAGAGCAGTTGTCCATATTTCCCATCTTCCCTTTTTAAATAAAAATGATAAAGTGGAATGCCCAGCCTCAATGAGGGTAGTTAACGTGTATGTTGAAATGTAAAAATTAAATGGATTTATTTCTTTAATGGCTGTGTCAACTTTATGAGTCTTACAAAAAAAAGATCCATTTTTGCTTTCTCAATATTGTATTTCAGCCAGATGGTATGATATATGAGGCAATTTCTCTTTTTTTTTCAGAGCTTCTGGAAGGCTTATTATAGATTTAAATAGTTGCGATATTGATAGGGCTGATGAGACTCATGATAACTGTGTAGTTATTTCTCTAGGGTTTTGGTATGGATTGAGTACAATGTTCTTTTAGTTCTGAAGCAGAGAGTTAAAGTCGGGCCTGATGGGATAGCTTATATAGTAGTGGGGCTTCACCTTGTTAACATCACTCATTGCCAAGACGTCCGTAGGCTGGGTTATAGAGTCATAGAGTCATACTGCATGGAAATGGACCCTTCGGTCCAACCTGTCCATGCCGACCCTAATCCTAAACTAAACTAGTCCCACCTGCCTGCAATTGGCCCATATCCCACCAAACATTTATTTTTCATGTACTAATCTAAATATCTTTTTAAATGTTGTGAGAATACCTGCATCAGCCACTTCCTGTGGAAGTTGATTCCACACACAAACCCCTCTGTATTTTAAAAAAAATGTCCCCATGTCTTTTTTTAAGTCTTTCTCCTCTCATCTTAAATATGCCCCCTCGTCTCCCACCCTAGAGTAGAGAGCCATTCACCTTATTTATGCCCCTCGTGATTTTATAAACCGCTATAAGGTCACCCAGCCTATCCAGTCTGTCCTATTAAGCCCTCCATTCCCAGCAACATCCGAGTGAATCTCTTCTGAACCCTCTTCAGCTTAATGATATCCTTCCTATAACAGGGTGACCGGAACTGGACACACTACTCCAGAAGAGGCCTCACCCACATCCTGTACAACCTCAGCCACAACAAACATAACGTCCCAACTCCCATACTCAAAGCAATGAAAGTAAGCGTACTAAATGTCTTCTTAACCACCCTATCTATGTAGCCCTCTTTCCGTTATCTGTAGTGCTTTTCAATGCAAGTCACTTTGCAAAGGGGACCGTGATATTTGGAGAGATTTGTAGCCTTTTTTTTGTAGAAATGAAGAGGGACTGATATTTACATAGTGCTTTTCATGACTACTGACTATCACAAAGTGAATTCTACTTGATGAAGTGAACTGGGGTAGGAAGCGTGGCAACCAATTTAACACAGGAAGCTCCTCCAAGCAGGAGAATGAGAAACTGTTAAAATGAAGAGAGTGGAAGATGAAACAAATCCAGTGAGACTCATCTTCTACACTTTCTTTCAAATAAAACTTGTTTGTGTAGAGCTCTCTCTCATCCTGAAGGAGAGGTTCTCCCTGGCATTAATTGTAACAGTACAATTGTCAGCAGTACAAATGTGAAATTGATGTGTTTCAGATGGTCTCTTTCCCACAAACACCCACTTTGAGTGATTGAGTGTTTGATGCTGTACACTATTCTTTCAGTGACCCACTCTTTGAGCATCTGTCAGTACCACCTCTAACGGACTGCTGCAAGGTGTGCCTGTGTGTGTATTGTGGATTGAATTAACAAGTGGTCCAGTCTCCTATGAACCCAACCTATGAGGATTTGGAGTTGAGAGTTTGTCACAAGTTTGGCAGACCAATTTGGTACAGTAGACATGACCAAATAATTTGCCAAACTGTTGACAAAATAATTGCAATTGATTAAAATGCCATCAAAATAGCCCAGACAGAAATGCAAAAGAAAACTTTAAATTTATGGAGCTGATTTTACGACCACTAGACACTCCAAGTGCTTGAAGTACATCTCAAAACTAACCACTGTTGTAGAAAATGCAACGATCAGTTTTCACACAAGTATAGCAATGTAATAACGACAAGATAATTTGGTTTTATTTAATGGTGTTGGTTGAGGAAATAATATTTGAACAGGACACTGGAACAAAACGTATTCAGCTATCTTTGTTTATTTCTCTCTTTTCGCATACCGACAATCTGTAACACTGGACTTTTTATTTCTTGATGTTCCTAAATTTGTTTTCCTAAGAATTTCTACTTAATAATCTGTACCTAGATACCTTGTACCTAAGATGGCGCCAGACTTGGTGACTTGTAAACTTGTGTACGTGTGACAATAAAACTAATTCAATTCAACTCCATTCAATTCAGTCTTCAAAATAATGCCGTGGAATATTTTAAATTCACCTGCAAGAGTAGACAGAGCTTTGATTTAACATCTTAGTGAAAGCAAGAACCTCCCAACAGTGTAGCATTCCCTCGCTACACTACGGGACTGTCACTGTATTCAAGTCTCTCAGTGATCTGGTTGGAGATGAGACAATCATCAACTGAGCTGTAGCTGATGCACCCATTGTCCTTTGGCCAAGTTGTCTGATTTTCAAACTTTTGTCATGGAGTCTTTCTTCCCTAGAAGAAGAGACATAGTTTTCCAAATTTTCATGGAAAACCTCTTGGCTAAATTTCAATTATTACTTTTTGCTTTCATGCTCTTAGAGTCATAGAGATGTACAGCACGGAAACAGACCCTTCGGTCCAACCCGTCTATGCCGACCAGATATCCCAACCCAATCTAGTCCCACCTGCCAGCACCCGGCCCATATCCCTCCAAACCCTTCCTATTCATATACCCATCTAAATGCCTCTTAAATGTTGCAATTGTATCAGCCACCACCACATCCTCTGGCAGCTCATTCCATACACGCACCACCCTCTGCGTGAAAAAGTTGCCCCTTAGGTCCCTTTTATATCTTTCCCTGCCCATCCTAAACCTATGCCCTCTAGTTCTGGATTCCCCGACCCCAGGGAAAATACTTTGTCTATTTATCCTAACCATGCCCCTCATAATTTTGTAATCCCCCATACGGTCACCCCTCAGCCCGCAATGCTCCAGAGAAAACAGCCCCAGCCTGTACAGCCACTCCCCATAGCCCAAATCCTCCAACCCTGGCAACATCCTTGTAAATCTTTTCTGAACTCTTTCAAGTTTCACAACATCTTTCCAATAGGAAAGAGACCAGAATTGCACGCAATATTCCAAGAGTGGCCTAACCAATGTCCTGTACAGCCGCAACATGACCTCCCAAGTCCTGTACTCAATACTCTGACCAATAAAGGAAAGCATACCAAATGCCTTCTTCATTATCCTATCTACCTGCGACTCCACTTTCAAGAAGCTATGAACCTGCACTCCAAGGTCTCTTTGTTCAGCAACACTCTGGGACCTTACCATTAAGTGTATAAGTCCTGCTAAGATTTGCTTTCCGAAAATGCAGCACCTCACATTTATCTGAGTTAAACTCCATCTGCCACTTCTCAGCCCATTGGCCCATCTGGTCAAGATCCTGCTGTAATCTGAGGTAACCCTCTTCACTGTCCACTACACCTCCAATTTTAGTGTCATCTGCAAACTTACTAACTGTACCTCTTATGCTCAATCCAAATCATTTATGTCAATGACAAAAAGTAGAGGACTCAGTACTGATCCTTGTGGCACTCCACTGGTCACAGGCCTCCAGTCTGAAAAACAACCCTCCACCACCACCTTTGAGCCAGTTCTGTATCCAAATGTCTAGTTCTCCCTATATTCCGTGAGATCTAACCTTACTAACCAGTGTCCCATGGGGAACCTTGTCGAATGCCTTACTGAAGTCCATATAGATCACATCTACCGCTCTGCCCTCATCAATCCTCTTTGTTACTTCTTCAAAAAACTCAATCAAGTTTGTGAGATATGATTGAGTACCTTGCTTCACAGCCGCATTAAGATTTTGAACAATAGCTGACTGGTTGATCATGGGAGTCAACGCATGGAAGGCTGTTTCATTTTCTTTAGACATCTTACACGATTAGACGTTTGAGAAGGAGAAAATGAGAGAGTGTTCAGCTGTGGCAATCCTGGTTGATATCTTTGGTCTACCTCTTCCCTGGGCCAAATGCAGCACATATTGACATCCAAATTGTCCCTCTCTTTGGTGTAACCTCCCCAACAATCCTGAAACAGTTTCTTCTGTAATTATAGATTCTTGCACATCATTGACTACTTTTTTTGAGAATCATAGAATCCTTACACTATGGGAACAGGCCATTCAACTCATGAAATCTACACTGACCCATCTCCAATATCTAATCCCTGGAATCCTGCATTTCCTATGGTCAACCCAGCCAGCCTGCACATCCCTGGACACTTTTTGCCCCACCCTTGGTGATTCTGTCTTCAGTTGTAGGGCCCTGAGCTCTGGGATGTCTTCCAACTCCATGTGCTCCTGTGAGATGCTCCTTAACCCACCTCTTTGACCAAGGTTTTGATCCGCTGTACCAGTGTCTGCCCCTTTGGATTAGTCCATGTTTGCGTTTGCTAACCGTCCCATGAGAAGATTTACTGCTTTAAATGCACAAGTTGTGTTTAGGGCCGTTCAAAGTTATTGCTCTCTTGAATTTTTGTGGTCTTGGAATCACAGACTCCTACAGTACCGAAGAGGCTATATTGAGTCCACGTTGATTAAAGCTGGTCAAAATCTACAAGAGTCCTACTTTCCAGCACTTGGCTCATAGCCTTGGATGTTGTGACCTTTTCCAAGTGCTCTTCTAAATGCCCTTTAAAGGTTGTGAGGTTTCCTGTCTCAACTACCCTCCCAGGCAGTGCATTTCAGATTCCCCCCACCTTCTGGTAAAAAATGTTTTCCTTCCAGTCTCCTCTAAATCAGGAGCCTTTCACTTTAAAATTACACCCTCTTGTTACTGGCTCTTCAACCAAGGGGCAAAGCAGCTTCCTATCCATTGCCCTCACAATCTTATGCAGCCCCCTCAGCGTTCTCTGCTTGAAATAAAACAACCCAAGCTTATACAGTGTCTCTTTGCCACTAAAATGCTTCTTCCCTGGCAAGGTCCTGGCACATCTCCTCTTCATCCTTTCCAGCACAATCACATCCTTCCTATAGTGTGGTGACCAGAGCTGCACACAGCACTCCAGCTGTGGCCATACTAACAGCTTCAACATTGCCTCCCTGCTCTTATACTCTATGCCTCAACGGATAAAGGAAAGTGATCTGTTATCTGTCTTAACTCCACTGCTAACCAGTTCTGCTGGATTCAGGGATTTGTGAAGATGCACCTCAACAGCCCTCTCTTCCTCTGTGCTTCCTAGCAACCTGTCATTCATTTGAGTACACGCTTATCCTGTTACTTCATCCTATTAACAAATACGTTGTGTAAGGGCTTTAGGAGCCTGGACCAATTGTGCTGTGATGTAATGGAGCTACTCCTCCCTGGATATAAATAGCACAGTGTGGGTGGAGTTGGTTAGAACAGAAAGGGCATGAGAGGGATTGCATAGTGAGTTGGTCAGAGCGAATGTGAGAGATGGAAACACATGCTAAGAATCACAATTAGTAAAAGACAGTAAGGCTAATTGAATAGATTATCAGTGTTTACAATGGAGAGATTAGAACCAGATATAGCTGGAATTATTGTATGGCAATAATTGGTGTGGAGATGCCGTAAATAGAACTACTACAGAGCCAAGCCTAAAGACAGTGCTTGATGTGGCCTTCTGAGTGGAACACAAACTCAAGAGTTGGTACCATGAAAGAAAATCTTTTTTTGGCAAGAAATATTTAATCACATTTCAAGAGTGGGTCTTCAGTGGAAATATCTGCAAGACTGGGCTGCTCAGTCCTGTGTCTGTTGCAGTCACTGCTGGAGTTTTTCCACTTACACACTTCTGTGGCCACAGTTGACGTCCGTTTTAAATCAAGTTCTTTTGTGAGGTTGTGATGGGCGATGTGCAATCCCATTCAGTTGGCAGGCTTTATTTTGGAAAAATGTGAATGTGAATTACGTCATGGAGTGAGGCTTTTCTCTCCCTAAATATCATGTGCCTCTTGACATTTCCCTAGCAGAACAGAGTTACGTGTCACCAGCATAGACATGAAATAGACATCTGCCCAGCACATGGGTCTTAAGCAAAATGTGAATTGAACATAGAGTCCTACTTCTATTTAGATAATTGAGGGGGAGGTGGGAAATGGGAAATTTCCATCTTCTCTGTCTACAATGGCCAATAATTCAGGTCCCGTAATTTAGAGGGTGGAATCTAACTTATTACACTATTTTAACCTCGGGGCCCTGAGTTTAAATGAAGACCAGGTTAGTCGGATATAAATCTTCCTTATTTTCCAGCTGCAGTCTTTTATTAAATGGCTTTGGTTGATCTCTAGCCAATTCCAACCAGGCAGTGATCCACAGCCAAAGAAAGAACCCTCATAGTTTAGTGCAGGACTGAGTTGACTATTAGGTCTGAGCAGTCCCACAGGTACCTGGTTAATGTGTTAAATTGAAATGTTGTGGACCACTGGTTGAGGGTGGAGAGGGGAAGGCTAATGTGCAGTTTTGCTTTCATATGAACTGCACCATGCACCTAACTTCGCAGACAGTGAAGGATGTGCTGCTATATAACAGACTGTCGCCTTGGTTACTGTAGTCTGTAGGGGTATCTCACTTGCAGAGTAAATAAGGAGAAATTGTTGTCAATGGTAGAAAGGTTGGTAACCAGAGGATACAAATTTTAAGGTGATTAACCAACAACAGTGTGAAACATTTTTAAAAAAAGGTTGGACTTGTGATCTGGAATATACCGCTTGAGAGCGTGATGGAAGCAGATCCAATTATAACTTTTGAGAAAGAATTGAGTATACCCAAAGTGAATACAGCAGGGACAGTGGGAATCATTGGAGAGCTCGATCAAAGGGCCAGCACAGACACGATTGGCTGAGTGGCCTCTTTTGTCTGCAGATTGTGAAATTTGTGATAGTTTTTAAAAGGGGGGTGCAAAGCAAAGTTATGAGAGTCATGAGTATTAGGGTGAACATATTGCGGGTTTCTGCCTTATTCCTGCTTCCAATAACAAGCAATGACACATGAACGCACATTTGGAGTAACTGATGGCCATTTGACCCTTGAGCCAGTTCTACCTTTCGTGGCTGATGGGATTGTGGCCTCAACTCCAGTGTCCCATCTACCCCCAAAGGCCTTAGATTCTTGACCAACAAGGACATTGATCTCCATCTGCACTAAAAATATTCAATGACTTTTTCTACAGTACTCTCCCTGGGGAAGAGCGTTCTACAGTCTCGTGAGAGAATTTCATGTCCCCCTAGTTCCAGTCTCTCCCACAAGATATCTACTTCGATCCTGCCAAAATCCCTCCATGTCTTTGTGATTTAACAAGGTCACTTCACATTCTTTCTAACTCCAATGGATACAGGTCCAACCTTTCATAGAATCCCTACACTATGGAAACGAGTTCACACCGCCCCAATGAACAGCATCCCATCCACCCCATTCCTGTAACCCCGCATTTCCCATGGCTAACCCACCTCGCCCGCACATCCCTGGACACTCTGGGCATTTTAGCACAACCAATCTACTTAACCTGCAAATCGTTGGACTGTGGGAAGAAACTGGAGCACCTGGAGAAAACACACGCACATGCAGGGAGAATGCACAAGCTCCACACAGTACCCGAAGGTGGAACCAGACCCAGGTCCCTGGCACTGTGAGGCAGAAGTGCTAACCACCCAGCCACCTTGCAACCTATAGGGTACCTCACTTGTAGAGTAAATAAGGAGAAATTGTTGCCAGTGGTTGAAAGGTGGTAACCAGAGGATACAAATTTTAAGATGATTAACCAACAGCAGCGTGAAACATTTTTAAAAAAAAGTTGGACTTGTGATCTGGAATATACTGCTTGAGAGCATGATGGAAACAGACCCAATTGTAACTTTAAGAAGGAATTGAGTATACCCAAAGCAAAGGTAAAACCTTCAAACAAACCTTCTCTGTGCTAAGTAATCAGTATTGGGGGGTGGAGTTTGGAGCAGTTGGGAGTCGGATGTGACGTTAAATGTAAAGTTGGGTCATTAGCTAGAGAATAAAAATGATAAGTGGAAGTTGGGTGCAGAAGAGATGGGGAGAAGTGAAAATGATGCTGAGAGACATTCAATGAAAGCTGCATAATGAAAACGTGGGACTTATTTTCCAAACTGGCAAGAAGTAGAGTGGAAAAAAAAACAGAACGTGTTAATTCTAGAAGCTGGGAAGAGAAAAAGAAAGAAGGTACAGAGAGCAACATGATAGAAAAGCACAGGTAACACAATCTAAGCTTTAAATGAGAACAGGTAACCGTGTACAAAGAAAACAGCACAGGGACTGGAGATTGTGTGGGGATGGGAGTGCAAGTACACCAGACAAAAGTACAGCATTTAACGAGGCAAAATTATTATTTGCATTTTGTTCAATGGGTCATGTGCCCTCACTGTCTTTAATTAATTAATTGCATGTCAGCTCACAGAGTGAGAGGGGAACTGTGCAGTTCGCAGATATATTAAATCGGCTCAAGTTGATAAATCAATTGATGCCCCCTGGCAGGACCATTTATTTATTTAATATTATGCGTGACTGGGTTGATTGGACTCAATTGATTAATTATTTTCACATGGTTGGGACCTTGGTTAATTCTATATTTGCAGAGTAGAAGATTCTCAGAGTGGGGGGACCCAGGCAAACAGCCCATAAATTAAACCTCCCAAGGCAGATGAATCAGCTAATGCCTGCAGCATAGCCATTCATTTGTTTAACACTCAAAGTGGGAGTGCTGGACAAGTCCACGGCTGTATTTATTTTCACATTGGGTATAATTCCCATTGTTTTTGCTCGAGGGAATCAGTTGGATCTGGGATTATGAAAATCCATTGAACAAAATGAGCATCTGAAAATTACCTAATGTGTTTGAAAACTGTAGTTAAAGGGGGAGCTGGAATAATTAATCAGGATTGATGGCATTTAGAAAGGTGAGCGAGGGAGTCACGTGTTTTATGTATCCAAGCAAAAGAACAATGCCATTTTCTAGTTTGAGATATAGCTAGAAATATTGGGTTACAACTCAAAGTGATGAAATGCAATTTTCTATTCGGGTCAACGACTCAAGTAGGATAAGGATGCGATAAAGGTAATGATACAGGAAAGTAGTATTGCACTTGTAGGAAGACCTTCAGGCCTATGTTTCCCAACTAGCCCTCCACTTGTTGTATTCCTGCTTCCTTTAAAAGGTTATTGTCTGCATTAAAATCTGAAACGTTGGCTCTTGCTAACAATTGAAATATGTCAGTGTCGAGAGTGTGGTGCTGGAAAAGCACAGCCGGTCAGGCAGCATCCGAGGAGCAGGAGAGTCGACGTTTCATCAGGAATGGGACACATTCCTGATGAAAGGCTTATGCCTGAAACGTCGACTCTCCTGTTCCTCGGATGCTGCCTGACCTGCTGTGCTTTTCCAGCTACACACTCTGGTTTCCAGCATTTGCAATCCTCACTTTCTCCTCATTGAAATATGCCAACTGACTAAATAAGATAAACAGCATTTAAGGCTTCTTTAGGTGGTTTGCTGAAACATTATAAAATGTTACATTGCCCTCTCCGGCAGTTTTAAACCGCACTCTGCTGTGTGACAGGATGGGGTAGCATGGAGGGGAAGACATTTGATTATTGAGGTTCAAAGGTTGGACTGGACATTGCATGTCAGGGTTACTTTACCAGCAGAAATAAATCTCACCCCATCCCCCAGGATGTAACTATCCAGTTGGGACAATCCAGCCACTGATTCTCTCTATCTTAGAGAAAATCCTGACCTTCGAGGCAGAAACCTGCCCTCTTTCTTGTTTTTGTGACTGACACTAGAGCCAACTGAGTGGGGGATGGACCTGACACTGAGTACCTTGGGCCATCCACAAATTAAAGTATTCACAGGCTTGTTGTCTAACAATGGCAACAAACTTTGCTGCTTCAATTTTATGGCTGAATTTATAAGTTGGAAACTTCAGTATCCAGTGTCTGTAGATTTTTATGGAGAGTATAAATGTCTCAAACCCAGAATTAAGACATTTATAATGCATGGTTTGGCAAGATGGTGTCACATAGCAATCGATCCAACATTACAGAGGCACATCTCTGCCAAGTCACTGATTTAGAATCTCTACAATGTGGGAGCAGGACAATCAGCCCACACTGACCATTCAAAAAGCATTCCACCTACCCCATTTCCCATGGCAAACACACCTAGCCCATACATCCCTGGACACGACAGCAATTTAGATCAGATTAGATTCCCTACAGCATGGAAACAGGCCCTTCGGCCCAACCAGTCCACACTGACCCTCCGAAGAGTGACCCAACCAGACCTGTTTCCCTCTGACTAATGCACCTAATATATGGGGGGTTTCGCTGGCCAATCCAACTGACTTGCATATCTTTGGACTGTGGAACGAAACCCACGCAGACGCAGGGAGAACATGCAAACTCTACACAGACAGTCACCTGAGGCTGGAATTGAGCCCAGGTCCCTGGCGCTGTGAGGCAGTAGTGCTAACCACTGAGCCACCATCCTATCCCACTAGTAATGTGCCCTCTGGGAGGAAACACATGTCTCTCTTTACTGTGGAATTGCAGAAAGTGTGGGAGGGGAAAGCCAAGCTGCAGTTAAGATTGAGGACACTGCGTCCTTTTGTTTGACCACAAATTGTGAGTTTGCCTCAATTTTCATTGCAAACCATTTGCTTTGAACCTTCAACTAGCCAGAGTGATATATTTTACTATCTGGACATTTGGAGTCTTGAGGAATGTCCCTGAAATAGTTGGAAATTATTACTTAGCAGGGCCAGTGATTCCGAGACTGTGCAATCTCCTATCAAAAACTTGAGAACGAAACAGAAATTACTCACGAAACTCAGCAGGTCTGGCAGCATCTGTGGAGAGAGAAACAGAGTTAATGTTTCAGGTCCAATGTGATTCTCCTTCAGAACCATATAACTTGAATTTTGGGAGCAAGTGGTTACTTTAAAGTTATTTGTCAAAGTTACACCTTTGACCACACGACTTTATGTTCTATAAGTAGAGTGCTAATTTGTAAAATGGTGAAACTTGAAATGGCAACTGTGCAAATTGATTAGAAACTTGCCCTCCTGGTTTTTAAAGATATTTAACCATTCTAGTTAGTTGGCTGCCTTGCTCAAACATTGGGTTTGATATCAGAAACATTAAGGCAGATTGATGACTAGTTTAAAGCATCCTTATAATAAATGATGGTAATATGAAATATTCTTGTGATCAGTTGAGATGAATAGTCATGTGTGTGTGTGTGTACCATTGAATTATAGAACTGTGTAGTGTGGAAGGAGGCTATTCAGCACATTGTATTCTGTAGACATTTCATCATTGTGGAGTCCTTAAGGACATGTATCAATGAACTTTTAATTACAACATGTATTTTTAAAGAGGATAGACAGACACGAGATGTCTGTGGATGTAAAATTAGTGACTGGCAAAGCTTTGAGAGGAAGCATGGAATATTATACCTTTTGAAAAGGTGCCGAGGGAATTTTGAACAACAGCCCTTCAAAAGCAGAGATGCAATTCTTAAAACCTGGGCTGTGATCTCACGTAGCTACAGAGATGATGAAAGTTGACAATGCCTTCCAGCAGGAACGCATTACATGGGATTGTATTCTAAGCTTCAGATGTGTTTCTGCTTTACCCTACTGGGAATATGTGTAAAATTGGGTTAAAAACCATTTGGTTTTGTGAGCAATAACGGGCTGATGTACTGATTTGGACTAATATCATGTGAAAGTCCCAGCTTAAGGACAATCCCTACGCTGCAGGTAAGGATACATTTTTTAAATACTGGAGGCCATGCAAGCCAGTGAAGTCATAATTAAAAATGAACAGAACAGAATCCTGTTGACTAGCTCTCCCTGCCAGGAATCTCAATCAACTGCTGCACTACCAATATCAATTACTGGGATCATCCAACTGCAAGATTGCAACACCCCACCATCTACTCTTCACACAACTTGGAGACTGATTTGTATGATTTTTTTAAAACAATAATCATGTAATCTTTACAGTGTGGCAACAGAAAATTCTGAAAAGCACACCACCTTGACCCATCCCCTCTACCCTATGCCTATAACCTTGCATTTACCATGGCTAAGCCACCTAGCCTGCACATTCCTGGACACTGTGGGCAATTTATCACTGCCAATCCTCCTAACCTGTACATCTTTGGACTTCTGGGAGGAAGCCGGAGCACCTGGACATGGGGAGAATATGCAGACTCCACACAGACAGTTGCTTGAGGGCAGAATTGAACCCAGGTCCCTGGTGCTGTGAGGCAGCAGGACTAACCACTGAGCCACCGTAAAAAGTTGTCTTTTGACTTAATTCACATTTCCAAGTCATAGAGATGTACAGCATGGAAACAGACCCTTCAGTCCAACCCGTCCATGCCGACCAGATATCCCAACCCAATCCAGTCCTACCTGCCAGCACCCGGCCCATATCCCTCCAAACCCTTCCTATTCATATACCCATCCAAATGCCTCTTAAATGTTGCAATTGTACCAGCTTCCACCGCTTCCTCTGGCAGCTCATTCCATACACGCACCATCCTCTGCGTGAAAAAGTTGCCCCTTAGGTCCCTTTTATATCTTTCCCCTCTCACCCTAAACCTATGCCCTCTAGTTCTGGACTCCCTGACCCCAGGGAAAATACTTTGTCTATTTATCCTATCCATGCCCCTCATCATTTTGTAAACCTCTATAAGGTCACCCCTCAGCCTCTGACGCTCCAGGGAAAACAGCCCCACCTGTTCAGCCTCTCCCTGTAGCTCAGATCCTCCAACCCTGGCAACATCCTTGTAAATCTTTTCTGAACCCTTTCAAGTTTCACAACATCTTTCTGATAGGAAAGAGACCAGAATTGCACGCAATATTCCAACAGTGGCCTAACCAATGTCCTGAACATGCCGCAACATGACCTCCCAACTCCTGTACTCAATACTCTGACCAATAAAGGAAAGCATACCAAACGCCTTCTTCACTATCCTATCTACCTGCGACTCCACTTTCAAGGAACTATGAACCTGCACTCCAAGGTCTCTTTGTTCAGCAACACTCCCTAGGACCTTACCATTAAATGTATAAGTCCTGCTAAGATTTGCTTTCCCAAAATGCAGCACCTTGCATTTATCTGAATTAAACTCCATCTGCCACTTCTCAGCCCATTGGCCCATCTGGTCCAGATCCTGTTGTAATCTGAGGTAATCCTCTTCGCTGTCCTCTGTATATGCGTGGCATTTAATCATTCCTGGCATTTAATAGATAATAAAATCCATCATTCTTTACCTCAAGAAAGCCTGGTTAATTTAGTTCCTTTAAAAATGTCGATGCACTCAGATTGGGAAAAGGTAGCATGGAGGGAAGGGATCCTGTATAAATTGTTGCATTCAACTGAGGCGTCTCCTCACACCCTTTGGAGTTATCCCATCTGGAACTGTAACAAATTGAAGACCCTCACCCAGGGTCAGGTAGGACCAATGGGCTGCCAAATTAGTCTAGCTGCTTTGACTGTCCTGTTGGTTAGATTTGAGTAGACATCCAATTCACCTTTGGAAGTGTATCAGGCAGCATATTCCAACCTGCCACATTTCTGTTTGGAAAATCTCCCTTTTAATTAATTCTTTTGCAGATAACCACAATGTTTGGGGCATCAAAGATGGCTTGGAGTGGGTTTTACACTGGGCTCTCCTTTCTGCTTGACCAGGCCCGAGGGAGACGGGTATCTATTGGGAATCTGCCTGCTGTCAAAGCTGTGGATAAGGCTGAACTGTAACCTGCACTCTTAGCATTGAGCGAAGTAGTTATTTTGCTGTCTTTCGAGACTCATTTCTTATTGTCTCTATTTTGGCATTATTGTATGGAATAGGGTCGAGATAGCACTGACTGATGGTGGGAAGGACTTGTTGAGGATGCTGATTAGATAGGATTGCATCTTTTTCTTAAAAAAAATGCTTGGACTGAAATGCAAAGATGAGCTTCAGCAGCCAAATGGAATATGGCTAACATGTGGCAGCAATAGCATGGGACTCAATACTCACTAAAAACGTTGCTTACCTGCTGAATTGCTGCACAAAAGAACATTGAATCTTTAAGTAGACCAGCAAGCCTGTGACACACACAAAAATACATACAAATAAACCATCCTTCAAATCATTCCTTAATAAGTCATTTTCTGTAGACAGGCACGGAGGTTTACAAAAAACAATCTTATTTCGCTGCTGTTCGTAGATATTTAAAAGTGGAGATTGAGCACGTGTCCATTGTTAAGATAAACTCTCTCACCGTGAACGCTTGATATTTGAATGGGGCTGGTTTGTCCCAATCTATTCATTAATTCCGTCCATTATAATTGTTCTGGTAATGAATTGTTTAGGTTGTTGACATGATAAATGGTTTAGATTTTATCAAAACTCCTGCTGTGTGTTTGTTACATTTCTTTCATCTATGTTTTTTTTTGCATGCTCTGTATTTCTCAAGCTGAGGGCCATTATTTTTATTCTGAAGATACACTGTGTCATTTTAAAAAACGGTCCCTTTGCAGTTAAGCAGTGGTATTGGAGGTCATGTTTTCAATGCTGAACTGTTTGAGAATGAGCAGGATGTTGCTAGTGTCACTTGGTTTATTTCCAAATCTTCTCTGGGATTTTTTTCCTCCCTACACAAACCCTGCAAAGTGTTGTTTCACTTTTTTTTTTAATGGCTTCCAGCCTTTCCCATCATCCTCTATTCGCACACCATTTTTCAGTCAGGACTGCAGGTTGAACAAGCTTAGCTGCCTCAGGATTTCTATAGGTTGACTCCTGACTTAATGGCCAGGGAGACATGAGAGGTCAATGGCTTAACTTACCATGATGCTTTGAGCCCTTTCAAAATGGTTGCCACTTGGGGACAGCAGCTGACCTCGCGTTGGCTCTTCTTCTGTTGCAAACAGACTCAATTGGGAGTCTACAATTGGAAACACAAGGCTGTAAAATCAATCATTTCAGACTGTAATAGGCTTTCTTCCTCCATGCAGGTACCATTTACTCGTTCCTAACTCTTCATTCTCCAGAAAAGACCTTTCTTAATCCAATGTTAGTCCTCAGTCAGATATCATTTATGCCAAGACTTTGTGTTTGAGTCCATTCAGTTAAGCTTCTCTCAAAAAACGCTTTAGTGAGTTGTTGCAATGCATCTTGTAGATGCTATACATGGTCCCCACTGCGCCTCAGTGGTGGAAGAAATGGATGTTAAATTAGTGGATGGGAGTCAGTGAGGCAGCTGCTTTTATCCTGGATGGTACCAAGTTCCTTCTGTATTGTTGGAGCTGCACCATCCAGGCAAGTGGAGGTTATTGCATCATGCTGTTGTATCTTGTAGTTTATAAACAGACACTGGGGAGTTGGGAAGTGAGTTGGTGTCACTGCAGAACTTGCAACCTCTGGTCTGCTTGTGTAGCCATGGGATTTATGTCCCTGGCCCAGTTTAATTTTTGACGAATAGTCGTCTCTAAATTGTGGAGGATTGAACCATGTCAGGGAGATGTCTTTTCTCTGTCCCTCTATCTCTCATTCTCTTTTCTTTTCATGTCGCTCTTTTCTGTCTTCCTCTCGGTCTCTCTTTTTTACCTTGCCCTCTGTGTCTCTCTATTTTTTCCCCCCTTCCTCTCTTTCTTTTCTCTGTCTGTCTTTCTCCCGCACGTGCACTCTCCCGGTTCTGTCTCATACAGGCATGACCAAGAAGTGCAACCTTCAGCCAACAGTCCAAATTTTCTGGGAAGGAGCGAGTGGGGGGCGTCACTGAAGAATCATAAAGTTGGCACATGGTGTGAAAGGTTGGAGTTCTGAGGGAAATGTGAAGATTGACTTGAAGGAAGAGCGAACCCAAGTATGAGTGCTGCTGAGAGAAGCAACAGAAACTTTCTGCTGAACACAAAGCAAAATAAAAATGTGCTCATCTGCATTCCAGATTCCCAGTCATTTCCCAGCAGTTTTGAGTTGATATCTGCCAATGTAAACTCTTCACATTCATCATCTTGACTTAAGAGTCCCTTAATGAAGAAGGTTTGTATACACGACAGAAGGGAAAGTTTATAACATTGCCTCCAAACAAATGGATGCAACGCGCGCAGTTGGAAAATCTATTCTCATCTGGACGGGAACATTTGGAATGGTTTTCTGGAATTATTTTTGTGAAAGTGACATCGATTAATTAAAGAAACATGCAAAGACACTTGTATGTTTTTCATCACCACCATAAATGGCAAGTTCAAAGTTTGGCTTTTGATGTGTGAAAAAAAAATTGTGAATTTATAGGACGCAGCTCGTCTACATTATTCTAATCCTTTCCAAAAGAAAAATGACAGATGTGCATTTATGGTCTTTACTGCAAATGGCATAGGAGCTTACATCCAAATGGGTGTATGAATTAGGAACAAAAGTAGACCATTCAGCCCCTTTAATTCTGTTCAACTGTTCAATAAAATCATGGCTGATCTTATTGTGGCTTTAAATCTACATTTCCATCTACCCCAGGTAACCTTTGTTCTGAGGAAGAGTCACTCAACTTGAAACGTTAACTCTGATTTCTCTTGGCGAAAGTGAGGACTGCAGATGCTTGAGATCAGAGTCAAGATTGGAGCTTTTGTCAAGATTGGAGCTTTTGCCCGAAACATCGATTTTCCTGCTCCTCGGATGCTGCCTGACCTGCTGTGCTTTTCCAGCGCCACTCTAATCTTGACTCTGATTTCTCTTCACAGATGCTGCCATGACCTCCTGAGCTTTTCCTGCAACTTATGTTTTTGTAACCTTTGACTCCCTTGTTAATCACAAATTTGTCTACCTCTTCCTTAAAAATACTTTATGACCCCACCTCTACCACCACTCTCTCTCTCTCTCTCTCTCGGAAAGAGACATCCAGAGATATGCAAACCTCATTTTAAAGAAAGTCCTCCTCTTTATCTTAAAAAGAGTTCCTTTATTTTTAACCTATCGTGTAGGCCTCGTCCCTGTCCTACAAAGAATCATAGAATCCCTACAGTGTGGAACCAGCCCCGTCAGCCCAACAAGGTCATACCAACCATCCGAAGAGTAACACATACCCAGATGCATTAATCTACCCTATTATCCTATATTTACCCCTGACTAATGCACCTAACCTACACGTCCCTAACACTATGTGCAATTTAGCATGGCCAACTCACATATCTGGCACAAAGGGATCCTTTCAGCATCCTCTCTTGCGAGACATCTCAGGAACCCGTGCATTTCCATATGGTTATCTTTTATTCTTTGAAACTTCAATGAATACAGGCTGAACATATTCAACCTTTCCTCATAAACTAAGCCCTCCAATCCAGCTGCCATTTGAGTGAACCTCTCCCAATCTGCTAATGAATTTATACCCTCTCTTAAATAAAGATACCAAAACCATACAGCGAATTCCAGATTTGCTGTACAACTATAGCAAAGCATTCTTTTATGTTCTGTTGCCCTCAAAAAACATCCCATTTATCTCTTCCTGCTCTACCTGTTTACTAATTTTGTGATTCGCATACCTAGACCTCTAAGTTCAGTTATTCACCATACTTTTCAAACCAGTCCCTATAATGTCTTCTTGTACATCCCAAATAATAGTGTGGTTGCTCTAAGCGGCCCACAACCTACTCCTACTTACCTTTTACAATTTCTCTACCCGAACTGAGTCTACCTCCTGATTTACAGAACTATGCTCGTTAATTGTGCTAATGCCATCCTCGCTTAAATCAGAGCCACCCCTTCACCTTTGCCTTGCGTCTGTGTGGAGTTTACACATTCTCCCTGTGTCTGTGTGGCTTTCCTCCAGGCACTCTAGTTTCCTCCCACAGTCCAAAGATATGGAGGTTAGGTGAATTGGCCATGCTAAATTGCCCACTGTGTTCAGGGATATGTAGGTTAGGTGGACTAGCCATGAGGAAATGCAGGGTTACATGTACAGGATAGGGGGCTGGGTCTGGGTGGGATACTTTTCAGAGATTTGGTGTGGACTTGATGGGTTGAATGACCTGCTTCCACACTGTAGGGATTCTATGATTCTTCCTGTCATTCTTAAACACAATGTACCTTCAAATATTCGGGTTGTAGCCTTTGCCATTTTGCAGCTATCCCTCTACATGGTTGTCAAATCATACATATTTATCGCTATTTGCTCAGTTACTTAACTAACTTTAGCTTTTTTTCAGCATAATCATTGTTATAAGAAGGATCATGTCACAGTCAATCTGTGCATTGATACGTTCCACAATTAGCAAAGCAACAATAATCCTTTTTTCTTGTGATTGTCAAGTGAGGGATATCTGATTGTGCAGATACTGGGGATTATTTCCCTACTCTTGTTGAAGTAATATCATTAAGAGCAGGTCAGAGGCTAGGAATCCTGAAACGAGTAACTCACTTCCTGACTCCTCAAAGCCTGTCCACCATCTACAAGGCACCAGTCAGGAGTGTGATGGAATATTCCCCACTTGCCTGGATGGGGGCAGCTCCAACAACACTCAAGAAGCTTAACATCATCCAAGATAAAGCAGCCCGCTTGATTGGCACTACATCCACAAGCACCCAGTCCCTCCACCACTGACACTCAGTAGCAGCAGTGTGTACTATCTATAAGATACACTGTAGAAATTCACCAAAGATCCTCACTTAGCATCTTACAAACCCACGACCACTTTCATCCACTCTGACAAGGGTTCTATGCAAACATGGGAACACCACCCCTGCAAGTTTCACACCATCCTGATTTGGAAGTGCAGTCGGTTCTGTGTGTTTCTTCAATATGAATTGGCTTGAATGCAATTGAAGAACTTAGACCATGATTTGTAGAATGAAAACTTTCATTACCTGTGTATTGGCTACAACGTGATTCCATCCCCAGTAGTTTAAATGGCATAGCTGCTGCGTGATTTTCTTATAACGTGAGATCGCATGAGAGGGGAACTATTGCATTATATCAAAACCAACTGTATATCGCAGTTCCTTCGCTACTGGCTCAAAATCCTGCAATTTCCTCCCTAATGGGCAGGTCTACCCACAGCACATGGACTGAAGCACTTCAAGACAGCACCTCACCACCACTTTCTCAATGGGCAGCTAGGGCTGAGCAATAGCGATGTCCATGGCTCTCGCGTCGCCTTTCTTAAATTAAACTTTTCTGTCACAGAGAGCCGAGACTCTGTGCAATGTCACATCTGAATGATGGCACCTCCAACAGTGCATCGCCCCATTGGGCCTGAGGTGTCTGCCCAGATATTGTGGATGAGATTCTGGAGTGGGCCTTGAACTCTCAACTCTCTCACGCTGAGATGAGAGTGCTACCAACTGAATAGCAGTTTACATGAAATCGGGATAATCAGCAAATCCACACGATGCTTTGGTCAATAATGCATCAGTGTTTTGAGTGTGAAAGGAATCTTCTACAATACTGTGCTCCATTGCATTGACACAAGGCAGAAACAACTTGTCCAAAGGATTCCTGGTCAAACTACAGGATTACAAAATAAAGTCTGGCAGCAACCTGGAGACTTTCTGCTAAAATTCTGTTTCTGTTATAATTTTGCGATGGTGTAGTTCAATGTAAAGCAGTGCACTTGAACTCTGTGGTATGTATAGAATTTAAGATAAATGACTGGAACTTTGACTGTTGCTTAATTCACATGGGATTTAAATGTGGTAGCAATATTCATTTTGTCAAGTCAATTATTATCATTCTTATTTTGAAGGTAATGAAGAAAGAATTTATAGGAAATCTGTTTTGACTTTATTAGTTCCTGTTGGACATGTGTGATTATTCCAATACCATTAGCTGCATAGCATTTTTGATATAACATCTGGCCTTCCATTAGGAATGAAGTTGGTTATGATATTTACAGTGTATATGAGCAGGCTGAGTTGATTGGCAAACATATACATTGTAGGAGAAAATCCATTTATGCTCATCTGCCTTTTGCTAACCCAACAAATTCATTTCATGGTAGTAATCTGAAACACTTTTCAGCAATGTAATACAAATGTATAGTACATGGGGTCTGAACAGCCAGCTCAGAGCCAGTCTCTAGAGTAAGGAGATTCTCTGAATCTTCTATCTGTCAGTCGGGGGTCCCTGACTGGGGCTGTTAACCTGGGCCAATCAAGGATCTCACAGTCAATGAAATCCACCTGACCCTTGTTCCAATCTCTCCAGTTTAGAACAAGATTGGGTCTCGTAGTCTTATGTGCTGAGGAACATTCTTCAGAATGCATTGCACAGTCTTACTTTTCAGCCAGGAAACTGCTATTGTAATGTAGGAAGTGCTGCAACCAATTTTCACCCCTTGATCTCCCACAAACAGCAAAATGAGACGGATGGATAATTTTTTTTTGTTAGTGTTGGTTGGAGACAAAGAATGTAGAGCAGGACAGTGAGCGAACTCACTTGCTCCTCTTACCATGTAGCCAAGCATCTTGGATTGGATCAGATGACAGGTTTGTCGAGGCTATCCCATGAAGGAGGCTGATCACAGTCCCCCATGGTGACGTGTATCCACGTAACAAAGTTATTGAGTTTTAAGGCTCACTGTTTCATGTTGAAGTTACGGAAAACATCATTGATCCTTTTGGTAATACAAAGAGAAAAACGAACTGTTCGATTGTTGTGAATATCTGCGTACAGTTCACTTGTTTGTACTGTAAATCATTTGGGTGCTTATTCTTCAGGTTTTTTTTACAGTTAGAGATCCAGTAATTGTGTAACAATGGCGATTTCTATTGCATCCTGGTGTAGCTGAATTCCAGGGTATTGGGCTGGAAAAGACACACTCTGATCCATAAGAGGCACAAGGTCTGCTTTATGGAATTGTGTTGATGATACTGAGTCTAGTGTACAAACCCAAACTGCAAGACTAGCATGTTAAAGTTGAACTGATTGCTGGCTAAATTATCTATTAATGAAGATTCTATCTGTGGTGCTTTCTGGGTGGAATAATTCCCTTCAGTCCAGTGCATGTTCCAGTTGTAGTCTGTTTTTCAGAATTTAAAATAGAGGGAAAGAAAACTTGGAGTTAAACATCAATGGAAGATTACATAGTGCAGCTGTAGACCAGATGTTTCGGTCTCTGTGATATCCAGCCACAAAGCAGGGCAGGAAGGAGAAGCATTGATAGGGACCTAAGAAACGTTAAGCCTTTGCTTTTTCCACAGCACATGGTTCATGAAGCCATCTCAAAGGGTTGTTGATTTCCCCCTGAATTAAAGAGGGTGCTCTGCACTTTGAGGAGCATGTTCAGTGGGGGTCTTGATGCATTGAAGAGGAAGCTAGATAGTTTGAGAGAGAAAACAGCAGAAGACGCTGTGCGGAATGAACTTCCTGAGGAAGTGGTGGATGTGGGGACCGCTATGACATTTAGAAGACACTTGGATAGCTACATGAGTCAGAGATAGTGTGGACTGCAGATGCTGAAGAGTCAGAGTCGATAAATTGTGAAGCTGGACAAAGCACACCAGGTTAGGCAGCATCTGAGGAGCAGGAGAGTCAACGTTCTGGACAGGAGCCTTCATCGGGTGGTGAAAACGTATGCCTGAAACATCAACTCTCCTGCTCCTCAGATGTTGCTTGACTTGCTGTGCTTTTCCAGTGCTCCACTTTATTGACTCTAGATAAATGAATAGGAAAGGTTTGGAGGGAGATGGCCAGGAACAGGCAGGTGGCACTAGTTTAGTTTGGGATTCTGTTCGGCATGGACTGTTTGGACTGAAGGGTCTGTTTCCATGCTCTATGACTTCATGACTACACCGATGAGGATGTCAAGCTGATGATGGATGAAGTTTGTATGGGGCCTGGAGGCCAGGGTGGGTCAGTTGAATCAAATGGCCTGATTCTGACCTGCATGTTCTTGGTTTGCAAAAAAAAACATTGTGGAGGCTTGAATTTTAATCATGTTGTGAGTTCATGGTTACAAGAAGTTATGACTCCTTACTGATTGTTGAATGTCTACTTTGGAACACAGAATGACAGGTACATGATTGAGACTATGTCACCCACTGATTTCTACCTCAGCTGACCTTTGATCTGCTCCAGCTTTACTTCAAGCCACCCATCGCTGCCGAGTTAACGTGTCCGAAATGAAGCTGTGAGCAGTGGAGCATTAACATCTGGCATTCCTTTAGGAACATGTACCATGTGTAAATTGTGCGGTTCTGCCATTGGGACAGTTAATACAACGAGGGGAAAAGAAAAATTTCCTTTGCAGAACATCTGAAAACGATCTTTGTGGCTGTCGCACATTGAGGCAGGGAAAGCATGTTCCCTACTGTAGACAAAATAAATAATGAAAAGTATTCACCAACAGCATAATTACTCCGAACTCTGCAACTAAAATTATTCCACGTTGCAATGACATGGCTTCGCCTTTGCTCTCCTGGGGATTTAATACTTGCCACTGCATCCATATATCTTTTTCAGATTGTTTCCAGTTGATTAGTGATGCTATTTATTGTACTGTCAACAAAATTTATTATTCTGTAATGTTTTAAATGGTAGTGTGTTGTGTGGGAGGGACTTCCCATTATCTGATATCTTAACTGGCCAATGTCTCGCTACTCTTCACAAGAATGAAGGTAACCTTGTGGTGTAGTTGGCACTTTAGTCCTCCTCGGGATATGTATTAACTCTAGTTAATGGGAGCAGGCAGATGACCAGCTGCCATTTGCATTATTGATTTGTAACCTGGCAGCTGTCTGGGTGCAACTGGGAACAGCTCAATGACGGCATGCCAGAGATTGGTAAGACCACAGGATAAGATGCTAAACTGCAGGCCCTCCAAACGCCTTTCGGGAACCATAATGACTTGTTTCCTCTTGCAAGATATCTGACTTAATTCAAAGCCCATTTTAACAATGCCACGGACGTCATAGAGTCAAAGAATATCTGTGATCCACAAGCCCACTGTGTTCATTCTGGTCAATGTGGAGCTATGTCATTCCACATTTCCTACAGGACACTGCTCTTAAAGTAAGCATCAGGAACATACGAGGGGCATAAAAACCTTTCCTCAACTCACTCCTATCAGTTCCTTTACACATATGTCCTTTGGTGTTTGACCTTTCTGCTCTGGTGAATATGTTGCCCGAACTTACTAGAGAGATCCCCTCATTGCAGTGAAAGGATATTGCTACTTTATTTTTCACTGGACGCGCACATTGTCAGTACGAGCGATGTCGCATGTTGACGTCAGGAAACCTCTGTCCTCACCCCACCACTCATCACTGCACAATTAGCCAGCTTCTCTATCAGCCACATAGTGGTGCCTCAGATCAAGAAATCAGCAGCATTAAGTCAGCAGTCTCCTGATAAGTGAGAGCTTTTAAAAGCTGAACTAAAAACTGCCTCTTCACAGGCTCCCAAATCACCTCCGTGTGAGATTCCAAGTCAGGCTTCAAAGTTTATAAAATCATGAGGGGTATCGATAAGGTGAATTGCAAAGGTTCTTTTTCCCCCGGGTAGGAGAGTTCAAAACTAGCGGGTATAATTTTAAGGTGAGAGGAGAAAGATTTAAAAGCCCCAAGGGACAATTTTTTTTCATGCAGAGGGTGGTTCATCTGTGGAATGTACGTCCAGAATATGTGGAATGTACTGCCTTCCACCTTGGGACCCTCCAACCACACGGGATTAATGTGGATTTCACCAGTTTCCTCATTTCCACTCCCCCCCCCCCACTTTATCCCAAATCCAACCTTTTAACTCTGCTCTGCCCACTTGGACAGTCCTACCTGTCCATCTTCCTTCCCACCTATCTGCTCCACCCTCCTCTCTAACCTATGACCTTCACCCTCACCTTCATCCACTTATCACATTCTCAGCTACCTTCCCACCCCCACCCCCCTCCCATTTACCTCTCACCCCCCCCACCACCAGCTCCCACCCCCTTGGCTCACAAGCCTCATTCCTGATGAAGGCCTTATGCCCAAAACGTTGATTCTCCTACTTCTCGGATGCTGCCTGACCTGCTGTGCTTTCCCAGCACCACACTCTCTCGACTCTGCCAGAAGAGGTGCCAGATCCAGGTAGTTGCAACACTTCAAAGGCATTTAGGCAGGTACATAAATAGGAAAGACTTGGAGGGATATGGGCCAAACTCCAGCAAGTGGGACTGGCACGGTCAGCATGGATGAGTTGAGCCGAAGGGTCTGTTTCTGTGCTGTGTGACTGTGTGACTTTATGACTTTAAGGTTGCTTTCTAACTCATTCTATCATTTAGTAGCCCTGAAAGAAAATTGGAATTTGTTAAGTTTACATGAGCTTGTAGTCCCACCTTGACTTCACTCTTTAGATGAAGGGAAGGGATCAAATTGCCTTTTTTGTTTAGAAGTACAAAATCTGTTATAATCTGGATTATTCCTCTCATTGATGTAGAACACAATAAATTGAAAGCCACAGATGCAGGACTCATGGTGGAACCTGAATGTTCAGGTGAAGTATCTTTTAGGTTGGTTTCACTCTGAGAGTCCCTCGTAATGACAGCCAGCTCTCATGGAATCCTTGGAATCAAACACGCGCTTTGATCTTTTTTCAGAGAGAGCTTGACCTTTGTTTTGAATTAGTGCGAAAGGTAATTCACTCTTTGCCAAATGTTCAGAGCTCCATGCTGTGGGGAAATTGTAATTAGTACAGTTTAATTTTTGCACGACAGGGGCACCATTCCACTGTCCGCCTACAATGCGTAATGGAGGGATGATATCATTGTGTACTGACTGCCTTTCATCTTCCGGCCTGGCTTCTTAATTTCTATAGACTGTTAATGAAGCAAACTTCAAAGGGCAATATGTCAGCTGAACTGTGAAGGAATGCGAGCTGTGATTTTGACAGCTTTTTAAACAGGAGAAAACTGTTCTTGCATGTTAGTTTGAGGTTCTTTAACTTTCTTTTTCTTCCATCTTTCTTGTCACCGAATGATGTGTTGTTCCTTTCCCTCCAATACGTAAGTCTGAGCAGGAGAAAGATTATGCTGATCCAATGTTACCACTCAGGAATGGAACTACTTAACTAATTTGCTGACATTTCTTAGTGGAACCCCCTCACTAACTCAAGATAAAACAGTCAGGAAGCCACAAGCATCGCTTGAGAGTCAGGTCTGTAATTTTAACTGTGCATCAATAGTCTGTAACTATAAGCAAGCATATGGAACCACTTATCAGGTATAAATGTGGGAGCAAATGAACTGGGTTCCGTCAATTAGAATCAAAAACAGAGCTGTCCTTGATCTGAGGAGTTGTAGCTGTGAATTTCTCTCTGGGTTTCTGCTAGATATTGAGGTCACGTTTTTGAAAGTAGACCAACCGGTCGAAAGTACAGAGTTGATGAGAGATCTCCTTGCTGTAAGATTGTCCAGCCAAATGAGCTGGGTTCTCAACAAAATGACTCTGCCTAGTGAGGTGTGGCGAATTCACTCGAAACTTAATTTGCTGAGTTCCTGCTGGTCCTCAGCTGGGTCGCACTCTGTACTTCCCCTATGAGAGGAGTACCTGACATTGTGTCCTCCCGACTGAGCTGTCTGCTGTTAATCAGGGGTGGCAGTGCCGACAGCTAGTTTAAGACTGGCCCAGATCCTGTCTTGACCCTGTTCTGTCCCCACCCCTAGCACAAACCTCAAATAAAGGAAGGCATAGCAAGCGAAAATTTGCAATACGGAGGAGTGAGAGTCCAGTTTCTCAGCCTGCAGGCTGCTGGATCGATCTGGTGCTTTAATTGCAGTGTTACTTTCATTACTTTTGAGGGGAGAGATCCAAAAAGATCTAGATAGGCAATTCTTTTCACACAGAGTGTGGTGGAACAGGCTGCTAGAGGTACAAGTGGAAATGAGTGCAGTTTCGTCACTTAAGGAACATTTAGGCAGCTACATGGATGGGATAGGTGTGGAGGGATATGGAAAACGCAGGCAAAGAGGACTCATTTAATTGTGAAAACTGGGCTGCATGGGCACGTTGGGCTGAAAGGCCTGCTGTAGATCTCAGTGACTCTACTTTCTAGGAGATTGTCAGAGTTGAGGGTTGGTGGAAAGAGACAGCGTCATATTTATTTAGTGCCCAGGTGAGGGATCCAAGATACAGTTAGTACAGTTTCCAAATTGTCAACTATTTAACAATTACCGACGAAAAGGTTCAATCCTGATACTCTTGTGCTCATATCAAAAATATAATCAGAATAGATGTTACCAGAAGTATTTTCCAGAGCCTGAAAAGATTCTGTGAAGGACAAGATCTCTGTGTTAGTAATGGCTTCCTTGGCACCAGTTACATCAAATCAGACCTTGGGAGGTATTAATTGAAAGTGATTTGGATTTGAAGACCAAATGATAGCAAGTGTTAGTTATTCTGGGCACTGATTAAAGCAATGTAATTAAATCGCCTTTAATCGCCTCCATTTTTTTAAAGAAAAGCCTGCAGTAGTTTGCTTATCTTCTCTCGCAGTATTCTATTTACAGATGCAACATTCTATCCAAAGAACTAAAAATACAATGCTCCATGGGGGACTAAATGTTGATGTATGAAATATGATTCTGCTGCCTCTCTGAAGTTAACAATCTAATTGCAGTGCAGAAGAAAAATGTCAAACCTTACAATGTCAACCCATAAAGCCTATTTTTTTAACCAAAGCTGTGTATTGAGTGTTGGATCTACCAAAAACGTTTTGCATTATCACATTAAAATAAAATATCCTTTGAACTCTAATACTGAATCAACGTTAAATAGGAGAGAGGGGGAAGGCTGTCTCTAAGGGCCCACTTAAATGTGCCAATCCTGGAGGTCCCAAACTCCAACACAATTATTTTAAACATGAAGCCGAAAAGCATTCGTCCTAGAGGACCCCTGTTAGCTGAAAGTCTGTGTTTTTTCTGCATATTTTGTATCTAAAATAATCACCTGGGATGCATCTGGAAATGTGGAGAACCACGGGAGGATTACTTCATTTGCAGTATCCTAACAGAAGGAAGATACAATCTGGCTGTACTTTCTCCATTGGTAGGAGAGAGTTCAAATCCCTACAGGGTGTAAATAGGCCCTTCGGCCCAACAAGTTCAAACCGACCCTCTGAAGACTAACTTACCCAGACCCATTCTCTCAACCCTATAATCCAATATTTAACCCCTGACTAATGCACTTCACCTACACATCCCTGAACACTCTGGGCAATTTATAGATTAGATTCCCTACGGTGTGGAAACAGGCCCTTTGGCCCAACAAGTCCACACCGATCCTCTGAAGAGTAATCCACCCAGACTTATTTCCCTCTGACTAACGCACCTAACACTATGGCAATTTAGCATGGCCAATTCACCTGACCTGCACATCTTTGGACTGTGGGAGGAAACCGGAGCATCCGGAGGAAACCTGTGCAGATGCAGAGAGAATATGCAAACTCCACATAAACAGTCACCCAGGTGCCTGGCACTGTGAGGCAACAGTGCTAACCACTGAGCCACCATGCCGCCCACATTTATCATGGCCCAATCCACCTGACCTGCACATCTTTGAAGAGTGGGAGGAAACCGGAGCACCCGGATTAAACCCACGCAGACATGGGGAGAATGGGCAAACTCCACACAGACAGTTGCCCAAGGCTGGAATTGAACCCGAGTTCCTGGTGCTAACCACTGAGCCACCGTGCCACCGAGTTCCATTTGTCCAAGGTGGTAGAATTCTGCAAATTCCAGCCACAGGTTTTAATCAGCACAGCATTACAAAACACTGAAGCAGTGAAACAACAGCCTAGCTTGTCCTGTGCTAGTGTCTGTGCTCTGGTCCCCCCCCCACGCTCTCCTTAACAAGTTCTCTTTCGAAAATTCATCTCCGCAGCCTGTGCACCCCTAGGACGGCAGGAGATTCAAATTGTTTCTAACCTGGAGCCTGCTGCACGGTAACAAGTTGAGGAGGGTTTACAAATCAGGGCAAAACAGCCGTGGCTGTTGGAAGTTGCCAGGAGAGGAGTAATCAGGGAGAGAGAGAGAGAGAGAGCAGCCGCTGGAAAGACGGGGAGGTGGAGTTTGGGCGGAAGGTGAGATGCACAGTTCAAATGTAGTTGAGGAGGTCACTGAGATGGAGGGGCCTGGGACTGTAATTTATACAGGCACAGATAAGGGAACCATTACTTTGCAATGACCTTCACCTTGGACATTCCAGTGTTGGAAAAGGGTGAATTCCAATGTTTCTGGTGGTTTATTTCTAGAACTTTGCGCATTCCATAAACATGGAACCTCAAATAAAAGCCATTCTAATGGAAATTTATTTGAATAAATTATTCTCTCTTCATCCCAAAGTGGGCCCCTTGATCCAGATACAAACAGCGATTGATCTTCATCCAAATTGTTCACTTGTCTTTTCTTTTCTGAAGACAGTGATGATTCCTGACCTTAGCTAACGTTGAGTGCTCACCCTGTTGAACTTAGCTAAGCCAGCACAAACCAGAAGTCACAAGTGTTTGGTACACTTGCCTTTATTGGTCAGTGCATTGAGTATAGGAGTTGGGAGGTCATATTGTGGCTGTACAGATATTGCTTCGGCCACTTTTGGAATACTGTGTGCAATTCTGGTCTCCCTGCTATAGGAAAGACGTTAAACTTGAAAGGGTTCAGAAAAGATTGACAAGGATGTTGCCAGGGTTGGAGGGTTTGAGCTATAGAGAGAGGCTGAATAGTCTGGGACTGTTTTCCCTGGAGCGTCAGAGGCTGAGGGGTGACTTTATAGAGGTTTATAAAACCATGAGGGGCATGGATAGGGTGAGTGGACAAGGTACTTTTCCCAGCGAGGGTTGAGTCCAATACTAGAGGGAATATGTTTAAGGTGAGAGCAGAAAGATTTAAAAAGGACCTGAGGGGAAACTTTTTCACACAGAGGATGGTGCGTGTATAGAATGAGCTGCCAGAGGAAGTGGTGGAGTCTGGTACAATGACATTTAAAAGGGATCTGGATGGAAGGAATAAGAAGGAATTAGAGAGATATGGGCTAAATGCGGGCAAATGGGACTATCTTAATTTAGGATATCTGGGTCGCATGGATGAGTTGGACCAAAGGGTCTGTTTCCATGTTGTACCTCTCTATGACTCTATGATATGTTTTCTGTCTGGCTTTGTTACATACAGTGCAATAAACCTCAATGTTGAGACAATACAGACATTATTTCTCATTTTCCTGCTTAGGTTGGTTGTCTGATTTGTTTTTCTATGTGCTCAATTTTGGAATGTGGGCATCACCTGGCATTTATTCCCTAGCATTTATGCCACCCTATTTGACACAAGTGACTGACTGACTTTGACAGTTGAGTGGGCAGTTATGAATCAATCACATTGACATAGGACTAGAGCCACATTCAGTCAGAAGGTTTCCTTCCCTGTAGGACACATTCCCTTGGTGTGGCACAGTAGCTCAGTGATTAACACTGCTGCCTCACAGCACCAGGGACCCAGGTTCAATTCCAACCTCAAGTGACCATTTGTGTGGAGTTTGTGTGTTCTCCCTGTGGCTGTGTGGATTTGCTCCAGTTTCCTTCCACAGTCCAAGGTGTGCAGGTTAGGGTGGATTGACTGTGCTAACATTGTCCCATAGTGTCCAGGAAAATACAAGGTTGGTGGATTATCCATAGGAAATGCAGGACTACAGGGAAGAAGGTTAGGAGAGGATAGGTCTAGGTGAGATGCTCTTTGGAGGGTTGGTGTGGTCTTGAAGGACTGGATGTCCTGCTTCCACACTAGAGGGATTCCGGGGCAGAACTGAACCAATTGGGTTTTTAAACAGTTCTCTTCAAAATTGAAGTCACCTGAGGATTCAAGGAAACCCAATTGGTTCAGTTATGTCCCAGAATCCCTCCAGTGTGGAAGCAGGGCATTCAGCCCATCAAGTCCACACTAACCCTCCAAAAATGGTGGTGGAAGAGACAGAGGCATTAGATGGCAATAGGCTTCATGCAGTTTGTTGTTTGAATCTGGAGTGCACTGCCTGAGAGTGTGGTGATTCCATCAAGGATCCCTAAAGGGCGTTGGTTAATAACCTGAGCATAGAACGTTTGCAGGGCAAGTAGGAGTAAACATGGTGGAGAAGGGTTGGAGAGGCCTACTGGTGTTATTGCTGGACTCTTCATCCAAACACCCAGGTAAGGTTCTGGGGACCAGAGTTTGAATCCTGCAATGGCAGGGGGTGGAATTGGAATCCAGACATTTATAGAATTCAAGAATATAATGCTGACCAAGAATCCATTGTCGATTGTCAGGAAAAGGAAAGACCCACCTGGTTCACTAATATCTCTTAGGGAAGGAAATTTATCTTACCTGGTCTGGCCTATATGTGACTTCAGACCCACCGCAGTGTAGTTGACTGTTAACTGCCCTCTGGGTAATTAGGGATGGGCAATAAATGCTGGGCTAGCCAGCAAAGCCTTCGTCCAATGAATGAATTTTTCTTAAAAAGTCTGATATGGACACAATGGGCTGATTGGTTGCCTCTTGGGCTGTAACCATTGTGGTGACTCCATCACGATATAAATTCTCGGATTGCAGCTTTTATAGATTTGTACATCCAGGCCTCAATATTACAAGTCCAGAAATGTAACTCTGCACCGCTGGACTTGAAGAAGATATGCATTTGGCATCTCACATTGAAGTCTGGACAGAACCCACCCAGTATCTTCGAACCAGTCTCCATGGAAAGTTAGCTTCCTGCCTGGAGGTTGGGTTTGGAAGCAGTTGTTGTAGAAATGACCGGGTCCAGCTCGTGGTCAGCAGGCGTCTGGAATCCAACATAATCAAACACTTGTTAAAAAACCAAGGCTTGGGCAACTAAACATTTTAAATATGATCAAGTGTACCCTGTGAGGAGGCAGTTCCTATTGTGAGTATAGTTGAATCTATTTGCTTTAGGTGTGTAATTTAACTGCTAACCTAGGACTGCTTTTTAACTGTGGTGCAGTCAATGTAAAGGCTGTGGAGTATGGAACGTTGCAAAAACTGAATAGATATATATCAATTTAAACAGACGGCAAGTCTTAGTTTTGTTCCTTTAGCAAGTAATTATACAGTTACCTGATTACAAGAAGTCATGCACTCATTTTATGGGCAATTTTTTTAATCCCAGTACTGGCTGACCACATACAACAGGGTTCAATGCTTGTCACTGATTCACTTCTTTCTTATATTAAAAAAAACCTCTCAACCGGTTTATGAAAATGGCAATCCAGGTGTAATATTTCTTGGCAAACAAGCCGTGTGTTTATCAGGATTCGAACTATTAAAAAATTCAAGCTGTGTTGAGCAATGAATGACTGCAAGGGTCAGGTCTCACATTAACACTACAAGAGGTGGGGACGACATGCTGTGAGTCAGAATGTAAACATTAGGATAAGGATGTAATTATAGCTGGCATTTCGCTGGATACTTCTGAGGTTTAAAGCCAGTGTTTATCTTGCTTGTAGCAGGTGCTGCTCCTTCCTTCATCTTTATAAGAGGTCAGTGAGCTAGCCATTTGCTGCCAGAACGCTCCTGACAACTGTGTTCGATTCTAGCCGGCTGCCAGAAATAATAAGGCAGCAAAACTGAGAGAATTTCTTGGAATAATTCCTGACACAATCTCAGTAGATCATAAAAGCGTTGACAATGTGGGGGGGCTTTGCAATTCTCAGGGGTGCGCTATCCCGGCCCGAGTGCAGAGTGGCAGGTAATCTGCTTCCCCTAGCCCCAGGTATTACCACCAGATTACCAATCTCGTGGATAATGCTCTTGGAACATGACTTTGAATCCCACTGCAGCAGTTAGTGGAACTTCAGTTTAATTGGTAAGTCGGGTCTCTAAGGCTAGACTTAGTAATCGTGGTGTGATGAACCAGACCAAACCCCCGCAAAATATATTCAGAAGTTAGTTAACGTTTTCTTAATAAAACCAAAGAACTGCGAATGGTGTACATCAGAAACAAAAACAGAAATTGCTGGAAAAGCTCAGCAGATCTGGCAGGATCAATGAAGCGAAATCACGGACCCAAAACGTTAACTCTGATTTTTCTTCACAGATGCTGCCAGACCTGCTGAGCTTTTTCAGTAACTTCTGTTTCTGTTTCTAACTTTTCCTTATTTTAGAGGTAATGTAAGGTTTTCTGTGGTCAAACTACTTGACGTTCAGCAAAACACACTTTAATTTATGCTACAGTTTAAATACATCAAAATAAAAGAATAGACTTAACTGTAACCCTATTGAAATTCCACAAATGCACCCTTGGCAAAAGGCAAATGGAATGAAATAGTTTGCCCCAGGCAATTCTCCAGTTGAGGAGGAATAAATATTCTGAGAGAAAATTCCGAGAGAGGAGCAAGGAGAGATGTTCTGCAAATTCTGATCCCAGCAACTGCTCCTGAAAGCTAAAAATCCTGGTTCTGTTGGAGCTTGACCCCACCCATCCAGGCTGCTTCTATTGTTCCAATCTTAGGAGAAAACCCAAGGCTTCACAAGCTGTTTACTTTATGGCCTTTGAAGTAGACTAATTGGCCCCTCTGATCTTAATCTTTCTTCATAAAAAAGGACAAAATACACCTCTTAAGGTCATAGTATTGTCACAGTGGCCATGAGCTATACCATCCGTTTGATGTGAAAACCCATCTGGTTCACTGATTCTAATCTGCTGCCCTTATCAGGTCTGCCGACATGTGACTCCAGTAACATTGCTGACTCTTACCCACACTCTAAAATGGTCCGAGCAAGAATAGATCAATTTAGGATGGGCAACAGATACTTGCTAGTGATGCCCACTTGATCGAACCAACTCTTCCCCCACCCTTGGAAATCTTGGCATAACATTGTTTGTATACTTGGGTCAGGGCACTGTGCACCAGCAAATGTACAACTGTTGGGCTAGCCCTGCTCTGGATCTGATGGGCAGAAGCAGATCAATCCCCTGGGCCAGTGGACACTTCATCATTTTTATAGTGCAGTCTAATCCTACCTCCAATTGACGGTATTTGAAGTGAGTGTTCTGGTGAGATCCTTTCAAGCAACATGAAAGATGCAATTGCCTCTGAATCCTTGGAACTCCTGCCAATATATCACCTTGGAATCAGGAAAGATTTGCCTATTCCGGGAAGATTGCTTTAAGGAAACCAATAATACTTGGAAATAAATGTCCTGTATCTCCACATTGAAGTTCATTAGATAAATCCAATCAGTATAAGTCTTTTGTCAGTTTTTTACTGGATTTTCTGTATGGGATAGATAGCTCTCTACTGCTTTCTCATGCTCTCTCACGCTCTCTTACCCACTCCACTTCCCTCAGTGCCACTCCCACCACCCCACCCGACAAACACAGCCTGAATACCCCTTTGTAAATAAAGAACGACTGAACAGGATGCTGTCTATTCAATCCTGGAGCCCATTTCTGGCATTGGGGGCTCAAGCTGTCCCCTTGCCATGCACCAAAATGTTGGGATGCCAGTGTGAGTATCCCTGTTCTTCTCTTAAATGGCTGAGATGCTGGACTTTTCTCTGTGTTGGTAGAAATTGTCTGGCGAATGGTGATGGAGAGCTGAAGTGGTGCTCTGCTTTGCAGTCCAGCTGATTCCTGTACCATTGATTTTCCCGCCCCCCCCCCCCTGTTTTTCTCCAGGTTGCGGACTTTACCACAGGATTCTCATGAATAAATGGTCATCCTGTTCATCGGAAATTCATCTCTTTTATTGTCTTAGAGGTTTAAAACCAACAAAAGTGAATGTTGATTCCAAAATGAACTCACACTAACTGGATGGACTAAACAGCTACTTACTGTGCACTAAACAGCATGGTGGCTCAGTGGTTAGCACTGCTGCCTCACAGCATTAGGGATGTGGGTTCGATTCCGGCCTTGGGTGACTGTGTGGAGGTTGCACATTCTCCCAGTGTCTGCATGGGTTTCCTTTGGGTGGTTTGGTTTCCTCCCACAGTCCAAAGATGTGCAGGTGAATCGGCCATGCTAAATTGCCCAAAGTTCAGGGATGTGTTGGTTAGGTTCATAAGTCAGGGGAAATGTAGAGTAATAGAGTAGGGGGAAGGGTTGGTGTGGACTTGATGGACCAAGTGGCCTGTTTCCACACTCTAGGGATTCTACAATTTTGATATTTAAATGTTCCATAATCTGTAGGTATTCCCACAGCGAGGTTTCTGGTCTTGTCTTGCCAACTGCTCGATGATTTCTGTCTTCCAGTGGGGTATCTGGTACAACCTTAAATCAGCGTTTTTGACTTCCAACACAATGCACTTCGATTCAAACGGAATGTTTTGTGAGTTGGAGATCACACCCCGCATTCAGCCTATTATTTTTCTGTAAAGAAAATCTCAAAACTGCACTCAGCCACTGAGTCAAGAATCCCAATTAAATTCAAGGCTTGGAGACTTGGCTTTCCAAGCATTTGAAACCCAAGCACCTGGATATAGGGAGGCCGGAGAAACATTAATCATTAATTAGATTAGCGGAGGCTATTTATAAAACCAAGAACTGCGTACCCTGGAAATCGAGAACAAGAGAAATTCCTGGAAAAACAGCAGCATCTCTGAAGAGAGAGAACGGAGTTAAACATTTTTTTGAATCTAGTGACCCATCTTTGAAACCGGACCCAAAATGTTAACTCTGACTTCTGTGTCTCTCCACAGATTTTGCCAGATAATTTGAGTTTCTCCAGCAATTTCTGTTTTTGTGTCAGAAGTCGTTTATTATTTGTTGCAAATTGTTGGTTATTCATGTTTATAATGGTGGTCTGATTAAAGCAAATTGATCAGGGTGTAGCCAGTTTCAACATGTAAACGGGAATTACTATGATTTGTAGACTGATTGAATGAAAATGAATAGGTGGCATTTTTGTATTCCAATGTTGGTTTTTCAAATTAAGTGTGGCTGAATTGTGTTTAACAATAATTGCAAATGTTTAAAATTTTTCCCTTGAAGTATACTTTTGCTGTGTCACTTATTGTTACAGTGATTATTGTGGATAGAAAGTTAGTTTAGAGCTTGAAATGCTCTTTTTAAAAAAAACATAATCTATAAATCCGTTTATGCTGGAATTAGTTGCACAAGGAAGAGGAGTGGGTATTTCAGATGAACAAGCAGGAAGATAGAGTTAGTCCCATGTGGAGGAAGACACCAGCATAGATTTAAGGGACCCAATTGTTCCAAACTGAGATTCAGTGTTTTTAAATGGTTGTTTATGGAGAGAATGTAATATTCTGTCAGTAATGTAACCAATTCATGTTTATTGTAATTCTGTGTTGTATTTTGGTAGCAGGAACTATTTGGGCACACTTGTTGGAAGAATTTTAGACTGGAGAAAGCATTAGTCAGTATTTTACTTATAAAGCAGCAATCACTTTGTTCCCCAATCTATAGGTTCTGTGGAAAGCCATGGTGTTTCTGGCTGAATGTGTAGAGTAGGTCCGAACTGAATTTTCCTTCTAAGCTAATTCATAAGACTCAACTGATTTACCAGCATTCAGGTGCTGTAACTCACTGTGTCATTACAAAGCCTTGCATTTCTATTTGATTGAATGTACTATGATAAAAAAAAGAAACCAGAAAATGCTACAAGACCTCTATAACTCAAGAAGCACCTGTAGTTTGAGAAGATGGATTCACGTTGATGGCTATTCATCACCAAAGGTCTGGTTTTGGCGACAGTTAACCTTTGCAGTCCTAGGTTCCCTTGTGTAGTCTGGATGACATACTAGACAACTTCAGAAAGCACATGATCACTAAACACATTGTCAGACCAGTGTCTCATACCAACAGGGCTGGGTAAGGACAGCGAGTTTGCTTTCTTGAGGAACATGAATGATGGAGTTCTATAATAATCTGACCTCTTCATGTTCACTTTACCATTACAGCTATTAGAGGAGGGGGTGATGATGTGGAGAAGCTGGTGTTGGACTGAGGTGGACACGGTCAAGAGTCACATGACACCAAGTTATAATCAAACAGGTTTATTTGAAATTACAAACATTTTGAGTGCTGCTCCTTGGTCAGGAAGAGGGGGTGAGCAGTAAGGGTGGAGCACTGAGGAGGTGAGGAGGGTGGAGCACTGACAGACAGGGGAGAGAATGGGGACACACCTTTGTTCGACTCCATCGCAGCCAGTAAGTGACAGTGGATTGGAGGGAGTGGTGGAACCAGCAGGTGGACAGGAAGACTCTGTAAACACTTTGTGATGTCTGTCAATCCCAAAGTACTGGCCAATCTTTTCAACCAAGCATCCTCCTCATCCTCTGGTAAAGGGGTTGGATGAATGGTCAAGCTGGGGCCGGTTCAGATCCCTGCCATTGATGTCGGGGGACACAACAAAACTGCAGGTGCTGGAATCCAAAGTAGACAAACAGGAGGCTGGAAGAGCTCAGCAAGCCAGGCAGCATCAGGAGGTGGAGCAGTCAGTGTTTCAGGTGTAACTCTTCTTCAGGACACTGAGTGTGGAGGTGGTGAAAGTTGGCAGGTTGGTGAGACCTTTAAGCTACTCATTCCGTACCACGGACTTGTCATGAATTCACATCCCGGGCATCTCCTGAAATAGATCTGAATGGAAATGGCAACCCCAACCTGAGAATGTAGGAGTATCGATTTTGATAGAGGCCTGCCCCTGCTCTTCGTTCCTACCAAGCCCTAGTTAGCGTCATCTCTCCTGGTCACAACTCTACTCCTGGCCTTCACTGTTCAGTACCGCACCTGCCTGGTTACTCACGCTACTGTTTACAGGATTACAGCCCATAGCAGTAACAGGTACAAGTGTTCCTGGGGTCTTCTGTTCATTTGGAATGGAAACTGAAATATTAGATTAGATTAGATTACTTACAGTGTGGAAACAGGCCCTTCGGCCCAACAAGTCCACACCGACCCGCCGAAGCGTAACCCACGCAGACCCATTCCCCTACATTTACCCCTTCATCTAACACTACCGGCAATTTAGCGTGACCAATTCACCTGACCTGCACATCTTTGGACTGTGGGAGGAAACCGGAGCACCCGGAGGAAACCCACGCAGACACGGGGAGAACGTGCAAACTCCACACAGTCAGTCGCCTGAGGCGGGAATTGAACCCGGGTCTTTGGCGCTGTGAGGCAGCAGTGCTAACCACTGTGCCACCGTGCCGCCCACCAATATCTATAAGGGCTGATACCTTTTTAAAGGAGGAAGTTATCAATTGTGCAACTTCGGGGAATATTTTTCTCAATATAGTAAAGTGAAAGGTTTTGAAACTTACTTGAGAGAAAAGGTGGCTGAACTCTCTGAATGTTTACAGAGCTGATGATAGCAAAATGGTGGAATGTTGCTGGGGTATGATTTGTCAGTCATGGTGTTTTGTTTCCCTCCTTTGTTCCCTCTCCTTTTTCTCCTCTCTTGTTATACTCTTCAATGTGAAGAATAAATCCTTGTGACTTTAAGTCCTTTTAGTCAATGACACATTCTGCAAGAAATGAAAGATGTTGATGAAGTGTGTGTTTGACTCAGTGATAGAGAGAGAGAGACAGAGAGAGAGATTGTGTCACTGGATTAAGAAGTTCAGAATCACAGTCATGTACTTTGGAAAGAAGACCCTTCGGTCCATCTTGTCCATGCCGATCAGATATCCTAAATTAATCTAGTCCCATTTGTCAACATTTGGTCCATATTCGTCTAAATCCCTCCTATTCATGCAACATCCAGATACCTTTTAAATTGTACCAGCCTCCATCACTTCCTCTGGCAGCTCATTCCATACATGCACCACCCTCTGTATGAAAAAGTAGCCCTTAGGTGATGTTTAAACCTTTCCCCTCTCACCTTAAATCTATGCCCTCTAGTTTTGGAATCCCCTACCCTGTGAAAAAGAACTTAGCTATTCACCATATCCATGCCCCTGATGATTTTAAAAACCTCTATCAACTCACCCCTCAGCCTCTTAAGTTCCAGGGAGAACAGCCCCAGCCTTGACAGCCTCTCCCTGTGGCTCAAACCCTCCAATCCTGGCAACATCCTTGTAAATCTTTTCTTTCACTTTTCACAACATCTTTCCTGTTTGTCTCGACAAATCGGGATTGAATAATCTTTGATGTGAAAGAATTCATTCCTGGATATTTCGACCTTCACAAGCAGGTGATTAGACCATTTGAGTTCATAATAAAGTTTAAATGTTAGTCGAGGAAATGTCCACTTTCGAGTGCTGTTCTATCTGAGACTCTATAATGCCATTTGAATAACATGCAGGGAACAGCCAAGAAAGATCGCTGTATTTGATTAGGGGAGGTTGTAAAATCAATAGCAAGGAGTCTTTGCAATGAATGCAGATTTGGATGAAATACAGGTCAGAGATACATGCCATCACCCCCTACAGTTCGGTGACAACATTGGGGCTCCCACTCTTTCATCTCTTCCTGACAGTAGACAGATTGTGGTTGTCTGGTTTGAGTTACTCACTGATCGCTTCTCGGAAGGTTTGTGTACCCTGCGCTGGAAACAAAAATCAAAATTTACTTCTGTTGTTCATTTCTATGTCATTCATGGTTAGCTGCCTCGGGTATGGTGGTGGGGGGAGTAATTGTTTTTTCTGAATAAGTGGAGGCTGAGGCGAGTGTGTCAAACTGCCCTGCATTAGGATATCCCCACTTGTGATGAAAGCACTGCAAATATTGTAATACAAAAGGTGTGCTTTGGGTTTGAGATGAAGATTGTTTGTTTGTTTATTTAAAGTGCACAATGCAGCAATCTCCACGCGTGCAATTGTTCTGTTTTTAAGAAGTGTGGGGTTGACAGTTCAATGTTTACTGACATTTCCCCCCCACAGCTGAGAAAGCCTGACCATTGCCTGTTAATCAGCTTATTAGTAGCTCCCGAAAGAGGAAAGGCATGTTTCTCTGTGAGTCACAAGCCTTGACATTGGCCTCCTGGGTTGCTAGGAGCTGCTGGCCAATTGGAGGCAAGCAGTTACAGCTTCTGGGTCTTAAAGTCAAAACCAGTCAAACCTAATCCTTTGGAAAACCCATCAACAAAAGGTATTCGCAAAGAGTTCTCACAGGACTGGAAGAAAAGTTGACTTAAGAGTCATAGACTCATAGAGATGTACAGCACAGAAACAGACCCTTTGGTCCAACTTGTCTATGCCAAATAGATGTCCTAACCTAATCTACTCCCATTTGTCAGCACTTGGCCCATATCCCTCCAAACCCTTCCTAATCATATCCCCATCCAGATGCCTTTTAAATGTTGCAATTGTATCAGCCTCCACCACTTCTTCTGACAGCTCATTCCATACATGCAAAACCCCCTGCCTGCAATGTTGCTTCTTAGGTCCCTTTTATATCTTTCCCCTCTCACCCTAAACCTATGCCCTCTAGTTCTGGACTCCCCCACCCCAGGGACTTTGTCTATTTACCCTAACCATGCCCCTCATGATTTTATAAACCTCTATAAGTCACCCCTCAGCCTCTGACGCTCCAGGGAAAACAGCCCCAGCCTCTCTTTACAGCTCAAATCCACCAACCCCTGGCAACATGTAAATCTTTTCTGAATTCTTTCGAGTTTCACAACATCGTTCCAATAGGAAGGAAACTAGAATTGCACGCAATATTCCAACAGTGGCCTAACCAATGCCCTGGACAGCTGCAACATGACCTCCCAACACCTGTACTCAATACTCTGACCAATAAAGGAAAGCATACCAAACGCCCTCTTCACTATCCTAGCTACCTGCGACTCTACTTTCAAAGAACTATGAATTTGCACTTCGAGGTCTCTTTGTTCAGCAATGCTCCCATACCTTTAAGAGTATAACTCCTGCTCTGATTTGCTTTCCCAAAATGCAGCACCTCACATTTATCTAAATTAAACTCCAACTTCTCAAGGCTACCATCTTGCCCTTTTAACCATACATCAGGTGGCCCCTAAATTGGAGGATCACCTTCACCAACTACCTCCTCAAATCCAGTAGGGAGGTCATCCTGTTTCCTGTTGGGGAAACTAGCCACCCTTTTACACCTTTTTGGGGTGGGGGGAGTTGGTGGGGAGTGGAGGTCTTTTTTTCACAATGACCATTGATTGAACACTTAAAGGCTTTAATTGGAGGTGGGTTCAAAGTTGCCGTGAGGTGGAAAGAAGGCCATGGTGTCTCTCCAGAGCCCCTATACCCTCTTTATTTTCCCTTCTGATCACCTCTCTTGCCACCTCCAGGGGGATGAAACCCATCCCACTTCAAATATCTGACCAATTTTCCCTCAAGGCATCGCAGTTCCAGCCTCAGTAATTCTGTACATCAGAGCATTCCAGGCTTCTGAAACCTCAATATGAATTACTTTCTCCCAATCTCTCCGTACCCTTGCTGTGATTGTTTTAAATTGATAACTCTCCACAACCAACCAGGGAAAATGACCTGAGGCAGTTCATTCCACCCAATGTTGCTTCTCTTTTTTTTAAGAAATAAAATCCTAAAAGCCGCTGTCAACCTTTTAAGAGTTTGGATGAAGAATTATATTTACTAGAATGGACTGGTTCTCAAAGAAGGCAAAAGTGAGGACTGCAGATGCTGGAAACCAGAGTTTAGATCAGAGTGGTGCTGAAAAAGCACAGCAGGTCAGGCAGCATCCGAAAAGCAGGAAAATCAATGTTTTGGGCAAAAGCCCTTCATCAGGAATAGAGGCAGGGAGTCTCCAGGGTGGAGAGATAAATGGTCCCCCCACTTCTGGAGGCCATTTGGCCCACTTTGTCCAGGCCCATCCAAATACACCCAGATCCCCTTTCTAATCCCATCTTCCTGCACACGGCTCTGCAGTTTATAGCACTTAAGATGCAGATCCAAGTACTTTTTGAGAGTTTAGGGTCTCTTCGTCTGCTACCAACTCAGGCAGTTAATTCCAGACACCCACCATTCCATGTAAAATTTTCCTCGTGTCCCCTGTAATCCTTTTCCCCCCTAATCGTTGGAGTCTGTGACCCCTGGTTTTTGAACTCTCTGCAAAGGGTAGCTGGTTCCTCCTATCTACTCTATCTAACCCTCACATTGTTGTATACCTCAATCACGTCACCCCTAAGCCTTCTCCGTTCCAAGGAAAACAATCCCAACCTCTCCAATTTCTCCTCGTTAGCTACAGTTCTCCAACCCTGGTAACATTCTAGTGAATCTTCTCTGCACTCTCTCTCCAGAGCAATTATAATTGCAATGACACAGGCCACCATGCTTCTTGCATGCAAATAGTGCTTGCCTACCCACTCCTCATTCCTCTCCGACATTTTGATGGTGAAAAAGCAGAAACGCTTTTCCGAGTTATGCCATTTTTTCTCAAACAGGATGACCTGTGTCTCTGGAACTGAAGTAAAATCTGTCAGCTGCCTTGAGAAGACAGCACCCATGATCCCTTAAACCGTCATCAGAGCTTGACGTCCTCAAACCCTCCTGTTCTCACTGGCAACCTTTCGGTTTACCACAGTTAGGCTCCAAGTGTGTCCACCTCGCTCCTAATCGATATCTTGCTGACAGTGATTGATTGTACGAACACATTTGCGAACAATCTTGTTTGCAAATAGGTGGCACAGGTCCGATTGGCATCTTTCTGTGCTGTGGGTTTCTGTAGGTCAACAATGTGCAAAATCCAGTTTGTTTTCCTGATTTAACACACATTGTGACCAGCTGCAACTTGTCCAGGCATGAAACATTAATGGGATTATCTTTACCTTCTGCCTTTACAGTCCAGCAGCATTTACTTATAGTTACCCCGATCTTGGGATCTTCCATTTTGCATTTAAAGCTGTGAATGCAAATGTTCCTCTGACAGTCACATTACTGCAGGATTAAATTAAAACTCTCACAACACCAGTTTAAAGTCTAACAGGTTTATTTGGAAGTACTACCTTTCAGAGCACTGTTCCTTCAACAAGTAGATAGGCATGCTTCTTATTAGCTTTTGAAATAAATATTTGAGCAATGATTTTCAATTTAATCAGTCAGCTTGTAGAATTTGATTGCTAAAAACCAGGAACCCTTCCTTCCTCTGATTCTAATCTTCTGTGCGTCATTTTCTTACTCCCTTTTGTCAGCGAATATCGAAGTATGCTGCGGCTGCACTTTTGGAATACTGCATACAATCCTAGTCTCCCTTCTATAGAAGGGATGTTGTAAAACATGAAAGGGTTCAGAAAAGATTGACAAGGATGTTGCCAGGGTTGGAGGGTTTGAGCTATAGGGAGAGGCTGTATAGGCTGGAGCTGTTTTCCCTGGAACATGGCTGAGGGGTGAGTTTATAGAGGTTTATAAAATCATGAGGGACATCGATCGAGTAAATAGACAAGGCCTTTTCCCTGGGGTGGGGGAGTCCAGAATGAGAGGGCATAGGTTTAGGGTGAGGGGGGAAAGATTTAGAAGGGACCTAAAGGGCAGCTTTTTCTCACAGGGTGGTGTGTATATGGAATGAGCTGCGAGAGGAAGTGGTGGAGGCTGGTACAATGACAACCTTTAAAAGGCATCTGGATGGGTATCTGAATAAGGTTTAGAGGGATATGGGCCAAGTGCTGGCAAATGGGACTAGATTAATTTAGGATATCTGGTTAGCATGGACGAGTTGGACCAAAGGGTCTGTATCTGTGCTGTTCAGTTCTATGACTGTTGCTTGAAGAGAATGCCACAGTTTAATTTTTCTTTCCAAACTCCCTCATTAATCCTTTTGTAAATTATTTTTTGACCAAGATCCTGTTCTCTTCTCTTTGTTTACCCTGTTACGTATTAGGTTCTGTTGGCGAACTCATCTCATGATATTCTTGAATTGAAGACACCGCCACAGTCTGCATATAGAATTCCGTTTTGCAGAGTGGAAGGCTTTATGAAACAATTGAGGGACATGAAGAAACATTAAGCAGTGGATTTTTAGGTTGGTTCCTGAAAGAGGCAGGGAGAGGCTTGGGGAGATAAGAGGCCAGAATCGGATGTCCCAGCGGGTTGGAGGGGAGATCAGGAAGGGAAAGATTATAGACAGATTTGATTATATTAATGGGAGCTGTGGTTAGCAATGATATTCACGAACTGGTGAATCTCTCTGCAGATTGAACTTATTTTTGTTTGTTTAAAATTAAGTCAACGTGGAAGTGGTTTAAGGATTGAACTTTGGTGGGGCGAATGGAGTCAGCTTTAGGTCACTGGAGCTGAATGAAGAGCAGAAGACATTTAATTCCGATTTCGTCAATAGGAAACAAGTTGAGGGTCGCGAGCTTCTTATAAATGTATCCCAACCCAACATAACTATCTTCAAGATTATGATTGCTTTTTATTCTGTCAAACCTGACATTAATGACTGTGATTTACTTCATAGAATGAACCTTCGTTAGTCTGGTATTTATCAACTTACTCTCACAGCAGTACCTTTTGAACTCGTGATAATTTGCAGATTCAGTTATATTCGATTGACTCTCCACCATACATATTACTCATCTCCAGCGTGGCTTCCTACAGTGTGGCTAGCTTTGAATGAATTCATTTTGCCAAGAGCTGATATTAGCACTCCTTGATGTTAATTAGAATTTTATAACCAGCTGCCTGGCGGTCTGAGTGACCATGGTTTGAACAGAGAAACGTTTACGGCTTGCATAGTTCCGTCTCTTGCTCTGGGTCAGTATTTTCATCTCCCAGTGTGGTGCGAATTGGCCATGAATCATTGAACGTGGGTTTTTCTAGGCAGGAAAGTAGACAATTTTCTTTTGCTTTCCTGACCTTTTGATAGGTTGAGAAGCTCTTGAGTCTCTCTCATGCATGCTCACTCTCTCTGTCTGTCTTGCAGATGCTCTCTCTTGCACGCACACACACTCTCTCCCTTGCAAATGCTCCCTCTTTCTTGTGTGTGCTCTTTCACTTGCTGGCATGCATTTGGTGTTGTTGGTATTCTCACTCACTGGGCTAAGATACTGAAAATGAAGTCCTACTTTTCCTGGAGTCATCAAGTTTTATGAAAATATTTCGTCAAACTATCAGAAGTCCCCACTTTACTGGCAAACTTGGGTTAAAAGGAAGTGCTTTTTCACAAAAAAAACTTTTATTATGAACAGTTTGTCTTTAATGAATGGCAATTTAGAAATATGAATCGAAAACTTAAACTTTATAACTTAAACTCAATTCTTTCTTAAATTTCCCCTCTTCTCAAATCGACAGGCATACAAAGGCAGACAAGGTGTGAATATTAAAGGTGGAAACTGGGAAAAGAATCAAGGAACCGGCACGGGGCTCAGTGGTTAGCACTTCTACCTCACAACACTAGGGACCCACTTTCGCTTCCAGCTCGGGTGATTGTCTGCGTGGAGTTCCCCATGTCTTTCCCTGTGTGGGTCCCCTCTGGGTGCTCAGAGGTTTCCTTGCACAGTCCAAAGTTGTGCAGGTTAGGTGGATAGGCTATGCTAAATTGCCAATAGTGTCCAGGGACATGCAGGCCTGTTGCAGGCCAATCATGGAAAATGCAGGGTTAGGATAGGGGGTGACATCTCTTCAGAGTGTCAGCGTGGACTCACTTGATCTCCTTTTGAGCTCTTTTGCTGTTGACACAAGGTTGCTTGCACACCAATGCACTCTCATTTACTGATCAATAATGAAAGGATAAATTGTCCTTTGAAGGTGTGTTATTACTAATCTAGGAACAAAGAAAGGAGAATCGAAGACAGGGACCTGTCACCGGGGACTTTCTGGTACATTCACTTAGGGGAGATACAGACGTTGTCTGCTGCTTTCTCTTGTTTGGGCTCGCTGTTTCTCTTCTGCACTAGCCCCACACAAGCCTCGCACAACTGGTCTAAAATATCGTTACCAGCCAATTGTCCCTTAGTTCAGAACCCATCAGCCCTGTGGTGTCTGCTTTTGCAATGTCTGTTCCAAGAAAAATTCAACAATTATAGACAATGCTGAAGACGCTCCAGTAAACACGCCTTTTAAAACTGCCACCATCTTTTTGCATGATCTCCTTGGTTAAAGGCAGTGTCTTCCTTGTTATAGTTCACAGGCCAAAAGTAAGGGAAATAAAGGGACGTGGCTCTCACGGGCCTAGTGTGAATATATGGGTAATGAAGTTTAAGGATTTTTTTTAAACTTTGGGAGCCATATTGCAGTAATGAAGAACTCTTTTCTAACTGGTCTGCTTCCCTGAATTTTGTCTGCGTTTGCAATAAGCGGCTGACCCCAGATGAACAGAAAACAAATCCTGGGCAATGTCACACATCGTTCAGCTGCATCTTTCATGAAATACAGAAGTGCATCGGGCAGGTTTTCCCAAGCTCTTACGGAATGTAGCAGAGTGTTCTGGAGGCATGGGTTTGGAATTCCGAACAGGGCAACTGGCGAATTTAAAATGAGTCTCTGATCTGAATTCTGCTGGCATCTGCAATTGTTTATCAGTTTTGAGAAGATTTGTAGCTCAGGTTGAGGTTTGGATGTAGGTTTGCTCGCTGAGCTGAAAGGTTCATTTTAGATGTTTTGTCACCATACTAGGTAACATCCTCAGTTAACCTCTGAATGAAATAGTTTAGCCCATTTTCTATTTATATGTTTGAGTTTCCTTGGGTTGTTTATCAGTATATACTTGAAATAATAATCAAATTGGTGGCTGTCCCATTTACCCAAGCTTTGCTTAATTTGAAGAAGGTTGAGAGTTGACTTAATTGAGACATATACAATAATCAGAGGGTTAGATAGGGTGGACAATGAGAGCCTTTTTCCTCGGATGGTAATAGCTAGCATGAGAGGACATAGCTTTAAATTGAGGGGTGATAGATTTAGGACAGATGTCAGAGGTAGTTTCTTTACTCAGAGTAGTTGGGGCGTGGAACGCACTGCCTGCAACAGTAGTAGACTCGCCAACATTAAGGGCATTAAATGGTCATTGGATAGGCAGATGGATGATAATGGAATAGTGTCAGATGGGCTTCAGATTGGTTCCACAGGTCGGCGCAACATTGAGGGCCAAAGGGCCTGTACTGTGCTGTAATGTTCTATGTTTACTGCGCACTGAGCTTAATCTCTGAAAGGATTCATTCACATTAGAACCTACTATAGCTGTTTCATGTGTAATTATGCATACTGGACTTCTGACTTTTATCTTTTTTGGCTTATAAAGATGTTTCAAATCTGACTGCATTAATTTGTTTCAAAGATGGCCCTATAGGGAGCACAAAGGGACCTTGCATGAGTGAGAAGGTGATGTTTCTTAAATAGGCCTCCATTTTGAGATGTCGATCATTTGAGATGGTCTTTGGCACCCATATCTCATTTAGTTCCTCACACTCCAAATGGTTTTGCTCCAATCTTTACCTCTCAGCGATTGTTTTAAAACAAAATCAAATGAATCTTGTGGTGATTTTTTTATGTTGTTTGATGAATGAAATGATTCAAATCAGTTCAAACTAGGGTGAAGCAAGCCTCAATACTCCCCTTACACTTGAGCCTACAAGTCAGAAACCCTTGTGTTTTATCAGACCAGGCTGTGACAGCAATTGAAGTACTAAATAAAAACCGAAAGAACTGCAGATGCTGTAAATCAGAAACGAAAACAGAGGTTTGCTGGAAAAGCTCAGGTAGGTCTGGCAGCATCGGTGAAGAGAAATCAAAGTTAACATTTCAGGTCAAGTGCCCTTTCCTCAGAATGACTATCCTTTCTTGTCCCGTAACCTCTGATGTTATTTGCCAACCACTTACCCTTTAAAGACCGACCTTAGATTCTGCTCTCACTGCTGCCGTGTCATTTAAAAAAAAACTCTGTCCACTCCCTGTGCTATTTGACCAGGATCTTGCATTTCTGTCCAAAGCCCCAAACTCAGCAGAAAGTTCACCCCGGATACCAAGCCGGGAAACCAATCCCTGTCCTTGCCTCCTGTCATCACGGTGATGGCAAGTTGACATTCTCAAGTGATTATTAAATTGACAAACTCAGGCCTTAACCTTAAGAGGGAAATGCACTTTAATGGAGGTGATGGCCTAGTAGCATTGTCACTGGACTATTAATCCAGAGACCCAAGTAATGTGCTGGGGACCCGGGTCCAAATCCCACTGTGGAAGATGCTGGAATTTGAATCCAATAAAAGCCTGGAATTCGGAGTCTGATGTTGACCATGAATCTGTTACTGATTGTCGGGAAAAACCTGTCTGGTTCAGTTCTCTCCCTAAACTGCCACCCTTACCTGCTCTGGGTTACATGTGACTCCAGTCTCACTCTCAATTGCTCTCTGGGTGATTAGGGATGGGCAGTAAATGCTGGTCTAGCCAGTGATGCCCTCATCTGCTGAATGAATTTTTAAAAATGGATCTTTCTCAACCAGGGCTTAATAGGTGAAATAGCGAGAAGGGAGTGTACAAGGCTAATCCACCTAAATATTTCCCCTTCTCACCATCTTCCTCATCAACTCTAAAAGGGGCAAATCCACCGATGGCTTTTTGTGCTGCTATACTTTCAAAAGAGAAAATCTAACAAGACGTTATTGTTAATTTTACTAATTATTGTAGCTTATTTTCAGGTAAGTTGAAACATGCTCACAAGATCTCAAGTCAACTTTTGTAACCCTGCCGGCTGGCCTGTGAGAATATATTGTGGAGTGCTGAAGTGTGTCTGAGCCGCAGGTCAGACACTGCTGAGGAGTTGTACAGTTCACTGTTCCTTTGTACCTCCTTTGTTATCTTTTTGGTGCAGTCCTTGCTATTTCCACTTCTAAGCTCTTTGGTGCTGTGTATCCTGGGGCATTTTAAAATTTTATTCACTGATAGGATGAGGGCATCACTGGCTGGGCCAGTATTTATTGCCCATCTCTAAATGCCCAGAAGGCAGTGTAAGAATCAAACACTTTGCTGTGGGTCTGAAGTCACATGTAGGTAAGGAGGGCAGTTTCCTTCCCTAAACATAGAACAATATAGCACAGAACAGGCCCTTCAGCCCTCGATGTTGCGCCGACCTGTGAACTATTCTCAGCTCGTCCCCCGACACTATAGAACAATACAGGATGTTAGTAAGCCAGATAGGTTTTTCCCAACAATTCATAGAATCCCTACAGTGTGGAAACAGGCCATTTGGCCCAGCCCTCTGAAGAGTAATCCACCCTGACCTATTTCCCTACCCTATGACTTTACATTTCCCCTGACTAATGCACCTAACCTGCACACTATGGGCAATTTAGCATGGCCAATTCACCAGACCTGCACATCTTTGGACTGTGGGAGGAAACCCACACAGGCACTGGGAGAATGTGCAAACTTCACACAGACAACTGCCTGAGGCTGGAATCGAACCCAGGTCCTTGGCGCTGTGAGGTAGCAGTGCTAACCACTGAGCCACCATGCCACACCTATAACCACAAATGAATTTATAGTCATCATTAGAGTCCTAATTCCAGATTTGTATCAAATTCAAATTTCACCCTTTGCCATGATAGGATTCACACCTGGATTATAACCTGTGTCTCAAGATTAAGAGGTCTAGCGACGATATCACTGCACTGTTCCCTCCCCAGTTTGAGGGCACATGTTCCCAGGATTATTCGTGCTGCCCTCTGTAATTATCTGCATGGAAGTTAGGTGGAGTGTTGCCTTTTTAATCTGGGAGTGGCCTCTCTGTGCTTGTTTGACAACAGTGTGGCTAAGAGTGGGAGCAGGGAAATGGGAAAGCATGTATACTCCATGACACTGTGTTCTGTAACTTGCACATTTGTTGATGGGGCATTAATGCCTCCTGACAGCACCAATTCGGAGAGCTAACTAAAGACCTCCAGAATGGGAATAACTATTTGTGAAATGATGAAGGAGCTGCAAATAATGCATGCAACTTTGAAAGCCATACATATCAGAATACCCCAGACAAGGTACAAAGTGGGAACGTGCCTCTTACCAGGTGTATACAATTTTACCCATCACGTCTAGTTAAATTTGACTGCCAATTAATTCACAATAGTTTGATTTCACTATCACTGCAATTAAAAGTATATATTTTTTAAAATAATACATTGCTGTAGCATGTGACATCAATGGGTTATGTGACCATTTTTTTCTTCTTTAATAGTTCCAGTACAGTTAGCAATTAACAGCGAGGCAATAGCTTATTAGGAAAGATCAAAAACTTAAACTACTGGTTTGCTGCCATTAGCTGGGTAGGAACATGTCCTGAATTCAGTTCCTTCACTGAAAAACAAATTGGATCGGTCTATGTTGATTTTGTTTTCAAGCTTCACAGTGTGGAGGCATCCAGGAAGTACTCAGAGATATTGACTGTGCACTACGAAACACCTTTTGCCAAATGTCCGAATTGGGATGGCATCAGGAGCTCACAGCTTGATGGCCTGTGCTTTAGGAATCGTCCAACTCAAGATTATGCTCAGATTAAACCTGACATACCTGTTCTCTGGACTGGAAGAGGTGACTAGATGGTTTGATCCAGCATGGGGAGAGGAGTGCGGTATTTAAATATGGAATCATAGCATCCCTGGAAACAGACCATTCAGCCCATCGAGCCCTCTGAAGAGCATCCCACACAGACTCAACCCACTACCCTATCCCTGTAACTCTGTATTCTCTGTGACTAATCCACTTAGTCTGCATATCCCTGGACATTGCAGGGCAATTTAGCATGGCCAATTGACCGCAATCTGCACATCTTTTGGACTGGGAATAATTTTAACAGTAAACACAGGTCATTTGAAATGCATTTTCTGAATGATGTTGCTTGTTGGATTTTTATCATTTTGTAAACATTTTTACCTGTTCTGATAGGTATACCAGCTTATGTTTTGTCTTTTTTTTCCACCAGAAGCTGATTCTATCAGTGTGCCAGCAGCAAGTGCATCCAACCTAGTGAGTTCAGTCCCTGCTCCAAACTCTGTCTCCTAGTTACTGACTTCATCTCTCTCTGTCTCTCCCTGACAGCTGAATGAGGCTGAAGCAAACTTGGTATGGTATTTGATACTGAGAGGAGTTTCCCACCATCCATCCATACTATCACCTCTCTATAACATTGCATGACTTCCCTCCTGCCTCAGCTCACTTTCCATTGCCTCTACATTTCCTACACACCATGGTCTCTACGCTCCATAAAACCTCACTTAAAACTCTATTCGGAGTTTCACACCAGTTGCCATTAAAAATTTTGTATTTGTTGATCTACATTGACTCCAGGTTAATTACCACCTCAATTTTTAAAATTCTCACCCTTATTTTGAAAGAAAAGATGTGACTTTGATCTTGCTCCCTTTATCCTGAATATCCTCTAGCCAATGAAATTCTTCTTTCATAGAGTGGCTAATGTTCGAAATTCTCTACATTGGAGAGCAGTGAGCACTGAAATGCTGAACGTTTTCAATGCTGTGTTAGAATTAAGGCCTTTGATTTTAAAGGGATGTTGAACATCATGGGGCTAGGCAGGCAGCTCTTATTCCTTGTGGATGTTAACCCTCCAATATCTGAAATTATCTAAATCTTGCCTCTTAAGCATCCCTGAGCTTAAGCTTGTTATGCTATTGATGACTATGCCTCCAGCTCCCTCTACCCTCATCTCTAAAATATTCTCCCTAAACCTTTCTCTCTCTACCCCTTCCTTTTTTTTAAAGAATGCTTAAAATCGATTTGTTTAACTAAATCTTTGGTCATCTGCCGTAACATCTCCTGAAATGGCTTGGTAAAAATTTTATTGGTATAATTTTCCTTTGGATGTTATCACAGATCTTCTACCACATTAGCACCTTTTTATCATTTGAGAATTTGGATTTCAGAGTTGAGGCTTTTGGATTCAGTTCTGCGAAGGTGACATTTTTGTAAAAGAGAACAGGAAGACATTTGAAATAGTGCATTAAGTACATAATTTCCAATAAAGTATCTGACTTATGTTTTTAATTAGTACGATATTTATAATACAGAATTTTAGAACATAGAGAAAAACAATGACTAGGGGATTTTCAGTTCTCAAGAACAGTTTCATCCAAACAGAAAGGTAGATTTTTTTTAAACTTGTGGAACTTCCAGTTTGAAAGAGTTTATGGAACACTCCATGTTATCAGAATTGAAAATAAATCTAGGTCCTCAAAAATGGAATGAGGTGTCTTGCCTGTAAAAAGTTGCAATTAGAGTTGGGATTGGAGTGCAGATTCACTGGCATTGAGTACCTGGAAAAGATGTTGCTGAGAAAAGAATTGAATCTTGTTTTGCTGTTTATGTTGAGATCTTTCAAAATTTTATATAGATGTTTACATATACATATGCATATGTGTCTTCCTTTGTGTTCTCATGTTAAGAGAACATTGACAGCCTTGTGTGACTACCTTCAGAGGCCAACCGACATTTTAATCAAACTGCAAAAATACAACCTGATCTATCAAGCTAGGTTTCAGTCCTGAATCTGACTTTTCCAGTATTGCCATTAGCTGGGATCATTATGGTATTTAAATAAAGATTTATTGTTGTTAATATCCATGTATAGTTTGAATAGTGTTCCAATGATTTTCAAATTCTTGCAGTTTGAAAGATTTCTAAACCAATTTGGAACGCTGTAGCACAGAAATCCAAACACAGCAAGATTAAAAGGTTCAAAAAAGAAGTTTAGATTAGATGACAGTGTGGAAACAGGCCCTTCGGCCCAACAAGTCCACACTGACCCGCCGAAGCGCAACCCACCCATACCCCTACATTTACCCTTTACCTAACACTACAGGCAATTTAGCATGGCCAATTCACCTACCTGCACATCTTTGGATTGTGGGAGGAAACCAGAGCACCCGGAGGAAACCCACGCAGACACGGGGAGAACGTGCAAACTCCACACAGTCAGTCACCTGAGGTGGGAATTGAACCCGGGTCTCTGGCGCTGTGAGGCAGCAGTGCTAATCACTGTGCCACCGTGCCGCCCACAAGTTCTGTGAATGTTTTTCATAAGAATGTATGAAATGGGAAGGGAACTGGGTGAGATAGTTCCTTGAGCTAACTTTGCCATTCAGAAAAATCATGGCTATTCCACTTTGACCTATCGCCATGTCACTTTGATTCCCACATTGGCTTTGTCTTTAACCCACTTTGGAACAATTTTTAGAATTGCATCTTTACCTACAAATATTTTCAGAAGGTACTTGAGCTGAAAGAAGCATTTAGCTTCCAATATTAAACAGATAAAAAATTATCTAAACAGCAGAGTGTCATGTCCATTTCCACCAATTCCTTCGGACATCTTGTCATGTTGGATCATTATTTTGTGTTCAGTAACTTAAAATGAATGTTGTAATAACAAGGCTTTAATTTTAATATTTCCTTATTCATTTTCCGCCTGTATTTCTGTTGACAGGAAACAAAATTTTCAAATGGCGACTTGATAAATTTGATGATATCAAATATCAATCAGTTGAGCTTAAATAATTGTTTCACGTTATCAGCATGTTAACTGCTCTATCAAGATCAGCAAAATTCTGCCTCTTTTATAGTTTGCCATTGAATGCAAAATATGTCCCAAAAAAAAAGGCATGATTAGGTTAAAGTTGATGCTTTTATATTGATGGAGGTTTAATTTTGTTTTATCTTGACTGCAAGATCATTAAAACAATCTCTTATTTGCCTGGATTAATTAGCAATACAGCGCTTCTAATATTTTAAAAATTCCATCGACTTAAACATAAAAGAAAGGCCCCTTTTAAACTCCCCAACTGCTTGTTTGTTTGTCCTTGGAATACTTAGAATCGCGATAATGACAGTTAATTCCAAGCGCTCACTGGTAGCCCTTCCAACAGGAAACTGAAGATTCCTGCACAAAAGTTAAATGCTGAATAAAGAAAAGAAAATCTCTATAATTCCCCTCATGGGGTTTAGGATTAAGAGAGCGTGCACTGTTAGCCTTAAGAGGCCGTTAATGGTATAACATGCCTGAGAGAAATGGACAGAGACAGACTGTTTCACTGGTCATTGGGGGGACTGTTTCTCTATGTTTGCACAAGTGAGGCTCAAAGTGGAAGCAGACCTAGCAGATGAACTCTTCAGTGTGAACATTTCCAGGATTAAACAGCAGTCCTGAGCCTTTATGCCTGGGAATTCTCTTCTTGCTGCACATCGAACACTTAACCCCGGTTACAGTGGGGCTGTGGGTCTGGATAAAGTTCAGACTCCAGAATGAAGTGCCAAAGAAGCAAATAATCATAACTTGAGGATTGATTGTGGGTTTATGGGAGGTCCCCAGATACACTGATTTGTGTTTTTGTAATTAAACATTGACACATTCCATACCAGTGATGTGAGCTTGCATTTTCTTTTTCCCTATTTAATATAATAACAATCCATAGATGAATTTGTTCTATCCTTTCTGGCTGCAGGAATTTGCCGAACAATCCATTCTTTTAGCTTGGACTTAAATTAAACCAGCAGTCCAGCTGGGGCATGGACATACGATTTAAACTCATTTCAAACTTGGCACTCGGAGTACATAAAAATTACTCCCGGGATGTAATTCCTAATCATTGGAGATGACAAAGGTCATTTTAAGGGCATTGGGGGAGTTAACTTTTGACTTGGTGCCTCTGTTTCTGTTAAATCTGGGTAAAAATACTGCTGTGATTTGCTGTCACATTAATGTAAAAATTCCTGGCAGTCGTCTTGAAAATCCCGTATTTAGCCTGTATGTTTAATTCCCATATCCTTGTGTAAACATTTGACTGAAGCTCTCAAACTGCTGTTTGGAACACATTTAAAGTCAATTTATTGTGATTGAGTTACACTTCTGTTAGAATAAATGAGATTCTTCTGGAAGTGAGTTGGAGAATATCAATATAGTGTGGTTTTTTACCTTTCTTTATCGATACATGGGGATGTGGGATTTGCTGGCTAGGCCGGTATTCATTAAGGAGAGGGTGGCAAAATGCTGGAGTTCATGGGGTATATTGTTACTGCAGCAGAATTTCCCACCTCTGATCTGCTCTTGTAGTTCATACTTATGTGACTAGTCCAGTAACCCCCAGAATGGGGATTCAGTGATTGTAATCATGTTAAAGGGGTAGAAGTCTAGCTTTTATGGGGGGGCTGGTACTTATATGGCATGAATGTTACTTACCAGTCCAATCCTGAATGTTGTCCAAGTCCTGCTGCCTATGGGGCAGACTGTTCAGGAATGGCAAAAGGTACTGAACATTGTGCAATCATCAAAGGTCCTTCTCATTCTGACCTTATGATGGAGGGAAGGTTGTTGATGGAGCAGCTGAAGATGGTTGGTTCCGGGCGATTACCCTGAGGGACATCTGCACAGATGTTCTGAGGTTGTGGTAACTGATCTCCAGCAACCACTACCTCTGCCTTTTTTGCCAGTTGGAATCATACCAAGCAGAGGCTTTTTCCCAGATTCCTAGTGACTTCAATTCATAGAATCCCCTACAGTGTGGGAGCAGGCCATTCAGCCTATCGAGTCCACACCAACCCTTCAAAGAGCAACCCATCCAGAGCCACCCCAACTCCTAGCCCTGTAACTCTACATTTCCCATGTCCAGTCCACCTAGCCTGCACATCCCTGGACAATATGGCTTGACTAACCTATCTAACCTGCACATCTTTGGACCCACGTAGACACAGGGAGAATGTGAAAACTCCACACAGGCAGCCTACCGAGGCTGGAATTGAACCTGGGTCTCTTGTGCTGTGAGGCTGCAGTGCTAACCACTGAGCGACCATGCCACCCTGTCCTAGTTCCTTAATCAGATAGTGATAGTGAGGACCATTCTTGTCAGCACTTCTGGCTGAAGTTCATTGAAAACCATACCAGAAACTGACATGAGGAAAAGCTGAGTGTTTAATATTTGTCACAGTAGCAATCAAATCTTGTTAATCTTTACAATTAAATTGCAAATGCCTCTTACTTTTACCTTTCTCTTATAAAATGTAGTTCCATGAAGAACTGGCAGCTTTTTGATGACCTTTGTCAAACTTCAGGTCTGGGTACATAGGAAGTGAGTCTTGTTAGGCTGTGATCAACACAGCTTTGTCTTTGCATGAACTGTACTTTCTACAGATGGCCCAACCTGCAGTGAGACTCCTAGGGGATTCTACTGTTCTGTTGCATTAATCCTACCTGGAGGATTACCAAAGACACTTGTGGTGCTGATATTGTCACACACATTGGCATCCAACTCAGCATAGGTCAGAATAAAAGCTTTCAGGTCTCAGTACTGTGATAGGCCGAGATGTGAGACTTCAGTTGGTTAGAGAGGTAGATGTTCTTTGATGTGCAGTTCTGTTCTAGGGGACTGCAAATGATCAAGTGAATGATGAGCAGCACTCCCTATTAGAACCAAAAACCTACAATGTTGCTAAGTGGACGTTTCACACAAAGATTTTGATTTTCCAATCACCTTTGATAGTCCATTTAAAATAACACAGCATTCCAATCAGAAAACCTGGACAAAATGCCTGTTGTGAGCTGCTGTCAAACGATCGTTTTAATAAAGGTCAACAAGGGGTGAGTGAGAGGCACTGGTTGTGTACAGTTGACTTCCTGTGTAATTACTTGGAACTGTGGGATTATTTGGTAAATGAAGCCTGCTTTTTAAATAAATATGTTGTTATCAAATGCTGAAAGAGTAGGATCTTGCTGTTGGATTGGTATACAAGGAAGTTCCCCAACTAGTCCCTATTTTACTGTCCGTGGGATACTACAGTTTTCAACAAGACTAACCATAAAATCGTGACTGATTTCTCCAGACATAAACAAAAATAACAATCAGCCCTTAGGATCCGATAAGGAGTGGGTTTAATTATGACTGGAAATCTGAATGGAATATCCTCTTGAGAAGAGAAAGAAATTGTCAGACTCCAAGGATTTTCAGTGCTCTCCCTTTCGCCAAACTACGTCAGTTAAATGTTTAACAAATAAATTCCTCAACATGGACATTGTTTGCAAACTATCAGGATCGATTTTACTCAGTGTTATTCACAGCTTCACGATAAACGTAGGGAGACTGCTGAGTGAAGTGTCGGAAGGTTTGTCTTCTGGAGCCTGCTTTACTGTTAGACACGGACACTAGATGGAATCTTGAATGAATCTGAGCATCATTGTTCTTGGTTAGTTTCACGTTAGACTCAAGTTTACAAATGGCAGCCGAGGCAAGAAACGAAAGTGAAATGTGTGCAGTTTGATTTCTCTTTTCTCTCCTTTACTTCCCCCGCTCATTTTCTGTCCTTGGCCCAATTACCAATCAGATCTTCCAGCTAATTGGGCAGCTGTCAAATTTAATGTCGATCTCCCTTTCTGTGCACCCTCCCTGCAGCCATTACATTGTATTCCTCGCTCTGTTCTATTACATGAATGCACTTTGTATGGTATGATCTGTCTGTATTGCACGCAAAACAAAACTTTTCACTGTACCAAGGTACATGTGACAACAATAAATCAAATTAAAAAGCTGCCTTGCAGCTAGTTTTGTATCTTTCTTGGACTCCTTACTAATGTATCTCTTGAACTGCATTATCTTCTTGCCTTTGTGAGGGTGGGAGAGTCTTTTCACCTCCCTGTGACTGCCCGCCCTGCAAGTGGACAACTTGGAACGCTCTTTCAACCAGGCCTTCCCTTGAGAGCTGAGTCAAAAAGTGTGGCGCTGGAAAAGCACAGCAAGTCAGGTAGCATCCGAGGAGCAGGACAGTTGTCGTTTCAGGCATAAACCCTTCATCAGGGATGCAGTGGGGGAAGGGGGCTGAAAGATAAGTTGGAGGGTGGGGGTAGTGGGAAAGTAGCTGGGAAGGCGAGAGGTGGATGCAGGTGGGCGGTAATGGTGAGAGGGCAGAGGGGAGGATAGAGCAGGTAAGTGGGAAGGAAGACAGACTGGTCAAGAGGGCAGTGCCAGGTTGGAGCATTGGATGAGGTGGGGGAAGGGGAGATTTGGAAACTGTTGAAGTTAGTGTCGATGCCATGTGGTTGGAGAGTCCCAAGGTGGGAGATGAGGCGTTCTTCCTCCACTTGGCTGGTGGCTTTGATTTGGCGGTGGAGGAGGCCTAGGACTTGCATGTCCTTGGCGGAGAGGGAAGGGAGTTAAAGTGGAGCTAGGAGACGAGGTTAAAATGTACATAAGACCAACCCTCAGTAATGTGTGGTTTGACAGAATTTTCTCCCTCCAGAATTATATGTCTGTCCATATCCAGATTAGATTCCTCCAAAAAATAATTGTTTTAGTCCCCTCCCCACCGCTCCCCCCCACGCCCGCCACCCCATTCATTTACAAAGTAGAAATGTCCAAGAAACATCAATTCATTTAAAGCGGTTACCTGTGGAAATCTTCTATAGAGTTGAAAACAGCCTTTGAAATTCTATGCCTCTCATTAATATTGGTCTTTCCCCATGCCCATTTAAGAAAACCCATGTTCTGTGCCTGTCTGAATCGATTTTGTTTGTAAAAACCAAAGGAACTGCAGATGCTGGAATTCCGAAACAAAAGTCAAATTGCTGGAAAAGCTCAGCAGGTCAATGGACCCGACATATGATTTCTGATTTCTCTCCATGGATGTGCCAGACCTGCTGAGCTTTTCCAGCAATTTCTATTTTAGTTCCAATCTTGTTTGTGTGAGAGGGGAACCTGAGAGAGGAACTTGGACATTTCATCATTTAATTATCAGAATTGAGCATGTTTTCCACATTAAGACTTTTCCAGTACCTCCCTAAATCAATTGCGTAGACAGGGCATTACATGAGGTTCTGTTTGTTTTTCATATTTTCAGGGAAGTGTAGACATCTGGCAGATAGTACAGGTTTCATCCAGTTGCTAATATCTTAGCTTCATGTTTTGTAAAAAATCAAAATCTATGGAAATTCCTGGAATATTTCTGTTCTTTATTAACAAAACAAAATAAAATGTTCGATTCTGACATAACTTGGTCCACTATTTCAATACTCTCCTTGTCTCAACTGTGCCACAAGCCAAGAGGATCACCAATTTTGACATTAATGAGAGCTTTCTCAAACTTGAGCCATTTTATGCACAAGTGTGACTACAGTGCAGGCATGTCATAGAGTGCAACATTCACTTTATTTTCTGATTTGGTTATAGTTTGTTTCCCTTTAAAGTAGAAATTGTTCTGTTACAATGCGGGTTCTGTCATTGCAAATTCATCGTAACGCGGTTGATGAATTGTCTAAAGTGCGATCGTTTAAAACATTTAAAGCAATTATAGTGCCAATGCATTAATCCCTGTTTCTAAAGCGCGATCTTTCTCTACCACGGGGTTGCACAAGAACACAACCATCGCGTTTTAGAACTGACTGTACAGTATTCTCTTTTTTTTAAAATTATGTGTGATGACACTTTCAGAAAGGATCGCTGTCTGTGCCTTTCCATGCTAGCTATTAAGAAAGATGCTTTCCAGGTCACGAGAAATGTCCCTACCTCTATACATTTTCTACTTCCTTTTCTTGACCCCTCTTCCCCCTCCCCACAACTGTTAACACAAAGCTATCTGGAAGAATGTGCCAGCTTACTGCACTGTCTGGTCGTGCTGAAGGATGCTGTCACTACCCTCTTTAGCTGTCAGAAACTACAGCGCCTATTTGGTCTCATGTGGTAAAGGAAAACTACTTTCTGGTTGAACTAAGAGAGTCTCTCGTAGTCAGCCACTTATTGCGTGTGAGCAACTGGTTACATTGATATGGGGGAGGGGAGGTTCAGTTGGCTGGATGGTTGGTGATGAACTGCGATGCCAACAGCGTGGGTTCAATTCCTGCACCTGACTGAGGTTACCATGAAGGTCCCACCTTCTCAACCTCCCCCCTCACCTGGGGCATGGTGACCCTATGTTTAAACTACCACTGGTCATTTCTGTCTGAGAGAGGCACCCCATGGTGTTGGTATGATGGACGTTGTTATCGAATTATTGGAGAACCTGGAGGTTAGGAACTCTCTCTTCAGAGATCCTAAGCCACACATCCACACTGCATTTTCATATTGAGTGGCATGTATGGCATTCCTCAGCATTAACCTATTCTAGACTATTTCAGTCCTATGTACAACACATTGTCTACCTAGCAACAGTTGCTCCACTGGTAACCGCTGAATTCCTTACACAGAAACATTAGGATTGTGGGGTTCAGGAGCTGAGGCCTGAGACTCCAGGTTTCCCGAGTTTACCTTGGATTTTGAGAATTGAAGATGACCAAGAGCCAACTCATTTCCATCTCCCGCCATCTGATGATAATGAAATAACTTCACAGAGTCAGTATCCCGTTGCCAAGTCCCCCTTTATTTACGTGTGGAGAGTCCTTGACACTGATCCAGCTCCCTCAGAGCCAGCTCTGAATGAACAGAACCTCTGGCAATCCTGTTCATACCTGTCAGCCAGGGCTCCTTGACTGGGGTTGTTAATCTGGTCCAATCAGAGAACTCTTATTCTATGAGGTTCCCCAGCTGACCTCATTGCAATCACTATTGATAACATGTAAGTAATGCCTTATTACGTCAAATGCCTAAAAATGCAGTTAATTAAACACTTGTTGTATAGACAATATTGTATTTTAAATTTAGACATAATGTCTTTTACTTATCATTCACCCCGAAGTATAAATATTAACAAACAATTTGTAGTTGTTCGCAATGAGTTGCTTCCTTTCTACCTTCCCACTCTGGTAACTTTGCTCTAAGGTTGGCAAATCTTCCAGCCTGTTTTTTTTATATATAAACTGTCTTCAAACAAAGCCTGAACTCCCTTGTGCATTCTATGTGGTGTGGAATAATCAGTATTTTCTCTGCCTAAACAGTAGGCCTGATAAATTTGTATTTTTCTTTTAGCTCTCTACCCTTCAGTTGGTTGCAGTTCCCTACCCCCCCTCCCCACCCCCCCCTCCCCACAGACAAAAATTCAAATGTTCACTCTCTGATGTTCGTGAACTTATAATGAAGGCTGCAACCTGATCTCAAAATGGGTCCACAATACGAACCCAAAATGGCGTCTTCCGCGCTGTTTTCCCATGGCAAAAGGAAACATTAGTTTTGTATCGAAGAAATGTTAATCCATTATCTTTTGGTCACAAATGCCTTTCATCTTAAAGGCATAGGTTTCAGGATAACTGTTTATAATTGATACACTTATTCCAGGACTTTGGGTGCTGCAAAGTCCACCCACTGTTTTATTGAGAGCGAGGTTTTCACTTGGGACAGTTTTAGGTGACCCCCCAAATCTATCATCTTGAGGCTTCTTCTGATCTTGATCAATTAAACCACCCCAGGCTGATTGTAAAGCAGACTCCAGCATGTAAGAGAACCTCCCTTCATTCATCCTAAGTATGGTACCAAACTATGTGAACTCTCATAAACCAGAAGGTGCAGTCCAAAATGTAATAATCTGACCAATTCACGATAGTGATATTGATGGAGACTGATTGCCAGAATCAGTAAGCAATTGTTCTGCAGTAGATTCAGTCAGACATGTCAACCGAGAACACCAGTGGTGGAGACCTTTGGAAGCAATAGGTCCAGCCTTTAGGACATCTGCAACATCTCGTGGCTCAGTCAGTAGTCCTTTCTCACCTTGGAGTCACCAGGTTCTCATTTTAAGTATCACTCCAGGACTTGAGTTCAAAACTCCAGAGCAACACTGAGGGAATGCCACACAATTGGAGGTGCTGCCTCTCAGAAAGCACATTAAACCAAGGCTCCATTTGCCCTTCTTTTATGTAAAAGATCTCTGGGCACTATGTTAAAGTGGAGCAGGGGAGTTATTCCTTGCATACTAGTCCATATTTATCACTCCATCAACATTGCAAGGAAAGATGCACAAACTGGTCATGACCACGTTGGTGTTTGGGGGAGTTGCTGTGTGCATGTTGGCTGAGACATTTCTTACCTCACAACAATGACTAAATTTTTAAAAATGTACTTCACAGCCTCTGAAGCACACTGAGACATGCATCGGTCATGAGAAATGCCTAGTCTTTCTTAGAGTCATAGAGATGTACAGCACAGAAGCAGACTCTTCGGTCCAACTCGTCCATGCTGACCAGATATCCTAATTAATCCAGTCCCATTTGCCAGCACTTGGCCCACAGCCCTCTATTCATATTACTCATCCAAAGTATTGTATAACAGCTGTTTAATTTGTTAGAAACTCCTTTTCATACTTTAGCCAAAAACAAATAAATTTAATGAAATCATTAATCTGTGATGGTTAATTTGCATTAAGTATGGCTCAGTGGTTAGTACTGATGCCTCACAGCACCAGGGATCCAGGTTCGATTCCAGCCTCAGGCGACTGTCTGTGTGGAGTTTGCACATTCTCCCCGTGTCTGTGTGGGTTTCCTTTGGGTGCTCTGGTTTCCTCCCACAGTCCAAAGTTGTGCAGGTTAGGTGGACTGGCCATGCTAACGTGCCCATAGTGTTCAGGGATGTGCAGACTGGGTGGGTTAGCCACAGGAAATGGAGGGTTATGTGGATAAGGTAAGGAGGTGAGTATGGGTGGGATGCTCTTCCAAGGGTCAGTGTGGACTCAATGGGCCGAATAGCTTGCTTCCATGCTGTAGGAATTCTATGATACTCAATCAGACTGTACCCAGGAGAAAAAAAGCTCTGATTGTGTGATTGTGACATCGATGTGATTAAAATGGAAGGACCTGGTGTTTGTTTTTCAGGGCAGAGTTATGGTGTCCTTCAGAAATCTCACTTTAGCAGGCCTGAGGGTGATCAATTCTCCATTTGTGTCTCGCCTAATTACACTGAGGCCCTCCTGAGATTGATCAACTAGGTGTTTTGTTTCTTTTACCTATGTTATCTGACAATACCCTCGAGTTCACTGGCCTAATTAATTGTTACTTATTGTGTTGTGATTATTTGCATTAGAATGAGTGCTGATTTCCATTTGAAGGTAAGCTCTTTATTTTCCTTATTGCTGTGACTGTGTGCTTCCACATGTCAAAGATCACATCCTCGTCAAATCGCTCATTTAGTGTGTCCAGGTCTCTGTGTTAAAGCTGCTTCCTTTTGTTCCCCCAGCCCCCAAGGAACACTTCTAATTGCATTTCTTCCTCATTTGAATGCGATGCTGATCTGCAAGGTGACGCACGGATATTCAAAGGTTGGTGAGCATGCCCTGGGCATCATGCTGGGAGTCTCTTTACTGAGATGAGACGTGGTTTGATTCTTTGGGTCGAGTGGACAGATTTAAGTAATTAGAAGTAAAAAGGTTTCCTGTTGCGTGAAGTGTAATTGCTGCTGGACTTCTTACTCCGTGCTGACTGAAACCCTTGTAAAATGGCAGCATGTGATGCTTGCCAAATTCAACAGCTGTGGCCTCCATGCTCACACTGTGACGGCCTTTATTCCTGACTTTCAACTCGCGCAGAAACACAGTTGGACTCGACAATGGCGAAAACATCATAAACCTTCAGAGTAAGAAGGACAGTGTAAGAAAACGAACACCAACTAGCCAACAAAAGACCTGAGCCACTCTCACTAGTATCGTTACATGCAGACCAAGAAGGACACCACTTGGATTGGGACAACACATCCATCCTTGGACACGCTAAACAGAGACACACATGGGAATTCCTACAGGGCTGACATTCAAACCGGAACTCCATCAATGAATGCATCGATTTGGACCCCATTTACCAACCTTTGAGAAAAGGAATTGGAAATAATATCGGCCACCTTCACAGACCAAGACACACTATTAGCAAGCGGGACAGAACACCAGCGCTTCACCAGAGGCTCACTGATGATGTTACCTAGCATGGTGACGAAACGTCTGAAAACAAACCTTCCAACTCAGCGAGCAAACTTACAATCTGAGTGTAAAATGATTTGTGGGCCTGATGATCATGTCCATTTTCCTTCCGGCAGAGGATGACTTGGAATCTAACTTCCTCCCGTCTATCTCTGTCCCTTGCCGGTCCTTGCCCTGTTAACAACATTAAGAATGAGTAGGTTAACTCGTTCAAAATCTAAGCACTCCTTTCCACTTTCTAACCATTTTCTTGAACTTTCAACGTTGTAGCAGGAGTAGATTATTCTACCTCTGAGCCAGCTCCATCATTCTAGGTCATGTCTACTCAGGCATCACTTTCCCCAACTCCTTTGATGTCATTAGAATCTAGAAATCTATCAGTCTTGGTCTTGTACATGCTCATAGACTCTGCTTCCAAGGTCCTTGCATTAGGGAATTCCAGAGATGTACTAACCTCTGAGTGAACAAGTTCATTGTGGCTCAGTGGTTAGCACAGCTGCCTCACTGCACCAGGGACCCGGGTTTAATTCCAGCCTTGGGCAACTGTCTCTGTGGAGTTTGCACGTTCTCCTCGTGTCTGTGTGGGTTTCCCCCAGATGCTCCGGTTTCCTCCCACAATCCAAAGAAGTGTAGGTGAATTTGCCGTGCTAAATTGCCCATAGTGTGCAGGGATGTGCAGACTAGGTGGGTTCGCCATGGGAAATGCAGGGTTACAGAGACTGGATAGGGATCTGGGTGGGATGAAGGGTCGGTATGGACTCAATGGGCTGAATGGCCTGCTCTACACTGTAGTGATTCTATAATCCAGTTCCAAGTTGGCCGAGTGATGTAGTTCTTTCCCAGCCACAAACTTCTGAAAACTACTAGAAACATTCTCTCTGCAACTATCTCAATGCTTCCCAAGCTTTTTCCTATCGCAACGTTGTTTGGTGTTTCCAAGTTACGAGACCTTGGAGCTTTGGGTTGATCATGATCCACAATTTAGTGAAGCCCTGATCAACACTATTTCATCATCCATCCCCCATTTTTGTTTTATTCAAAAGAATTTTGGACGTTTCATAACCATCACTCACTCCTCAATCTCTTGTCACAGGACAACTCTGCCATCCCGGGAGTTAGTCCGGTAAACATCTACTGTACTCCCTCCGGAACGTGTATCCCCCTTTTAAAGGTGGTCAAAACATGACCTAACAAATGAACAACCTCCAAACCAAACTCTTATGGATTTTGGAATGCTGATATACTGTTTCTGAATGGCGCAGTGATGGAGAAACTGATGATAGGGCAAAGACCGCTCTCAAAGTAAAGTGATGGATTTACTGCTGGATGGGATCTCGTTGTTCACTTGACCAGGTTCTAGGGATTTGGGAATGGTCAGAGCATCTGGAGGAAGAAATGAGCTTGAATTACACTTTTTCTTGGAAGTGTGCTCTCAGTTACCAACAGGAGTATGGAAATGGAAAACAATAGGTTAAATAAAGGAAAGTGTAGAAACCAACTGGGATCCAGCAGGGCCCCTGTTAACGGTGAGCGACTAACTGCAGACAATCCACTTTTGGGGAAGAAACATTGGCCAAGAATTTCTCCTCTTTTTGCTCTTCAGTGTTCTCTCTTCCATCCACTTCAGGCAGATGGCTCACTGAAAACTCAGCTCCTCCAACAAAGGAGCGCACTTAGCATGGCACCTCACCGCGGTGCCAAAGTTCCTGTCAGCCAACTCATGGCGCTTGGGCCTACAACCTTCTGTTTTTGGAGGTGAACCCACTTCCTGGAATTTTTTTCAGTTTGGGGTGTGTCGCCCAAGGTCAGCAAGGGTAGGCTCCCAAGCTGCTTCCCGGCATTGAGTGAGCCAGGCTATTTGAACTGCTCACCGGCCTGGTTTCTTCAGGGTTAAAATCCCGAGCCCACGCAGCAGAAGCAGAAATCTGGGCTCTTTGTTATGCCACTGCTGTTTTTCCTTACTCTGAGTCTGGTTTGTCTATAATGGGTGGGGAAAGTGTCTCATCACTACAAACGGTTGGTCTTCATTTGTGTACAAATTCATACAGACTTAATTTCCGAGGTGACCTCCCAGGCAAGACACTCGCTTGTACACCTGCTGTAGTGTGAGCACATTGTGTGTGGAGCAAATCTCAGTCTGATTGCTTGAGATGATTGTAGACTTTTGTTTTTTTTCTCTCTCTCTCTTTAGTGACATTCATACTTTAATCCACCACCCCCTTGTCATTCTCAGTCAGTCACCAGCCTCGTGATGCTTTGGCTTCTTAAATTTGCTAGGTAAAGGTAAAGTTGGCATAGTGCTACCACAGAACTGCTTTCTCATTAAAGAGAGAGACTGGTGGTGGTTTAACCTGAGGGTGACCATGCCTCAGGTGAGAGGAGCGGTCTTCACTGTAACCTTAGCCACTGCAGGAATTGAGCCTACGCTGTTGGTATCACTCTGTATCAGAGACCAGCTATCCAGCCAACTGAGCTAACTGCATGCCTTCTTAAATTTGATGCTGGATTTCTGAATTCCCATTCCCAGGATTAGACATTCAAAGCCATTCCCCTGTACGTTTCCCAAGTTAGTGCAGACACATTGTTTAATTAGATGGCATCCCGAGTGAGTCAAGCCCAATGTTAATGGTTTAGTTTTATATAAATATTTCTGATTTCCCATCCAAGCAGTGCCTGATTTGGACGATGGTTGTGATCAGGAATTTGGCAATGGACGAGCCTTAATTCCTCTCGTCTCCGAGGATCGTGACCCTTTGAAGGCAGTGGGGGGTTGAGTCTTTCAATCTTTTTAAAGCAGGAACTGCATATATTCTTGATAAGCAAAAGGATAAAAGGATATTTGACGGAGGTGGGAATGCGGAGTAGTTGGATCAGCCATGATTTTATTGAATGGGAGAGCAGGCTCAAGGGGCTGAATGGCCTATTCCTCCTTGAGTTTGGGAATGATACTCTTGCACATGCCGACAGGTTAAACTTGAGGCCTCTAAGTTTAAGCAGTGCATGGAACAGTAATAGGTAGCATCCAAGGATCAGGAGAGTTGACGTTTCGAATTCCTGATGAGCTTATGCTTGAAACATTGACTCCTCCTGCACCTCGGATGCTGTGTGGCCGGCTGTGCTTTACCAGCACCACACTTTTTGACTCTGATCTCCAGCATCTGCAGTCCTCACTTTCTCCTATAAGCAATACGTAGGGTAGTTCTCTGTTTATGGGGACAGGAAGTGAAGAATTCCAGGACAGTTATAGAGTCATAGAGATGTACAACATGGAAACAGACCCTTCGGTCTAACCCGTCCAGGCCGACCAGCTATCCCAATCCAATCTAATCCCACTTGCTAGCACCCAAAGTGATAGGGATGACTTTGGAATGTGAGGAAGGTGAGTAATCGCCTCAACACAAAGCAAAACAAAATTTTTAAGTAAGTCCATAAACCACAATGTTTTATTCAGTGGACTTCAATTCCTGACTACCTGATGGTTGTTTGCTGATATTTACATCCGCGTAGCTGGCAATTGTTGTACACAAGAAGTGAGTGAGCTGCCTCCTGGAAATGGCACAATTAATCGGCAGCCGCGGTGTTTTACTGAGATGTCTCCTGCTGCTGTTTGAATTGCATTTCTGCTAATCTGTATGTCGGCGCTGTGTCTGCCGTCTGTGGAGAGTGTGGGGAGCCCATGCCAAAAGCCAGAGATTGCCCTTGTAGAGTTGCTGCGCTTATGGCTAAGGCCAGGCAGGCATGTGTAGCAATACTTGGTGTCTAATTGGTGTAGTTTAAAAATAAACTCTGAAATCGGTCAAAGGTTGGAGGTGCAGTCACTGGCTTGCATTCACATAGCGCCTGTGATACCGAGCAGCGTCCCCAAGTGCCTGTTGGAGGACTATTTGGAGGGTGGTTGAAAGGTTTGTCAGTTTTGCATTTTTCCAGAAAATTCTTGGGGCCTTTGGTTTCCTGAGGTAATGCTCTTAAAAAAAAACTTTGCTTTGGAGCTGCATATCCACAGAGTTCTAAACGGTGCAGTCAGAAAGTTGGTGGGTGGTAGCTGATATTTTCTATATCAGCTTCTTCCTGTCAGAGGAGATCGCTGTGTAATTACCAAGAGAGCTTCCTTTCAGATGTCCAGTAGATAATCTGCATTGATTTACCATGTACGGAACAAAAAACGCTCGAAGACACACAAGATTTTCCCATGTGATAAAAGATGCCTGTGTGGATGTCAAGTTGACTATTTTCTCCTGGTTCTGTAGTCCAGTCAAACATCAAATTGTTAACTTAAATAATTGCTTCCAAGTCAATTGCAAATAAACTTAATGTGATATTTCTCTTTGCGAAGAAGGGTTGGAGTATTTCTGAATATTACTATTCTCACGGTCCCTTTTGACATCTCAGAGATTGTCGATTGCTTACGAGCTAATTTTGTTCAGATCATTTAAACTTAATCATGCAGTTTTGAAAATGACTGCAGAAACTGATGGCAGCATTTCATTATCAAACAGAAGGATAGCTGTCTGAACTGAAGCGTTTTCCTTAACAGCTGCTGGGATTTGAATTCTGATCTTTTTATTGAGTGTCAGTGAACGTCCATCTGGTCTGCCCCATGTCTTGTTTGGACTTGTACAGACTTTCAGTCAGTGTAGCTCTTCAGACAGCGCTGTTCCAAAGTGGTTTTTTGATACCTGTGACAACTTGGAAGTGCACGTTTTGTAAAACTGATCAAAATCCACGAAAGGTTGACCAGCTTTCGGTGAAATGACACTGTGCAGGCTGCTCCACCTATGGGTATACTCAGTAGGGACAGGTTTCCCCACACTCCAGTCCTGCCTCAGATATTACACCTCTTCATTTCAATGGATAGAAAATCACACAACACCAGGTTAAAGTCCAACGGGTTTATTTGGAAGCACTAGCTTTCAGAGCGCTACTCCTTCATCAGGTAGCTGTGGAGCAGGATCATAGGACACAGAATTTATAGCAAAAGATTATAGTGTCATGCAACTTAAACAATATACAGTATTTGAACAAACCTAGATTGCTGTTAAGGTTTTCATCTTTTAGAATTTTGATTTATCAATATGTAAATCCCAGAACTTTTTTAAAGTCACATTCTCAAGATAACTTAAGATTTTATAAAGAAAAGGGACATCTCAGCTCAGACAATGCATTAAAGGTGTGAGGTTAGAGTCTGTCTGTATCCCAATCTTGAGTCAAATTGGTTCTATTTCCAAAGTGGAATTTATAAAATGTTACATGGATTCACTGCCTGCATTGACTGCCTGCGGATTGTGTGTTTGTTGAGCAAAGTAGAATGTATCTGCAAATGCAGATTCACCCATAGACTTATATGTGTGTGCACATGCATGTGAGGGAGAAGAGCGGGAGAAAGAGTGAGGGAGGGAAGTGCAGGCTATGTGGATTAGCCATGCCATTTGATGGGTTGAATGACCTGCTTCCACACTGCCAGCTTTTATGACTGTTGAGCTGTTCTTTCAGATGTTCATCTACAGAATTTGTCATCACAGTATATGCATTGTCTGAGTGGAATTTTTAATTATGAGCATAAATAAATATTTCTGATGTGGATCTCCACTGACAATTTTGATGTATCCACTGCATAGGAGGTCTACTGTTAATTTGCAACAGTTTAAAAAGGGCATCAAATTACACAATGCCATTTAGGCATATATTTCTTTATTTAAACAGAACTGGTTCATATCTGCTATTGCCAGCAGTCTATTAATGTTCCAAATAACAGTTCAAGAATATACATGTTAGACACATGAATCTCTCACTACTTTTTCATTGACAGAAATATTCATCTGAAAATGCCACCCCAAGTTGGAAACCAGTCTCACTGAAATAATTAACTGTTCTGACTGGATGGACAGAACCCAGCACGAGGTTTCTCTTTAAATATGCAAATTTAGATTTCAACTGTGGCCCGATGGCTCAGTGGTTGACACTGCTGCCTCACAGTGCCAGGAACCCAGCTTTGATCCCAGCCTTGGGTGACTGTGTGGAGTTTGCACATTCTCCCCATGTCTGTGCAGGTGCTCCTGTTTCCTCCACAGTCCAAAGGTGTGCAGGTTAGGGTGAATTGGCCATGCTAAATTGCCCATGGTGTCCAGGGGTGTGTAGGTTTGGTGCATTATATGATAGGGGGAATGGGTCTGGGTGGGTTACTCTTCAGAGGGGTGGTGTAGGGCTGAAAGGCCTATTTCCACACTACAGGGATTCTGTTTAAAAAAAACTGCAATTTTAATTAGTGGTCTGCCTTGGAAAGCTATGCTTTCCATATTCAGAAAAAGTGTGGACAGTAAGTTTTTGAAAACATTTGTTTGATTCTCTCTCTCTGGGAAATAGAAGTGGGCTGCACCTGAGTTAGACCCTGCTTTTTTGTCCGACTTATTGCCGATCCTTTCCTGGATCAAACATTATTCCCAAATCCTTTCCTGACTCCTTGCTGCCAAAGCCACACTGGAAATTTCTGCTCTCTGGTTTTCAGCTGTCCCTTCCCACCCGCTTTTGGCTGTACAGATGAGTGCTAGTGTGCAGCTGTGGTCTTCTCTACACTGGGGAGACCACACGTATCACTGAGCATCTCAGCCGGGCCTGCAGAGACTGACCAGACCTCCCAGTCACCGCCATTTTAATTCCTCTTCACACTCCCTTTCCAACATGACCATCCTTGGCCTCCACCATTGTCACAGTGAATCAAACCGCAAATTGGAAGAACAACACCTCATCTTCCACCTGGGCAGCCGACAGCCCGGAGTACTCAACATTGAGTTCTCCAATTTCAGATAACCTCCCTTCCCATCCCCCAACTCCCTTCCATCCCTCTCATTGACCCTTCCAGCCACTAACCGGATTCATTCCTCCCATTGACCAACCAGGTTGTACCGCCTACCTGTGCTCACATATCCCTACCTCACACCCACACCCCAGTCCTGAAGAGTGGTTACACCCGAAACATGGACGTCTCCACCTCCTGGTGCTGCCTGGCTTGCTGTGTTCTTCCAGCCTCCTGCTTGTCTACCTTGGATACAAGCAGTTTCTTTTTGTCCCTAAAGCAGTTACAGAACTGTAGCTTGGATTGTCTTGTCCTCTGTGCTAAACCAATAATGCTATCTGCACCTTGAGATACCAGTGTAGAGTCCCCCTGAGGCTGCTGGTGTCTGCAAACACTCCGTCCCTGATATTGTTTGCTCCTTATCTATTGTAACACTATCTTATTCACACCTGTACGGAAGGTAGCAAGATCCCTTTGTTCACATGCTCATTCTAGAGTAATAGAGCCGTAGAGTGCTACAGTGTAGAGACAGGCCTTCAGCTCAAGCTGGTCCATGCCAACCAAAATGTCCATTCACACTAACCCCATTTCCCTGCACTTGTCTAATATCCTTCTAATCCTTTCCTATCCGTGTATTTCTCCAAATGCCTTTTGAATGTTGTTAATGTACCCACCTCAACCACTTCTGCTGGCAGCTCATTCCAGATACGTACCACCCTCTGCGTAAAAATGTTGCCCCTCAGATTCCCTTTTCTTCTTTCTCCTCTAACCTTAAACTGATGTCTTCTCTCCCTTGATTTCCCCAACCCTGGGAAAAAAGACTGAGTGCATTCACCTTATCCATGTCTCTCATGATCTTATACACTTCTACAAGATTTCCCCCTCCCTGCCTCCTAAGGAAAAAAGTCTAAGCTTATCTAACCTCTCCCTATAACTCAGTCCCTTGAGTCCTGGCAGCATCCTTGTAACTTTCTTCTGCACTCTTTTCAGTTTAATAACATGAAGTCTTCTCCCTTACTGTGTCAGTGATGTGATCAGTTAAAGCATCATGATTTGCTTGAACATTAAAATGTAGCAGTAGGAGTAAGCCATTCAGCCCATTGAGCCTGTCCCCCTATTTTCGACCATCTCCTCAGTACCATTATTCCTCGCTATCCCCACATCTCCTGGTGCCATCGGTCTTCAGAACCCTACTCTGCCTGGACCCTGCTCGATGATTGAGTTTCCGCAGTCCTCTGGGTTAGAGAATTCCAGCGATTCACAACCCTCTGGGTGAACAAATTCCTCCTTATCTTGGCCTACCTCTTATCCTGAGATTCTGCCCCTTGGTTTTAGAATCACCAGCTGAGGGAACCTCTGGTCCAGCCTGTGAGAATTCAAGTTAGAATGAGATCACCCCTCATCCTTCAAAATGTTGGAGAGTACAAGTGCAGTTTCCTCAAGTCCTCCCTTACCAGAGATTAATCTAGTGAACCTCCATTGCAACTCCTCAACAGCAAGTGTCCCCACTCCTGGATAAGGATAATGCATCCAGTACTCCAGGTGAGGTCTCACCATGACTCTTTACAGCTGTTGTCTTTTACTTCTGCACTCTAATCTCCTACAAGTGAATGCCAACATACCACTTGCTTTTCTAACCACTTCTCACACCTGCATGGTGCCTTAGTGCCTTTCATATGTCTCAGTGCCTCATGGATAAGGATGTCCAGTTTGGTCACATGCACTTCCCAACCACCATTTACCACCTTCATGTTCGCTGGAATCTTTCCAGAATCTGTAGAATTATGAAACTAACAATGAAGCCATTATCTCTCTTGCTACTTCCTTCAACACTCTCTGGATTAATACTCTCTGGTCCAGGAGATTATCAATCCTTAGGCTAGCTCATTTTTCAAATACTATCTCTTTATCGATACTAATTTACTCCAGCTCTTCAGATATGCATGTCTCTTGCTGCTGAGTATTCCTGGGAGACTTTTTATGTTTTCTTTTAAGTGTTTATTTTCTCTGCCATTTCCCTGTTCTCCTCCACTATAAATTCTCCTGTTCCCACCTGAAATGAACCCACATTAAACCTTGCTCATCTTTACCCCTTTACGTCCCGAGTGAAGCTTTTACAGTCCACTTTTCTGTTCCTGGTTCGTTTGCATTCCTGAATCGAATACTATGCCTGGCCTTGCCTGATTCCCCTTCCAGGTTAAAATCCAGTCTCTGATGAGTGATATTTAAATTCTGAACTGGATTACACCAAAGTTTGCCTATGTGCCCAAAGTGAGACAGATCTACCCCCAACCCGGCAATTAGTGCAATTACATTTTCTTTCAAATACAGAGGACTAAATTGTACACTATATTATAGATATTGTCTCACTAAGGACCTGTACAGCTGCAGTAAAACCTCCCCGCTCATACATTACATTAGTCCTGCAATAAACACGAGTGCTCCTTTTGCCTTTCTAAAAACTTGCTGTATCTACAGATTGACTTGTTCATTTATGGGCATCCAGAACCCTCTAGACCTTTAAGTTCTGTAGCCTCTCACTTAAAAAAAACAGTTTTTCTATTCTTCCTGACAAACTAGGTGACTTCACCTTTTCTTGTATTATCCTCCATTTAATCTTTCTTTTTTGCCCACTTTTTGTAATGTGTATGTCACTTTGTAGACTCTATCATCTCTTTTATAACTTAGTTTCTTGCGTGAGATTTCTGCTAAAGGATAGTAGGCAGCGAAGTGTTTTGGTACCTGAGATTTTTATTTTACTCAGGTCATGGAAAAGATAGTGGGGCCCTTTTTTTTAGAGAGATGTTTCTTGAAGATGACATACACATGCTAATTGCTTGGAGCCATTTACTTCAAACGACCTTGACTAGGTTAAGACTGCCAGGAACTGGGCTGTTGTGTTTGGAAATGGTTTCCATCCCATTGGATGACTCCATACTGAGAGAAAACAAGTCTGATTTTTTTTTTGAAAAACCCTTGTTATGTGTCAATTGTGAGAACTGAAATCCTGAAAAGAATCCAAAAAAATTCTTCTCAACAAGTCCTTATCAAAAATCCAAGAGAGAACTCCTGGCTTTTCGTGTTAAGCATTGATCTAAAACTATCTTGAACATTTCCTTCATATCCTTTTTCCACCAGAACCAATGATTGTTAGCCAAAGTATTTTCTTTCTGAAGTTGACAAGTGTAGACAAGATTTGTTTTCTCTGTCTGACTGTGTTGGGGATAAATAACCTTTGTTATTTTAAGCAGAGTGCATTAATCAGCTTTGCATAGCTGCTAAATCTTGTTTTATAATCAGTTTACTTGTTTGTTCAGATTTCTGTTTGATTATTTTAATTGGCCATATCAATAACTTGTTTCATTAAATGTATATTGTGATCAGTGCAGTTTGGAACTAGAGAGAGACACTTGAACTTGTGCAACCTTGGTAATAAGTTGAGTGTGTTATTACAACTTGCCAGTCCTAACAAGATACATTTATCCATCCTCTCTACTCCCTATTAGTTAGTCAATCTTTTGTCCTCGTGAATTTTTTTTGTTTTGTCACCAAAGTCTTTCCAGACCATGGAGCTGCTCTCTCTTTAGAGAGAGAGAGATGGTTGGTGGTGGTTTAACCTGAGGGTCACTACACCTCAGGCAATGGAAGAGAGGTTGAGAAGGAGGGTCCTTCATGGTAGCCTCAACTGGTGTGGGGATTGAACCCACGCTGTCAGCATCACTTTGCTTCACAAACCAACTGTCCCAGTAATAGAATCCCTACACTATGGAAGGAGGTAATTTGGCCCATCACATACACACCAACCCTCCAAAGAACATCCCACACCCCCAGCCGTATAACCCCTACATTTCCTTTGGCTTAGCCACCTACCCTGCCCATCTCTAGACACTACGGGGCAATTTAGCACAGCTAATCCACCTAAACTGCACATCTTTGGACCGTGGGAGGAAACCGGAGCACTCGGAGGAAACCCACACAGACACGGGGAGAATGTGCAAACTCCACACAGAGAGTCGCCTGAGGCGGGAATTGAACTCAGGTCCCTGTGCTAGCCACTAAGCCACTGTGTTGCTTTGATGGTGAATCAAAACACTACTTAACAATATCCAGTGAACATTTCTGTGTGTCCAATGGAATATTTGGCTAAAATGTCTGTTAGTGATCTCAATTTAGTTGACTCTATTTTAACGTACCGACTTGTAATACCTGACGTCACCCTGTTGATCGATGGCTTTGATGGTATATATCTGGACTTCTGCTTCAGTGCAGGCAGTGCTGCAGAGTTGGTGATGCTGTGCATCCAGTCATCTTCACTCTGTGGGGTGGTCAGCAACAATTATTTGACATGATAAAAAGAGCTCTAGTGCTTTGACCATTCCAAAACGCAACCTTTTATCTCACCGATGTTTGTGAGATCTTGCACAATACGAAACAGTTGTATCATATTTCAAAGTAAGGAGTTCTATGTGAAGTGCTGGCAGATAATTGCATGCTGTCAGAAGGTGCTAAACCTGTCTTGGTTTCACCTCTCACTTAGCCTCCCTTTTTAAGTGATTTGTTCCCTCTGTCCTCTCTTATGCTTCTATTGAGCAAAACCTCATCAAAACAGAATTAATATTCTGGTTTGAAGTGTATAATTAGACAAAGGTTTGTCCCCACAGGCATTGATACTGATTGAGAGCTATCAATACAAACCACAAGGGCAATAGCTCTATTTATATATTGTTCGGAATCGTCACAGACCCCACATTTTTACCATGGTGAATCTTCCTGAAGTATTTCATAGGAAATTTGCACCTGAGCCTCTTCAAGAACCCTCGGGATTCCAAAACCTTGTCTTCCCTTTCTCACCACCAGCTCCCCCACCCACCACCCGCCACCATCTGCTGCTTGTCCGACCCTTCTCTGAGTTTGTCAGGGGCCATCCTTGTGGATTCTGGATGGGAAGCCCTCCTCCTGTCTCATTCGCTGCTCCCACTGACTGGGAGTGACAGCATTCCCATTAGCTCTACGATGCCGCAGTGCTGTATTATTCGGATGTACTCTGGAGTTCAGATGGCCTGAATGTCCTACTGAAGTTAGGCAGATTTGCTACCACCTGACATTCAGCCTAAACACTCCCCTGAGTTAATTGTTTATAGTGTATGGAATTTACTCTCCCCACCCCCCCCACCCCCCCACCCCGCCTCCACCCCGGCATCAGCTTTAAGCATGTTTTGTAAATGTAGCTAGATTTATAGCAAACAATAGAGATGGAATGGGAGTTATAAAATGATCATTTTAAAACATGCTCCATTTCATAGAATTTCTATAGTGTTGAGGCCATTCAGCCCACACAAACCTCTGAAGGGCATCCCACTCAGACCAACACCCCATCCCCGTAACCCTGCATTTCCCATGCTAATCCACCTAGCCTACACATCCCTGAACACTACAGGCAATTTAGCATGGCCAATCCACATAATCTGCACATCGTTGGTTTGTAAGAAGAAGCTCACACAAGACAGGGGAGAGCGTGCAAACTCCACACAGACAGTGACCCAAGGATAGAATTGAACCTGGGTCCCTGGTGCTGTGAGGCAGCAGTGCTAACCACTGAGCCACACTATCTTATCAGGTTTGCTTGTTTGGCAGCTGTACTTACTCTAGTGGCCTTTGTCTCCTTTTTTCACGTGTCACGCCAATATGAACGAAAAAGATCAAACTGTTTAAATCAAACTTCACCGTGTTATCTGTTTTAAAACTGAACCTTGGTGGTCTCCAGCATCTGCAGTCCTCACTTTCTCCACGGTAACAAAACATGGCCACCATCAATGACATGATGCAAGTTGGCTACAATTCCAGAAAGTTCCAATAGTGATAACAAAGGTAGAGCTTAGGATGCTCTCCTTTCGAAATCTCTCTGTTTTCATTGTGAAAAATACTGATCAAAAAATGCAAAAAGAAGGGCAGACAGTATTTCTCATAAACAAGGTCTGGTCTCTACTGGATGGTCATCAAACTTCATTGTACAGTACGTTTGGGAGCAGGGGTTGGATGGTGGTTCGCATTGTAGCATAATTCTAAGTGTTGGTTCAATCCCCACACCAGCTGAGGTTGCCATGTTCAGCTCTCTTTCTCAACCTCTCCCTTTGCCTGAGGCGTGGTGGTCCTGTTATGTCTGTCTAGTGCGAGAGCAGCCTTAGGTCTGGTAAGACTTTACCTTTACTTGTGGAGGTGCAGGTATCACCTATATTTAACAATTGAGCATAGAGTGTAGGAGTTGGGACTGTACAGGACATTGGTTAGGCCACTTTTGGAATATTGTGTGCAATTCCGGTCTCCCTCCTATAGAAAGGATGTTGTGAATCTTGAAAAGGTTCAGAAAAGATTTACAAGGATGTTGCCAGGGTTGGAGGGTTTGAGCTATAGGGAGAGGCTAAATAGGCTAGGACAGTTTTCCCTGGAACATCAGAGGCTGAGGGGTGACTTTCTAGATACATATAAAATCATGAAGGGATGGATAGGGTAAATAGACAAGATTTTTTTCCCTGGGGTGGGGGAGTCCAGAACTAAAGGGCATAGGGTTAGGGTGAGAGGGACAAGATTTAAAAGGGACCTAAGGGGCAACTTTTTCATGCAGGGGGTGGTGCGTGTAATGGTGGAGGCTGGTACAATGACAACAGTTAAAATGCATCTGGATGGGTTAAGATTGATATGGGCTAAGTGCTGTCAAATGGGACTTGATTAATTTAGGATATCTGGTCAGCAAGGACGGGTCGTACTGAAGGGTCTGTTTCCACGTTGTACATCTCTATGATTCAATGATCAGAATGATTGAAACTAATTGGAAGTTGAAGCTGAGTCACTAATGGGCCAGTCACTCGACTGTCTGACTTTTGGAAATTTTTGATGTGACATTTTTTTCCTGGGTCCTGGCAGTCTGCTCCGTTTACCCTGCTGGTAATACCATCGCCAGACTCCAGGTTGGACCCTCACTGGACTTTGACAATCCCCGTGACCTCGACTGGCTTCGATATAACTGTAAAACTCTATTTTTTCCTGTTTCTTTCCCGTGTATGCTTGTGTGTATGATTGATTGAAGTCATGAAAACCACATCTGGTTTGAATGTTACTAAATAAAAAACCCTCTCGGTTTATATACCTGAGAGACAGCTTGCTGTGGGTCGTTATTTTAAAAGCTGGTTTTTTTATGAGCACACCACAGCCTGTTCGAAGGTAACCCAGGCTGCTCATAGACAGAAGGTGAGGAGAGTAAATGAGTTTGATCCCCTGTTCTCTCTCCCACTGTCCAGAGATGTTAGGTCTGCACTATCTTTCTCCTCCCCATTCTTTAATTACCTGCTTGTCCTTTCTTAACAGCCACATTGACATGTGGCCCCTTTTGAAACCAGCCTCCACCTCCACCTTTTGTTATGATAAGCTCATTGCTGCTTCCATGTGGCCTTTCTGATTGGCCCTCACCACTAGCTCTCTGTTTCCACCTGGCCTCTCTAGCTGTTTCTCCTACTGTCGCAGTGATCATCCCACTTCCCTGTTTGGCCTTCTGCTCCATCTCTGCTGCTAATTGGGCTTCCGAGTGCTGGCTGCCGTCACTGGCCTCCATTGCTGTTCCTTTAGCCGCCCTGCCTCTCCCAGTTGGCAGCCACGGTCATGGCTGCTGTCAGTCAGCCGCTCCAGTCGCCTCTCGCCACCCCCCCTCACCCTGCTTCTCTGGCCGGACTCCAGCATCATTTCTGCTGTCGCCCTCTCTATATCTACCGATGTCCCTGCTGTGACCCTGCTTCTCTTGGTGCACTGCCTTGGCTCCAGTCCTTTTCGAATGCCTGTACCACCACTTCAGTTGTCACATTCCTCTTTGTCTACCTTTCGTGTTTCACGGGGGCCCGAGCAGATTGAGTACAATTTAAGCTGCTTGGTTGCCCGTGACTTGTGCAGCTACCAAGTAGCCGTCCCACTGACTGACAACCCTTGATTCAATTGCTTAGTTGTTTGAGAATTATCGAAGCTGTCTTGTAGGCCATGCCCATACCTATCGTTGTCGTCTTGTCTCTGCATTAACATTTCCTACAACGGGGAAAAACTCTCTTACTTGGGAAATGGATCAACATTCTACACAGGAAACATTTTGTCAGAGCTCAGTTACCCTGTTCTTTCAATACTGAGAGTCAGAAAGTTCAAATCCGTCCCTGGCACACAACCTCGGCTGACAGTCCAGTGAGATATATTAATTGCCTGTCAATTGAGGGTTAATTATATTCAGGTTGTTGGCATTAATTAAGGGCTTAACTTGTGTCCGATTTGTGTGTATATATATATATATATATATATATATAGGAGCAGACTGGAAGTACAGTTGTAGGATTGGAAATATGCATTTTTTGATGGGTTTTTGTAAATAAAAGATTTTAAGTGTAGAATGACTAGTTCATCTTCACTGCCTGGCTAACTGCACTTGAAGGAGTGTTGTTGGAGGTCAATCAAATGAGACTTTAAACAGTGCTGTGAACTGCCCTCTCAAGCGGATGTTAAAGGATACCATCAGAGGCTGGACCAGCCGCTATCTTTGGACGAGCTGACCAAGGCCCTCGAGTCCTTCGAAAAGAATAAAACTCCCGCAAGCGACGGCTTACCGGTCGAGCTCTATTCCACTCTGTGGAACTTGATTGGCCAGGACCTGCTGGAGGTGTATGTCAGTATGCTTCGGGCAGGTACCATGAGTGAATCCATGAGGAAAGGCATCATCCCCTCATCTACAAGCGGAAGGGGGAGAGGGAGGAACTCAAAAATTGGAGACCAATCTCACTGTTGAATGCGGATTACAAAATTCTGTCAAAGGTAATCGCCAACCGGGTCAGGTCTGCTCTGGGGTCGGTGATTCACCCTGACCAAACCTGTGCTGTACCGGGCAGAAAGATTGCTGAGAGTCTCGCACTCCTCAGGGATACGATCGCCTACGTGCAGGACAGAGGGTTGGACACCTGCCTGATCAGCCTGGACCAGGAGAAAGCCTTTGACAGGATATCACGCAGGTATATGAGAGATGTTCTCTCCAAAATGGGCTTTGGGGAGGGAAACTGCAATTGGATCAGACTGCTCTACACCAACATTGTCAGTGCAGTCTCAATCAATGGGTGGGAATCAGATAGCTTCCCAGTCAGATCTGGAGTCAGGCAGGGCTGCCCTCTCTCTCCTGCCTTGTTTGTGTGCTGCATAGAGCCATTTGCCGAGTCCATCAGGGAAGGATGCGAGCCTGAGAGGGGTGACTATTCCTGGCAGCGGGGGCCTGCAGGTTAAGGCCTCCCTGTACATGGATGACGTCGCCGTTTTCTGCTCGGATCCGCTGTCCGTGCGCAGACTCATGCGCATATGTGACCAATTCGAACGGGCCTCAGGGGCCAAGGTAAACCGAGGCAAGAGCGAGGCCATGATCTTCGGGAACTGGGCTGACCAATCCTCGATCCCCTTCACCGTCAGGACCGACCACCTGAAGGTGCTGGGTATTTGGATCGGGGGGGGGGCTGGGGCGTGTGCCAAGTCTTGGGAGGAGTGTATCAGCAAAGTGAGGCAGAAACTGGGCAGATAGAAGCTATGGTCGCTCTCCATCGCGGGAAAAAACCTGGTCATCAGATGTGAGGCACTGTCATTGCTATTATACGTGGCACAGGTCTGGCCTATTCTCAGAACCTGTGCCGCTGCAGTCACCTGGGCCATCTTCCAATTTATATGGAGGTCAAAGATGGACCGGGTCCGAAGGGACTTGCTGTACAAAGATCTGGGCAACGGGGGAAAAAATACACCCAATGCCACCCTCACCCTGATGGCCACCTTTGTGTGTGGCTGCATCAAGCTGTGGATCCCCAGAAAGCAAACACCAAGTGTCACTACGTACTGAGGTTCTACCTGTCCCCGGTGTTGCGAAGGATGGGCCTGGCCTCGCTGCCGCGGAACACTCCGAGTAGTTGGACCGTTCCGTATCACCTGTCCTTCGTGGAGAAGTTTATGAAGAAAAACACGTTTGACCACAAGTCCATCAGGAAGTGGTCAGCACGCAGTGTCCTTGAGACCCTTCGGGAAAAGGAGAGGGCGGATCCTATCGAGCGGTTCCCTGAGCAGACTGTCAAAGCCATTTGGCAGAATGCCTCATCGCCAGAACTTTCCAACAAACACCAAGACATGGCTTGGCTGGTGGTGAGAAGGGCTCTGCCTGTGAGATCCTTTATGCACGCCCGGACTCTCAGCCACACCACACGCTGCCCTCGAAGCGGCTGCGGGGGGGACGAGACTGTCACACACCTCCTTCTGGAATTTGCCTATGCAGAAGAAGTCTGGAGGGGAATGCAGTGGTGTTTGTCGAGGTTAGTCCCGAGCAGCGCCGTGACGCGGGACTCCGTGCTCTACGGCCTGTTCCCCGGGACGCACACCGAGACGAACATCAACTGTGCCTGGAGGATCATCAACTTGGTGAAGGACGCTCTCTGGGCGGTCCGAAACCTGTTGATCTTCCAGCTGAAGGAGTTGACCCCGACTGAGTGTTGCAGACTGGAACATTCCAAGGTCCAGGACTACGTGTTGAGGGATGCGCTGAAGCTTGGGGCAGTTGCCGCCAAGGCGCGGTGGGGAAAGACCACCGTGTAACATCTGCCTGCCTAAAGAAGAACAGGGGGCCCTCGCAGTCATTTGGGCTCTGCTGCCGTCTCAGCTAAAAATGTAATCGTACAGACCTGTAAATAGGAATGATTACTCTGTTTTCGGTATGCAAACAATGGAATGTTTACATATGTATGACATGTCCACTTGTACAGATCATCAAAGTATTTTATGAATAAAGTATATTTTTGAAAAAAAAATCTCAATACAAGGAGGGGAGTCCAATTTTGGTCCCTCAACCAGCATCTGTTTTCAGTGCAAAAAATAAGTTACCGCAATTTCTGTTTTGCAACAATGGTCATACTTTTTTTAAAGTGCATTTCATTTGCTGTAATACACTTTGGGGCATCCTGTGATTAAAAACAGGTGCCATCCAAATGCAAGTAAGTTTTTTTTCTTGCTGTGTAGTAAATGTTCAACAATCCGCAGAGGTGTGTGTGTGTGTGTGTGTGTGTGTGTGTGTGTGTGTGTGTGTGTGTGTGTGTGTGTGTGTGTGTGTGTGTGTGTGTGTGTGTGTGTGTGTGTGTGTGTGTAATATATATAAGTTCCATTTGTTTTCTTGACAGTATCCCGAAGTTTTATGTTTCAATATGAGTTGCAATTTTTATTTGTGAAATGTATCCATTGGATAATGGCTGTGCCAGCATTTATTGCCCATCCCTAATTGCCCAGAGGGCAGTTAAGGGTCAACCACATGTGGATCTGGAGTTGTATGTAGGCCAGACTAGGTAAGGGTGGCAGATTTCCTTTTCTAAAGGGGAGTAGTGAAACAGGTCGACTTTTCTGGCAATCAACAATGGATTTGTGGTCATCAGTAGATTCTTAATTCCAGATTTGTATTGAATTCAAATTCCACCATCTGCTGTGGCAGGATTCAAACCCAGGTCTCCAGAACATTACCCAGGTCTCTGGGTTAACAGTCCAGTGATAATATCACAAAGCCTCCCCTTCAATCTGATAGATAATGATAACATATTGCATCAAAACCTGTCCAAAACTCACTCTGAACCCATTCGGATTTTCAGACAATTCGGATTCCATGGGTTCTGTGGTAACAGAATGCAGTGTGTGTTCGGTGACATGTTTAGCAAAGGAATTTCAAAACAAGTTGTAATTAGTTTGGTAGCAGCTGCCTTTATCATCAGAGTCTCATTCAATCTTCATAAGGTATCATCTGTTCTTGGAAGCAAGTTGAAAAACGTCTTTTTTCTTCTCCATGCTTGCTCAAATGCTATTTCAGGCAATGAAAATATATACAGTGCTTCATCAGTGACTGTAATTGTGGCAACTCCACACAGAAGTCTCACTTAAAGATCTTCTCTTGCAGCTAATTCTATCCATTATCTTTCAGACCCCAAGGCTATCGAAACCTAATGTATTGCACACTTAGGGTGACCGACTTTCTGTAAAGCTTATAGCCTCTGCCTGAGCACAGCAACCATATTCCTTTTAAGATCGATGAAAATTAATCTTTAATTTAATGAAGTTTTTCTGAAATTAAAAAGTTAATGATGAGTGCCTGGTCTTCATTGGCAGGCTTAATAGAGATTTGTCAAAAGGGGGCTTTTTAATAATTAAAGGCAGCAATTTAGGAGGCAGTTTGGCCCAAGCCAGTGAAACTGTGCGATGAGTTGCTTTAATTACCTGGAGGTTTGCAGGAAACAATGGGTATAATTGAGTTTGTGGGGGGGGTGGCAGGCAGGAGGAAAGTCTTCCTTGCGGATGCTTTACCGCTGCACAATATTATGTCCTTGTTCAGAGTTGCAGACCTTCTAAATAATGAAGGCAGATGGTATTGAATGACAACTTTACGATGTTTTCAACAGATGACTCTAATGAGCTGGTCTGCGTTTTAAAAAAAACAACTCGTGCTTCCTGTTAATGACAGACTTTTTTTTTCATTATGGACCATACTGGTATTTTGGGCACACTTTTGCTCCTAGAATATTCCCTTAAAAACAACATGCAGGTTCAGTTGGCTGTTGTGAAGATGGCAATCGTAGTCATACAGCATGGAAACAGATCCTTTGGTCCAAACAGTCCATGCCCACCATGATCCCAAACTAAACCAGTCCCACTTGCCTGCACTTGGCCCATATTCTCCCAACCTTTCCTATTCATGAATTTATCCAAATGCCTTTTAGATGTTGTAACTGTACCCACATCCACCACTTCCTCTGGAAGTTCATTCCACACACGAACCACTCTCTGTGTAAGAAAAGTTGCCCTGATGTCCTTTTTGAATCTTTCTCCTCTCACCTTAAAAATGTGCCTCCTAGTTTTGAACACCCCCACTCTAGGGCAATGACCCTTGCCCCTCATGATATTATAAACCTCAATAAGGCCACCCCTCGACCTCCTACACTCCAGTGAAAGGTGTCCCAGCCTTTCCAGTCTATTTTTATATCTCAAGTCCTCCATTCCCAGCAAATATCCTGGAAAATCTTTTTTGAACCCCCCCTCCATCTTAATAATATCCTTTATCAGGGCAACCAGAACGTACATACATCAGAATTAAGGGATATGAACATAAGGCAAGAAAGTGGAGTTGTTGAGAGAGTTCACTCTGATGATTTCAAATGTAAAAAAGGCATAATGAGCCTAATGGAGTGCTCTTCCTTCTATTCCTTATGTAAGTCTCAAACAGCGTCAGACTGACACCAATATGTAAATGATAGAAAATTGTCCAGTATATTTATGTATACCTTTGATGTGAAATATTTTTCAAAACAATTTTCAACTCTCAAATGTTGCTAGTCCACAGCAGGTCAACTATTACCTGTGAAAAATCAACTGTTTCAGCATGTTCTGCCTGCCGTCTACCTCATCTGACTGTGACATAGTTTCAACATTAAAGGACATCCAATTAGCTTCACCAGAAGACTAACAGCTTTAAGTATTTGGGCTTTTAGTGCAATTTGTAAATTAAGAAAGACATGAACGGAGGGAAACTATCAGTATTTCATTTGGCCAGAGTGTTGTTCTATAATTTTCTCCCTGGTGGGTATCATTCTGTTGCTTTCTGAAAAAGATTTATGACATGATAATATTTTTTTCCTCTTTTTTATAAACTGTATAAAAATTCCCCTAGAGTTCAGTCTTGTTTATCTGTACTTTGCTGGCTGAAAGACAAGAATGCCATAATTTTCTACTCTGCTCCTAAGTGTTGTGGCCTGCTCATTACGCTCAACTTACTGACTTTGTGAATAACTTAAAATTCACCAGGTTTTACATCAAGCACAAGTTGACTTTATCACAAAACATTGTTCTGTTTTAATGGAGATTTTAAACGTTCTTTAATGCATTTCCAAATATCACACTTGCATTTCTTTAAACCGCCATCATTAGTCATAGAGTCATATGAAAACAGACCCTTTGGTCCAGCCATTTCATGCTGAACATAATCCTAAACTGAACGAGTCCCATTTACCTGCTCTTGGCCCATATCCCTCCAAACCTTTCCTCTTCGTGTACTTTACAAATGTCTTTTAAACATTGTAATTGTACCTGCATTCACCACTTCCTCAGGAAGTTTGTTCCACCCTCTGTGTGAAAGATTTGACCCTCAAGTCATTTTTAAATTTCTCTCCTCTAACGTGCCCCCTAGTCTTAAAATCACCCCATCCCAGGGAGAGGACAACTACCATAAACTCTATCGCCGACTGCAAATACATGAGCTACTTACCCATTATAGCTGAACCATTTTTGTTTGGTTTCTTTGTTGTGGACATGAGGCAAATCCACAAAGATGCAAGCAATCTATTTAAAGGCCATGAATGGCCTTGCTTCAAGATAAAATGGGTACCGAAATAATTAAGATGCTCGAAGTTCTGCAATTTGACAACGTAAAAGAGCCATTTCTTGGGCTAATGAACAGTTATTTTACCTAAATATATCCCTCTAATCAACTTGGCTGAACCACCAATGACATAAAATGATTGTGTTGATTCTGACCATGGGCTTGAAATTCCTGTTTTAATTGGAAACAGGAGAAATGCCTCACTTTTTGTCTCTCTCTGTAATGAATGATGCTCTAATGAAGATGTGGGAATGTGTGGCTTCAAGTTGTGCCTTCTAGAAACGTAGTTCGGCTTGTGCCTTTTTTGAGGAGAAAAACAGCAAAGAATCTCATTTTTGATGAAAAGGCATTTCACCCTTGCCCCAGATGGACACGAGCAAACAATTTGTTATTTATTTCTTGGTTTTCAACTTAATTTGTTGTTTAATTTTGAGTGTTAACTAATTACAGCAGCCCAGATCTGGCTGAACCATCTATAACAAAGAGTTATGTTCCTCCCCTGCACGCATCCACAGGACCCTGTTCCGCGAGCAGTCCTTTTCCTCAATATTGAGTGGCAGACAACACTTCCCATTTTCTCATTGACCTTACGAGAGAGTGAATGCTACAGTTAATGAAGTGATCAGGGCCAACTCTGGACTGCAGTTCTGCCTGATCTAAACCATAAGACATTGGAGCAAAAATTAGGCCATTCAGCCCATCAAGTCTGCTCCTCCATTCAGTCATGATGGATAAGTTTCTCAACCCCATTCTCCCATTTTCTCCCTGTAATCCTTGATCCACTTCATATTCAAGAACTAGCTATCTCACTCTTAAAAATACTCAATGGCCTGGCCCCCACAGTCTTCACTGGCAATGAATTCCATGGATTCACCACTTTCTGGGTAAAGAAGTTTCTCTTATCTCCGTTCCACAAGGTCTTCCCTTTGCTCTCAGACTGTGCCTTGAGGTCCTAGTCTCTCCTATCAATGGAAACATCTCCCCAACATCCACTCTGTCCAGGCCATTCAGTATTCTGAAAGTTTCAATTAGATTCCTCCTTATCCTTCTAAACTCCATTGAGTGTCAACTCAGAGTCCTCAAGCTTCTTCATATGTTAAGCTTTTCATTCCTGCGATCATTATCGTGAACCTCCTCTGAACACACTCCAGGACCAGTACATCCTTCCTGAGATATGGGGCCCAAATCTGCACAATCTAACATTAGATCATTTCATTTTATTGAGCTTAACGAAAAGAGCCTAAGGTCACAGGCCTTGTGTTACTCTGCCACATATGTCAGTGTTGTCTCTCAGGATCAAGATGGCAGTAGAACCTCTGACAGAATTTCCTGACTCTGAGGCAGTAAGGGTAAGTGGTATCCAATTGTCAGAAATGCTTCATTTCATATTTTAGTAGGGGCAGATGATGGCTGAGTGGTATTAACACTGGTCTGTTAGTCCAACAACCCAGGTAATGTTACAGGTACGCAGGATCATTTGGCCCAACAAATCCATACCAACCCTCTGAAGAGTAACCCACCCAGACCCATTTCCCTTACCTTATTACTTTACATTTCCCCAAACTAATGCACCGAACCTACACATCCCTAGACAGTATGGGCAATTTAGCACAGTTGTTCACCTAACCTGCACATCTTTGGACTGTGGGAGGAAACTGGAGCACACCAACACAGACACAGGGAGAATGTGCAAAATCCACCCAGACAGTTGTCCAAGGCTGGAATCGAACCTAGGTCGCTAGCGCTGTGAGGCAGCAATGCTAACCACTGAGCCACTGTGCAGGACTCAAATGGTGACCATGAATTGATTGTCAGAGAAACCCATCTGGATTCACTAATGTCCTTAAGGGAAGGAAACTGCCAAACTTACTGCTCTGGTCTCCAGATCCGCAGCAATGTAGTTGACTCTTAGTTTGCCCTCGAGGGAATTAAGAATGGGCAATAAATGCTGGGTTAGCCAGTGACACCCTCACCTTGTGGAAAAAAAAAATTGGTGTTTGCTCCGGTGCCAATTATCCAATCGCATTGGGTTGATCTGTTTTCAAAAGTGTTGGGTTCCTCTCTGCCCACCCCTTGTCTCCCTGCTGTACTGTCGCTGTTTGCAGATGACACCAAAATTGAATGTGCAGTGGACAGCAAAGAAGGTTACCTCCGGGTACAACAGGATCTTGATCAGATGGGCAAACAAGCTGAGGAGTGGTAGATGGAGTTTAATTTAGATAAATGTGAGGTGCTGCATTTTGGAAAATCAAATCACAGCAGGACTCACACACTTAATGGTAAGGTCCTAGGGAGTGTTGCTGAACAAAGAGACCTTGGAGTGCAGCTTCATAGCTCCTTGAAAGTGGAGTGACAGGTAGATAGGATAATGAAGAAAGCGTTTGGTATGCTTTCCTTTATTGGTCAGAGTATTGAGTACAGGAGGTGGGAGCTCATGTTACAGCTGTACAGGACATTGGTTAGGCCACTGTTGGAATATTGCGTGGAATTCTGGTCTCCTTCCTATTGGAAAGATGTTGTGAAACTTGAAAGGGTTCAGAAAAGATTTACAAGGAGGAATTGAGCTATAGGGAGAGGCTGAATAGGCTGGGGCTGTTTTCCTTGGAGCCTTGGAGGCTGAGGGGTGACCTTCTAGAGGTTTATAAAATCATGAGGGGCATGGATAGAACAAGGTCTTTTGCCTGGAGTGGGAGAGTCCAGAACTAGAAGGCATAGGTTTAGGGTGCGAGGGGAAGATATAAAAGGGACCAAAGGGGCAACCGTTTCATACAGAGGGTGATGTGTGTGTGGAATGAGCTGCCAGAGGAAGTGGTGGAGGCTAGTACACTTACAATATTGAAAAGGCATCAGGATGGATATATGAATAGGAAGGGTTTAGAGGGATATGGGCCAAGTGCTGGCAAATGGGACTAGATTAAGTTGGGATAACTGGGCAGCATGGACGAGTTGGACCGAAGGGTCTGTTTCCATGCTGTACATCTCTGTGACTCTAAGATGCTTTACTTTCTGAGGGTCACTGTGAAGTTGGTCACAAGGGTTTAATGTTGATTTTAAAAACCATAGAGTCATGAGTGTTTTGCTTCTCAGAAGTGATCTGGTAAATCAATGGTTCAGATATTCTTTTGTTTCCCTGACCATACAGGATTTAATCCAGGTATGTCTGATTTTTCACTCCATAATAGGAAGGGCAAGAAGGAATTGCTTATGGCTGTGGGGAAACATTGAAGATGACAAATAACTGAGTGAACTGCGTATATTTTCTGGTAGATGTTGCTTTGCTCATTTAGTTCCGTAAACTTAAACAGCCAAGAGTCCATGTGAATATATATGTAGCTGGAGCAACTTGGGCTCTGAGTGAACCGCAGCACATCACCATGTTACTCTTAGCAAGGTATTGAGAAGAATTAGTCCTAACCCTCGATCTCAAAAGGCAGTGTGGTGGTGACTCCTCTCAGATTGCAAAGCTGTTACTGATCTGCCTGTGCTTATCATTGTGTCTTCCCCCAGTTTCTATTCTGCCACTTTAAAAGTGTACTTTCATGGGATGTGAGTATCACAGGCAAAGCCATCTTGTGTTGTCCAGCCCTAACTGCCCTTGAACTGAGTGGCTTTCTCAACCATTTGAGTGTGTAGCTGAGAGTCAGCTACATTGCTGTGGATTTGGAGTTGCATGTAGGCCAGACCAGGTAAGGACAGCAGATCTCCCTCCATCGAGGACATTTATATACCAGCCAAATTGTGATGGTAAAGACATGATTTTGTGCCCATGGTGGGAGATGGTGCTGTAATTTGTAATGTTACTGATTTAGTCATCCACTGGAGCAGACCACATGCTGTGGTAACATGATGAAACAAAGATCATTTTGAAGATTAGGAGTTTGCAGGTTCATGTTCATCCCTTGTCCAACGTACTGAGGCAGATTATCTGGCCATTCATTTCAGTCCAGGTTGTGGGGCATTGTTGTTTTTTATTTGGCTTTTCTTTTCCTGCAATACAGCCGTTTCACTTCAACAGTGAACCACCTTGGGGTTTTCTGGATATTTGAAAGGTGCTATATTTGGGTGGCACAGTGGTTAGCACTGCTGCCTCACAGTGCCAGACCCGGGTTCAATTCCCGCCTCAGGCGCCTGACTGTGTGGAGTTTGCACGTTCTCCCCGTGTCAGCATGGGTTTCCTCCAGGTGCTCCGGTTTCCTCCCACAGTCCAAAGATGTGCAGGTCAGGTGAATTGGCCATGCTAAATTGCCCGTAGTGTTATGTAAGGGGTAAATGTAGGGGTATGGGTGGGTTGTGGGTCGGTGTGGACTTGTTGGGGCGAAGAGCCTGTTTCCACACTGTAATGTAATCTGTAATCTGTAAAGTCCTTTGTTCAGTGTTCCATTATGTAAGAAATGCAGAATGTGGAACAAAGAAATGTTCATTCTACAATAGTATAACAGGGTGAATCCCTCACGTTGTTAGGGACTTTTATTCTTGGGTTAGTGTACACTTGGAAGGAAAGGAATTGGTTAGCCCAGTGGGAAGGATTTGCGAAGCAGTGTGATGCCAATTGTGTGGGTTCAATTCCTGCATTGGCCGAGGTTACCATGAAGGACTCTCCTTTCCTTGCCGGAGGCCTGGTGAGCCTCTGGTTAAACCACCACCAGTGGTTTTTCTCTCTCTTTTCTCTCTGAGAGCAGTCCGATGCCCTGATAGGAGTATAGTGACACCTCCTTTACCTTTTGTTTGGAAGGGTGAAATCCTAGAAAGCTAATTGCATTGAAAGACTTAACAGACAATCAATTTTTCAATGTATAATTTCAGTTACATCACACTGTAAATTTTTGCTATAAATTCTGTGTTACGATCGAGCCCTCCACAATCACCTGATGAAGGAGCGTCACTCTGAAAGCTAGTGTGCTTCCAATTAAACCTGTTGGAATATAACCTGGTGTTGTGTGATTTTTAACTTTGTACATCCCAGTCCAACACCTGCATCTCCAAATCATGCATTGATATGTGTTTGTGTTATATTTTCTGAAAGAAATTGTAAAGCAATGAGTGTGTTTTGCAACTCAAGTACAGTCCATTCTTGTCATCTATAATGCAGTGATTGCATCTACCAAAATGGTTGAAAGTAAAAGTACTGACCAGTGGTTCAACGTTTTTTCTTTCAATTCATCGTAGTGATGTGTGAAGCCTGGAGTCAGGCATCTTCATTGATAGCTGTGCCAGCGATGGAATTATTTTTGTCTTCGGCACAAGCCCGCTCCTTATTTTTCTCGCTCGATCTCTGAATTATAGTGACTCCATATAACTTTTTTTGTAAGCAATTAATTCTTTAGTTACTCTGCTTCTGTCTTTATGCTGCCAAGAGCTGCTTGTGTTGGAATGAAAGCCAAGTAGAGCATATTTGAGTCATTTGTAGAATTATCCGCAATGTTATTTTTGGAACGGGAGGGACACTGCTTTCTAAATCTAGAAGGGGAAAAAAAAGATGTTATTGAAGATATCTTTGGAAATTCTTCACCACATCAATTAATTGATTTGGAGCCGTTGTACTTGACTTCAGGTTTGGACCTTCAAAATGACTTGCTGTGGAGAATAAGTTTTGAGAAATGTGGTTGGCCGCAAAACTGCAGAACAGAAGGTACAGCTGGACAATATCCTGTTGTTCTCTTACTGTTGGGAACAAGCAGAAATGCCCCTGATATATCTGTAGTCTCGCAATGTCTTGTACTGTCCTAACAAGGCACGCCAATACTCCTTTGTATCTATTTAAAAAGTGAATGTATTTTTCATTGGCAGTGGATCAATATGAATCCTTTGATAATCATTTCAGCTGATGACTTCAATATATTAATATTTTAAAGAACATATTTTCTATATAAGCACATTATTGGACCTATAGGCCTTCCCTATCTATTGATTGGAAGTTTTGGTGTCTAATGAATAAGCGTATTTACTGAGTAGAGTACAGCTTTGCCAATAGATAAGTTGATGCGTTTAATTGACCATTCTGTACTTTTATTACAGTACACAATTTCTGTCATTATTGTGACTGGTAGTGTGCTCATCCTCCATCCTAAGATGGATGCAACAATAGCCATTGACTAAGTTTTATTTTTAACTATTAGCACAAACCAGAGAAGGGAAACCAATGTGGTACTTCATTCAACAACATTTTAGTTTTTGTTTTTGACTCCATTCAGATTTGACCGATTACTTGCTTGAACAGCACAGTAGCTAAACACATACTGTACCCAAGATGCACTGCAGCAATTTCATCCCTTCCAAAAGCTACAGAGAGGTGTGGGGTCATCACTTGAGAGTTGCTCCCAACATCACCCACCTTGGTGTTGGCATTCCTTGGTTGGCACTGTGTTTAAATCCAGGATCTCCCCTGCCAACTGCCTTAGAGTTCCCCAGCCTGCAGCAGTTCGGGATGGTGGCTCACCACCATCTTAAGGGTGATTAGGGATAAGCAACAAATGTATGCCTTGCTCGTGACCATCTCATACCACGAAGGAAAAGTGTTCCAAATAGCGTAGCAGAAAATAATTTATTTCTAATTCCGTGTTGTCTTTTTTTTGTAAAATTAACTTTTACACGGCTACTGAAGAGCACTTCCAATAGTGACTTCTCTTCTTGAGTAAAGCTGTTCTAGCGATCAAAGTGGAAACTGCAATCTGTTTGACCTGCTTTCTAAGCTTTCCTGTTGATGGAGGAGGAAGAAGGTTGATCCTTTTGTTGTTCAGAGATATTTTCAAAACTTCCTATAAGGGAGCAGTGTGGCTTTTATCTGTCAGTCTTCTGTAAGTCTAAGCAAAGTTTCATATAAATGAATCATAGAACGCCTACAGTATGAAAAGAGGCCGTTCAGCCTGTTGGGTCCACACCGACCCTCCAAAGGGCATCTCATCCAGCCCCAGCCCCCACCCTAGCCCCAGAAACCCACATTAAACCTTGATCTTTTGCTTAGTTTGCCTCCACATTTATGATCTCTAAAGTTCTGAGTCACATTTTTCTGCTCTTCCAGTGCAAGTACTTTCATGAAAACAGCTCCCATTAAAGAGGGCTTGTTTGGTATTTCTGTTCATTTCAGTGTCACAGGAGAAGAGGTGGTTTCACTGGTCAGGGTCAGATTTCCATGGAGCTGAAAACACTTTGCAGACCCTTCAAAATGATGGGCAAAACCAAGGTATGGAAGTCCTGTTCAATTTCTGATGAAACAAACTTTATTTCAGCTTTGAGGAAGAGAGCTTATTTATGTGGGAGGAAGAACTGAACGTAATGCTGAATTCGAACAGGAAAGAAACACTGTTTTGGCTGTTGCAAAGGCAGTGGCCATCTTAAGTTGACAGTGTACACATGAGTACTCCTAAATAGTGTATAACATCTGTATAAATGATGCGATCTTAAGTCTTTTGTTTAAATGGCCTGTTCTTAAAGCTTACATAAAAATACTTTATAGCTGTCACGAAAGATATTTTGAAAAAAACATTCTTTTATTCTGCTTTTATTGTCCAGTTCTGGTCGCCCTGTTACAGGAAGGATATAATTAAGCTGAAGAGGGTTGAGAAGAGATTTACCAGGATGTTGCTCGGAATGGAAGGTTTGAGTTATAAGGAAATGCTGAATAGGCTGGGACTTTTTTCACTGGAGTGTAGGAGGTTGAGAGGCGACCTTATCAAAGTTTATGTTTAAAAACGTTGAGGGGTATAGATAACGTGAATAGCAAATGTCTTTTCCCTATGATGGAGGATCTCAAGACCAGGGGACATATTTTTAAGGTGAGAGGAGCAAGTTTAAAAAAAGACGTGGGCAACTTTTATACACAGACTGGTTTGTGTCTGGAATGACCTTCCAGAAGAACTGATGGATGCAGGTACAGTTACAACATTTAAAAGACATTTGGATAAGTACATGAATAAGAAATGTTTGGAGGGATATGGGCCAGGAGCAGGCAGGTGGGACAGTTTAGTTTGGGAAAATGATCAGCACGGACTGGTTGGACCAAAGAGTCTGTTTCCATGCTGTATGACTCTGACTCTATAACTCTTAAGTAGTTAGATAGAAAGTATTATCTGATTGGAAAGTTTCAATAGAGTTGTTTGTTAAAACCTCCACATTATTATGAATACTTGACTAAGTTTTAAAAACCACAATTATCTCTGACCTCACCATTTGACAATTTAAGTGGTCTACTTCAGGAGTAGCAAATGTTTGTTTGGAGAAGAGTTTAATTACTCCTACTTTTGTTAACACAGTAAAAGATTTGAATGGATTTTATGAATGGGAGTTATTTTTGCTGTGAGCGTGGGTTGCATTAGATGGTCTATGAGATCTTCTCAGAGTGGGTACTAGATGAGTAGATATAGTATGGTGGTGTCCTGGATGGTTGTCATGAGAATGATGGAGATGGGTGGGGGGATCATTGATTTGCAATGGAGGATATGAGGAATGACGTGGGTAAAAATGGATACTTGTGTTGGCAGGCAGGGTATAAGAGACCGTGAAGGGTAGGGTGATGAGAGAATAGTTGGGAACAAATGAGAAATGGATGACCTCCTGCAACTTCTAAAGTGTTGTATGATTCTCTTTATGATGATAGCTTCCTGGCAAACCTTCATTAAGGGCCAAGCCAACTCAAAAGCAGTACAACCATCTATATAGCCTCTCAGAGCCATTGTGTTGATAGTTCTTTTCCCTTGGGACACTAGAAACTTATCTCCATCAAAGTGAATATTTGGCTCAATAGTGGCTTAATGTTAGAATCTATTAGAGTCTAGCCGAACATAATCCCAAATTTAAGCTAATCCCATCTGCCTGCTCTTGGCATTTGTCTTGGACTACACATGTTTAAAAAACAATGTTGAAAGAAAGTATTGGCGAACAAGCAGGTAGCTTCAATAGAGCCAGTCGTCTGATAACTCCAGTGGAGAAACACTTGAATTTTTGAGTAATTCAATTGTGCAATAACTCTCAAGATACTACTTGTAATTCTGATATTTTTACCCTTTACTAAATATTTCACTGTACCCCTGGTTTGGATGAAGTTAGGACGCTTTTCCAAATAGTCTCCTCCAACTGCGTAAAAGATGAGATTTGCAAGTTGTTGGACTGAGGACTTTGAAGGCGAGAATACTGTCTGGTTCTTTGTTAAGAGTCTGCTCACTGCAGAGCAGTGGGGCGGACCTCTTCCCCAGATCATCTGGGATGGGAGACACCGCCGATCTGAGAACTCGTGAAGCTCATTTGGATTGTGCCCCTCAGGCAGAACCTCCGAGGTAGAGTTGCGCTATGTTCAGACAGACAAGCTGTTGCTGCCCTGCCATAAGGTTTGGAGTATTTGACAGCTGCATCAATTCATTCAAAGATCATAGCGTTTGCAGTGTTGAAACTATACTGCTGTTCCTTTCATTAACCTAAGGTTTTCGAGTTTTAAGATTTTACCGTAGGCTAATTCAGCAAGTTTCCCACCTATACTGGTCTGAATCATATTGTTTGGGACACAATTGGATTTAGGTATGGTTTGGACGATGCAGAATTTTCAACAGCATTATGATGTTTGGAATCCTGCTTCCCGAATACCATGATGGAAAAAAGGCAAATGTTGCAGAAGCTGAAATTCTGAAATAAAACCAGAAAATGCTGGTCAGTCTGCATTTGTGGAGTGAAACAGCATTAACATTGGCTGTGTTTGCTGCTACTCTGACTGCAAGGAACATGTTCACAGTCCATGCAGTCACAATGCCTGTGACACCACGTCCTGTGATGCAGCAGGACCAGTGTGATCGCTTTGTTCTGAATCTTTCCAGGTTGATACACTTTCATTAGAATTGTAAAGGCACTTATTTTAAAGACATCGAAAGGCAGGTAAATGTTAAAGGGTGAAGAAGCAAAAGGCAGGAATTCTGATAAGGGAGATGTTGGGATGTAGGCTGGACCAGCATTTATTGCCAGTCTTTAAGGGTTATGTCTGCAGTAAATGCTGTTGGTTGTGAATCTTATCAGATCGAATGGATCAGTTGGAGAGAGTGTTCGAAGCAATGAGGAATTTGCAAGAGCAACAGTATGTGATGGATGGCAGTTATAGGAAGGGGGAAATGTCTCAGATACAGTCACATAGATAGGTTAACTCCAGGAAAGGTTAGAGAGGTAGGCAGCTAGTGCAGGTGTGTTCTGTGGCTATACCCATTTCAAACTTGGAAAATGTAGGGGGTGATGGATTCTCAGGGAAACGTAGCACGAACAGCCAAGTTTCTGGTATGGAGACTGGCTCTAAAGCAACAAGAGGTACGTCGGGTTCCAAGAGATCAATGGTGTTAGGGGATTCTGTAGTCCGAGGTACAGACAGACATTTCTGTGGCCAGCAGCGAAAAATCAGACTGATATGTTGCTTTCCTGGTACCAGGATCAAGGACGTCTCAGAGAGGGTGCAGAATGTTCCCAAGGGGGAGTGGGGGCAGCAAGATGTCATTGTCCACATTGGAACCAATGACATAGGAGGGAAAAGGTTGAGATTCTGAAGGGAGGTTACAAAGAGTTAGGCAGGAATTTAAAAAGGAGGTCCTCGAGTAGTAATATCTGGATTACTTCCGGTGCTACGAGCTCGTGAGGGCAGGAATAGGAGGCGAGAGCAGATGAATGTATGGCTGAGGAGCTGGTGTATGGGAGAAGGATTCACATTTTTGGATCATTGGAATCTTTTTGGGGTAGAAGTGACCTGTACAAGAAGGATGGATTGCACCTAAATTGGAAGGGGACTAATATACTGGCAGGGAGATTTGCTAGAGCTGCTCAGGAGGATTTAAACTAGTAAGGTGCGGGGGGGGAGGTGGGACCCAGGGAGATAATGAGGAAAGAGATCAATCTGAGACTGGTACAGTTGAGAACAGAAGTGAGTCAAACAGTCAGGGCAGGCAGGGACAAGGTAGGACTAATAAATTAGACTGCATTTATTTCAATGCAAGGGGCCTAACAGGGAAGGCAGATGAACTCTTGGCATGGTTAGGAACATGGGACTGGGATATCATAGCAATTACAGAAACATGGCTCAGCGATGGGCAGGACCAGCAGCTTAATGTTCCAGGATACAAATGCTACAGGAAGGATAGAAAGGGAGGCAAGAGAGGAGGGGGAGTGGCATTTTTGACAAGGGATAGCATTACAGCTGTACTGAGGGAGGATATTCCTGGAAATACATCCAGGGAAGTTATTTGGATGGAACTGAAAAATAAGAAAGGGATGATAACCTTATTGGGATTGCATTATAGACCTCGTAATAGTCAGAGGGAAATTGAGAAACAAACTTATAAGGAGATTTCAGCTATCTGTAAGAATCATAGGGTGGTTATGGTAGGGGATTTTAACTTTCCAAACATAGACTGGGACTGCCATAGTGTTAAGGGTTTAGATGGAGAGGAATTTCTTAAGTGCGTACAAGACAATTTTCTGATTCAGTATGTGGATGTACCTACTAGAGAAGGTGCAAAACTTGACCTACCTTTGGGAAATAAGGCAGGGCAGGTGTCAATGGGGGAGCACTTTGGGACCAGCGACCATAATTTTATTAGATTTAAAATAATAATGGAAAAGGATAGACCAGATCTAAAAGTTAAAGTTCTAAATTGGAGAAAGGCTAATTTTGACGGTATTAGGCAAGAACTTTTGAAAGCTGATTGGGGGCAGATGTTCGCAGGTAAAGGGACGGCTGGAAAATGGGAAGCCTTCAGAAACAAGATAACGAGAATCCAGAGAAAGTATATACCTGTTAGGGTGAAAGGGAAGGCTGGTAGGTATAGGGAATGCTGGATGACTAAAGAAATTGAGGGTTTGGTTAAGAAAAAGAAGGAAGTATATGTCAGATGTAGATAGGATAGATTGAGTGAATCATTAGAAGAGTATAAAGGAAGTAGGAGTATACTTAAGAGGGAAAACAGGAGGGCAAAAAGGGGACATGAGATAGCTTTGGCAAATAGAATTAAAGAGAATCCAAAGGGTTTTTACATCGTGGGCAGCACGGTGGCACAGTGGTTAGCACTGCTGCCTCACAGCGCCAAAGACCCGGGTTCAATTCTCGCCTCAGGCGACTGACTGTGTGGAGTTTGCACGTTCTCCCCGTGTCTGCGTGGGCTTCCTCCCACAGTCACAAAAGATGTGCAGGTCAGGTGAATTGGCCATGCTAAATTGCCCGTAGTGTTATGTAAGGGGTAAATGTAGGGGTATGGGTGGGTTGCGCTTAGGCGGGTCGGTGTGGACTTGTTGGGCCGAAGGGCCTGTTTCAACACTGTAATGTAATGTAATGTAAATACATTCAGGACAAAAGGGTAACTTGGGAGAGAATAGGGCCCCTCAAAGATCAGCAAGGCGGCCTTTGTGTGAAGCCACAGAAAATGGGGGAGATACTAAACGAGTATTTTGCATCACTATTTACTGTGGAAAAGGAAATGGAAGATATAGACTGTAGGGAAATAGATGGTGACACCTTGAAAAATGTCCAGATTACAGAGGAGGAAGTGCTGGATGTCTTGAAATGCATAAAAGTGGATAAATCCCCAGGACCTGATCAGGTGTAGCCTAGAACTCTGTGGGAAGCTAGAGAAATAATTGCTGGGCCTCTTGCTGAGATATTTGTATCATCGATAGTCACAGGTGAGGTTCCGGAATACTGGAAGTTGGCTAACATGGTGCCACTGTTTAAGAAGGGTGGTAAAGACAAGCCAGGGAACTATAGACCAATGAGCCTGACATTGGTGGTGGGCAAGTTGTTGGAGGGAATCCTGAGGGACAGGATGTACATGCCTTTGGAAAGGCAAGGACTAATTAGGGATAGTCAACATGGCTTTGTGCGTGGGAAATCATGTCTCACAAACTTGATTGAGTTTTTTGAAGAAGTAACAAAGTGGATTGATGAGGGCAGAGCAGTAGATGTGATCCACATGGACTTCAGTAAGGCGTTCGACAAGGTTCCCCATGGGAGACTGGTTAGCAAGGTTAGATCTCACGGAATAGAGGGAGAACTAGCCATTTGGACACAGAACTGGCTCAAAGGTAGAAGATAGAAGGTGGTGGTGGAGGGTTGTTTTTCAGACTGGAGGCCTGTGACCAGTGGAGTGCCACAAGGATCGGTGCTGGGTTCTCTACTTTTTGTCATTTACATAAATGATTTGGATGCAAGGATAAGAGGTACAGTTAGTAAGTTTGCAGATGACACCAAAATTGGAGGTGTAGTGGACAGCGAAGAGGGTTACCTCAGATTACAACAGGATCTTGACCAGATGGGCCAATGGGCTGAGGAGTGGCAGATGGAGTTTAATTCAGTTGAATGCGAGGTGCTGCATTTTGGGAAAGCAAATCTTAGCAGAACTTATACAGTTAATGGTAAAGTCCCAGGGCGTGTTGCTGAACAAAGAGACCTTGGAGTGCAGGTTCATAACTCCTTGAAAATGGAGTCACAGGTGAATAGGATAGTGATGAAGACGTTTGGTATGCTTTCCTTTATTGGTCAGAGTATTGCGTATAGGAGTTGGGAGGTCATGTTGCGGCTGTACAGGACATTGGTTAGGCCACTGTTGGAATATTGCATGAAATTCTGATCTCCTTCCTATCGGAAAGATGTTGTGAAACTTGACAGGGTTTAGAAAAGATTTACAAGGATGTTTCCAATGGTGGAGGCTAATACAATTGCAACGTTTAAGAGGCCTTTGAATAGGTATATGAATAAGAAGGGTTTGGAAGGATATGGCAGGTGGGACTAGATTGGGTTGGGATATCTGGTTGGCATGGACGGGTTGGACCGAAGGGTCTGTTTCCATTCTGTGCATCTCTATGACTCTGAGTTGCTCTTGAGAAGGTGGTGAAGAGCTGCCTTCTTGAACTGCTGCAGTCCACCTGCTGTGGGTTGACCCATAATACATTAAGGGAGGGAATTCCAGTGTTTTGATCCAGTGACAGTGAAGAAATGGTGAGTGGCTTGGAGGGGAACCTCCAATTGGTGGTGCTCCTATGTATCTGCTGCCCTTGTCCTTCTAGATGGTGGGCGAGGGTTTGAAAGGTGTGGTCTGAGGATCTTGGGTGAATTTCTGCAGTGCATCTCGTAGATAGTACATACTGCCTTTACTGAACTTTGGAGGTGGAGGGAGTGGACGTTTGTGGATGTAGCGCCAATCAAGCGGGCTGCTTTGTCCTTGACGGTATCAAGCTACTTGAGTGTTGTTGGAGCTGCCCCCACCCAGGCAAGTGGGGAGTATTCCATCACACTCTGACCAGTGCCTTGTAGATGATGGACAGGCTTTGGGAGTCAGGAGGTGAGTTACTCGCTGCAGGATTCCTACCCTCTGATCAATAATAAAAAGGAGGTTGCAAAAGCTTGCCAGAAAGACGGCAGTAGGACAAACAAAGAAACAAAATTAGGGTCTAGAGGTGTTAATATCCACAATGGAATCATTACTAGACTCGGTTATAAAACAAAATTGATGTATTGTTTGTGATTAGTTAAAAATCACACAACACCAGGTTATAGTCCAACAGGTTTAATTGGAAGCACACTAGCTTTCGGAGCGACGCTCCTTCATCAGGTGATAGTGTTCACATTTTTATGATTAGGAATTGTTGAACCCGGTGTTGAGTTTGGACGTTTGTAAAGCCAAACTGAAAGAAATATTTTAGTTCTTCCAGCTTCCATTGCACTTTGGAATAGAATCATAGAACCTTACAGTGAATATAGAAGAGACCATTTGGTCCATCACGTCTGCAGTGAAAAAAACATCTCTATGGCAACACATGTCTCACTTTCCAGCACTTGGCCCATGGTCCTGAATGTTATGTTGTACTGCTCTAGTTACTTTTTACGAAGGTTCTGGAGTTTCTCGACTCAACTACCCTCCCAGGTACAACATTCCAAATTCTAATCACCCTCTGGGTGCAAAAATATTTGCTGAAATCCCTTCTAAACTTTCACCTTAAAATTATTGACCCTTCAACAGCTGCTTCCTATCCACCCTATCCATGCCAGTCATAATCTGGTTCAATCAGGTTTCCCTCAGCCTTTTCTGCTAAAAAGACAAAACCTGAGCTTATACTGCCTCTCTTCAAAGCTGAAATGCTCCATCCCAGGCAGCGTCCTGGTGAATCTCCTCTGCACCCTCTTCCAGTGCAATCACTTCGTTCCTACAGTGTGTGACCAGAACTGCACACAGTACTCCAGCTGTGGCCTAGCCAATGTCTTGTACAACTCCAACATAACCTCTCTGATCTTTTATCTATGGTGAGGCGTGTGGACAAAAGCTGCAGGGGAGTTGAGTGGAAAATCTCTTCCACATGGTGAGTGGCTATGAGTTGGAGTTGTGGTAAAAGCACAGAGGATCCATGATGGAGAAGGAAAACAAGCTTAGAGGGATACAGGGATTGAGCTCAGGGTAAAGGACTGACTGCATTGCTGCACAGACATCCCTTCAGAGACAGAGACGTCTCCAACCCTGGAGAAGACAGAGGGTAGAGATGTCAGGGAGGATTTCCCACAGGAGCTTTGGTACCCCCAAACATCAGAGTCAAATGGAGGTCAGTCGTGGGGTGTAAATTTCCCCTGAATTAACCCACTGATAGCCAGCTGGTACTGTAGGATCAGCCAACTGCTGAAATCAAGATAAAAGAGAGAGAGAGGATCACACACACACACACACACCTTCAACTCTTTTAATTTCAAACACTACAGGTGCTACAGTGGGGGCCCCAGCACAGGGCAACCTGCATTTGCAGCTGGGGCCCAGCAGTTGGAAAGGATCTGCCTGCCTAGTTCACCTGTACCAGTCTGTTATCAGGTGCCCCATCTATCCCAGGCCTCAATTTCTCTTTTGTGCCAGCTCAATGCAGCTACCAACTCCTCAATATTTGAAAAGTCGTACCTTCTTCATTGTTCAATACTTTGTGATATAAGGGAGGTAAAAACAATGACTGCAGATGCTGGAAACCAGATTCTGGATTAGTGGTGCTGGAAGAGCACAGCAATTCAGGCAGCATCCGAGGACAGGCAAAATCGACGTTTCTGGCAAAAGCCCTTCATCAGGAATAAAGGCAGAGAGCCTGAAGCATGGAGAGATAAGCTAGAGGAGGGTGGGGGTGGGGAGAGAGTAGCATAGAGTACAATAGGTAGGTGGGGAAGGAGATGAAGGTGATAGGTCAGGGAAGAGAGGGTGCAGTGGATAGGTGGAAAAGGAGCTGGGCAGGTCGGACAAGTCCGGACAGGTCGAGTTACTGGAGGTTAGAAACTAGGATGAGGTGGGGGAAGGGGAAATGAGGAAACTGTTGAAATCCACATTGATGCCCTGGGGTTGAAGTGTTCCGAGGTGGAAGATGAGGCGTTCTTCCTCCAGGCGTCTGGTGGTGAGGGAGCGGCGGTGGAGGAGGCCCAGCACCTCCATATCCTCGGCAGAGTGGGAGGGGGAGTTGAAATGTTGAGCCACTGGGCGATTTGGTTGATTGATGCGGGTGTCTCTGAGATGTTCCCTAAAGCGCTCTGCTAGGAGGCGTCCAGTCTCCCCAATGTAGAGGAGACCGCATCGGGAGCAACGGATACAATAGATGATATTAGTGGATGTGCAGGTAAAACTTTGATGGATGTGGAAGGCTCCTTTAGGGCCTTGGATGGAGGTGAGGGAGGAGGTGTGGGCACAGGTTTTACAGTTCCTGCGGTGGTAGGGGAAAGTGCCAGGATGGGAGGGTGGGTCGTAGGGGGGCGTGGACCTGACCAGGTAGTCACGGAGGGAACGGTCTTTGCGGAAGGCGGAGAGGGGTGGGGAGGGAAATATATCCCTGGTGGTGGGGTCTGTTTGGAGGTGGCGGAAATGTCGGCGGATGATTTGGTTTATGTGAAGGTTGGTAGGGTGGAAGGTGAGCACCAGGGGCGTTCTGTCCTTGTTGCGGTTGGAGGGGTTGGGTCTGAGGGCGGAGGTGCGGGATGTGGATGAGATGCGTTGGAGGGCATCTTTAACCACGTGGGAAGGGAAATTGCTGTCTCTAAAGAAGGAGGCCATCTGGTGTGTTCTATGGTGGAACCGCTCCTCCTGGGAGCAGATACGGCGGAGGCGGAGGAATTGGGAATACGGGATGGCATTTTTGCAAGAGGTAGGGTGGGAAGAGGTGTAATTCCCACTGGTTCTGCCAGTGATGCTCACATCCTCATGTGTAGATGAGATTACCTGGCTGTCAAATTTATCCTGACACATTGCTACTTTGTTTTAAGACTCCACGCAGTCATAGAAAAGAACTGTGGAGATCTGAAACAAGCAGAAGCAGAAATTGCGAGAGAAACTCGCAGGTTGGGCAGCAACTGTGGAGAGAAAACAAAGTTAATGCTTGGAATCCAGTGACACTTCTTGTGAAGATGAGACTTGAAACATTAGCTTTGCATTGATGATACATTAATTTTGCACAAGGCTGGCTCACACCAGTTGAAAGCAACAGTGGTGGACAGGCTGCACTTGTTCAAAAACCTCGTTCCCCTGTCTCTTAGACACTGTACATGACAGCCCAGAGTTTAAAAACCTGTACATTTGCCAGGATTAAAAGATGGATTGATGTTTTAACTAGCCTTGAAGCAAAGTGATTTATTTTTCAGCAAGAGTTGTTTCGAAGGTTGTTCTTCTCAAGTTAAGTATCTGTTTGACCTCAGCAGTTGAGAGTGATCTCAGCTGGGGGTTAACTGAAAGTGGGAGCGCTGCACACAAAAAAAATGAAACATCAATCTAGAATGGGGGAGCATTGGAGGAAGGTTGACAGCTAAATTAGACCATCAGTTGTGCTTTACACCGTTAAGTCATTATGAACCACTGATTACCACCAAGAATTATCGGGGAGCCGTTGTCATATTCAGTCAGGCTGCAGTTGATGAATATTGTAGAAATCGTGAGAAATGTGAATTTATTTATTTATCTTTCTGCCCACGGGGATCTTAAATTAAGTTTTTAGGGTTAGACAAAGTTCTTAAGTGTGCGTTTGTTAAATGTCTTTGGTTTGACTTCAACGCAATAATGTCTTGTTCTATTTTAAGTGCACACGAAAATATAATTTGAGAACTGTTGAGCTATTGAGGGAGGGAGTGCTATGCTCTGGGTGTTATTGATAGTAACAGCGTGTCAGAAATAAGGCCGATCAAAAGCAGTAACTGACTTTTCTCCTGTTAATGTTAACAGCTCGTTAAAGGTTTGGTATATGACAGAAATGAAGATTTTCCTCCAGGATTGTGTAAACGTCTTTGATTGAATTTACTATTGTCACATGTATCTGGGTACAGTGAAAAGTTTTGTTTTGTGTGCAGTACAGGCAGATCGTACCATCCAAAGATCATCGTGATGGAATAGAGCGAGGTATACAAAGTTACGGCTTCAGAGAAGGTGCACAAAAAGCAAGATCAACATTAGATTTGAAATTTGAGAGCTCCATTCAGATATAATAACAGTGGGGAAGAAGCTGTTCTTGAACCTGTTGGTACGTGTGTTTAAGCTTTTGTATCTTCTGCCTGATGGAAGAGGTTGGAAGAGATTATAGCCAGGGTGGGAGGTGTCTTTGATGTTGGCTGCCTTCCCGAGGCAGTGAGACGTGTAGATAGAGGTCACGGATGGAAGGTTGGCTTATGTGACAGTCTGAGCTGGGTTCACACCTCACTGTAGTTTCTTATGGCCCTGGGACGAGCAGTTGCCTTACCAAACCATAACGCATCCAGATGGAGCTGCATCTTTAAAAGTTGATGAGGGTCCTTATGGACATGCTGAATTTCCTTAAATAGTGTGCTTGGTGTAAAGATAACAATCTCTCCCTCAACCTCAGCAAAACTAAAGAGCTGATCATTGACTTCAGGAAGCAAGGAGGAGGACATGCCCTTATTTAGATCAATGGAGCTGAGATGGAGATGTTTGAGAGCGTCAAGTTCCTAAGAGTAATTATAACCAACATGGAACATAAAACAGTACAGCACAGTACAGGGCCTTCAGTCCTTGATGTTGTGCCGACCTTTTATCCTACTCTAAGATCAAACTAACCTACATGCCCTTCATTTTACCATCGTCCATGTGCCTACCCAAGAGTCACTTAGATGTCTTTAATGTATCTGACTCTACTCCCACTGCTGGCAGCGCATTCCACGCACCCAACTCTGGAGCGAGTGCCCTGGAAGTTCTCATTTACTTCTTGGGATGGCAGGGCTGATTTATAGGAGTTGGCTCCACCATCAGAGGCACGTATGGAGGCAGCCACAGGGAGGTAGATCTGAAGTAGTCTGTGCAAAAGGTTGGCAGATCGACATTTCAGGCAAAAGCCCTTCAAGGCTTTTGCCCGAAACGTCGATTTTCCTGCTCTTCGGAGGCTGCCTGACCTGCTGTATTTTTCCAGCACCACACTCCTGACTGTAATCTCCAGCACCTGCAGTACTCCCTTTCACCCTGTGTAAAAGGCTGGCCCCACTGCTTCAAAACTTGTAGGAAAAATAATTAAGCATTAAAAATGCTCTCTAGCTTTAGACCCTCTATAGACACTCCACAGCACTTATGCCCCCCTCCTATGCTGTATATCTTGACAGCTAACATAAGCACTGTGGACTTTTACATCCCCTATGCCAACTTGCCGCCATTTGCCCTTCCACCTGACACGACAATAAGAACCTGCCCTTGAATGGCAAGTAGCTACTAAAATAGATTTCTATGTCTGGTAGGTATTCTATATCTAAATGTGCAGGAAGATTCTATTCTCTTAATTTGTCCTTTTGTACTTGTGACCATAAGAATGGCACTTGCCATTCAAGGGCAGATTTTTTCTTATCAATTTACCAAATCAGAATCTTTTGTCATTTTTGAGCATCTTGGTGAGATTGTCTCATAGTCTTCATTGCTGTAATCAAAAGGACCCAAATTTCTCCAGTCTCTCTTCACAAACTAGACCCAGCCTCCGTATATAAAGTCAATGAGTTACCTTTGCACCAATCCCACTATAATAAAACAATAAAAATCTGAAAGAACGGCAGACGTTGGAGACAAAAGCAGCAACTGCTGGAAAAGCTCAGCAATTGTGGAGAGAAATCAATGAGGACATTCTGAGGAAGGGTCACTGGACCTGAACCGCTAACTCTGATTTCTGTCTGCACAGATGCTGCCTGAACTGCTGAACTTTTCCAGCAATTTCTGTTTTTGTTGTTGACGGTGAAACAAATATCTGCGGATGCTGGAGATCTGAAGCAAATGTAAAAACAAATTGAGAGAAACTCAGCAGGTCTGGCAGCATCTGTGAAGAGAGAAATCAGAGTTACTATATTGAGTCCAGTGATACTTCTTCAGAACATGGTACCATGTTCCTTCAGAATGTGCATTTATAGCAAATGAAATTTTCTCCAGTATCTAGCGGGGTGGCACGATGGCTCAGTGGTGGGCACTGCTACCTCACAGTGCCAGGGACCTGGGTTCGATTCCACCCTCAGGTGACTATGTGGAGTTTGACTGTTTGCATGTGTTTCCTCTGGGTGCTCTGGATTCCTCCCACAGTCCAAAGGCGTGCAGATTAGGTGGATTAGCCATGGGAAATGCAGGGTTACAGGGATTGGGTGGGTCTGAATGGGATGCTGTTCAGAGGGTCGGTTTGGACTTGATGGGCTAAGTGACCTGCTTCCACACTGCAGGGTCTATTATAGATGGTGTTGAAGCACTAAGCAATCAAAAAGTTCTCTTGGGAGACCAGCACCTCAAATGGTTATGAAATCATTTAGGAGTTGGGTTTCATTTGAGGTAAGGGATTGGGCTGCAGAGGTATAACACCATGACTGCACATTAGTCCACCTGTATCTTTTTTTGAGGGACAGATGTTTCAAACTGGATTGGATCTTGCTATTCAGTGATTAGCAAGCACTATTATGGCTACATATAACAATATCATTTTTAATAACATGGTTATTTTTTGATGGGTCTTTCCAGCAGCAATAATTATCCTCCACTCCATTTGGAACTTGTGGTAAATTAAGTATTTGAGCGTGATTGACAGTTATTAGTTCAGCCTTTTGCTTTCATAGGGCTATTTTTAACATCAAAGCAACACAGAGTGGAATAGAAAACAGAGACATGGTTTTTGTGCTAGAATGGAATTTCCTGCAGAAGAAACAAAGTCTTTAGAGAATGATGGATACCTGGGAGTGATTACGAGGCAGTAATCTAATCAACTGGCCTTAAATTGCATCATGAATCACAAGAGGTCTCAATCACTCCCCATCTGTGTAGCAGCTTACAGTTAGAACATAGAACATAGAACTTTGGCCCACGATGTTATACCGAATATGACGCCAAATTAAACTAATCTTTTCTGCCTGCCCTTAGTCCACATCCCTCACTCCTTGCATGTTCATGTGCTTATCCAAAAGTCCCTTAAATGCCACTATCATATCTACCTCCCCCACCATCCCTGGCAGCGTGTTCCAGATTCCTACCAGACTCTGTGTAAAGAGCTTGCCCCTCATATCTCCTTTTGAACTTGCCCCCCTCACCTTAAACGCATGCCCTCTAGTATTAGACATTTCAACTCTGGGAAAGTGATTCTGACCGTCAACCCTATTTATGCATCTCATCATTTTACAGACTTCCCTCAGCCTCTGCTCCAGAGAAAACAACTTGAGTTTTTCTCGTCTCTCCTTATAGCTCAGACTCTGTAATCCAGGCAGCATCCTGGTGAACCTCTTCTGCATTCTCTGCAAAGCCTCCACATCCTTCCTGTAATTGACTCAGAATTGAATGTAATACTCTAAATATGGCCGAACCAAACTCTTACAAAGCTGCAATATGACATCTTGGCTCGTGTGCTGAATTCTCCAACCAATAAAGGTAAGCATACCACACATCTTCTTTACCACCCTAAATAATTGTGTGGCCACTTTCAGAACGCCATGGACTTGAATCCCAAAATCCCTCTGTACATCAATGCTGTTCAGGGTCCTGCCATTAACTATACTTTTGCTTAACATTTGACCTCCCAAATGCAGAACTTCACACTTAGCCAAATTAAACTCCATCTGCGATTTCTCAGCCCATTTCTACAACTGATCTTTGTCCTTTGACAATCTTTTACACTATCCACAACTCCACCAATCTTTGTATCTTCTGTAAATTTACTACCCCAGCCATCTCCATTTTTATTCCAAGTCATTTATATATATATATCACAAACAGCAGAGGTCTCAGTATGGATCCCTGCAGAACACTAGTCACGAGGTTCTGGTCAGGAAACATCCTTCCACCAATACCCTGTCTTCTGTGGGCAAGCCAGTTCTGAATCCAAGTGGCCGAGTCACTGTGGATCCCATGCATCTTAATCTTCCGGATGAGCATACCTTCCGGATGAGCATCCTGCTCTACTCTCATCGATCACCGTCATCACCTCCTCAAAAAATTCCCTCCAAACTTGAAATCTCTCTTCCCTATCCGGTATTTATATGACTGAGCCCCTCTCTCTGCCAATATGACCTTCACCTCTGCAGCTTGTCATCTAGAGCAACATCCTCATTCCCCTCTGACCATTCTGTCTTGGGTTCCCTCAGAACCTCAGAATGTAATGGAGCAGGAGGAAGCCAGTCAGTCCATTGTGTCTGTGCAGGTTCTTCCAATGAAATGGCCGCCTAGTGCCACTCCCTAAACCCTAACCCCGAACATGTTCTTCCTCCTCACCTATTCCCTTCCAAATGAGCTTCCACACTGGAATTCTGCACACTGTCCTGATGCTCTGAACAAAGGAGTGTGATAGCTAACCCTCCTCCGTCCCCTCCACCCCACCCATCAGACATGTTTAGTTGGTACCACAGTTCACATCTGGAGGTCATGGGATCAAGCTTCACTCCAGACACTTGAGCAGAAACATTCAGACTGACAATCTGGTTATCATTTTATCAATGTTTGTTTGATCTTCTGATCTATATGTTGGCTTCCACATCTACAGCATTAAAGTATTTCTTTAGCTGTAAAATGCCATTGAGTATCCAAAGGGTTTGAAAGGCACTATATAAATGCAAGTCTTTCCTTTTTGTTTGTTGCGACCCCTGATTTATACATTGATGTGGGGATACCTCAAACCCTTGCTGATTTTCTCCTTTTTAGAATCCCTACTGTGTGGAAACAGGCCATTTGGCCCATCGAGTCCACAGCGACCCTCTGAAGAGCATCCCACCCAGATCCACTCCATCCCAGCAACCCTGCATCACTCATGGCTAAGCCACCTTGCCTGCATACCCCTGAACACTCTGGGTAATTTAGCATGGTCAGTCCACCTAATCAGCACATCTTTGAACTGTGGGAGGAAACCAGAATCACCTGGAGGAAACTCTCACAGACACAGGGAGAATGTGTAAACTCCAAACAGAGAGTCACCTGAGGGTCCCTGGCATTGTGAGGCAACAGTGCTAATCTCTGAGCCACATACCGCCCTGTTTATCTTGAGTGTTTTGGCTATCTGCTTTCCATGTCCTTTCCTCTGTGTGTTTTTATTTCTCTCTGCATCTTTCAGCTATTCCTGTATCCCAAAAAAGTTCTCAGATTTTTCTATGTTGTTCAACTCTTCTGCCTAGCTGAATAAACCCTATTCACGTGAGCTGCCTTGTTGTGATGAAAACCAACATAACTCTTGACCTTCTCTTGCTTTACTTCGTCATCTCCCTTTCAGTCCCTGAAAGAGGTTTGCTCATCTTTCAATTTGAGGTTCTAATCAAAAGTCCAAGACCAAAATGTTGTCTGTCTTCAGATGCTGACAAATCTGCATCACTCCAGTGTTTTTCCCCTGTGTTTACTACTGCGCTATAATTACTGCTTCCAAAACCACTTCAGTGCAGCTCGGCCCTGGATCTCTAATTAACCAGGAGTTGAGAAAAAAAAAGACAAGAAGGGTTCCTTGAGAGATTATTTTCCAGTCAGTAAATATTTGGGGAATATAGCACAACTTGGCAGTAAACACTTAAATTAAGTGCAAGTGTTGATTATTATATTGGGATTATGTCACACAACATCAGCAAAAAACTGTTTGCCGCCTGAATTCTTCGATTTGTTGAGCTCCAATGACCCACAACAGAAACAGGCAATTAAGCGGCAAAGTTGGCATCTACCTGGCAATGTGGAAAATTGCCCAGGTATATTCTGTCCAAAACGAAAAGGGAGGATAAGCATGTCTGTCGGCTTACTTTCTGTCAGAGTGTTGGAAGGGGTGGGTCCACAGTGCAGCACTTGCTCGGCAGTAACCTGCTCTTTCTGGGCTCTGCGAGATGCCAGACTTCATTACAGCCTTGAACCAAATGTGAGTGAAAGGGCTGAACTCCTTGGCTGAGGGGAGACTGCCTGCCCTTGACGTCAAGACTGCAGTTGACTGAGTGTGATACCAATGAGCCCCAGCAAAACTGGAGTAATTGGAAATTGATTTGGGGTGGGGTGGGGGGGGGGGTGCGCGGGGGGGAAACACAGTCTGCTCATTCAAGTCATAGCTAGTGCAAGGGAAGATGATCTCTGCAGGAGTTCCTCAGGGTAGTGTCCCAGGCTTCAGGTGCTTCACCAATGACCTTTCCTTCATCATAAGGTCAGACATTGGAATACTCACTGATGACCAGTATCATTCACCATTCCTTAAAAATTTGTCCACCTACAACAAAACCTGGACAATGTTCAAACTCGGGACTGATGACTGGTGTGTAACTTTTGTCCTACGCTAGTGCCAGGCAACGACCACCCCAGCAATATGAAATCTAATCATCGTCCCTTGACATTCAATTGCATTACCACTGCTGAATCCTGACTGTCAACATCTTGGGGAAAAATGTTGATCAGAAACTGAACCGGACCAGTCGTATTCGAATGGGTCCAAGAGCAGTTCAAAATCTGGCAAATCTATTGTGTGGAATTCACCTCTTCACTTCCCAAAGTCTGTCTACCATCTACAAAGCCCACGTCGGGCGGTGTCGTACAATACTCCCCACTTGCCTGGATGGGTGTAGATCGAATTTCTTTGAAGTAAAAAATTGTTAACGTCAAGACAAAACAGCCCAGTTGGCACCATATCCATCGCCATTAATTTCCACTCCCTTCATCACCAACACATAGGGGTGGCAAGATCTCATTAATGGGCGAAATAGTCTCCAGAGACAAAATGGTCTACTCCTATTCGAAGGATCAGCAGTGCTGCTCCAATAGTTCCTTCTATATCCACAACTACTACCTTTTAGACGGACAATGCAGAAGGTAGAGTCGTAGAGCTGTACAACATGGAAACAGAACCTTCAGTACAACTCACTCATGCCGACCAGATATCCTATATTAATCTAGTCTCAATTGCCAGCATTTGGCCCATATCCCTGTAAATGCTTCCTAACCATATACCCATCCAGATGACTTTTAAATGTTGTCGTTGTACCAGCCTCCACCATTTCCTCTTTCAGCTCATTCCATTCATGCACCACCCTCTGCGTGAAAAATTTGCCCCTTTGCTCCCTTTTAAATCTTTACCCTCTCGCCTTAAACCTCTAAGCTCTAATTTTGGACTCCCCGGTTAGGAAAAGACCTTGACTATTCACCCTATCCATGGCCCTCATGATTTTATAAATCTCTATAAGCTCACCCCTCAGCCCCAGATGCTCCGGGGAAAACAGCCCCAGCCTATTCAGCCTCTCCCTACAGTTTAAACCCTCCAACCCTGGCAACATCCTTGTAAATGTTTTCTGAATCCTTTCAAGTTTCACAACATCTTCCCCGTAGCAGGGAGACCTGAATTGAAAGCAGTACTCCAAAAGTGGCCTAACGAATGTCCTATACGGCTCCAACATGACCTCCCAACTCCTGTCCTCAAAGCACTGGCCAATACACGGGAACACCATCACCTGCAAGCTCCACTCCAAGCTACTCATTATCCTGACTTGGAACTATATCTCAGTTCCCTCATTGTCATTGGGTCAAAATCCTAGAACTCCCTCCCTAACAGTGTGACAGCTATGATCACATGAGGCAGCTCCCCACCACCTTCTCAACAGCAATGAGGTGTGGACAATAAATATTGTCAGAAACTTTCACATCTTATAATTTTTTTTTAAAAAGGTTAAGCCAAATTGTTTTGTGCCTGCATTTCTGCAGCACACAAGTGCCCTCCCAAACTCTTCATTTTATCCTAACACCTGTATTCAGTCCTCCTTCATGTACCTACTTAGTTGAAAACTGTTCCACTGACGCCAAAACCTGCAAGTTCCACTCCAAGCCGCTCACCATGAATTGGAAATATATTGCTGTTCCTTCATTGTCACTGGGTCAAATTCCTCGAACTGAATACAGTTTGTGATGTACTGGATTGCAAATTTCATTTTTAATTTTCAAAAACTGGAGTAAAGGTTTGAGATCCAATGCAGTTTTTCTGCCTGTGCTGGTATTGACGTAGTCAGTCCGCTGCAAATGCACATCACCCATTGAAAAGCCACTGAATTACTCCGACATTCTGGCAGTAAGTATAGAACTTTGCCACTGACACAGAACACTCAAAGTTTTAGGCTAATGTCTATAATGTTGTAGCTTCGCAGTTAATGCTGCTGCAAAATGAGCTTTGTGAGATTTAATCTATTTTCTGAGCTTTATTGCTCGGGTCGGTGTTTTTTTTTTGGAGAGTATAGTGAATTACAGAAAAATTGGCTCTTCAATGCTTATTATAATACTTACTGTTGGAAATGCAGCCCAGGAGGCACTACATAAGCATCAATATTTTCCAGGCAGTGAGTGAAGGTTAGAGAATGACATTTCCTTTAGGCAGTGGTACTATCACATCGATATGTGCAGCTGCGAGTCTGCAGTGTTTAATATTGCGGAGTGAATTCTGTGGGAAAAGTGTTAAGAAAAATGAATGAATAAGAAATCATACATTTATTAGCTTGCTGATTGCAGTTGTGTGTTTGCAGTCAAATAGTTTAAAGATCACAATTTTTGAAAATGTAGTAATGTTCTTTCCAGTTGATGGTTCTGTGATAATTAATATAAAAAGACACAAAAAGTACCTTTGCAGGTAACATGATTGAAAAGATGTAAACGCTATACAAGAAGTTGACTTTAATGAAATGTTCATATATTATCCAGGTTGCATGCTATATCTAACTGAAAGATTGCCTCTTTACAGTTTAAATTAGGAATGTACTGTTTGTTGATGTTCATGACTGCTAAAACCTGTGGAACTGATATGCATTGATCCGCCGTTATCAGTGTTCCATATCATGTGAAGTGGTAAGCTATTGTAATGTTGTGTCGATGCTTTCGTGAATAACCTTCTGTTGCCTCGACTTCCATGAACGAAGAACATTCCTGATCTAGTTGGCACAGTTAGGCAAAGGCTATCAACTGGTTAATGGAAGATTTCAAGAATGTGTAATGTAGTTTTGAGAAAGAATGAGATTGAATTCAATGTAGTGAGTAAGAACAATAGGTGACTAATTTTCAGACAGGCTGCTACCTTTAATGATTGGATTATTTGTCCTTGGCTGTTATAACCTTGATCTGATCTGTTCTGTTCTGTTCTGTTCTGTTCTCTCACCTCCCTGAAAATAGTTTCGAGCTTGGGCAACTTTAATTGTGTTTTGGACTTTTCTGAAGCCAGGGTACTCCTACAGAATATTGTCACAAGCAAATCATTTAAGCCAGGCTCATGCTTGCAATAGTATTTGCTACAAGGTTATTGTAGAGAAGGAATTGGCACCATGCTTTACTTCCTTGCATTTTTTCTATCTCTATAAACACCACCTTCAGTCCTACAATCCTGTTAACATTTCTGCCCTCCTCCAGTTGTAGCCTTGTGACTATTTTGCGTCACTCTAGATTTGGTGGCCCAGTCTTCAACTGCCTTGACTCAGGAATCCACCTCCAAAACTTTCCAAACAAAAAAAGCCAAAAAAACTGCAGATGCTGGAAATCGGAAACAAGATCAGATATTGCTGAAAAAAACTCAGCAGGTCTGGCAGCAGCTGCAGAAAGAAAGCAAAGTTAACATTTTGGATTCAGTGACCCTTCCTCAGAGTTTTTCCAGCAATATCTGATTTTTGTCCTAAACTTTGCTGCTTCTCTTTGCTCGTTTAAGACTCTTACTGAAATGACTTGGGCAGAGTATACTTTGATTGTTGTTAAGTTTTGTTTGATGCTCCAGTTAAATGTCTTGGGGGGGGGGGGGGGGGGGGGAGTTCCATTACATAAATGTGCTGTATAAACTGAAGTTATTGTTGTCCAATGCATTTTATTTTACCACGCCGCCTTCCAATGAAGCAAATATTTTCGTAAACAAGTAACTCCTTATAGGGCCCAGGTGGCTAAATAGTTTATTTCTGTGTATTTACATGATCACAGACTGCTTAGTTCTCATTCAGAGAGAGTGCACTTCTAATTCTAGGTGTTAATTTCCTTCTAATTTCCAGGATAGCAGTTTGACATCCAAATAATTAAAAGTTTAGTGCATCACATACACAGTTCACAAAGTACAATGTAAAATCTGTTCAGAAAACTCAACTCTGGTTGGCACATCTTCTATTAAGCTAACTACTGATTTGCAGGAACCTAGTCAGTAACATTACTGTGTATGAATTGAAGATACCATACAGAAACCACTCAAATGCTCTGAAGACGTCTGTCTGACACAGTTGACATCACTTGATGTACTCAATGAACTGGTTTAATGTTATTTTTCTCCCCATGGGAACATGTAAATGCAAAATGTTTTATAAAACAATGAGTCAATATTATTCAAACAAATAATTCCGGGAAGAAGCTTCATTATAAACTAGTGCTAAGAATGTGTTTCCATTGGACTGGTACCCCCCCCCCCCCACATCTGCCCCAGCTTGGGTGCTGCTGCATTCACCAAATTTCAAATGGACTTGGGTTGTCCCCTTAGTAATTAGGCTTCAGAATATACCAGTGTCACTCTACATGTCAAACTGGTGAACTACAACATGCAAAGTATACCACTGGCGTATGTGTGCCTTTGACAGGCTGTTATTTTTAGAATGTGTAAGCTTCAATCATCTTTCCTTCACTCTAATACAGTGCAGAGTTTATGCCACTTGCTACCAATTAAGTTCTGGCCCAATGCATCTTTAACTTTAGATATTTTACAGCCTTCAAGATTGAATTCAGCAGTTTCAGACAGAAATCTCCTCTCCCATTTTTATTTCCCCTTTCTTTGTGGGATTTAATTAAATATACACCTGCATTGGACACTTGTGTTTTGTTTCGCCTCTCCTATCATGGATCTTCCATCTTGTTCTCTCCCCCCACCAAATTGCTCAAGATTTATAGTACTTCTATATTTTCCCAGTTCTGACAAACGTTCATTAACCTGAAACATTAATTCTCTTCCTCCCTTTACAAATGCTGTCTGATCTGCTTAGCATTTCCAGCATTGTCTGGCGATTTTTTTTAGATTAGATTCCCTACAGTATGGAAACAGGCCCTTTGGCCCAACAACCACACCGACCCTTTGAAGAGTAATCCACCCAGACCCATTCCCCTACCCTATGTTAACCCCTGACTAGTGCACCTAACATTATGGACAATTTATTATTGCCAATTCACCTGACCTGCACATCTTTGGAGTGTGGGAGGAAACCGGAGCACCCGGAGGAAATCCATGCAGACACAGAGAGAATGTGCAAACTCCACACACAGTTGCCCAAGACCGGAATCGAACCCGGGTCCCTGGCACTGTGAGGCAGCAGTGCTAACCACTGAGCCATCATGCCACCCCCACAGTGTATGTCTTTATTTCGGATTTCCAGCAAGTGTGACAGGTTTTGTTTGATTTTTTGAAAGAGATGAGAGTGGAAATTGCTGTGCATTGTGTCCATGTTTTTTGTACATGCTAATTTAAGAGTGAGACTGCCTGCAGGCTTTAGACCCCTTGAATATTCAAACTAAGGGTCTTGAAAACTTCTTTCATAGGATTTCATGTCCCTAGTAAGGCTGGCATTTGTTGCTTGTCCCTAATGACCCTTGAGGAGAAACACTCTTGGGCTGAGGAGTGGAAGGTGGAGTTTAATCTGGATTAAACATGAGGTAAAACAAACAAAGGTAGGATTTATACAATTAAAGGTAGGGCCTTGAATGGTGTTGTAGAACAGAGGGATTTAAGGGTTCAGTTACTTAGTTCTTTGAAATTTATGTCACAGGTAGACAGGATGGTTAAGAAGGCATTTAGCACGCTTGCCTTCATTGCTCAGACCTTTGAGTAGAGGATTGGGACATCATGTTGAGGTTGTCCAGGACGTTTCTGAGGCCTCTTCTAGACTAACGTGTCCAGTTCTGGTCACTCTGCTATAGGAAGGATATTATTAAACTGGAGAGAATTCAGAAAAGATTTCCCAGGATGTTGCTGTGACTGGAGGGTTTGCGATATTAATATAGACTGAAAAGACTGGGACTTTTTACCCTGGAGTGTAGGCAGTTGAGGAGTGACCATATTGCGGTTTATAAAATCATGAGGGGTATAGTTAAGATGAATAAGAAGGTTATGTTCCCTCAGGTGGGGGAATTCAAAACGAGGAGGCATATTTTTAAGTGAGAGGAGAAAGATTTAAAAAAGGCATGAGGGGCAACTTGTCTTACACAGAGAGTGGTTTGTGTGTGGGATGAACTACTAGAGAAAGTGGTGGATGGAAGTACAGTTACTTGCATTTGGATAAGTTCATGAATAGGAAAGTTAATGAATTGGAGGGATATGGGCCAAACTCAAGCGGCTGGGACTGGTTTAGTTTGGGATTCTGATTGGACAGATTAGACTGAAGGGTCAGTTTCCATGCTGTATAACTCTATGAAACCGCACCTTCTAGTGCAGGTATATACACAGAGCTCTGAGTGGGAATCCCAGGATTTTGGCACAGCAATAGCGAATGAACAATCATACATTTCCAGATCAGGATGGTGTCTTGGAAGGGAGCTAGCAGGTGGCAGGATTCCCAAATAGCTGCTGTCCTTGTCCTTCTAGATGGTAGAGGTTGCGATTTTGCAAGGTGTTGTTGAAGAAGTCTTTGTGAATTTTATGCAATGCATCTTCTATGTATTACAGGCTGCTGGGCATTGATTGGATGGGGTCCCAGTCCGACAGGCTGCTTTAACCTAGATAGAGCTTGTTGAGTGTTGGAGCTTCACAAAGTGTGCTGTATAAGTGGTGGAGAGGGGCTGTCAGGAAGTGAGTTATTTGCAGAGAATTTCTCATAGCCACAGTTTTTTTATGGCTAGTCCCGTTCTGTTTCTGGTCGGTGGTATCCCTTGGAGGTTGATGGTGGGGAATTCAGTGATGGTAACCCCATTGAATGTGAAGGGGACAATGGTTGGATTGGAGCCAGTCAGTGAGTGCCTAGTGCTTCTATGACACGAATGATACTTGTAGTTTGCGGTGTGAAATTGAGGGATGCACCATGAATTGGTAAAGAATAGAATCCCTACAGTGTGGGAACAGGCCATTCGGCCTAACAAGTCCACACTGCCTCTTCAAACAGCATCACACCCAGACCTATCCCCTCAACCCTACATGATCCATGGCTAATCCATCTACCCTGCACATCCCTGGATGCTATGGGCAATTTAGCATGGCCAATACACCTAACATGCACATCTTTGGATTGTCAGAGGAAACCCGTGTAGATATGGGGACAACATGCAAACTCCACACAGATAGTTGGCCGAAGCTGGAATTGAACCCAAGAGCTATGAGACAGCAGTGCTAACTATTGAGCCACTGGGCTGTCCCAAAAACAACTTACTTTTGTCACTCAGTGTATGAAAGAGACATTGAGTTTGTATTTACTCAATTTGACTTTCAGCAAAACTTTGCCCCAAACTTTACCCCAATAACATGCTTCAAGGTCAGAGTGTAGACCTATTAGTTTATATCATAGGGAGCTGAATCCATTGCAGTTAAGGCTAAACCTTTCCAAAGAAGGGTTGCTGGACTCAGAACATTAACTCTGCTTTCTTTCCACAGATGCTGCTAGACCTGCGATTTCAGATTTCCAGTATCCATTGTTCTTTGGTTTTATCTAAATCTTTCTCTGGCTCATGTCTATTCAATAACTTCCAATGGATCTGTCACTGGACTGACTAATTAAAGATCATGAGGTACACCCCTGTAACTGGGCCTGTATCTCTCTATATGTTCAGAATCAGAGTCTTGATTAGGGTGGTGCTGGAAAAGCCCAGCAGGTCCGGGAGCATCCGACAAGCAGGAAAAACAACGTTTCAGGCAAAAGTTCTTCATCGGGAATCCTGCCTGACCTGCTGTGCTTTTCCAACACCACTCTAATCTAGACTCTAATCTCCAGCATCTGCAGTCCTCACTTTTGCCAATGTTCGGGATCAGGCCAGTGCATCGGTGTATACCCTGACAGTGTGAACTGGTGAAGGGAGGCTGGGCTAAAGTGGTCAGTGAGCATGAATTAATGGAGATTCTGTGTGACATGTTTGGGAGATGGAGATGAGGCAGTCTTCCTCAAATCAGCTGTTCCTTGAAGCACATGCTTTAAGGGAGTGAAATGACCTATTTCTTTTTGACTTTGAAACTGTATTCCTTTGATTAAGTTCAATGTGTTGCTAAACCAAAGTAGGTGTACGTTGCCATTGATGGTGTTTGTTTGCCTTGTTTGAGTTTTACCATTCTTTCACTGCACTGCCATTTTTTGTAGCTGCTATTTTCTGTACCAGACAGACAGACAGACAGACACACACGCAAACACACCGACACAGACAGCAACACACACACACACATCATAGATATACACACACCGACACAGACACATACTGACACACAGACACAAACACACAAACACACCAACAGACTCACACACACACACACACCATAGACACACATGCACACACACAAAAGTAGCAACTGGCAGTGAATAACCATTTGTCCTAATTAAAATTCCTCTCACTCTCTCAACAACTGTTTTTGTCATCGACTGCAAATCACTAACTTCTGCATTTTCTGGACGGCAATTACTCATTATATCTCATTCTGTAAAGCGTAACGTTGATTTTATAAATATACATTGGCTGTTTACAGAGAGCTAGAAAGATGTCAAGGCTCTGGAGTACGTTCCTGTTAAGTAACTAACTGTTTTTCTTTGCTCTGAGCTAACACACTGCATATTGTTACGTAACCAGCAATCTATTCCGAAAGCAAGAAATTATTTCATATTCACAATTACCGGAAGGATTTAAGACAGTTTTGAGTCAGACATTTCCACTGGCAGGATGCCAATGACTAGTGAATAATGAGATGTTAAACTGACCCATTTGGATAAACAATTAACAGATTAGCATTTGTAAAGGAACAAATGAGGCCATTAATCTGCCATTTACGTGTGTATTGTGTGTACGGAGTGGAAATCTGCACTTCAACAAAAATGACCCTTATTGTTCACTTAACTAAATAGGTTCTCAAGAAATGAATGAGCCAAGTCTTGGCTTTTGAGAGAGGCCCCGCATTAAATGGGCTAAGCCTGTCATCCTCCAGGTTTCCTGTTCTCTGTCAAATGGGTTTGCCTTTGCACTAACGGAATTGGTGGCATGACCGTCACATTGGGTTGGCGATTGTTCTGGACCTTTCCTGTTCTGGATTTCAAAACAAAAAAGCCAAGGCAGGTGAGGAGAACTTTTTTAAAGCAGCGGGTTGTTATATCTAAAAGGTTGGTGGGAGCGGCTTCAATTGGAACTGTCAAAAAGGAAATGGGCCTACATTTGAAAAGAGAAAAATTGCAGGGCTCTGCATTCAGAGAATGAGATGGGATTAATTGGATAGCTCTTACAAAGAGTTGGTGCAAACACTGTCAGCCAAATGGCCTGTATTTCTCTCTCTGGTGTAACTGTAGATCGAGAACTATACCCCTTCTGTCACAATGCCAATTTAACACATCACTCAGCTGTTCCTACGACCAAGTTGCAGGTTACACTACTAGCTAAATTACAAGACATTCATCAAAAACAAGAAAGACTGGAAGAAGGTGATCTAGTCAATATTGATAAAGCAGCGAGGTTGCCACTCTGCTGTAAGCTAAACATGCTTTGAACACAAACAGAATACTGCAGAGACTAGGCATCTGAATGGGTCTGCCAGCAGCTGTAAAGAGAGGAACCAAGTTAACATTCCAGCTCAGCAAGTCGTCGTCAGAACTGGAGGATGGTGGCAATGCCATGGGAATCGGAATTGGGAAGAGAGAGAGGTGCCATCTGGGATATGATGGACACAGGAATGGTTAAATGATGGAAAGGATATGTTGTATTTGGATGGGATTTTAGCAGACACACCTCAACACTGGATATCAGTGTATGGTCCTTGAGATATCTCCCAGAAAGTATCATCCATCAACTCTTATATCCTGCAAAGCTTTCTCGAGACATTTCTTGTCCCTTGTAATCTTTTCTAAGTCTGATGTGGAGGGGCCCTTGTAGTGCAATGGTAGTGTCCCTACCTCTGATTCAAGAGAGCCAGGTTGACATCCCACCTGCTCCAGAGGTGTGTCATCACATCTCTGAATGGATTGACTGGAAAATATCTTTAAGATGTAAACTCCAGACCAATTGTAATTTGGGGAGAATGGGTGCCAGTAGTTTTGCCTGCCCTTGAGGGGGTCAGTATATAGGGGGGCTGACATGTAAATGTGCATTGCCCAATGATGTCCCAACTTGCCCCTGACATTCCTCTGCAAAGCCTCTAATCAAAGCCATGCTCAGAGGGCAGCAGAGCAGACTTCCTGCAAGTAGCAGTAGCCATTAGAAGTGAGCAAAAGGTCAATTACCAGAGGTTGACTTCAATTTTCCACTGGGCTTGGGGTGTGTTAGATGCCTGGAATCAGCCAACTCTGAGTGTGGGGTATGGGTGTGCGAAGGGCATGTTCATGTTCTCATTTCGCTGCTAAAGAGTTCTTATGAAGTCTGATGAGGTAAGGAAAACATGAATTTAAGGAATATTTAGTTTGTTATTGGCTGAATTGCACTGTTTCCTATGATGATCAGTACTGTTTGAGTGTATCGCACAGTTGGACCTCACCCCTGATACAATGATGAGACAAACTGGGTAGGGGAGGAGTCTGGGGCAGGAGTCTCTCTAACCCTACTTGACCACTGCTGTGTTGTAGGCCAATCCTAAGGAGAGCTTTCTCCTGCACAACGGTGGGCCATACTTGAATTCTAACCTTTTTCAAACCTGCTGAGAGAGTATCTCAAGATAGAGGAACTGTCTCAAACCTGCACTGTAGGTCAACGCTGAAGGCACTCCAGTTGGATCTTCAGCTCACAGGAGCCTGCCTGGGTCTTTATTAAAGGATAGCAAGCATGATCATTGGCCGCTTCGCAAGAGGTCAATACTGGTTTACTGTTCCCCACATGGTGCCCCTCATCTGACATGAACTTTGGGATTGATTCTGACTTGGAATTTCCTGACCCCCATGCTGTCCTTAACTTGCCAGGGATTTAAAATTTAAAATTCATCTCCTGGACCTATCTGTGAGCAACTTGGAAGGAAGTCATGAAAGCACTCTTTTTTTTTGTTTTTGAAAAAAAAGTTTCCTTTTCTTTTCCCCCACTCCTGTTTCATTTCACCATTATAGCAGTATTGGAGATGTGTGGGGAAGCAAAGTCCATTTGTCAGGTGGGATGGGAGGACATGTGATGAAGTTGGCAACTGCAGTCATAACTACTGATGCTGTCATATGACCAGTCCCTGGCTTCACAGAGAGAGAATCACAAGTACAGGTGGCCATTCAGTCCATCATGTCTGGACTGGGTCTAGCACCTGGTGAGAATCTCCTGCCTTTCCCTCTTGCACACCATTTCTAATCCAAATAATCATTCTTCTTGAATGCCTCAATTAAATCTACCTCTGCCCCATTTCCAGGCAGTGTATGCCAGATGAATTACTTGCTGAATGAAAAAGCTTTTTCTCAAGTTAGCCTTGCTTCTTTTGCTTTAAATCTATGCCACCATATTGTTTTCTTATGAGTGGGAACAGTTTCTCCCTATCTGGTCTACATAGCCACTCGTGCTTTTGAACACTTTTATCAGATCTCATCTTAGCCAACTTCTCTCCAAAGACAAGTCCTGACTTCTTCAATCTATTCTGGAGCTGAAGTTCATCCTTCTCAGGAACTATTCTTGTGAAATGCTTCTGTATTCTTTCTCTAACGTGTTAGGGAGATGAGGGTTGAAAGGAAATCCGATAAATGGCGGAAATCTCGTGGGTAATTTTGAAAAGACACTTATTCCTCATTTCCCTTACTGTTTTACAAGTCTAGCTGAATTACAGGGTCAAACCCTTCCTTTTGACGGAAGCAGGGCTAACGCAACACGGAGTTGCCAGCACTTCAGTATTGGCCTGGGATTTCCAGGAATTAAACATCAATCGCCATCTTGTGTGTCAAACCCTGAAGGGAAAAGAAAAATCACAGGGACTTTTGAAAGCTTCTGTATTTTTTTCCTCATTAAGTTGATAATTTCTAGATATAAAAATATGGAAAATGTTGGGGGGTTGGGGGGGGGCGGGGCGGGGGTGGGGGGAGGCAACGAAACATCATCCAGTTGAATTTTGTGTCTTCTTTGCTTCTTGATTGGCCTAGGAAAGCATTGCATCACAAAGGCGGATGCGTGTTGGCCACCTAATGGCTGGAGAATGGTGGATGTGTTTTGGGTTGAATCTTGAGCACTGGATTTAATTACAGTTGACAATCCTATAACATATAATAATGCAATATTGGCCTGTTGTGCAGCGTTCTGCCAAGGGTTAACTCTAAAGCTTTGTGGATCCTTGGGTAACAGCTGTAAATAGGCCTTGAAAAGGTTGCTAAATTTAATGTCAGGCCTGTGGACAGCAGGAATGGATAATGAAAGGATTCATGTCGACATTGGCAAGGATCATATTCATTAAACCCCAAGACTCCTTTTTTGATATCTTCCCAGTGAAATGGTTTCAAGCTTTCAGAGACTTTCTCTCATTTAAGAAACAGGAACTATAAAAATGTTGCACATGTGTAGTTCATCGGGACTCAGGATTTGATATATAATTTATATGCTCTGAGAGTTGAGCTTTAGAATGCCCATTACGGTCATGTTTTTGAATAATTTGTTTTGTACGTACGTGTGGATAAGCAATTCTATTTTGACTGTATAAGTCAATCTGTTATACTTTGGCAGTGGCTGTCACTGGCTCTGGGATCAAACATTTATATAAATCACCAGCAGCAAAGTCTATTTGTACTGCTCCCTTTAGAATTGTGAGAAGGTGCAAAACCCTGTGGTACATTTTTAGGTATCAATGTGAGTGGGGACAGAGTAATAAAATGCATCTCTGGTAAACTGGCTAAAGTGCTGACATAGTGGGATTGGGGGAATGGTGAAATCAGACTTCATGTGAGACTCAAGTTAGAGGTCACACAACACCAACAGGTTTATTTAAAATCACAAGCTTTCAGAGCTCTGCTGACTTCGCTTGACGAAGGAGCGGCGCTCTGTGATTTTAAGTAAAATCTGTTGGGCTATAACCTGGTGCGAATTCTGACTTTGTCCACCCCAGTCCAACACCAGCACGTCCACGTCATGGTTTCTATCAGGTAAGGCCATAACCAGTCTGTAAAAGTCACCATAGTCTTACCAGACTGTAGGGCTGCTGTAACATTAGAGAGAGAGAGAGAGACTGGTGGTGGTTTAAGCTGAGGGTGACTGTGCCTCAGGCAAGAGGAGAAATTCAGAAGGAGAGTCTCTCAGGATGACCTCAGCCGGTCTGGGAATTGAACCCTCACTGTTGGCATTGCAGCTCAGCCTTCCAAGGAACTGAGCCTCTCCCTCTGCTGTGTCTCCAACCACTGGCCGCCTTTGTAGCTGACTGGCAGCGTCTGATTTAGGCAGAGGAGATGGAGGAGTGGGATGCCAGTCACACTAGACATACCAACCTTTCACACAAATAGTGTGGGAGGGCATTGAAGGCACTTTGCACTTGCCCCTATCACTGGTGAGAAAAGCTGGCTGAAACTTAGCTGCTTGGGTTTTGTGAAGGCCTCAAGGGCTCACAGAATTGTTGTGGTACAGAAGGCGGCCATTTTGGCCCATCGTGTCATCACAGGCACTCCAAATGAGCATCATGACACAATGCCACTCTCTCACCCTTTCCCCATAACCCTGCAGCATGTCACTTCTGTAAAAATCATCATTGTTGCTTCAGAATCCCCAAAGTGTGGAAGCAGGCTATTCGGACCATCGAGTTCACACTGACCCTCCAAAGAGCATCCCACCCAGACCCACCCCTCTACCTTATCCCTGTAACCGTGTATTTCCCAAGGCAATGCCACCTTGTCTGCAACATTCCTGGACACTGTGGGCAACCTAGCACAGCCAATCCACCTAATCTGCCCTCTTAAAATGCCTCAATTGCACTTATTTTCACCACATCTCTGGGTAGTGCATTCCAGAACATTTCATGTGGAACAAGTTTATTGTTGCGTCAGATTTGCTAAACACTTTAAATCTGTGCCCTTTCATTTTCAACCCTTTTACAAGCAGGAACAGTTTCTCCCTGTCTATTCTGTCCAGACCCCTCATGATTTGGAAAAATTCAATAGAATTTCCTTTTGGCCTTTTCCTTTCAAAGGAAAACAGTCCCACCATCTCCAGTCTGTCTTCATAACTGAAGTTTCTAACCCCTGGAAACATTCTTATCAAATTCTTCTGCGCACTCCCAAATGTATTCACATCCTGAGGTATACAGATTGATAACAGCTGAGGTCTAACTAGTGGCCTATACAAGTTCAATGTATCCTCCCAGCTCTTGTATTCCGTGCGCTTATTAATAAAGCCTACCTGTGGTGATTAGGGAAGATTGGGGGATGGGTGCAATTGGACCTTTGCATGGTACACTCTCTACTAAGGTGCTCTAGGCCATAACCGCAGTCTGTAAAAGTTGCCATAGATTTACCAGACCGTGGAGCTGCTCTCATGTTAGAGAGAGGGAGACGGAGGGAAAGAGAGAGAGAGAGAGAGACACACAGACAGGTGAGGGGAGAGGTTGAGAAGGAATGGAATTGAATTGAATTGATTGACACGTGTACTGAGGCACAGTGAAAAGCTTTGTCTTGTGAGCAATACAGGCAGATCACAGAGTTCAGTAGCATAGAGAGGTAAATAATAGGTAAACATCAGCAAAAACAAAAACACAGGTGCAGGCGAATGTTAAGAGTTTGTGAGTCCATTCAGTATTCTAACAACAGTAGAGTAGAAACTGTTATGGAGTGGACTCGATGGGCCGAATGGCCTTACTTCCGCTCCTATGTCTTATGGTCTAAAACCGGCTGGTGCGTGTGCTCAGGTTTCTGGACCTTCTCCCCAATGGTAGAGGTTGTAGAAAAACATTGCCAGGGTGAGATTAATCTTTGACAATGCTGGCAGCCTTTTCTTGACAGCGGGCCTGGTAGATGGATTCTATACATGGGAGGTTGGTCTTTGTGATTGTCCGGGCCGAATTCACCACTCTCTGTAACTGTCTCCGATCTTGAATGGTACAGTTGCCATACCAGGTAGTGATACATCCAGACAGAATGCTCTCGATGGCGCACCTATAAAAGTTGGCAAGGGTATTCGCTGTCAAGCCAAATTTCCTTAGCTGCCTGAGGAAGAAGAGACGTTGTTGGGCCTTTGTAACCAGTGCGTACACATGAAAATTCCAAGAAAGCTTGTTGTGGATGACCAATCCAGGAGCTTGATACTCTCCACTCGTTCCACCTCTGTGCTGTTAATGTGTAGGGGGGCATGAGTAACATCCTGCCGAAAGTCAATAATGAGAGTGTTTCATGGTAACCTCAGCCAGATTAGGGCAGAAAGGATCAGTACTGAAAATACAAATCAGCTGTAGTGAATAAATTGAGAAAGAAGTCTGTCATTGTAGGGACTTGAAAACATTGATAATAATTTTGGCTTCGGTGTATAGAGGAGTGAAGAGCAGGGGAACTGAGAGAGAGAATCAGATATTTGTGCCAAACAGAATATTGTATGTTTAGCTGAGTCAGAGTGTAGAGAGTGGGAAGTCAACAAGGAAGACATTAAAGAAAGAAATAATGTGATTTGACACAGTGCCTTTCATAACACCTGAATGTATTTTGCAGCCAGTGAGGTATTTTCGAAATGTAGTTGACATGTTGCTGTTGTAATGTTCCTGTGAAGCTTCTAATGACTCTTCACTCTGTTACAATGCACTGTGTAAATACAGGCTGGCAGCTGTTGGCTTGATCCCTGACCAATGGCACGGTCAAGCTCTTCCATCAACCAATCCTGATCCTCACTCTGCCTGAGTGAAGAGAAAGGTTTGGACGCAGGGCAATTGCAAAGAAAGAAAATTTGGACTCGCACAATATTGGAATAGTGGGCAGACTTACTCATGCACATAATATAAGGAGTGAAAAAACAGCCAGCCCGTCTGTACATGGCATTTTATTCAGAGATAAATGTTGGCCTGGAAACTGAGCCTGACCACAATCAAATGTTCCCAAGGAGTTTTTAAAGGCCCATCTACAGATAGGACCTGAGTTTCTGAGACATTCGGCTCTGTGCACTGAAGTGTCAGCTGAGGTTCTGGAATGGGTCTTTGAGCCTATAGCCATCTGACTGAGAGGTGAGGGTGCCACCACTGAACCACAGCTGCCCAGAGTGAATACATATGTGTGCACGTCTCTGTGCTTCCAGAGCAGAGCCAAGTAATGTTCAGAGGCAAAGGGAGACGTCATTGTTGATGGACAAAATGGAAGCTTTGATGTTTTCTTCTGCATCAGAATGGACAGCACATTTTAAGAGGGCCTGACTCAGCTCTGGGAGGCCCACCCAGTGACATCAGGAAATGGAGATTATGGTTAAGGGCCAGAAGCAATGACAATATTCTTCCTAATCTTCCTTTTTTTTGGAAGAAGTGCTGATTGTTCTTTGTCAGGCATTGAACAAGTCTTCTGTCGGCATAAAGTTGTGGGAATCGAGGGTAAATGAGCTGGTTCTTGTCAGTCTGTATATGAAAGGAGCTACCACTGTAGGCAAGGCTTCTTTAAGCAGACTGTAAGGTTCTGTGAGAGACATCCTCTCCCCAGAGAACACTCCAGAGGTTGAGTAGCGCAACAAAGTGAAAAATTCCACAGCCTGTTTAAAGAAGATAAATTTAGGTAACTGTGAGGTGCTGCATTTTGGAAAGACAAATCAGGGCTGGACTTATACACTTAATGGTAATGTCCTGGGGAGTGTTGCTGAACAAAGAGACCTTGGAGTGCAGGTTCATAGTTCCTTGAAAGTGGAGTCACAAGTAGATAGGATAGTGAAGGTGGCGTTTGGTATGCTTTCCTTTATTGGTCAGTGCATTGAGTACAGGAGTTCAGGAATGGGTTCAGGAAAGAGTTACAAGGCTGTTGCAAGGTTTTGAAAAGTGGCCTTATAGAGATTTATAAAATCATGAGAGGCATGGATAGGGTAAATTGGCAAGGTTTTTCCCTGGGGTGGGGAACTGGAGGGCATAGGTTTAAGGGGAGAGGGAAAAGATTTAAAAGGGACCTAAGGGGCAACTTTTTTCATATAGAGGCTTTGCATGTTTGGAATGAGCTACCAGAGGAAGTGGTGGAGGCTGGTACAATTACAACATTTTAAAGGCATCTGGATGGGTATATGAATAGGAAGGTTTTAGAGGAATATGGGCTAAGTGCTGGTGAATGGAACTAGATTAATTTAGGATATCTGTTTGCCATGGACAAATTGGACTGAAGGGTCTGTTTCCATGCTGTACCTCTCTATGACTCTACGACCCTAAGAGTGAGCAAGTTCTCTTGATAGATCTTTGTCACATTGTGCTTTTGGCTGAAGAATGAGCCTTTCAGTCCCTCCACAGATGCTGTCTGTTTTTGCTGTGGAGTTCCAGTATCTGCTGCATTGCTGGTTTCTCTTGATACCCTTACCCCTCCTCTGTAAAGGGTCGTGTGCTCTCCCGTTACTAAAATCACATCCCCTGTGTGAATGCGAATGCCTGTAGGTGCAAGGATAATTATTACAGGCAAACCTCTTTCTACATGACCCTGTCAATTCTTGGATTCCTTGGGTAAAATTATACATGCAGGAAAAATTGCTACTTATTTTCACACCAAGATGTGGTCTCCAGTTTGTCAAGATGATAGTTCCTCCTTTTGTAAGGAATTTAGAGTTATGGGCAAAGGAATCAGTTCCTTCAGTGAAAAGGAAATAGAAGCAAATTATTGAGAATTAACAACGTACAAATAGCATTTGACTCATTTTCCAACTTCTTTGTGGTTCTGGAAGTTTCTATCAGCGTCAGTGCTGAGAATATTCAGTGTGGCTGCCATTTCTGTGTGAGTCCCAGATGTAAAATTTGGCCTAACTCGCTGATACTGCTGCTTTATTTAACCTGTCACTTGGGGTAATTGTCTCCTTTGTGCATGCTTGCATTCATTCCGATGGATTTGGGCACCAGCTATCATCTCATCCTGACATGGCAGTGCCTTTAGTTCAGGCACACTATTCCAAGAAAAAGCCCATATGCACCAGTTATCAGCAAAGGCTAATTGCTCTGTGCACCAACTATTGCTGCAAGGGACATCACTGTATTTGAACTCTGATACAGTAATTGCTATAAAATGCTTGGTCCTTTCACTAATAGCTCACCAAGATGCTGTATACAAGCCTGTGTGAGTCCAAGAAGTCATTGATGCAATGCAAAACCGTGTTAATAAAATAGGCCACTTTTTTTGCATATTTCACAATGCAGCCATCAGCATTTATTGCCTATTTGCCCAGAGGTCAGTTATGTGTCAACCACATTGCTGTGGATCTGGAGTCACTTGTAGGCCGGACCAGGTTAGGATTCGGCGACCTTCCCTGACAGTAGCTAAAAGGCCTTATTTCCAGGTTTTTATTGAATTCAAATTTACCATTTGCCATGACAGGACTTGAACCCTGGTCACCAAAATACCTGGATTATTTGTCCATTACCTGTACCAATAGGCTAACACTGTCTTCCTACAGTGTGCTCTCTTTAACCTCTGATATAGTTGATGGTTAAAACACATCCGAATAATTTTACGGTTGACCCAAGATCCCTGCATTAGCAACAATGCAGTGGTATCGAAGTAAAAGAGAGGATTTGGATTTATACAGCAGCTTTGATGATTTCAAGATGTGCCAAAGTGTTTTACAGCCTTGACATGCAGTGTCTATTGTAATAAAGGAATCATGGCATCCTATGTATGCAGGGAGATGTAAGTATTGGCTAAGTCTCAGGGAGTAAGTCTATTCTTGATGACACTGGTATGAGATCGTGTACATCCACCTAAGGCAGCAGACAGGGTCGCTGTTTAATGTCTCTTCTGAAAGCTGGTACCTCTGACAGTGCAGCAGGTCCTCAGTCTTCTTATAAAGGGTTGCACTTAGACTCTGGGCCTAGACTGAAACTTGAAACCACAAAGCAGTCTGACTCAGAGGTGAGACTGCTACTGATGGACCCTCACAATCTGCATTGTCACGTAAACATATCAAGATCGTCGCTTCCTTTTTACCCGTTATATCCCGTTGTCTTCCAGCTGCCCTGTTTCAGGAAGTATTTGTCTGATAAAATTGGCGCCCCCTTTCTGGTCAGGATTGTGTGTCATTTTGTTAAGAATATTGCAAGAGGCAATTGGTATCTGAAATCCAAATGATATAATAGCACTTCTTCATATTTAAAATTGTTCTGAATCATCCATTCAAGGGAAAAAGTTCAATTTAGACTTAGAAGGGGGAAAATATAGAGGCTAATAAGGATGACAAATTAGATCAGTTTTGAGCATCGTTATTTTTTATCATATAAAAATTAGTCGGTGTTTCAGCCACCTTATATTAAGTTGTAAAGGTGTTTAATTATCTGAAACAAAAATTCTTGATAAAACTGCTCATTAGAAAACAAAAACGTAGACCATCAGAATCCTAAAAGTGTCATAGGAAGCAAATAAATTCAAGTTCCAGTCTGATCAGATTTGATAGCTTTATATCTCTCACTTGCTCTTCCTAAAAGCGGCTTTGGTGATAAATTCTGTGTTAATATTAGTTGCCAAGGCTCAAACTCCAGCTGCATTCAGCTGTCAATTCATAAGTACACAGATAAACGTTCCATTTTATGTTCAGATAGAAGATGTCCTATTGCAGTGATAACCCTGAGGCCACTTTTGCAATACTGCGTACAATTCAGATCATCCTTCCATAGTTAGGATGCTGTTAAACTTGAGAGGGTGCAGAAAAGAATTACAAGGACGCTGCCAGTGTTGGAAGGTTTGAGCTATAGGGAGAGGCTGAGTAGGCTGTGGCTATTGTCCCCAGATTGCCAGAGGCTGAAGAGTGACCTTCTGAAGGCTTATAAAATGCAAGGTTTGTGAAGGTTTGTAGCTCAGGTTGAGATTTAGAGTGTAGGTTTACTCGTTGAGCTTATAAAATCACAAGGGATGTGGATAAGATGAATAGCCAAGGTCTTTTTCCCAGCGTAGAGGAGTCCAAAACTAGAGGGAATAGGTTTAGGGTGAGAGGGGAAAGGTTTAAAAAGGACCTAAGGGGCAGGTATTTCACACAGAGGGTGATCTGTGTATGGAATGAGCTGTCAGAGGAAGTGGCGGAGGCTGGTACAATGACAACATTTAAAAGGCATTTGGATGGGTATATGAATAGGAAGGGTTTGGAGGGATATGGGCCAAATGCTGGCAAATGGGACTGGATTAGATTGGGATGTCTGGTCAGCATGGACCAAAGGTTTGTAGGACTGGGCTGTATGACTCTCTAACTGGAAGCTGAGTTGTTCTGAGGACAGTAATTTTCAATGTGTGGACCTCCAGTTCTATAACATCGGTGAAATGCATTGACCAACAATACAATCCACAGTTTTGACATTAATTTGCTTTCAATGTGGCTAATGAAACTTGATAAGCAATGGATGCTGATGTTTTAGGAGGACATTGAGACATTCCACAATGCAGTAATGTGCTAAAATCTGTCAAGGCAAAGCCTTTTAATGGCCCTTTTCTTTCATTCCTTACCTTTCATGGTCACCTCTCACAAGTTATCACAAAGGTAATGTGTAGCTCTTTTGTTTGAAGATGATACGAATACCAGGCTCTGTGATCGTGATTGATTGCAAAGTGTTTATTCTTTCTGGGGTGTAGAGAGCTGGAATTCTAACAGTTGCTGCTCTTTTGAGTGTTTCTATCTTAGTAGCTGCTGATAAATAGGAGCAGGGCTGTAAGTATTTATGTCAAATGATATGAATTACACTGACAATGGTACTGTTCAATATCAATTTGCACTATTCACTGAATACACACCAGCTACTAAGACCATCATCTGTTTCCAAAACCTTGTCTCAATTATCTTTCTTACAAGAACAATTCCATAATGGGAAAAGCTGCCAAAGAAAATATTCATAACTCCATCATCTGAAATCTTCACGATGCAGCTTCAGATTTCCATTTAGAAGCTTTCATTGTCAGGATGATCAATTCAGTAGAGTTGGTTTACTCAGTGCTGCCCACATAAATGTTGGTACCATATGAATGTTTGTCTGTGATGCTGACTCAATTAAAGGTTCTGAATAAGCCTGGGTTGCTATTGATAAAACCCCTAGAATTTCAGGTGTATTTAAAGGGCGTCGACAGATATTTATTTGCTTATTCATGGAATGTGGCACCATTGGCTGAGCCAACGTTTGTTATCAAATTTTCCTTTTAAGTTCCCAGCATTTTTTTCCCCTTTATTCATTCACAGGAATGCCAGGCCAGCATTTATTGCCCAGAGGGCAGTTAAGAGTCAACCATATTGCTGTGGGTCTGGAGTCACACCTAGGCCATATCCAGGTAAGGTCAGCAGTTTCCTTTCCTAAAGGGACATTAGTGAACCAGGTGGGTTTTTCCCCAACAATGGATTTCTGATCATCACTAGATTTTTAATTCAAGATATTCATTGAATTTAAATTCCACCATCTGCTGTTGTCAGATTTGAATCCATGTCCCTAGAATGTTATCAGGATGTCTGGATTAACAGTCCAGTGATAATACCACTGGGCCATTGCCTCCCCTTTATACAATCTGCTAATGAGTTGGATGCCGCGATTAGAATATATTACAGCCAACTTTGCAGATGACCCTAAAATAGGTGGGAAAGTAAGTTGCAATGAAGAAATAAGAAATGTAATGGATAGAGAAAGGTTCAGTGAATTGTTCAAAATTTGACAGATGTTGTTTTATGTGGATAAGTGTGAGTTTATCCATTTTGGCTGGAAGAATATAAGAATGGTAACTTATTATCTAAATGGAGAGAAACTTCAAATTGCTTCAGATCCCAGAGGGATCTGAGCATCTTCATGCATGAGTCTCAGAAAACTAGTATACAGAGACAGCAAGTAATAAGGAGGGTAAATGGAATTTTGGCATTTATTGCTAAAGGGCTGGAGTGTAAATGTAGGGAAGTGTTATTGTAATTGTACAAAGTATTGGTGAGACCATCTGGAGTACTGCGTGCAGTTTTGGTTCCCTTACTTGAGAAAGCCCTGATGAAGGGCTCATGCCCAACATGTCAACTCTCCTGCTCCTCAGATGTTGCTTGGCCTGTCCAGTGCCACTTTTCAACTTGAAGGATGTTAATTGCATTGGAGGGGCAGTTCAGAGAAGGTTCACAAGATTAATTCCAGAGTTGAAAGGCTTATCGCATGAGGAGAGATTGAGCAGGTTTTGTCAATATTCACTGGACTTGAGAAGGGTGAGAGGAGATCTAATTGAGGTACATATGATGCGAAAGGAGATTGACAAAGTAGATGTGCAGAGTGGATGTTTCCCCTTGGCTGGCAATGTAGAACGCGATGAAAGTGAGTACTGCAGATGCTGGAGATCAGAGTCAAGATTAGAGTGGTGCTGGAAAAGCACAGCAGGTCAGGCAGCATCCAAGGAGCAGGAAAATCAACGTTTCGGTCAAAAACCCTTCATCAGGAATCCCTAATGAAGAGCTTTTGCCCGAGACGTCGATTTTCCTGCTGCTCAGATGCTGCCTGACCTGCTGTGCTTTTCCAGCACCACTCTACTGTAGAATGAGAGATCATGGTTTTAGGATACGGTGTAGCAGATTTTAAAACAGATGAGAAATTACTTCTCTCAACATGTTGTGGATCTGTGGAAATCCCTACCCCAGGGTACGATGGATGCAAGATCTTAAATAAATTTTAAGGAGAACATAGATTTTTAGTTTAGTAATGGGTTGAAGGGTTATGGAGAGCAAGCAAGAAAGTAGAGTTGAAACCAAGATAAAATCAGCCTTGATCATATTAAATGGCAGAACAGGCTTGAGGGGCTGAATGATCTGCTCCTGCTCCTAGTCCTTTTATTTTTTGCAGGTGGTGATTTGCTTTGTTGAACTGCTGCAGTCTGTATTATGTAAGTATGTCCTCAGTGTTTGCTAGGGTCCTACTGTAGTCTGGGATTTTGATCAAGTGACAAAGGGAGAGTGGCAATGCATTTCCCAGTCAGGATAGTGAGTGGCTCGGAAAGGAACTTTTCAGGTGGTAAGTGTTCCCTTGTACTTGCTGCCCTTGTCCATCTGTGCAGTAGAGATCGTGCTGTCCAAGAAGCTTTGTGAATTACTGCAGTGCCCCTTGTAGATGGTGCATTGTGATGGTAGGAATGTCAAGGAGAGATGCTGAGAGGGAATTGTGTTGCTGTTGGAGATAGTCATTGCCTTGTATTTCATAAATGTTCATTGTCACTCATGGACCCAAGCCTGAATGGGGTTCATATCTTGCTGTTGTATGGACACAGGCCATTTCAGTATCAGAGGAGTTGTGAATGGAGCTGAACAATCATCAGTGACCACCCCTATTACTGGCAGGTCCAACATTAGGTGGGTCCTAGTTATACCACCAAACCTTGATTTTACCCTGTTCTTGCATGAGGCTCCCATCTTGGGCGCCTCAGTCTTTATCTGAAAGTGTACGCTCAAATGGACGATCTGTGGGAGCACATTGTGAATGCAATGCTATTTGCTTTATTCCACCTGGATTCCCAGTTTCCGTCTGTCAGATCAGAATTCTTGTATTCCTCAGTGAAGGCAGGATAAACATTTGTTTCATTGAGTTCCCAGAAGGGATTCCAAGGTTCTGTGAAACCAACTTTACTTTTACAACACCAAGTGTTAAATGGGAGATTTTGTGCATAGGAGACTTGTAGATTTGCAAACTGACCCTGGAGCAATATTATTTCAAATAGTATCACTGACAGTATCTGTAAATGCATATTTTAATGTATAATTCAAAGCTTTCAGATGTTTTTTCTCATTTGGGCTGAGTGAGCTCAAATTTCAGCTATGCTGTGACAATATTATGCTTTAATGCTGAACATAACATCATCTCTGGGTCAGCTCACCTGCTGCTAAAACTCACCTCTGTGCCTTTGTTACCTTGAGATGTGAGTATTTACTTCTGCTCAAACCCCTGTGTAAATTTTAAGATGTCCCCCTTGTGCTCTCCTGACATACATCAGCTCCCAGGTATGCAAGCATTAATCTTTAAAATTCTCACCCTCGTTTTCAAAATCCCTCATGTCCTGTTATTTCCGATCTCTGTCTCCCCCATAGCCCTCTACGATCATAGTGGATATTGGGAAGATGTTTCCATTGGTAGGACAGACTAGGGCACAGCCTTGCAGTAAGGGGAAGACCTTTTAGAATGGAGATTAGGAGAAACTTCTTCAGCCAGAGAGTGGTGAATCTATGGAAGTCATTGCCACAGAAGCCTGTGGAGGCCAGGTCATTGAGTATACCTAAGACTGAAATAGATAGGTTCTTGACTGTCAAGGGGAGCAAAGGTTACAGGAGAAAAAGAGGAAGAATGGGGTTGAGAAACTTATCTGCCATGATTGAATGGCAGAACAGACTGGATGGGCTGAATGGCCTAATTTCTGTTCCTATTGTCTTAAATTCTTGCCTCTTGTGTAACTCAAGTTTTAATTGTTACACCATTGCATGCCTCTGCCTTTAGCCTTCTTGGCCCAAAACACACACTGTGCAAAGGGCCGGTAATGCAACAGATTTATTTATTTATTTATTGTCACATTTATTTTGTTACAAGACTGTGAAATGTGTCTCAGTGTCATCGCTCTCCATTTTAAAACATGGGCAAATGAGCTAAAGCATGAACACAGAAAAGTAAAAAAAAAATTGAGAAAAGTTATTCAACTTTACCGTCCTTCCTGAGATTTAGATTAGATTCCCTACAGTATGGAAACAGGCCCTTTGGCTCAATAAGTCCACACCGACCCTCCAAAGTGTAACCCACCCAGACCCATTACCCCTTGACTTATGCACCTAACACTATGGGCAATTTAGTATGGCCAATTCACCTGGCCTGCATATCTTTGGATTGTGGGAGGAAACCAGAGCACCTGGAGGAAACCCACACAGACACGGGGAGAACGTACAAACTCCACACAGACAGTCACCTGAGGCAGGAATCAAACCCAGGTCCCTACTACTGTGAGGCAGCAGTGCTAACCACTGAGCCACCCTTCTTGTTTAGTGCACTAACATGGGCCATGGGCCATGGGACTGGTGGCCAGGCATGAGTTCCCTTCACCGCATCTCTGCCACTGTAGCTCCTCTTTGGTGCCATCACGCCTCCACTAATGCCTTCACCATGATGGGTCTTCGATGGACCACGCCAATGCAGATGCCACCAATACTGCTGGGCACCCACACTGGCCCAAACTCAACTCCACCACCATGTATCTACTTTGGGCACATCTCACCAGTACAGCCGCTGCCAATGCTGCCAAGTCACGTACTGTGCCCAAAGATGCCCTCATCCATTGCCTCTGTCTCCAAGAATCTGCCCATCGTGATCGGCAGATAAAGAAGGAAAACAAAGGAGGAAAGAAATATCAAGCGTTTTGTAGCTGTTCATAATCATGGCTGATAAGTTTCTCAAAGCCATTCTCCCATCTTCTCCCTATAACACTTGATCACAATCAAGAACCTATTTCTGTCCTAACGATACTCAATGGCCTGGCCTACACAGTCTTCTGTGGCAATGAATTCCATAGATTCACCACTCTCTGTCTTAAGATGTTTCTCCTTATCTCCGCACTGGGAAGCTTCACTGATACAAACTGTGGTTTGGTGTTAGGAATGGCATTAATAAACCTCTGTACTAGAGTAAAGACCTTCCTTCTACTGTTTACTGCAGAATTACCATTTCCGAGCACAGATCCTAATGGGGTTTGATGAGGATTCCACAGAGGATAAGAGGTTGTCAGCTTGTATTCTCCTTTGTGTCAATCCCCCAATAACATCAGAACTTTCTTTAACTTGTGTAGCTCCATGAAATTATATGCTGCTTTCCTTCTCTCAAGGAGCACTTTAGGCATTGAAGCTATCCCAGCTCTCTCTTGGATTCTGAAGTGAATCTACTGTCACTAGATGTGACAAAGTGACTTCAGGATAGAGGAGAAGTTAGGGTTGCCCCCCATCCCTGTCCCATTCTGACCCTCTCCTTCAGAAAGCTGTTGAGACTGAGCCATTCAAAAATGTCAAACTGAGATTGATCACCATTTCTTGGGTAACCAAGGCAGGTACATGGTGTAAGGATACACTCAAGCACTGGTTTAATGAGTGGCAGAGCAGGCTGGATTGCCATCTCTTGTGCCTCAGTCTGTTACCATGGAAGTGGACACTGCTGGGAGCTGCACATTTTTACCAAGGGGAGGTGAAAGGGACGGAGTTTGAGAGTGACTGGAAAATGGGAGGAAGGTGGACCAGCTCTCCACCCGGAAAAGGATCTCCACCACTGTGAGTCCCTGCCAACAGCACCAACACCACCACTGCGGAGATATATGAGCACTCTTTAAAAACGGCTATTGCTGCAATCAGAAATAATCACAGATATCATCCTTTATAGGCCAGTTCTCTGGGCTGCAGTTTTTTATTTACTTAAGGAACATAGAAATAGGCCATTCTGCCCCCAAGCTGACTCTGGCCTTTCTTGATCATGGCTGTATTCCAGTGCTGTCACCATATCACTTGATGTCATTGGTAACTGGAAATCTATCAGTGTCTGTCTTGAAGTTACTCAGTGATGGAGTTTTCATAGGCCTCTGGACTGAGAGTTCCAAAAATTCACCACCTACTGAGTGAATACATTGCTCCTCATCTCAGCCTTGCCTTTTATCCTTTTTCTGAATGCCACAGTCAGGAGGAACATCCTATCTGCACTCAACCTGTCAATCCCTTTAAGAAATTGTAAGTTTCTGAGCAACAGATATTCATTCATCTAAACTTGAGAGAATATAGGCTTGGTCTCCACAAACCCTCTCCCTCACAGTACAGCCCCTCCAACCCAGGAACCAGTCTGGTTCACCTCCACTGCATTCCCTCTGTGGCAAGTATATCCTTCCATAGGTGAGGGGGCCAGAACTACGCACACAGTGCAGTTGAACAAGCAAGACCTGTTTGCTTCTGTACTCTATTCTCTTGCAATAAAAACTATCATTTGTAACCTAACGCTTGTAAATGCATATAAACCTTGCCAATTTAATGCGTCATACAGAGAAATCAAGTACCTTTTTTAAAAACTTACTTTTAGACCAAATCACATTTTAAACAATAACAATTTCCCACCCTTCATAGCTACACAATTGTGCATTACTTCTAGGTAAAAACAATGACTGCAGATGCTGGAAACCAGATTCTGGATTAGTGGTGCTGGAAGAGCACAGCAGTTCAGGCAACATCCGAGGAGCAGTAAAAGGACTTTTGCCCGAAATGTTGATTTTACTGCTCCTCGGATGCTGCCTGAACTGCTGTGCTCTTCCAGCACCACTAATCTAGAAAATGGATTACTTCTGTCAGTATTATCTGTAATCACCATCCAGCCATTTCTCATTGTTAAATATTGAGGGCACCCAAATCTGCCTTCATTTGCCCAGAACAGAGCAGGGTATTGGCCACTTCACCAACACATCTCTCAAAAAGACATACTGTACCTTCCAGAGCTAGAAGTAAAACAGTGGACATGGCTTTTAGCGGGTCACTTGTGGCTGACCAGGTAAGTACAGACCAATCCCATTCCCCTCTAACGAATGCTTTGTTACTCTCAACCTCTCGAAGCTGTTAACATCCTTCATTTCAATATTCCGGTTTAAATCAGTGCTTAACTGATGTCTGCCTTAAGCTACAATAAATATCCTTCTGTGCATATCTGATTGCAACAAAATTATGGGAACAGTATGTGTTTATTTAAGTGTCCCTTCTTGAAATCTGCTCATTCATTTATTGTAATTGACTCTTTTGGCATTTTTCCACAGGAATTTTAAATCTATTTTTCATTGTTGAGTCCTGCAACAATTGTTCCCTCCCATCAAAATTTGCCCTCTCCTTTAATTTGTCAGTGTGGCATCTGAACTACAGACTTATCATTAGTGCCATTCACAGCCCTGGTTTGGATGGCGGAGAGCTGAATCTTGTGGACAAGGCTTCCAAGATTGATTTTCTGACTTGGCAGCCCCTCCCTTGATTTAAAGTGACCTCTTGGAGCGAAGTTTCATTCCAGGGCGTAAGTACAGGATGGGAATCTTCCTGAAAATCCAGCCTTCGATCTCCTTGTCCCTATGTTTGCTCCCTGCTCCCTCAGTAACAACCTGGTGATGGTCCTGTGGATCAGGCAACAGGTTAGTCAGTCTTTGAGCATTCTGGGAATCTGTTCTACTGCAGGCGTTCCTAAACTGCCTGGAATTCTTTCAACATCTGCTCTGCTGGCCACACCGTTAAATTTTTAAGGATATTTCATGGCTCATTAAAGCCCATTCACTCTATTTCCTTTACATGACTGATTCTGCATCTCCTGTGACTGTAAATACGTTCCACTGACCAGCAGAAATTAATTCCATCTTTTAAAGTTTGTACAATAAAGACAAATATCATGAAGGCTTGTTAAATCTCCCTTACGGGGCTTTCCAAACATAAGAAGGTGAGAAGAGAAGTAAGTTATCATCATTGAGTCATTCAGCGTAAAAACAGACCCTCCGGTCTAACCAGTCCACGCCAAACATAATCCCAAACTACACTAGTCCCACCTGCCCGCTCCTGGCCCCTATCTCTCCAAACCTTTCCTATTCTTGTACCTATCTAAGTGTCTTTTAAACATATTTGCGCTCACATCCACCACTTCCTCAGGAAGTTCATTCCATGCACGAACCACTCTCTGTGTAAAGAATATTGCCGCTCATGTCTTTTTTAAAACTCCCTCCTCCCATCTGCCCCCTAGTCTTGAAACTCCCCATCCCGGGGAAGAGACACCTACAATTAACCCTATCTACATGGGTCTGAGAAATATCAATGCTCTGCTGGCAACTATAGTCTGAGTACTCGTTTTAGATTTTCACGCTTGTTTTTTCCTTCTTTACAAATGTTGCTGTGGGTGAGAATTAGAAATAAAGTATTTTTTCTTTCATTTAGTCACCCTTCCAGCGTTCATCGGGCAGGTCAACACAGGAAGCTACACAGCGATGTACATTGTACGCTGCCCTGACCACAATATCACTCGGACCAGTCTGTGTTTCTGTACATCTTCTCGTCATGAGCTGACCTCTCTGAAATATGTTGCTAACTGAGTGCTGACCTGTGCTACAATCCTGTGCTATCTCTTGCTAAAGAAACAAGACTTTGCTCTCGCCATCAGTCTGATCTAGGTTTGAACCCAGGATCCCAGCAAAGGAAGGAAACTGCTCTAACCTACTGTCCAACTTGGCCTCTCTGATTTACTGACATGTGTTTTACTCGCCCCTGTTTCGGATGGAAAGTTGAGTAGTGCTGACCTGGAGACTTTAAGATTGAGGCCTGATTTTGCTCTCAATCCAACAAGATGAAAGTGTCACCTCAGTGTTTGAACATCCGCAACAGCTCCCCTCCATCACACAGGCCTTGCTTCCAGGTTGTTTGCCAAGAACTTCCTATTTGGCAGACGTCAGGTTGGATTTTTGTGCAGTACCTTGCCAATCTCAATAACCTTGCTTCACAGTTGTCTAATGAAATAAATGTGACCTTACAGCTTGCTTGAGGGTCAAAATGATTACAGTACTCAAACAGCGTTGGCCCTCTGCTGTTCAAGTGGCCTCTGCATTCAATTGTACAACAGAAGGAATCTCAACGGCCACTTGACCAAGAGTGGTAAATGGACAAGGTCACATGTCACATGACACCAAGTTATAGTCCAATAGGTTTATTTGAAATTACAAGCTTTTGGGGCGCTGCCCCTTCATCACTTGATGAAGCAGCAGTGCTCTGAAAGCTTGTGGTTTCAAATAAACCTGTTGGACTGTAATCTGGTGTACTGTGACTTTGACCTTGTCCACCCCAGTCCAACACCGGCACCTCCACATCCTGATAAATGGAGGCAGAAGGGGAAGGTCCGACTGTACTTGGATTGAGGAGAAGGATGCTGGCTAAACCACAAAGTAGGTGGCATTGTGCTTCCAAAGGCAGGCCTGCTGCTAATTTACCTTCTTTTCCAATGTACGGGGAGTTTGTTTTATTGTTGCAACCATTCTCGATGAAGCAACCTGAATATTACTTTTAAATTGATAGAACATTAGTCAGGGACATCATAAAACAAAATAAAGCCTCTACTGCAGTGGTAATATCCATATCTTTGGGCCAGAAGGTCTGGGTTTAAATCCTGATGAAGGGCTTTTGCCCGAAACATTGATTCTCCTCCTCCTCAGATGCTGCCTGGTGTGCTGTGCTTTTCCAGCACCACACTATTAACTGGGTTTAAATCCTACCTGCCGCAGACATGTCTCATTACTGCGGCAAATATCTTTAATAAAGCAAAGCCTTTGGTCCGAACAACTTGACTTCCTTGAAGTTGAAATCTCAATGATTCATCCCTGTGAAGAATTAACTGTCAAAAAGTTTGGACTTTGAAGTTTAATCTTGCTGTTGTTGGTGAAACATATTTTTGAACCACCCCCCCCCCCCTCTCCCAGACATTGTTGATGACATGATTGAAAATTGAAGCTGACAGAACAAAGGGCTGCGATCAATGCACACAGTTTGAATTAGTCACTAATATGCACTGTCTGAGATTTTGCTGATATTTCATCCCCCTTGCATTGCACGTTTTCGTATTTGGTTCTCTCGTTTGGCATCGACGGGTAAAGCAAACAGTGTTGGGAAAGATGCACAAACGAATATTAATGCTGAGTCCAAATTCTAACTGGATCCTGATGGTGCTTGGATTGGAATTGTATGGCTTAGAAGATGCTAATCCACCCTCTCATCATCTGTTCCAGCACTCGGAAATCTAATTAATCTTACTATCTGTAGCCTTTGTTAAGTTTTTACCGAGTATCCTTCTAAAAGCTGCGATGGATTCTGCTTCCACCATTGTTTCCAAGAGGCCTTCCACATGAAATAACTTCCTCTGCTGAAGGAAGAAAAATTCTCTGAAAATTTTTCATTGTTCATTTGGAGTTCTTCAGTTCATGCCTTCACTTGTAGATTCACTCCCTGATGGTGTAGTGTTATTATCCCAGGGTCTCTGATTCAGAGGCCTGAGATAATACTGTGAGGTGGGAATGGCCTAGTGGTATTATCGATCGACTATTATTCCAGAAACTCTAGTAATGTTTCGGGGACCTGGCTTTTGAATCTTGCCATGGCAGATGATGGAATTTGAATTTAATAAGAAATATCTGGAATTTGGTATCTAATAGTGACCATGAAAGATGATTAGATACCAAACTCACCTGGTTTACTAATGTACGTTAGGGAAGGTAACTGCCATCCTTATCTGATCAGGCCTGGCTTACAAGTGACTCCCGACCCATAGCAATGTTGGTGACATTTAACTGCCCTCTGAGCAAGTAGGGATGGGTAATAAATGGTGACCTAGCCAGAGATGCCCTCATCCCATGAATGAATAAAAAACATCGGTTCAAATCCCACCAGGTCAGTTAGTGTGGAATTTAAATTCTATTATTAAATCTGGCATATAAAACTTGTCTCTGCAATGGTGTTCATGGAACTATCATCAATTGTTGTAAAAACCCATCAAATTCACTAACGTTCGTTAGGGAAGGATATCTGCCATCCTTATCTGGTCTGGCCTACATGTGACTCCAGACCCACAGCAATGTGGTCAGATCTTACCAGACCTCTGAAGTGTTCTAGCGAGCCAATCAGTTGAAGAGCAATTGGGAATGAGTGATAATTTCTGGCCCTGCCTGCAAAGCCTACATTCCATGAAAGAAGAAAGAAAATGAGTTATACTTGTTTGACTGTTTCGCTGCACACAATCCATGCCTTTGATCAAGAATTGATCTTACAAGACAAAATAATTGATCATAATAGACAGGAAAAGAGCTGGTTCTCTCAGATGTTTGAGCAGGCTTTAATATGTTTTAGCAAAAAACAAAAATCTGAAGCGGCTGTACAAGATATTGGTTAGAATATTGCATGCAATTTTGGTCTCCTTCCTATTGGAAAGATGTTGTGAAACTTGAAAGAGTTCAGAAAAGATTTACAAGGATGTTGCCAGGGTTGGAGGATTTGAGTAGAGGAAGAGAACAGAAAATGGGGAAGATACTAAATGAATATTTTGCATCAGTATTTACTGTGGAAAGGGATATGGAAGATATAGACTGTAGGGAAATAGATGGTGACATCTTGCAAAATGTCCAGATTACAGAGGAGGAAGTGCTGGATGTCTTGAAACGGTTAAAGGTGGATAAATCCCCAGGACCTGATCAGGTGTACCCGAGAACTTGGGACTAGATTGGGTTGGGATATCTGGTCGGCATGGGCAGGTTGGACCGAAGGGTCTGTTTCCATGCTGTACATCTCTATGACTCTATAAGAGGTTAAGTAGGCTGGAGCTGTTTTCCCTGGAGCTTTGGAGGCTGAGGGGTGACCTTATAGAGGTTTATAAAATTATGAGGGGCTTGGTTAAGATAACTAGACAAAGTCTTTTCCCTGGGATGAGGGAGTCCAGAACTAGAGGGCATAGGTTTAGGATGAGAGGGGGAAGATATGAAAGAGACCTAAGGGGTAACCTTTTCTCACAGAGGGTGGTGTGTGTGTGTGGAATGAGCTGCCAGAGAAAGTGGTGGAGGCTGGTACAATTACAACATTTAAGAGGCATTTGGATGGGTATATGAATAGGAAGGGTTTAGAGGGATATGGGCCGGGTGCTGGCAGGTGGGATTAGATTGGGTTGGGATATCTGGTTGGACCGAAGTGTTTGTTTCCGTGCTGTGCATCTCTATGATTCTATATTGTATGTTGTCATTCCCGTGCCATACTGAAGGTGTGCTACACTGATGTAGATGCTGTCTTTCAGGCGAGGCATTTAATTGAACCTTCATTGGCCCTCTCTATGTGACAATGCATGGCTAGTTTTGTATCAGAGGGAGTATGGATTTCCTATTTTGTCTGAATAAATTGGAATATTGTCGAACTCTTTGTCTAGACTTGTTCTCAGGGATGGCATTGGCAAGCTTGCATTTCTGGTCCATGCTTTGCTGCCCTACGATGACGGACTGTATCTCTTTCGTGAACTGCGGCAGTCCTTGTGGTTACGCTGCTCCCAAATTGGTGTCAGCTAGGAATTCCAGGATTTTGTCTTCATATCTTTCTTTTAATGTCACTGTATCCAGTGATGGGTTGTGACCTGGAAGGGAACTTGGACATTAATGGTGTTTGCATGACACAGCCACTTTTACCCAGGGTGATGGAGATGTTGTCCAAGTGAGTCAGACAATCATATTGAAAACTGTAGCTCAGCAGTGAGACTTGATAGTGATGGGCTTAACAAAGGGCTATAGCAATGCAAGGCATGAGTTGCATCAGTGTATGGACTGCCCGAGAAAACTGAGCATGAAATTCCAGCCACTTTTGCATATCTTGTTCTTATCTCATGTGCCAACCTTGAATATGAATTCCATAATCCCATTGTGGTGAAGACCCATCCACTGTTGTGGCCCAATTGGCAACACTGTTACCTTGGAGTCTCATTTGTAGGCGCAAGGCCGACTTCAGAGTTTGAGCACAAAATCTACAATTTTTCCAATTTGCAGTTACAGCAGCCAGCAAACCAGCCCATCCCAATACTCAACCGTACCTCCTTTTAATTGGAGTGAATTTGTTGTCGTTTGTGGCCTCACCATATCATAGTTAAAGCTCTAAATATAACTGCACGAAAGATTGAGTAACAATTGAAAATTCCTTTTTGACATGTGTAATCCAATTTTCTTGACCTTGTTATTATCCCTCCTGGCACTTTACTTGCTGCATCTTGCTATTATCTGTCTGTTTTTGTGTACATTCTTTGCAATTGCATCTGTGTCCCTCACAGAGTCATACAGCACAGACGCAGACCTTTCATTCCAACCAGTCTGTGCCGTACATAATCCCAAACTAAACTCATCCCACCTGCCTGTTCCTGGGCTGTATCCCTCCAAACCTTCCCTATTCATATACTTATCCAAATGTCTTTTAAACATTGGAATTTGATCCATATCGACGACTCCCTCAGGAAGTTAATTTCACATGCAAACCACCCTTTGTGTAAAAAAATTTGCCCCTCGTGTCTTTTTTAAATTTGTCTCCTTTCACCTTAAAAATGTGTCCTCTAGTTTTGAAATCCCCTAATAGACAGCTACCATTGACCCTATCTATACGCCCCATTATTTTATGAACTTCTATAATGTCCCTTTCAACCTCCTATGAGCCAGTGGAAAAAAAAGCCCCAGCCTTTCTTTAGAACTCAAACCTTCCATACCCAGCAACATCCTGGTAAATCTTTTCGAAACCCTCCCCAGCTTGATAATATCCTTCCTATAACTGGGCAACCAGAACTGGACGCAGTATTCCAGAAGAGGCCTCATGAATCTACAAGGTGAAAGTGAATACTGCAGATGCTGGAGATCGATGTCAAGATTAGAGTGGTGCTGGAAAAGCACAGCAGGTCATGCAGTGTCTGAGGAGCAGGAAAATTGACGTTTCGAGCAAAGGATGCTGCCTGACCTGCTGTGCTCTTCCAGCACCACTGTAATCCTGACTCACTAATCTACAAAAACCTGTGTTGTTTCTTAACTGTAGCATGCATTTGTATTTGTTGCTGTATAGGACTTTGAGTCCTGGGGTCAGGGCTGACAGTGCCATTCAGATATTGCCAAACGTTGAAGCTTTTTCGTGTGCAAGGGAGCAGTCCTTGCCTCCCAACAATGTGCTTGCATTGATCCATTACTGCAATTCTCAGCACTCTCAGGGACCCCCATCAGTAAAGCTGCCATCACTTGGCTGACAGTTTGTCAATAACTGAACACTTCCCAGCTGGATAATCAAACTTCTCAGCACCCAGCTAGCCTCATTAGCTGCTTGAGGAGCCCGACAATGTCATTACTTCAGGTGTGTCTTGCTTGCTGTCTTGTTCACTTCTGACGATTGGGCTTTTCGAAAGCTGGACATTTCTGCAGCTTTGATACAATTTAATCGAGAGCGATTTTGGTCACTTCAATCCCATCACCCCACCTACACCCCGAGAGGGAGGGGAAAGGGGTATCTCACAAGGCAGCAGCAACATGTTGGAGATGTAGACACTGCAGTCCCCATGTTCGGAACGTCACGGACAGTGGATCCCTGAGTTACAAACAGGAGATATCTGCACACAGTCTGATTAAATTCGTCCCATTATTCACAAATAATTTCAATATCTATCAAACAAAAAAAGATAGCACATTTTTGGAACTAAGATCATAAGGAAATATACTATCCCTGGAGAAATACAAATGCACTTTTGTATGAATATTTACATAATTTCCAGTATGGTACTGTTAACATATAGGATCAGCTGAGTATTTGAAAATATTCAGCAAGTAAGTGAATGAAGGACGTTATGATAGATTCGATTACTTACAGTGTGGAAACAGGCCCTTCGGCCCAACAAGTCCTCACTGACCCTCCAAAGAGCAACCTACCCAGACGCATTCCCCTACACTTACCCTTCACCCAGCACTATGGGCAATTAGCATGGCCAATTCACCTGACCTGCATATTTTTAGACTGTGGGAGGAAACCGGAGCACCCGGAGGAAACCCACGCAGACACGGGGAGAATGTGCAAACTCCACACAGACAGTTGCCTGAGGTGGCAATTGTCCCTGGCGCTGTGAGGCAGCAGTGCTAACCACTGTGCCACCGTGTTCTGAAATATGACCAGATTTAATTGATTTCTAAAGTGCTTTTCAACATTCAGTGAACACACAAAGGCTTCCTAATGTATACTGGTTTGGCTGTAAAAAGCACATAATTTGGAGTACCGCCTTAGCCTTTCACATTGGTTTTGACATGGCTAGCCAGGAAGAAAGAAGCACTGAAGGCTGATCATTATTCTGCAATTCACGAATTCCTGATGGAGGGCTTACATCCAAAATGTTGATTCTCCTGCTCCTCGAATGCTGCCATTCGGCCCATCAGGTCCATGCCAACCCTCCAAAGAGCATCCCTCCCGATGGAGGACGGGAAAAATTTCTGGCTGTAAGAGCTGCTCCTTTTTTTGAGGTATTTTAGGTGCTGGAGGTGATTTCCTCGAATTCCAGGAGCAGCAATTACTGTTTTATATGCTGTTGCATTGTTTTGGAACTTTGGAAAAAAAAAGTCAGAACAACAGCAGTTTTAAAAGGGAGAAGAACAGACAAAGGAAGCACATGATGAGGACAGTGCAGGAGAGAGAGAGAGAACCTGCACAGTTACTGCCTTTGCTGTTTTTGAATTCATGTGTCGCTGGACTTCGGAGTGCGTCTGGGAAAATGAACAAACAGTTAATTTCACAACTATCTTGGAGGAACCGGTTCAGATAAGTTAATTGTTGTTTTAAGTCTGTCCAAGAGAAAGGCTGCAGTAGTGAGTACAGTGGGTTCTTTCGTGATTATATGTTTTTGGAGATAAGTCTTTTGATAAAACTTAAAATATAAGCCATAGCTATTAATTTAACCTGGGGCAGTGTTTTGTAGAGGAATAAGACGGTGTTATTTTCTGGGTCTGTAGATTGTGAAGGAGCAAAAATGGCCTTCACAGTGATATGTACTGCTTGTAAGATGTGGAAGTTTAAAGAGAGTTTAAGGGTTACTGCGGATTATATCTGCCATAAATGCTGTTGGATGCAAATCTTATCAGATCGAGTGGATCGGTTGGCGAGACAGATAGAAGCGATGAGGAATTTGCAACAGCAACAGCAACATTATATGATGGATGGCAGTTATAGGAAGGGGGGGGGGAGTCTCAGATACAGTCACATAGATGGGTTAACTCCAGGAAGGGTAAGAGAGGTATGCACCTAGGGCAGGAGTCTTTTGTGGATATACCCATTTCAAACAGGTATGCTGTTTTGGAAAATGTAGGGAGTGATGGATTCTCAGGGGAACGCAGCACGGACAGCCAAGTTTCTGGGATTGAGACTGGCTCTAATGCAACAAGCGTTACGTCGGCTTCCAAGAGATCAATTGTGTTTGGGGATTCTGTAGTCCAAGGAACAGACAGGCGTTTCTGTGGCCAGCAGATCCTGGTGCCAGGATCAAGGATGTCTCAGAGAGGGTGCAGAATGTTCTCACGGGGGAGAGGGGCCAGCAGGAGGTCATTGTCCACATTGGAACCAACGATATAGGAAGGGAAAAGATTGAGATTTTGAAGGGAGATTACAGAGAGTTAGGCAGAAATTTAAAAAGGAGGTCCTCAAGAGTAGTAATATCTGGATTACTCCCAGTGCTATGAGCGAGTGAGGGCAGGAATAGGAGGATAGAGCATATGAATGTATGGCTGAGGAGCTGATGTAAGTGAGAAGGATTCACATTTTTGGATCATTGGAATCTCTTTTGGGGTAGAAGTGACCTGTACAAGAAGAATGGATTGCACCTAAATTGGAAGGGGACTAATATACTGGCAAGGAGATTTGCTACTCTGCTTGGGAGGATTTAAACTAGTAAGGTGGGGGGTGGGACCCAGGGAGATAGTGAGGAAAGAGATCAATCTGAGACTGGTACAGTTGAGAACAGAAGTGAGTCAAACAGTCAGGGCAGGCAGGGACAAGGTAGGACTAATAAATTAAACTGCATTTATTTCAATGCAAGGGGCCTAACAGGGAAGGCAGATGAACTCAGGGCATGGTTAGGAACATGGGACTGGAATATTACAGCAATTACAGAAACATGGCTCAGGGATGGTAGGACTGGCAGCTTAATGTTCCAGGATACAAATGCTACAGGAAGGATAGAAAGGGAGGCAAGAGAGGAGGGGGAGTGGCATTTTTGATAAGGGATAGCATTACAGCTGTACTGAGGGAGGATATTCCCGGAAATACATCCAGGGAAGTTATTTGGGTGGAACTGAGAAATAAGAAAGGGATGATAACCTTATTGGGATTGCATTACAGACCCCCTAATAGTCAGAGGGAAATTGAGAAACAAACTTGTAAGGAGATCTCAGCTATCTGTAAGAACAATAGGGTTGTTATGGTCGGGGATTTTAACTTTCCAAACATCGACTGGGACTGCCATAGTGTTAAAGATTTAGATGGAGAGGAATTTCTTAAGTGTGTACAAGACAATTTTCTGATTCAGTATGTGGATGTACCTACTAGAGAAGGTGCAAAACTTGACCTACCTTTGGGAAATAAGGCAGGGCAGGTGACTGAGGTGTCAGTGGGGGAGCACTTTGGGGCCAGCAACCATAATTCTATTAGATCTAAAATAATGATGGAAAAGGATAGACCAGATCGAAAAGTTGAAGTTCTAAATTGGAGAAAGGCCAATTTTGACAGTATTAGGCAAGAACTTTCGAAAGCTGATTGGAGGCAGATGTTCGCAGGTAAAGGGACGGCTGGAAATGGGAAGCCTTCAGAAATGAGATAACAAGAATCCAGAGAAAGTATATTCCTGTCAGGGTGAAAGGGAAGGCTGGTAGGTATAGGGAATGCTGGATGACTAAAGAAATTGAGGGTTTGGTTCAGAAAAAGAAGGTAGCATATGTCAGGTATAGACAGGATAGATCGAGTGAATCCTTAGAAGAGTATAAAGGAAGTAGGAGTATACTTAAGAGGGAAATCAGGAGGACAAAAAGGGGACTTCAGATAGATTTACGGAGAATCCAAAGGGTTTTTACAAATATATTAAGGACAAAAGGGTAACTAGGGAGAGAATAGGGTCCCTCAAAGATCAGCAAGGCGGTCTTAGTGTGGAGCCATAGAAAATGGGGGAGATACTAAATGAATATTTTGCATCAGTATTTACTGTGGAAAAGGATATGGAAGATATAGACTGTAGGGAAATAGATGGTGGTATTTTGCAAAATGTCCAGATTACAGAGGAGGAAGTGCTGGATGTCTTGAAACGGTTAAAGGTGGATAAATCCCCAGGACCTGATCAGGTGTACCCTAGACCTCTGTGGGAAGCTAGAGAAGTGATTGCGAGGCCTCTTGCTGAGATATTTGTATCATCGATAGTCACAGGTGAGGTGCCGGAAGACTGGCAGTTGGCAAATGTGGTGCCACTGTTTAAGAAGGGCGGTAAGGACAAGCCAGGGAGCGATAGACCGGTGAGCCTGACCTCAGTGGTGGGCAAGTTGTTGGAGGGAATCCTGAGGGACAGGATGTACATGTATTTGGAAAGGTAAGGACTGATTAGGGATAGTCAACATGGCTCTGTGCGTGGGAAATCATGTCTCACAAACTTGATTGAGTTTTTTGAAGAAGTAACAAAGAAGATTGATGAGGGCAGAGCAGTAGATGTGATCTATATGGATTTCAGTAAGGCGTTCGACAAGGTTCCCCATGGGAGACTGATTAGCAAGGTTAGATCTCATGGAATACAGGGAGAACTAGCCATTTGGATACAGAACTGGCTCAAAGGTAGAAGACAGAGGGTGGTAGTGGAGAGTTGTTTTTCAGACTGGAGGCCTGTGACCAGTGGAGTGCCACAAGGATTGGTGCTGGGTCCTCTACTTTTTGTCATTTACATTAATGATTTGGATGCGAGCATAAGAGGTACAGTTAGTAAGTTTGCAGATGACACCAAAATTGGAGGTGTAGTGGACAGCGAAGAGGGTTACCTCAGATTAGAACAGGATCTTGACCAGATGGGCCAATGGGCTGAGAAGTGGCAGATGGAGTTTAATTCAGATAAATGCGAGGTGCTGCACTTTGGGAAAGCAAATCTTAGCAGGACTTATACACTTAATGGTAAGTTCCGAGGGAGTGTTGCTGAACAAAGAGACCTTGGAGTGCAGGTTCATAGCTCCTTGAAAGTGGAGTCGCAGGTGGATAGGATAGTGAAGAAGGCGTTTGGTATGCTTTCTTTTATTGGTCAGAGTATTGAGTACAGGAATTGGGAGGTCATGTTGCGGCTGTACAGGATATTGGTTAGGCCACTGTTGGAATATTGTGTGCAATTCTGGTCTCCTTCCTATCGGAAAGATGTTGTGAAACTTGAAAGGGTTCAGAAAAGATTTACAAGGATGTTGCCAGGGTTGGAGGAATTGAGCTATAGGGAGAGGCTGAACAGGCTGGGGCTGTTTTCCCTGGAGTGTCGGAGGGCTGAAGGGTGACCTATGGTGGTTTACAAAATTATGAGGGGCATGGATAGGATAAATAGACCAAGTTATTTCCCTGGGGTCGGGGAGTCTCGAACTAGAGGGCATAGGTTTAGGGTGAGAGGGGAAAGCTATAAAAGAGACCTAAGGGGCAACGTTTTCACACAGAGGGTGGTACGTGTATGGAATGAGCTGTCAGAGGATGTGGTGGAGGCTGGTACAATTGCAACATTTAAGAGGCATTTGGATGGGTATCTGAATAGAAAGGGTTTGGAGGGGTATGGGCTGGGTGCAGGCGGGTGGGACTAGATTGGGTTGGAATATCTGGTCGGCATGGACAGGTTGGACCGAAGAGTCTGTTTCCATGCTGTACATCTCTATGACTCTATGACTCTGACTCCCAGACCCCCCATCCCTATAAACCTGCATTTTCCATGGCTAATCCACCCTGCCTGGACACAATAGACAATTCAGCATGGCCAAGCCATCTAACCTACACATCTTTGGATGATGGGAGGAAACCACACAGACGCTGGGAGAACGTGCAAACTCCACTAGACAGTCACCTGAGGCTGGAATCGAACCTTGGTCCCAGGTGCTGTGAGGGAGCAGTGCTAACACTGAGCCACCTTGCTGCCCCCAAATGATCTTCAGTGTATCATTGTTATGCCTTATGATCTGTGGTAGTTTGGAATAGTCAGATTTATGCTCGCAAAGGCTGGAGCTTAATCAAGGGGCAACTTTTTCACGCAGAGTGTGGTACATGTATGGAATGAGCTGCCGGAGGAAGTGGTGGAGGCTGGTACAATTGCAACATTTAAGAGGCATTTGGATGGGTATATGAATAGGAAGGTTTTGGAGGGATATGGGCCGGGTGCTGGCAGGTGGGACTACATTGGGTTGGGATATCTGGTCGGCATGGACAGGTTGGACCGAAGGGTCTATTTCCATGCTCTATGACACTATAAATGTATTTCCCAGATTACGTGCTGCAGATTCATGCACTGTTTGTTTGATATCCGGAATGTAGTGGAGTAGAGAACTCTATGCACTCTGAATACATTTGCATGGTCCTGAGTTGCATTGGATTAGTGTAATTATGGGACTCCAGTCTGCATATCTATGAGGCTACCAGCAGTTAGCAACTCTCAAAACCAGGTGTTAAAATTGCGGCAGGTGGAAAGACAGGTCCTTTTTAAGCCCTAATCTCTCTGACCTGTGAGCACAAGGATTTAAAAGAAATCGTGCATTGTTTCAACATCATGTATGCGCTGTTTCAAGTCCAAGAAGAACCTGGTCTCAAAACATTAATTGTTTCTCTCTCCACGCGTGCTGACAGACCTGCTGAGTTTCTCCAGCATTTTCTGCTTTTATTTCAAATTTCCAGCATCCGCAATATTTTGCTTTTATTTTCACACTGGTTATCATTTCTGTCTTATACACTTGGGTCATCTTCTTTCTTTTAATCAGACGTTGCCTCCTTTTCACATCTTTGCAAAAGCCTGATTTTAAAAGTTGACACTTTATCATGTTCTGCATTAATTTTCAGGCTGTTCAAAATGGGGTTTGCAGTAAGTATTTTCCAAGATTAATCTTCTTCCTCTCAATGATTACAAAGGACTCTTCGACTACACCTGCATTCAAAGAAAGTAAAAGTTGATGACTGCTATAACTTCAGACAAAATCCAGAAAGACAAGTAATTTATCATCTCTGAGAAATGTTCTGAAATTACTGACATAACACCATCATGGGAGGCTCCTTGAGGATTGGGAAATAATTGCAGCCTTGCTATCGTGTTAGGTGCTATGTGAATGCAACTTGGAGTCATAGAATCATAGAGATGTACACCCTGGAAACAGACCCTTTGGTCCAACCTGTCCATGCCGACCAGATATCCCAACCCAATCTAGTCCCACTGCCAGCACCCGGCCCATATCTCTCCAAACCCTTCCTATTCATATACTCATCCAGATGCCTTTGAAATGTTGTAATTTTAACCAACACCACCACTTCCTCTCACAGCTCATTCCATACACGCACCATCCTCTGTGTGAAGAAGTTGCCTCTTAGATCCCTTTTAAACCTTTCCCCTCTCACCTTAAACATATGCTCTCTATTTTTAGACTTGCCCCCACTCTGGGGAAAAGGCTTTGGCTGTTCACCATATCCATGCCCCTCATGATTTTATAAACCTCTTTAAGGTCACCCCTCAGCCTCTGACACTCCAGGGAAAACAGCCCCAGCCTATTCAGCCTCTCCTTGTAACTAAAATCCTCCAACCCTGGCAACATCCTTGTAAATCTTTTCCGAACCCTTTCAAGTTTCACAACATTTTTCCTAATGCAAGGAGACCAGAACTGAATGCAGTATTCCAAAAGTGGCCTAACCAATGTGGTGTACAGCCGCAACATGACCTCCCAACTTTTATACTCAATGCACTGACCAATAAAGGAAACATACCAAACGCCTTCTTCACTATCCTATCTACCTGAGATTCCACTTTCAAGGAACTATGAACCTGCACTCCAAGATCTCTTTGTTTGGCAACACTCCTCAGGACTTCGACTTGCTTCCTTTATGCTGCAGTAATACTACTGAGCATGTTTCTGAGTAAGATTAAAACATTAGCAGTCTTTGTTGGTAGAAACCTTGTCTGTAGACATACTATACATGTGACAATGATGCTGGAAAATGAGTCAGAGCAGATTTCATTGCACACAGAAATCAACAAAAATTAAACCTCTGTGCTGAATGCCTATTAAGTAGCTTGAGGAAAATTTGGATGGGGTAAAAGGCATCAATGGAGATTGGTTCATTGACTCTCTGTATCGGGCTCAGCCTCTGACTCCACCCAGTTCACTCGGAATCTTGAGATATGAACAGCAGGTACAGATCTAAACAGATAAAAATCTACAACTCCTAAGGTTAGCAAAACAAAACTTCAGAATTTCAAGCAGCTTTAGCAGAAACTAATCTGCTTTGACGAGTTGGCTTCCCATGTCTGACCAAGCCACTATTTTACAGGATCGATTAGCTTCTGTAGATTTGTATTCTTCTCCTTAAGTTTCAGCCCTGTTTTTACAGCAGACTTGCAGCTTGTCTTATTAAAAGTAGTAGTAACTGTTATTTGTAATAGTCAATTCTGCTTTTTAAAAAGCTCTATTGCTTTTTACTTGAAACTTCCTAATGATGTCTGAAATATTTTCTCTTCTGTTTATAACCAGATGCTTGCTTCACTTGGCTAAGAAGTGAATCAATGTCAGAATGAGAACTGACTGTATAGAAGATGGGGTTCCCATGTGCAATCAGATTATTTGGGAGTTAACTGGAAGTGGCAAATCCATTGGTGGCACGCTGGCTCACAGCACCAGGGACCCAGGTTGGATTCAAGCGTTGGACAACTGTTTGTGTGGAGTTTGCACATTCTCTCGATGTCTGTGTTGGCTTCCTCCCACAATCCAAAGATGTGCAGTCCAAGTGAATTGACCATTCTAAATTGCTCATAGTGTTAGGTGCATTAGTCAGAGGGAAATGGGTCTGGATGGGTTACTCTTCAGAGGTTTGATGTGGACCTGTTGGGCCGAAGGGCCTGTTCCCACATTATAGGGAATCTAATCTAATCTTTCTACCCAAGAGTGTAAGAAGTGAGCATTTCAATTTTGACTTTAACTTTGTGGCTACAATTAGGTTTGGGAGTGACTAAGTTTCTAAGAAAACACATTGTGATGACCTTGATTCCTTCCCCTCTCAGAGATTAAGCTAGACCTTTAGAAAGCAAGTGAACTGATGTTGCTGAAAAGACCCAGCCCCATTAGGTTCAATGTATGTAACGCACACAATGAGTTTATGTATCCAGCTCATTTCTACCCTTAATCATAAATACTCTATTGAGAGCACGGTTCTCTCATTTACTGATTTCCTTTATACTGCCAGGAGTTCAGAATATTCATCACAGAAGAAAGGACTAACTCATTCATCAAAAACTGCCAAGGAATTTCAGTGCATAAAGGATTCATTTAGTTTTATCAGCAAAGATGAATCATGAAAGTGATGAGCAATCTTACATTAACTGTACGAGCGTTTTAATGCTGCAATCTTGAATTTTTCAAGAAGACTTCAAAGCGATACTTGACAAGGCTGGGTTATGTTAAGGGGATCTGGTCAAATTTAAGTCGTGAGAATTCTGAAGGGTTCCACATAAGCTCCCCAAGTTCTGCTTTGGAAATGAAGTGGTCCTTAAATCATTGAGGTCATTTAAAAGTATGTGCTAAAATCTGAAGTGGGGATTTGATTAATCCCACAGCCTCTTTCAAAAGTGTTAATATGTCAATCTGCCTTCAACAGATCTTTGGCTAATTGAGCTGTGTCCCTCTCTGGGCAACTCGAATTAGTGAAGAGGGGGAGAAATAAAAGGCAGCCTGTGTTCTAAGTGGATGAGATGAGGGAAGGGAATGCTAAGATACAGGAAAAAAAGGGTGTGTTAGACAGAGGAAGTGCTCTGACACAGCAGGAAGGCGAATGCTTTAACATGCAGACAAGGAATGCTCTGTTCGGAAGGAAATATGGGGTGGAAGGAGTATATTTTGATAACATGACTGCACAGAAAAGTTTCACATGTATCAAGGACTAGGTTTATCCTAAGTAGACTGCCTAGTTAAAATTAAGTAGTAACTAATCCAGCTTGAGTGCTGGATATTTTGATTACCTGCAACAACAGGTCCATACAGTGGCATCTATGCATAATGTTCAAAGGATTCCAACTTTGGACCTCGGGGCTCAGAATGCACCAGATTAAATGGAAAGTGATATAAATCTCTCCCATTGCATCTTTGTTGAAGGAAACATTGATTTGTATTTGTACAACACCTTTCATGTTATTGGGACATCCCAAAATGTGCTGCAGTGAAAGACTTCATGTAACGTAGTCACTGTGATTTCAGAATTGCAGCAGCCGCACTTTGCGCAGTTAACTCCCACAAATAAGGATGGAATAATGATCAGCTTTTTGTATCATTGGTTGAGGGATAAATATTGGCCAGGACACCACGGGGAATTCAACTGCCCTACTTCTAAGTAGTGACATGGGATCTTTTAGGTCAATCCATGAGAGAAGATTGGGTCAATGACTTCAATGTTTCTTCTGAGAGATGGTTCTACTGAGCGTACACCACTCCCTGGTCTGCAAGTTGATCTCCAGCCTTCTACTCTGAGGCAAGTGCATTGGCCACTGAGGATAGGCTGGGTGTAGATCAAAAAAGGCCCCGGAACAAAATTAACTTGGGAACATGCTATAGAATCATGTAATATTGATGGAAACCATTCAGCTTATCATGTGTGTGCAGCTTTCTTAAAGAAAAATCCACTTTGTCCCAGACTCCTGACTGTGCCTTAATTTTTGCAATTCATATTTTCCTCAAATGTATACACAGTTCTCTTTATGCAGAACCATTTCTGTTTTTAGCACTATCCTGCCTGTTTGAACACTAAGTCCTGACCTCATTGATTTCTGTCTGTCAGGATATGTTTTCTACACCTGAAGCTACAGAAAATGTCCAAGTTGCTCAGTATTGATTCCTGTTTAACTACACAAGCTGCCTTTCTACTTCTATTGCAATCTGTTCCAATTCTCATTGACCTCTCTGGAGAGGCCCAGGTTGAAACATAAGTTGATCCAGTCTTTGAAATGGTCAGAGGGTTGAATGGCTCATTTAGCTTGGATTTTACCCACATAGCTAGAGAAGGCAAATTCAATGATAATAAGTAAGATTAAAAATTGAAGAATTTTTGTCTGGCTGGAATGGTGATTGCGATGAAGTTGTATGTGTTAAAGGAATACCATTTCAACTCTGTAAAGGAAGGTGATGGCCGAGCGATATTATCGCTGGATTGTTCATTCAGAAACCCAGATAACATTCCAGAGACCTGAGTTTGAATACTGCCATGGATAAATATCTGGAATTAAGAATCTAATGATGACCATGAATCCATTGTTGAAAATCTGGTTCACCATTAGAGAAGGAAATGGCCATCCTTAACTGGTCTGGCCTATGTGTGGCTCCTGACCCACAGCAATGGGATTGACTCTTAAACACACTCTGGGCAATAAATGCTGCCTAATCAGTGATGCTTTCATCCTGTGAATGATTTTTTAAAAAAAGGATTGTAAGATTACCTTTAAGACTGGCACTGATGGCTACAATGAAATAGAGTCTTATATGATTAACATTATTTGTTGGACTATATCGCTGACACTATGGAATGCAGAGGCCAGAGCTGAATATTCTGGGACTGGAGTTCTGCTCAATTGCCTTTCTTGATTTGGACTTTAGCTCCTTGGAGAGGTCGGTTTCAGGCAGAATCTCTAATGGGGCAAATTGTACACTCTTGTGAATGAAATTTGCAAGATGGGTTTTGTCTGGTGGCAAACTACCTAATGATCCATTTCGGAATGAAGAGTAGCAGACAGTGCCTCCAAGGCTTTATGCTAATTGAGATGGTCAGCCAATTATGGTGACCACAGAATCCAAAGCTGCGGCAGTTTTTAAGCTAGTCATGAGAGCCTGGTTTCTAACACAGCGTCGAAACCCTTCCTGATTGCCTCCTCCTCTTTGTAGGACAACGTGGGGCATTTTATAATCTTCCCATATTTGGCCACATTTCAAAACGGGGGCCAGTAAACGATTTCTTTTCAGCATGTCGTGGCTCAGTGTTAATGAATGAAAACACCCAGCTTTCTCTCTCTCTCTCTCTCTCTGAAATGATGATTGACAGCAAACTGAGGAAAACTTGAGTTTTGAATGCTTTTGAGCCACTTGTGTTTCATTCCTCCTCGAGTATTTCGGGGTGAGTTAGACTAAGGCAGCACAGTATCTCCTGACAGAGGGTGTCACTGATGTCACCAGTGCAAGCTTGCACGGGCTAATATGTATGCAGCTCTGGCTGTTGTCGGTTATTGTTCAGGTCCCTGTGATTGTGCAGTGCAAACTTTTTCAGGATTAAGTCCCAGTGGCAGTGAAGCAGAACACGAGCTGCCACCAATGGTGACAGAGACGGGCTGTGATCCCCCCCCAGCATGATCCGTCATTAAGCAGTGACCTCGTGGTCGGGTACATGAGCTGAACCAGACAACGCTGTTGGCATTGGTGATGTGGAACGTGCAGACACCAATCACACTCAGCGCTATCATAGACAGAATACACTCCAGTGTTTTGCACTGAAATTATTATAATCTCATCAATTAGTGGTTGTACTTAATGCGGAATTGGAAAACTGTTTGCAAATCTACCTTTTTTTTAAAAAACCTCCACCAATTCCTAATTAAGCCTCCACCTCAATTTTGTGTTTGTGAGGATTTCAATCTCAGTGCTAGGAAATAGCATGTTTCTCGCTTTTCTGACCAATGTCAATAGCCGACCGTGAATTAAATACAAAAGTAAAACTCCTTTCTGTTCAACAACAACTGTCTCTAACTCTACTCATCAATGAACTCTCTCACTTATGTTAAGTGACCCACACATGCTGCCCCTTTATGGTTTCCTTAGTTTGTTTTGTGTTGGTAGGGATTGGTTTTGTGCTATCTGTTTCAAACTTGACTGACCCACACCAAGCAGAAGGCCCAGAGGGAGGATATTTTCATCCAATTCCCACTTCTGCTCGACTTCATAGAATCCCTACAATGTGGAAACAGGCCCTTCAGCTCAACAAGCCCACACTGACCTTCCAACGGAGTGGGACCATTCGGCGCAGCAATTTTGGCACGAGCGATTTGGCGCAGCCCATTTTGCTGCAGACCCATTTAGGCACAGAACTATTTCCGCGCAGCTCATATTTATTCCTTTTCAGGCTTAGCTAAAAGCATTAATGAAAGCGATAAAAATAAAAATAATGTTTATTATCTTAAAGAAAAAAAATAAAAGAAATAAGTTAATTACGAAAAATCTAAAATATGATGTTTATTCAAAATTATGGGCAATCCCTCGTAAATACTCAACATCATTTCTCTCACTAAGTCTTCTTATGAGTGTTTGTATTCTAGCATCTGCTTCCCTGAATTTCTCTGCATACATCGAACCTCTCCCAATGGCTCTCACCCACACCCACAACCTTGCTCTCTGCTTTACCTCTGTGATGTCACACATCTCTCCTGCTTAGGGACCTCCAAAATTAACTGCTATTCTCACACTCTTCCCCCCCTCTTTGTCTCATTGCAGGAAAGGTGGCGTATAAATAGGGTGAATTGTGGCTTTAATGAAACACAAATGCATTGAAATAAGGTCATCCCTGCTCTCTTGCGAAATTCTAAAATGCCATTTGAGGCTAGAGGGGAGAATCATGAAAAGATGTTTCTAGCTGTCGAGATTCCTTCTTTTCTTACACCACATCAGGAACAGGGAAAGCCCCAAAAAGCTACCACTGATTTTGTAAAAATTCATCTGGTTCACTGAAGTCTTGTTGGCGAGAGAAATCAGCCATCCTTCAGGTCTACTCAGAAAGGTCACAGGGCAAAGGGTGGGAAGGTCACTAAGAAGATTGTAAGAATTGGGAGTGGATGGTGATCTGATTGTAGTAGGTGGGCGAAGTAAGTCTACTGGATCCTCTGAGTAAGTAGAAAGGCGCTTCCCTATCGGATTCAACCTCCTCACCTTCCATTTTACCAGAGCTTTCCAATGATCCGAGCAACTAGAATTAAGTTTTAAAATCAGAAACAGAAATTGCTGGAAAAGCTCAGCAGATTTGGCAACATCTGCAGAGAGAAATCAGAGTTAATGTTTCAGGTCCATTGACCGTTCCTCAGAACACCTGTGTTAAAAAATGTTTTAAAAGGGTGATGAAGCATGAGACAAGTGGCTTCATGATGATACGTACATTGCAAGCTCTCCTCATGCTGGCCATCGGAACTGGATCCTGACTCCATTAGAACTGGAATTGGGCCAGGATTTTAACATTTGTACATCCCAGTCATTGCAAAACTGCCCACTTTTGCAGAATAACATCCCACCAAAGCCTCTGAAATGTCTGGGAACAATTTCCTCTTCCAAGAAAGCATTTCACTAATCGATTTCCTGTGTCATACCACCCCCTTAATTAAAGCAAGTATTATTTCTTGTGACCTTCTCATTGTCAGGGTTGTGTCCAGTACTGGACAGTCCAATCACGTTCTGGCAGAATCATTTTGGTTAATATCTGGGTCAGTGCTTTGTGACACATTGTCATCAATTCATGAAAAGCAACATCAGCTGCCTCAAATGTCGACACTGCAGATTCATATATGTAAACAATTAACCTGAAACTCTCTTCTCTAAGAGATCACTGGCTAGCTAACACAGCTGCTAGCGTAATTCAAGGCTGTATAAAGGTCTGTTGAATTTGTATGACAGGAAACTGCTATGCATCACCAGCACCAAATTGGAATGTATTCCACGCACATTATAAAAGGCATAGCTTTAACGAGCAAATATAAAGGCAATGTATTCAATTTCTGTACTCAGTTTCCTTGGCATGGTGGTTCTATCATTTGCTTAGTGTAATGGAAATTTCTCTTCACTGTCAGTGCGTTGCTGCTTTCCATCTTCTGCTGCTTCTGCTGTGATTCAGGATCCACCATCACCAAGAAACCTGAGCAGGTATACAAGGGATAACGTCTGGCTATGATATGCTTAAAGGATACATTGTCACAGGGAGTGATGCATTCGCTCTCTTGCAGCCTTGTGGTAAGATGAAACAACCATAAGACGCTTCTTAAATAAAGTTAATGTTTTCCTTCCCTTGGCAAACTCGATAAATATTCTTCAGCTGGACAATGAGCACATGAATATTATGCCCAGTACCTATCAATGTTAAATATTGTGTCTTAGACTTGATTTGGAGATGCTGGTGTTGGACTGGGGTGTACAAAGTTAAAAATCACACAACACCAGGTTATAGTCTAACAGGTTTAATTGGAAGCACACTAGCTTTCGGAGCATAGCTCCTTCATCAGGTGACACTATCACCTGATGAAGGAGCGACGCTCCGAAAGCTAGTGTGCTTCCAATTAAACCTGTTGGACTATAACCTGGTGTTGTGTGATTTTTAGCTGTGTTTTAGGCTGTGGGACTGGAGACATGAACGATGGAAGAGAAAATTACTTAATGATGTGATCAAAAGGAGAATAGTGTTGGTTTAATGATACTCAGTTACTTAGTGTGAAACAGATTTTAGTTTACAAAGTTAACTGAAGCTTGCAATCCGATTTCTTTTTTCATTCTTTCATGGGTTGTGGACATTGCTGGTATTTTTTACCCATCCTAAATTGCCCTGGAACTGAGTGGTTTGCTCAGCCCCTTCCAAAACTAGTTAGATATTGATGCCACGTAACCAGGGAGGACCATTAGAGTACTATGATGGTTATCAAGGTCACCATTAGCTGACAATAGCCTTCTCTTACAGATTTCTCAACCCAATAACCCTCCAAAATGCTGCACTCCTCCTGATCTTGTTCACTTGAACATACCTGATTTTAATCATTTCACTGGTCATAGCCATGCCTTCAGGAGCCTAGGCGCTAGGCTCTGGGGAATCCCTCCCTAAACCTTTCTGCTTCTATTTCTTTCTTGAGAACATTCTTTAAATTTGCATCTTTGACCAAGATTTTGGTCATCTGTCCTAAAATCTATTTTGGCTGATTGTCTGGGTCTGTTGTAAAAACAATGTTAAAGTAGATGGGAGTTGGTTCACTTGGATAGCTGGTTTGTGCTGCAGAGTGATGCCAACACTGTGGGTTCAATTCCCTCATCAGCAGAGGTTACTGTGAAAAACTCTCCTTCTCCACCTCTCCTGAGGTGTGGTGACCTTCAGGTTAAACCATCACCAGTCATCTCTGTCTAATGAGAGAGCAATGCGCTGGTAGCATGGCAATTCTACCGTTACCTTTTTAAAGGGGCTATATAAATGCAGATGTTTACTGTAAGTTTGGACAATGTGTGCTCACAGGAGTAGAGAGGTAAGTTGATAAGAGGCAAGGAAACATTATAAATAGGCACAGGATAGAAAGTTTGATGACCTGGACAATGGAGTTGATAGAGATTGGCACGCATAGATGAAAAGTTGGAGTTGCTTCTCATAAGAATAAAAGTTTTGACTGAGTCCTTTTTAATAAAGGATATAATTCAAAGGCCAGGAAATTGGAGCAGTTGGATCTGACAACAATAGTGTAGCTGAGAATACAGTGTCAGAGGCCATTGTGTGTGTGTGTGTGTGTTGGGGGGGAGGGGGGTAAGGATGGTAGAGAGGGGCCAGAAGGTGGTATTGTAGTAAGTAGGGTCGAATACTTGAAACTCCATTCAAACTCAATCCAGAATGGAATTGGACATTGAAATTTTCTAGCAGCAAGTTGAATCTGGGCAACTAACCAAGAAGCATTGGAATTGAAACTAGACTGCAAAGTTTTTTCTACAGACTAAACAGACAGCTTCAGTCTTGGCAATTTTGAGGTGGAAAATGGATTTTCTCAAAGACAGCTTGATGTTAGGTGACACAGTTGTATCTGAGTTTGTTCATCCCATGTCCTTTGCTTGCTGACTTACATTGGCTCCCATACCTACTTTTACTCTTACCTGTGTTCCATGACTCATATTACTATAATCTCCTGCAGCTATATATCCCTGTGTGACCACTGCATATTGAACTTCTGTGCATTCCAACTTCAACAGATTGCCATTAATAGTCGGCTTTTCACTATCTAAACTCTGGAATTCCATTTCAAACCTCTCTGTCTTTTTTCACAAGATGCTTCTTCCATTACAGTCTCTATTCTCAACAGCTCCGTGTCCAAATTTGACTGGCAATGAATCTGCGAAGTACCACTGTAGTGAAGGTGCTATATAAATGCAGTTTTATGTTGATTAGATAGGAGAAGCCACTGCTGGCAGCATTGGAGGAGTTCAGTCAAGTGTAGTTCATAGCATGGAGATGAATCATTTTGGAGGGAAGCACGGAATGGGAGATCTTTTTTTTGAAGGAAAGTTAGAGAGGACCAGGGGCGGCACGGTGGCACAGTGGTTAGCACTGCTGCCTCACAGCGCCAGAGACCCGGGTTCAATTCCCACCTCAGGCGACTGTGTGGAGTTTGCACGTTCTCCCCGTGTCTGCGTGGGTTTCCTCCGGGTGCTCCGGTTTCCTCCCACAGTCCAAAGATGTGCAGGTTAGGTGAATTGGCCATGCTAAATTGCCCGTAGTGTTAGGTAAGGGGTAAATGTAGGGGTATGGGTGGGTTTCGCTTCGGCGGGTCGGTGTGGACTTGTTGGGCCGAAGGGCCTGTTTCCACACTGTAATGTAATCTAATCTAATGTAATCTAATCTAATCTAATCTGATTGTGTCCTAGAGTCGCAGTATTGGGAGAAATGGGATGAAACTGGATGGTGATCTGATCTTGTCTGACCCAATGGTGATGGTGCAATGGTATTGTAATGGGGCCTTTAATCCAGAGGCCTGGGCTAATGCTGTGGGGCATGGGTTCAAATCCCACCACATTAATTAGGATGGTATTTAAATTCTAGGGTGGCTCAGTGGTTAGCACTGCAACCTCACTATGCTAGGGACCTGGGTTCAATTCCACCTTTTCGCGATTGTCTGTGTGGAGTTTGCACATTCTCCCCGTGTCTGTGTTTCCTCCAGGTGCTCTGGTTTCCTCCCACAGTCCAAAGATGTGCAAGCCAGGTGAGTTGGCCATGCTAAGTTGCCCATAGTGTTAGATGCATTAGTCAGAGGGAAATGGGTCTGGATGGGTTACTCTTCGGAGGGTCGGTGTGGACTTGTTGGGCCAAAGGGCCTGTCTCCACACTGTAGGGAATCTAATCTAGGTGGGTTGGCCATGCCGAATTGCCTGTTGTGTGCAGGCTAGGTGGGTTAACCATAGGAAATGGAGGGATAAGGTGGAGGGCTGGGCCTGGCTCTGGGAGGGATGCTCTTTGGAGGGTCAACCTGGACTGCTTCCATACTGTAGGGATTCTATGATTGTGACTTTGGGCTGGAGGAGGGTTTGTAGTGGAGTCCTCCATAGGAGTCAATGTTGGGACCTTGCTTTTTCTGATGTATATTAACGATCTGGATCTTGATGTGCAAGGGACAATTTCAAACACTACTGATGACACAAAACCTGGGAGGGTTGTAATCTGTGAGGAGGACAGTGCGAGATTCCAAAAGGACATTGATAAATTGGTGGAGGTGCCAGATAAATTTCAATGCAGAAGTGCAAAAAGATGCATTTTGGTCAGAAGAACATTAAAAGACAATATGAAATAGAGAAGCAGTTTTAAAGTAAGGGTTCTTGGTCTATGTATACCCAGATCATTGAAGGTGGCAGGACATCTGGAGAGAGCAGTTAATAAAGCAGACAATGTTCTCAGCTTTAGATTAGATGATTAGATTCCCTACAGTGTGGAAACAGGCCATTTGGCTCAACAAATCCACATCAACTCTCTGAAGAGTAACCCATCCAGACCCATTTCCCTCTGACTAATGCACCTAATACTATGGGAAATTTGGCATGGCCAGTTCACCTGACCTGCACGTCTTTGGATTGTGTGAGGAAACCGGAGCACCTGGAGAAAACCCATGTAGACACGGGAAGAATGTCCAAAGTCCACAAAGACAGTCATCAGAGAGAGATATTGACTCCGGGTCGCTAGGCTGTGAGGCAGCAGTGCTAACCACTGAGCCACCGTGCTGCCCATAAGGGGGCATTATTAGGGGCATAGAGCACAAGAGCTGATGGTGATGTTGAACTGTACAAGACACCCATTAGACCTCGATGGAAGGTTTGAGTTATAAGGATAGGCTGGATAGGCTTGAACGTTTTGTTTCTGTGGAGCACAAGGAGGTTGAGAAGTGACATTATAGAGGTTTATAAAATCATGAGGGGTATAGATAGGGTTAATGGCAGGTTTTTTTCCCTCAGGCTGGGGCATTTCAAGACGGGGTGCACATATTTAAGGTGAGAGGGGAGAGATTTAAAAAAGGACATGAGAGGCAAATGTTTCACATAGAGGGTGGTTCATGTGTAGAATGAACTTCCTGAGGAAGTGGTGGATGTGGGCATTATTACAACATTTAAAAAACATTTAGGTAAGTACATGAATAGGGAAGGTTTGGAGGGATTGTGGGAGGAAACCGGAGCACCTGGAGAAAACCCATGTAGACACGGGAAGAATGTCCAAAGTCCACAAAGACAGTCATCAGAGAGAGATATTGACTCCGGGAACGGCAAGTGGAACTAGTTCAGTTTGGGATTATGTTTGGCATGGATTGGTTGGACTGAACGGTCTGTTTCCATGTATGACCCTTTGACTCTATAACTAAGAATGGCTCCAGGAATGAGAGTTAAATTTTGAGGAGTTGGAAAGAGGTTGTTCCTGCTCATAAAATGAACAGGACTGAGAGAACATAGTCATTTCTTTTGTACATCACTATAAATCTATGACTCTGAGTAGTTTGGGCACTGTCTGGAAATGTGGTGGAGGCAGGTTCAACTGAGGCTTTCAAAAGTACATGAGATGATTGTTTGGATAGAAATAGTGAGCAGGGATATGGAGAACGGACAGGAGGTTGTCACTAAGTAATAGGACCAGTGCAGGCAAGAGTCTATTGTACACCACTCCAGCACAGAACTCCTGTTGACACTCAATAGGGCAATACTGAGGAGGCACAGCATTGTCAAAGACATCTACTTTAGAATGAAACACCAAACTAATGCTCTGCGTCTGTTCTTTCAGGTGAATACTAAATATTCCATGAAAATATTTCATAAGAGCAAGGAAGTTCTCTCCAATATTTATCCTTTAATCTAAGTCTGGTTATTATCAAATTGTTTACTCTTTATCTCATCCTTCTACCTTCCTCTCCTGTACAAATATTGCAGTAACTCAGTGACAAATACAATCAGCTGCCTTGCTACTATTTTTTCAGCTCTTTGTGATTTCATTTATAGTGTCTCTCTGCTCCTTGTCCCAGCTATTCTTCTGTTTGCATGTTGTTTATTTTAGTTTTGACTTGGGCCCCAGCTCCACTTTATGAACAGCAAATTTGCTGTGTATCTCAAACTGCTTTAGTGTGTGAAGCACAGCCGGCAGGTTGGTGCTGACAGTAGAGGTGATCCCACTGAATAACTTCTGTTAGCAGGTCAGGCACCTGCAGTGAAATCCAGCAGGGCTCTGCTAATTTGTGTTTCTGCAGGAAGTTTAAACCAAGTCCTCAGTCTCTAATTCATGACAGCCCTCTAATCTGATGTGAAAATATATGCTGTGAAATTGGTTCAAATTTCTATTACGTATTTGAGAAGTATGCAATAAAACACAACTGATCTTTACAACTAAGAAAGCCTAGGACACCTGTTTTTTTTCCGTAGTAATTTGTACTTATTGTGTCATTACCTATACTTTTCACGTCTACTGCGATGGAAACATGCCATCTAGACATTATGATGGTGCCACTACCTAAAATAAGCAGTTTGTTCCTCTTGTCCTGTTTGCAACTGGAAAAGCCAGACAGGTAACACTATGTTAAACTGATTTCAATTGGCCTGTAATCTGGATACAGCCATAGAGTTGTACAGCACGGAAACAGACCACTCACTCCAACTCATCCATGCCAACCAAATTAATCTAGTCCCAATTGTCAGCATTGGCCCATATCCCTCTAACCCCTTCCTATTCATGCACCCATCCAGATGCCTTTAAAATGTTGTAATTACTGTATACTAGCCTCCACCACTTCCTCTGGAAGCTCGTTCCATACACGCAGTACCCTCTGTGTGAAAAAGGTGCCCCTCGGGTCCCTTTTAAATCTTTTCCCTCTCACCTTAAACTTTAAAATCACAATTGGCCACACTTGGAATATTGCGTTCAATTCTCCTATAGGGAAGATATTAAACTTGAAAGGGTTCAGAAGAGATTTACAAGGATGTTGCTGGGGTGGATGGTAAAGGTATGTTTGAATTTCTAATAAAGATCTTTTGTGTACATGGAACTATAATAGGCCATATCAGTGTAACCAAACAAGGCCCAAGGATCAGGGAAGTGTGGAACCCACAGTTCCTCTGAATATTAAAATGAAAGTTTCAACCATCATTGGTGTACATTAGTTCCACATCTTTGGCTAGCTTTGATGCAACTTGTACTATGCTGTAAAGTACATTTGAGGAAGCATAAAATATGCTGCAGGATAAATTCTTTTATAGATACTGAACCTCCAAAAAATTGCATGAAACATTTCCTGTGTCATCAACTGAAGAAGACTTCTCAGCAGCAAGCATTTGGAGAGAAGTTAGTTATGAATCTGTGTAACTTGGGGAATAAAAACTGAAAGAACTGCGGATGCTGTAAGTCAGAAACAAAAACAGAAGTTGCTGGAAAAGCTCAACAGGTCAGGCAGCATCTGTGCAGAGAAATCAAAGTTAAAGTTTCGGACCCTCAGAAGGGTCACCAGACCGGAAATCCGAAGATGCAGCCAGACCTGCTGAGCTTTTCCAGCAACTTCTGTTTTTGTTTCTGTGTAACTCGGGGATCAACTGGATCTGTGTTAAAACAGAGAAATCAATAGATGGTTATGAAATGGGGTTAGAGTAATTGGAACCCAAAGGACTGCGGGTGCTGTAAATCAGAAACAAAAACAGAAATTGCTGGAAAAGCTCAGCAAGTCTGGTTGCATCTGTGGAGAAAAATCAGAGTTAACATTTTGAAGAAGGGTCATGGGACCTGAAATGTTAACTCTGATTTCTCTCCACAGATGCTGCCAGACCTTTTGAGCTTTTCCAACAATTTCTGTTTTTGTTAGAGTAATTGGATTGTTTTTGACCGGTACAGATTTGACCGGCTGAAGGGTCTTTTTTTCTGTGCCCTTGACCTCTAACTCTAAAAGGCTATGGCAAATTGCACCCCTCATATTTGTGAGCATAACACATGTCCAAAATTCTAGGTCAGGTATTTGACTTGCATGATAGTCATATGTGGCCACAGATATGTCGACTGAACATAAAACTTTGGGAAGAATAAGATCTTTAAAAAGAAAGTAAGGGGCCCCATCCAAAGATTCCATGAGGAATATGTAAGAGTTCATTGGAAATAATTCCTACAAACCAGTACCCTTCCTCCCTTATACAATGCTTGCAATTCTCTGCAAGAGTGCCAACCTGTAAGCTATCCTTTATCTTGGTTGCCCCAGGCTAGGGAAGGGAAGCTCTTGCTTCTGATTTCTATCTGGTTGGTGCCATGAAGAAGCTTTGTTTGTGGATGCCAAGGTTTGGGCAAGATCAGATTCAATCGTGGCACTGTCGCTCTTGAATAGCATGCAAACTTTCATGGAGTAAGACCATCAGACCATAAGACATAGGAGGGGAAGTAAGGCCATTCGGCCCATCAAGTCCACTCCGCCATTCAATCATGGCTGATGGACATTTCAACTCCACTTACCCGCATTCTCCCCGTAGCCCTTAATTCCTTGTGACATCAAGAATTTATCAATTTCTGCCTTGAAGACATTTAGCGTCCCAGCCTCCACTGCACTCTGCGGCAATGAATTCCACAGGCCCACCACTCTCTGGCTGAAGAAATGTCTCCGCATTTCTGTTCTGAATTTACCCCCTCTAATTCTAAGGCTGTGTCCACGGGTCCTAGTCTCCTCGCCTAACGGAAACAATTTCCTAGCGTCCACCCTCTCCAATCCATGTATTATCTTGTAAGTTTCTATTAGATCTCCCCTTAATCTTCTAAACTCCAATGAATACAATCCCAGGATCCTCAGCCGTTCCTCATATGTTAGACCTACCATTCCAGGGATCATCCGTGTGAATCTTCGCTGGACACGCTCCAGTGCCAGTATGTCCTTCCTGAGGTGTGGGGACCAAAACTGGACACAGTACTCCAAATGGGGCCTAACCAGAGCTTTATAAAGTCTCAGTAGCACAACAGTGCTTTTATATTCCAACCCTCTTGAGATAATTGACAACATTGCATTCGCTTTCTTAATCACGGACTCAACCTGCATGTTTACCTTTAGAGAATCCTCAACTAGCACTCCCAGATCCCTCTGTACTTTGGCTTTATGAATTTTCTCACTGTTTAGAAAGTAATCTATGCTTCTATTCTTTTTTCCAAAGAGTAGGTTGGTAGCAAAGAATAAGCTTCCAGGCAGCAAATAATGTCTCATTTTGTATCTTTAGAAGGGGAGGGGAGGAAAACATTAAAAGTAAGAGGTCAGAAGAAAGCGATTACCTTTAACACTTATCCCTGTTAGCTCCCAGTTTAGATAGGAGAAGGCATAAAGCCAGTATTTTCTTTGCGTGTAAATATTAGAGCTGTCAAGAAAGTCTTTATCTGTCGAGTTTCACACCAACACTTTGAAGCTTTGGCACTCCATTGGTCAAGAAGGGGATTAAAGTGGTTGCCAATGGCAGGGAAGCTGGATTTAAGCTGCAAAAGCAGCGACTGGTAGCTAGGGAAAGCTAGCTCAGCATGTCTGTAGAACTAGTATCCTACTGGCTACAGTGCAGAAAAATCATTAGTGAACAAGCCAATATTGAGAACTCAGTTTTTGCCTGAGGTGGAATCTGTGATACAGCCACAGCCCATTAAATTTCATCCATCTCAAAAACGCAAACAAATCGTTTTCAAAGTCTTGATTCAACCACTGAAGTTGCTCTGGTTGTCTCCCTTAGTTACCATCAAGGCATTCCAGCTAAAACCCCATTTCCCAGTCAGTTGTCTCTTTTATTCCAATGGGGACAAACAGAGAAGCTTGCAGCAAATTTTAGATTAATAGTCAGAAATGGTCAAAATATTTGGAATTAACAGCATCCTTAAGGGGGGATTTATTTGGGATTTATTTGCTACATTGTGTTGTGATTTGCAAGGACTCCCTGCTATGTACAGTCCATCTGTGAGAGTTTAATTGGGCTGTGACTGGGAACAGTAATAGCTGCTATCATCTTATCTTCATTAGTACCATTTGGCAAAACATTTTGATTAATTTAAACAGAAATAATGCAATAATTTTAAAAAGACTTCATAATCTTAATCTTTACCATTTGTGTCATCACAGTCCGTATAGACAAGGAGACTACTTTTTGACGTGCTACTTTGCAACAATTAATGAGGGATTATATTGGATATCAACTTTCTCAAACCTTTACAATGGATCAGTTACCATTGCAACTGAATTAACATGTTTTAAATGATCCTGGATCTTGAACAGTCACCATGGGGCTATGCTATAGAGTTTGTTTTAATCTATTCATTTGAGGGACATTGATTTGTGGAATTTCAGAGATTTCTGACCCTTGGACAGAATCACGGTGCTCCCAGTGGTTTTAGAGGAGGGAAGTCCACTCATTACACAGGTTAGTGATGTCCTGCTCTCTTAGCAAACTCATTGGAATTAAGTTCAGGTTGGGATCGTCCCAGGTTGACCCTGCCCAGAAGTCACTTCATCTGATGAAGGAGCAGCACTCTGAAAGCTTGGCACTTCAAATAAACCTGTTGGATTATAACCTGGTGTTGTCTGTTTTCTGACTTTGTCCGCCCCAGTTCAACACCGGCACCTCCACCTCATGAACACAGGTGACGAGGGGATAGTTCTTTTGCTGTGACCTTCATAACATGCGGACACTTGAACCCAGGCTGGTGCACATGAGAACATGCAGTCCCTCTGGCACCCTCCTGTAGTGTTGAAATTGGCTGTTTTACTCCAATCCTTGTGTATTCCTCAAAGACAAAAACATGAAATGTATCTGCAATTTGGAACATTAATCCACAGAGGGTTGGGTGGCTCATTGTTGAGCAGAGGTGTGCTAACTCCTCATTACCTCAAGTGATCACAGTGCAGTCTCTTTTGGATTGTATCTTTCACCATTTTGAAGGACTGTATTTAAAGTTCCTTTTGCCTTGTTGGTCTCTCTCTCTCTCTCTCTCTCTCTCTTCCCCCCCCTCCCCACCCCCAGGCATCAGTTATATTTATATCTCTGACCATTTTGGACTGTATCAACCCTCTTTTAGATGACACACTTTGGAATTAACATTCTTTATAAATTCCACAGTACATCAAGGGTCTGACCTCTGGTCATGACAGAGGTGGTGAATTCCTGTAATGCAGCATGAAGCACATTTTATAACATTGTGTGTCTAACCCTACAGTCTTAACCTTGTGGAGTGGACCAACACTTGGAGAGACAGAGATTCTGCACCATGGGTAGTTATTACCACTGAGTTACTGCTGATTTCTTTGGTTTGCATTTAGTGGTGTAATGGGGTTTGTTTTTGATCTTCTGAAATATTCCAGGCTAGTTTTATCCAAAACAGCACATTGTAACTTTGCTGGACAATGTGTTTTTGTTTGTTAATGTAGCACAGAGGAGAGTCAGGGTTTGCAACACTGGAAACCATTCTCTTCCAGTAAGCTTATAGCTTCTTTTTATTCATTCATGGGATGAGGGTGTCGCTGGCTAAGCCAGCATTTATTGCTCAAAGGGCAGTTAAGCATCAACCACATTGCTGTGGGTCTGGAGTCACATGCCGGCCAGCCCAGGTAAGGATGGTAGCTTTCCCTTCCCTGAAGGACTTTAATGAACCAGATGGGGTTTTCCCAAACAATCGACAATGAGCATAAATGGCTGATTTTCCTTTGCCTCACATCTGGTCAGTGGGGGAGATTGAACTGGAGCAGAAACATACCCCACTGTGCACATTCTTTGGATGCACCTCACCCCCTCCCTTCCCTCCCACACCAACAATAGGGCCCTCCTCCTTCTCACCTACCATTCTTTTGTATATTTAAGACTGAGACAGAGAGATTTTTGATCAGTCAGGGAACCGAGGGTTATGGAGAAAAGGCAGGAGAGCAGACATGAGGAATGTCACATCAGCCATGATTCTATCAAATGGCGGAGCAGGTTTGAGGGAGTCAATCAGCCGCCTCCTGTTCCTATTTCTTATAAACTCATGACAGATCGGGCTACACTTGCTCTGCATTCAACATACGGACATCGCCAATTTTGGCCTCAAAGTGACTTTGAGCTAAGACTTGGATATTCAGCCTGTTTCATCTTCAAACTTTTTAGTTTCTTAGTGTGTCTGAGGTCTTGCTGCTATGTGCACTGCTATGTTTGTAAATTGCTGAGGAGCCTTTGAAACTACATCACAAACAGACAATGTACCATTTAGCTATTTTACAAGGCCCTTGGGTTCCATCAAAATGCCTGCTATGTTCATTTATTTTGGCTGCCTTTGGCACTTTCAACCTTTCTTTTGGTTTAAACTGCAGGGCAAGCCACACAATTTGTTATTACCAGATTATATAGGTGCCTGCTGCCAAGATAAGTAAAAAGGGAGTGAATTGAAACAGAGGGGTTGGGGTCAAAGTTGCCTAATTAATAGTCACCAACTAGGACCTTTTATCATTAGGATTGTTGTGGATTATTTTGTTGGTGGGAATGTTTTCCCTAGCCCCAGTGGGATGCCTTCATGTTTCAGTGTGCTGCAGTCCAGCACAGGGCATGGACAGAGATGAGTCATTTCAGGCAACAGGGTCGAAGAATACTTCCCATGCAGGGCCGGTCTTGAGGAACCGCACACGTTGGCATTAACCCAAAACAGAGTGATTCTGGCAGCCACACAGATTGCTCAGCTCTAATTCTCGCACAGCAACCATTGTCGACATACAATTGTGAAGCACAATCAGTCCATCTTACTGTATGTGCTCCATGTGACTCTTTTTAGACCCAGCTTCATTTAATTCTATCAGTCTACCTTCCTGTTCTTTCTTATCTCTCTTCTGGCATTCCCTTAAGTGCATCTGAGCTACATGTGGTAGTGTTTCCATCGTCTCCAGCAGCCACTAATTGCATTTATTTGGTTGCTATTATCATGGATGATAGATTAAAATCAGAATTGAAGTGTGTAATGCGTGGTATTCGTGAACTGCAGCCTTCCTCTGTGGAGTGAAGGCCTGTAATTCCTTTGCAGAAAGCATTTGGCAACCACTACCTTTGGCCACTCATTTCATGGGATGTGGCTGTCACTGGATAGATCAATGTCAACTGTCCATCCTGCAATTGCTATTAAGTGGGTGGGGGGTGAGCAGTTTTTGGTGAACTGCTGTGTCTGTTGGTACACCCACAGTGTAGTTAGAATGAGAATTCAGGTATTTTGACCCAGCAGGAGTGAAAGAGTGGCAACGTACTTCCAACTCGAATGGTGAGTAATTTGGAGGCGAGTGTGGAGGCTGTGGTGTTCTGCTGCCCTCGTCCTTCTAGATGGTAGAGGCTAGGGGTTTGGAAGAAGCATCCTTGGTGAATTACCGCAATGTGCCATATAGATGGTACTCTCTCCTGCCACCGTGTTGGTAGTGAAGGAAGTGGTGAATATGATGCCTGGATGGTGCCCAGCTTTTTGAGTGTTGTGAGAGTTGCACTTATCCAGGCAATTGGAGAGTGTTCAATCACTCTCCTGATTTGTGCCTTGTAGCTGGTGGACTAGGGTTTGTGGAGCCAGGAGGTGAGGGACTGCCTACTAGGTGGTTAGCCTCTGACCTGCTCTCGTAGCCTTTGTATTCATATGGCAAGTCTAAGTCAATTTCTTGCTAATAGTAACACCCAGCATGTTGACAGTCAATGATTCAATGATTGTAATGCCATCATCGATTGTCATGGATAGTTGAATTCTGTCTCGTTGGAGATGGTCAATGACTGGCACTTGTGTGGCACAACTGCTAATTGCAGTTCATCAGCATAAGCTTGGATGTTGTCCAAGCCTTGCTGCATTTGTATATGGACTGCTTCAGGATATGAGGAACTGCCTTTAAATAAAAGAAGAAGAATTTGAATGCTCTTTCTGGCAACTGAGTCAAATGTCATTGAGTAGACACTAAGGTGTGGTTCCATCTATCCACTTGACCAAAAATTCATAAACCAGGAAATTAGCACAGAAAGCAATAGCTTGAATAAGTATTTTGTGTGCATTGGTTAGAGTTCACTCAAGCAATTAGTCTGTAAGATTAAAAAAAAAACTTAGAACTGGGAACTGTGCACGTAATATGCTCTGCCTGGCTGGTGGCAGATCAGCACAGGATTATAGGGATCACTGGTTCAAGCTTTTGGCAATTTCTAAAGTAGTTTGAAGATCCAGTTAGAAATAGATAGTCCAAGTTGTATGTGGGAGCAGGAGGGTGCAAACACCCCTTACCCAGTACCACATACTGGTAAAGATGGCAAATGCCAGAAGGAACCAGGACTGGTCATCTGGGAAAGTATCACCCAGCTGTGGTCACGACACCACAGCGAGGTTATATAGAAATTAGGAGCAGGCCCTTCAAGTCTACTCTGCTTTTCAATATGATCATGGCTGATCCACTATCTCCATGCCATACTCCCACTTCCTCCCCCTACCACTTGCTGAGGAGATGACTGAGGCAATGTGGCAAAGGGACAGCTAGGCAGTCAACTCATTCAAGGAATTTGAATCAAAAGGAGAGGTTTAAGAGTGTCGGATTGTCTCGGTGATCAGGGTAGACTGAAGGGATATCATTCAAGATGCTCCACCGATTACATACATTCAACGCAAATATGTTTCATGGAGTTTGTGTGAATTCTATGAGGCTTAAGACCATAAGAAATAAGAACAGGAGTAGGCCGTTCAGCCCCTTGAGCCTGATGCACCATTCGATAGGGTCATGTCTGATCTGACATTCCTCGCATCAACCCCCAACCCTTGACTCCCCTCCTAATCACAAATCTCAGCCTTGTAGTGGTTACTGGCTGAAGATACACTGTAGCTGTGGAGTGGCTACACAAAACGCATTGTTCTTAGGTCAAAGGGTGACTTACTGTATGAGAGCAGTAAGTATAACAAAGAGATCAAACTTAGCAGAGCGAAGGTGTACAGACACTTTCCACAGTGAATATTTGGAATGGCCAGTGCTGGGAAGAAAATAATGTGGGAAAAAGTAACTAGATTGGAATAAAAAGGGGGTAAGCTTCTGAAGGCTGTTGGATTTGGGGATCATAGAATCTTAGAGATATGCAGTACAGAAACAGATCCTTTGGTCCAACTTATCCATACCAACCAGATATCCTCACCTAATTCAGTCCCATTTGCCAGCACTTGGCCTATATCCCTCTAAACCCTTCCTATTCATATACCCATCCAGATGCATGCTAAATGTTGTAATGATACCAGCTTCCACCTCTTTTTCTGGTAGCTCATTCCATACACACACCACCCTCTGCATGAAAACTTTGCACCTGTCATCTCTTTTAAATCTTTCCCCTTTCACCCTGAACCTATACCCTCTAGTTCTGAACTCCCCCACCCGAGGGAAAAGACCTTGTCTATTTACCCTATCCATGCCCCTCTTGATTTTATAAATCTCACTCAACCTCCGACGCTCCAGGGAAATTAGCCCCAGCCTATTCTACTTCTCCCTGTGGCTCAAACCCTCCAATCCTGGCAACACCTTTGTAAATCTTTTCTGAACCCTTTCAACTTTCATGGCATCCTTCCCTGGGTTGAAGGTCGAGCTCTGAAATGTGAGGTAATTCAGAGGTTCTTAAATCCGAGCTCATTGTGAGAATTCAAGTAGTATACCAGCTTATCATAAAAGAGACACAGGAAGGTTGTTTTCCAGTTGCAGAACAAAAAATGAGGCTGCATATTGCAAAAGGCAAGTTTTTTTTAAATGACTTCACTGATTTTCCAATTCATGCTCAATAAGTAGATAAAATACTATTCCGAACTATTTCTGAATGTGATGTATTGGAACCAGAGTACATGAAATAGAATATAAAAAGCCTCCAGGAGATGGAGTTATCTATTAACCTTTATTTTTTACGGGCCAGCATGATGACATTAAGCAGGATTTATAGAGACAGCCCAAATGAAATCTTCCCGGCTGAAAATTTTCAGAGTTCACGCTCTCCCTGTATTTGCTGCTGTCACCAAAGTAACTGATTGCAACAATTCTCTGACTGACCAACAATCAGAAGTACAAAGCAAAGGTTTGTGAAGCGTTGGGCCACAGAGGCATGGTGATGTGGGAGGAGAACAGTCTGAGTGAGAGGATAGAAGGAACTGAGTTGACATATTGCAAGAGAGAAATGCACTACAAGTGAATGTGTCCACTTAATGATTTTCTGACTGAAAAATGTAATGTGTAGCCCACAGAATCATGTATTACTCAATAACGGTGATGACTTTCCTTGCTGTTTCTGTACATTCTCACTGGAAATTAATTGGGATCTATAAATATTTGAGACAAGGTTATTTTTCAATGGAAATTGAGTACGGGACAGTCCTGTTACTATCACCTTGCAAGCGATGGTAAGAATGAATGTCTACTGGCAAGGGTTTAACTCCAGTGTCACGTTCTTCAGAACGGTATTTGCATTAAACCACTTTGCAATGAAATAAAGCAGTCACTTTTCTTGACAAGCGCGAGTGTAATTTTGAGGATATTTTGTGCCTGCTTAGGGGAAGGTATGATTCCTTGCAGACTGACTAGGCTGACAGGATGCTTGCAGCGTACTTGAGCTAAAGGGCTGAGATAGATGATATTAAAGTGAATTGGATCTGTTCAGACAGAAGAATGAGACTGGAGAAAAATTGAAAAATAATCAGGAAATAACAATAAAAGAAATTGGATGGGGGCTGAAATCCAGTTACAGAATTTGCTTTATTCTATAGATGGATTAGTCAGTGCAGGTCGGTTCAGTTCCCTAATGGAATGATTTGAAAAGGTTTCAATTCTTTCTTCTGCTAAAGGTCAGGAAATAGTTCACTGGATTCTTGCACACATCCCACACCTCAGCCAAGTGGATGTGTATTCTCAGTGTATCTAGGCATTGAATAGTAACCAGTAAACTGTGTTAGATCTGTCAGTTATGCTGGATCCTGTCTCCAAACCATATCCACACACTTTGTCCAGCAAAGTTAAAAATCATGCAACCATAGGTGATAGTCCAACAGGTTTATTTAGAAGTAGTAGCTTTCAGAGCACTGCTCCTTCGTCAGGTACCAAAAGTGAATGCTTCCAAGTAAACCTGTTGGACTATAACCCGGTGTTGTGTGATTTTTAACTTAGTCCACCCCAGCTCAACACCGCTCCTCCACATCATTGTCCAGCAGGAAAGAGAAGCCTGGCTGATTATCACCTCACAGCCTGAGGAAAGAGACCAATTATCCTGCTCCCCCTGTTTTCCCTCGTGAGGCCAACTAGGTGGGAGTATAACCCAAGGCATTACTGGCCTCTGGTTCACAAAGGCATCAAGTGTGCATTCAAACATATGGCTGTCTTTAACTTTTTAAAATACAGCAAGATCTGCAAATGTCTAGCAGAATGGCAAAAGGCAAGACTCGATGCTTCAACTCAGTCAAGTATGATGAGCATTTTCTCTCTCAAAGTTGGCTGTCAATGCCTTTTTCTTTCTGTTGATTTGATTTGATTTATTGTTGTCATATGTACCTGAGTTAAGTGAAAAGTTTTGCTTTGTGAGCAACACAGGCAGGTCCTAACACACAAAGAGACACAGATCATAAGGTGCTTAGACAGAGCGAGGCACACAAGGCTAAGGCTGCACAGGAGGTGCACAAAAACAAGGTCAATATTCGATTTGAAATTACAGAGGTCCATTCAACAGTCTAATAACTGCAAGGAAGAAATTGTTGGTTTAAGCTTTTATAACATCTGCTTGCAGAAGAAGTTGGAAGAGAGTATTACCAGAGTAGGAGAGGTCTTTGATGATGTTGGCAGGCTTTCCGTGGCAGCGTGAAGTGTAGATGGAGTCCATGGTTGGGAGGTTGGCTTTCATGATGGTCTGGGCTGTGTTCACAACTCTCTGTAGTTTCTTACAGGGCTGGGTAGAGCATTTGGCATACCATGCTGTGATGCACCCAAATAGAGTGCTTTCTATGGTGTGTCTGCAAACGTTAGTGAGTGTCCTTATGGATATGCTGAACTTCCTAAGGCTCCTGAGCAAGAAGAGGCGTTGTTGTGTCGTCTTAACCGTCGCATCAATGTGGGAGGTCCAGGACAGATTGTTGGTGATCGTCATTCCGAGGAAATTGACGCTCTTGACCCTCACCTTTGGGTTGTGTCAGCAGTGGGGACTAGTATCCAAATTCTGTCGACATTTCTGAGTAGCGCTGGCTAAACCAAATGTGATCTACTGAGATGATTGTCCTGATAATAAGTAACTTGTAAAGAAAATTAATCTGAAGCTGGATCTTGGATGTTTCAGCTAATAGGGCCATGACTGTTTCCTTTGGCAGCTTGTCCCAATGTGGGATTGACCTTGGGAAGATTGTCCTTGTTGATACATCATCATGGTCTTCAGTAAGTTGTGTGAATGGCTCCCCTGTGGTGTGTTATTGCCAGCAGACACTAGATGCTTGTTTCCCTCAAGTACCACCAGTCCATTCCACGTTTAGTAGAACACGTTGGAAATTGAGCAGGAAATCTTGTTTCAATTTTAAAGTTGGACCATGGAACATTGGGGGAAATACTGGAATCTTCCCCCAGCTTACTCTGGTATGTGGATAATATGGCCTGACTTTCTGAGGATTGGTCATCACTTTACTTGCCACCCCATTCCTTTATTCTTACATTAGAATTACCTTTATTGTCACATGTACGCAAATGAATATAGTGAAAAGTTTATAAGTTGCCACTTACAGTGCCATCGTGGTTATAAAGGTATCTGGGTACACTTTCTTCAGTTATAAGATTAGTTAGTGTAACAATGTCACCAACGCAGGCACCATCTTAGGTACAAAGGTACCTAGGTACAATCCTTAGTTATAGAATAAAGAAATGGAAAAAAAAGTTACACTACAGCTACAACCATGGTTCAGAAAATCAAGAAGCAAAGTTAAAACAGACAACACCACAGTCTCTACCTATCTCTCCTAAGTCTCTCTGCAACAGATCAGCACAGGGGAGCCTTCACATGTCTCTACCAAACTCCTACTCCAGGCCAGTGCCCCGCTCCTGCTCTGGCCCACTGGCCACTGGTGTCCCCGCTCCACATTTCTGGTGGGGGATTCTGATCACGGCTCCCTTAGGAATGCAATGTCTCCTGAAGTACACTTTTCACAGCTCCCGACTGACTCCCGTCCACATTATGAAAAGAACAACGTGACCGTTGGAAAATCTGAGCATCTGTTGTAAACACCAGTCCACATTATTCTGCACACCCGCTGAGGAAGTGGTTTAATGTAGATGTTTAGTAAAGAGCTGGTTTAGTTTACAAACCAAGGTCAGTATCATCCACTTCATTGCTTCAAATTAAAAAAAAGATAAAAACAATTGCTTTTGGAATTTGCAATTCTAAGACCCCCAGAAGTATGTGTGATTCCCGATTGAATGGGATGCCATTGAGATTCCTGATTTCACTTGGAGGGAGTGACTGGAGTCAGGGGAATGGAAATGATTAGGTGTCTTGAAACGTTGTGCCAGATAGGAAGTGCGTTAAATTCTATCTCTGTCCCAGGAAATGTCAGCAATCACTGTGTGCAAGGAATGACATTTTGAAGTAGGGATTTAAATTCCTTTTTTGCATTGGAATACCAATACAGATTTCCCACAGTACGAGTACTCCGCTTCTCCAAGCCACTGAATTCCTAACTGCACTCAAACCCACAAGGGCAGGTCCTCCTGAAAGGGAGGGAAGATTGGAAGGGTGAGGCTCTGTGAGACTGTTGTTTAGTGGTTTGAAGATTTCAGGGTGTCTATGCACCAGCTCATTAAAAATTATACTGGGGCTCAGCAAACAAGGAATTACTAAGTTCTTTTTTTTTGGAGGTTTCTTGCCATGAGTGGGAATGGATATGTTGGCTAATGCCTTTGTTCTATTCAGCCGTATTAGGCAAATATAAACTGGCTACATCGCATGGATAGATAGGATGTTAAAGCAAGACAACGTGAGACTGCAGTATTTTAAATAAAATCCTCCTTCACTAAGAGTTAAACAGCATTTATCCCCAATTTCTGTGAATGATCAGCTCACTTACCAGTAAACACAGCCCCAATCCCTCAATCCCCAGCAGTCATAAACCTTCCTCTTCAGTGTCACTTATCATTGTGGTGTCCATGGTGGGGTGACTCAGTGGTTAGCACTGCTGCCTCACAGCTCCAGGGACCTGGGCTCGATACCAGCCTCAGGCAAATGTCTGTGTGGAGTTTGCACATTCTCTCTGTGTCTGCGTGGGTTTCCTCCCACAGTCTGAAGATGTGCAGGTTAGTTGGATGGGCCAGACTAAATTGCCCATAGTGTCCAGGGATGTGCAGGCTAGGTGGGTTAGCCGTGGGAAATGCAGGGATGAGGCAGCAGGGTGGGTCTGAGAGGGATGCTGTCTGGAGAGCCAGTGTGGACTCAATGGGCTGAATGGCCTGCTTCAACACTGTAGGGATTCTATGACAGAGGCATACAGCATGGAAACACACTCTTTGGTCTAACCTGTCCATGCTGACCATGTCTCCCAAACTAGTTCCAGTTGCTTCATATGCCTCTAAACCTTTCCTATTCCTGTGCCTATCCAAATGCCATTTAAATTTTGTAACTGTACCTGTATCCACAGCTTCTTCTGGCACACAACTGTCATAAAAGTCAACGTGCATGCTGTAAACCTAACAAACCATCCCTTTGCTTCTATCTCCTAGATACCTTTCCCTGTTCCACTGCACTAACTCGGTGATATCTCAGTCACTGTGAAACAGTGATGTTCCGTGGAGTGTGATGAAGATTTTGCCCTGGAACAGCTCTGTTCTGAAATCGCCCGGTTTCAGACTGCACCGTCTCAGCTTGGGCTGGACTGAGTGACAGGCGGCAGCAAGCGCAGTGGCAGGAGAAGGGCTTTGTACCTTGGGGGAAGCACTGTGGCAGCACCCTTTACAGTCCGAGTGCTGAAGTAGATATTGGTATCCAGCACCAAGCTCATTGTCCAGTGTATTGCCATGAGTGGATCCTACCCTTCCTCAAATTTGTGATGTGTGCATAGTGTCAATGCTGTTAACACACACAAGTTGATGGGGATGTGAGTTGGAGAGGTAGACGCAAAAATATTTCCAAGTGATTCATGGGCTGAGTGAGCAGGCATGAACGTGGTGGGTAGAATATAACGTGCAAACTTATTCACAATAGCAGCAAAAACAGGGACACAGAGCATTTCTGAAATGGTGAGGGATCGGGATGTGCTGCTGACCGAAGGGACCTGAGTGGTCTTGCTTATGAGTCAGTGGAAACTAACGTTCAGATGCAGCCATCAGTTAGGAAGGAACATCATCTGCTGACCTTTATTGCAAGAAGATTTGAGTGCAGGCGTAAAAATGTTTGACTGAAGTTGCATAGAGTAGAAACGTGTGGCAGTGGAAAAGCACTGCAGGTCAGGCAGTGTCCGAGGAGCAGGGGAACCGATGTTTCAGGCATAAGCCCTTCATCAGGAATGTACAGCATAGAGCTGCATTGAAGCTACACCTGGAGCACTCTGTGCAGTTTTGACCTCCTTGCCTCAGACCCTGTCACAGAGGCAGTGCAATGAAGATTCACCAGACTGATTTCTAGAGTGGTGGGCTTCTTCTATGAGGTCCGATTGAAGAGAATGGGCGTGCCCTTCGAGTTTAGAAGAACGAGAGAAAGCAGACTGGCCGTGATCTTAGTGAACGGCTGAGACAGGCTCAAGGGGCTAAGTAGTGTACTCCTGTTTGTATCTATTGTCATGGAAACATAGTTTTTACAAGTGACATAACTTTTTTTAAAATTTGATTTATTATTGCCACATATACCTGGGTACAGTGAAAAGTTTTGTTTTGTGTGCAGTACAGGCAGATCATACCATCCAAAGAGCATCAGGTGATAGAACAGAGTGAGGAATACAATGTTTCGGCTGCAGAGAAGGTGCACCAAGAGCGAGATCAACATTAGGTTTGAAATTTGAGAAGCCCATTCAGCAGTCTAATAACAGCAAGCAAGAAGCTGTTCTGGTTGGTATGTGTGTTTTAGCTTTTGTATCTTCTGCCTAATAGTAAAGGTTGGAAGAGATTATAACTGGGGTGGGAAATGGTCTTTGATATTGGCTGCCTTTCTGTGGCAGCAGAATGTGGAATCAATGGATGGGAGGTTGGTTTGCGTCATGGACTGGACTGTGTTCACAACTCTCTGTCGTTTCTTATGTGCTGGGCATGGCAGTTGCCATACCAAGCCATGATGCATTTGGATAGAATGCTTTCGATGGTACACCACTAAAGGTTGGCGGGGTCCTTATGGACCTGCCCAATTTCCTTAAGCTTTCTGACAAAGAGGTGTTGTGCCTACGCAAAGGCTGGTATCCCATCACCAAAACATCCTTTACTTACATGTGCATATACATGGCACTGATCCAGTTAGCTCATAACCAGTTCCTAGAGGGAGCAGAATCCCTGACACTGCTATTTATATCTGTCACCCTAGTCAAAAGAGGGAGCCTTGGCTAACAACCTTAATCAGGGAACTCCTATTCTGAGATCCACCTGGCTGACCGCATTCCAAACACTCCAACAAGTAGCAACAAAGTCAATACAGGACAGATGTAAGGAGGTTTCCACTGGCTTGTGGGCTGGGTTGGGGACATTTAGGACAGAGAGGAAGTGGAATTTCTTCAGAGGATGGTGAACTTTTGCGGTGAAGAATTCCAAAGAGCTGTGGAATCTCTGTCAATGAAAGCGTTTGAGACCGAGAACATTGGTTCCTGGATATTAAAGTCACAAAGGGAAATGGAGATGGTGCAGGAAATTGGCATTGTGGTGGAAGCTCAGCCATGATGGAGTAGGATGGATGAGCAGACTGGAGGGGCTGAATGGTCTAGCCTAGCTCCTATTCTTCCATATTCAGGTACTAGCTACACGTGGCAAGTATTAATGAGGTGGCAGCGTGAAATCTGGGTACTCTCTGCATCAGAAGACAAGTAATAATTGTGATTATAACCTCTTTTCTCATGCTCAAACCTTATCCAAGTTTTTTTCCCTATAAACATCATGCTGTTAATGTTAATAAAACTTCCACTAGAGATTAGATATCAAACAACGCAGACACGCAGGCAGCTTCGAGCGTTATAGAAATGCTTTCACTCTACACCTATGTTTATCCAATGACCATTTAAATGCCCTTAAAGTTGGCGAGTCTACTACTGTTGCAGGCAGGGCGTTCCATGCCCCTCCTACTCACTGAAGAAGAACCTACCTCTAACATCTGTCCTATTTCTATCACCCCTCAATTTAAAGCTATGTCCCCTCATGCTAGCCATCACCATCCAAGAAAAAAGGCTCTCACTGTCCACCCTATCTGATCCACCGATCGTCTTGTATGTCTCTACTAAATCACCTCTTAACCTTCTTCTTCTCTGACGAAAACAGCCTCAAGTCCCTCAGCCTTTCCTCATAAGTCCTTCCCTCCATACCAGGCAACATCCCAGTAAATCTCCTCTGCACATTTTCCAAAGCTTCCACATCCTTCCTTTAATGCGGCGACCAGAACTATACGCAATACTCCTAGTGCGGCCGCACCAGAGTTTTACAGCTGCAATATGACCTCATGGCTCCAAAACTCAATCCCTCTACCAATAAAAGCTAACACACAGTGTTAAATTGCCCATAGTATCTAGGGATGTGCAGACGAGGTTGGTTAGCCATGGTAAATGCATATTTGTAGGGGTGTGGAACTGGGTGGAATGCTGTTCAGAAGGGTTGGTGTGGACTCGATGGTCTGCTTCTACACTGTAGGGATTCTAGGATTTCCTCTCCCTCTTTGTCTTTTTCACACACTTACACATACACACTTACTGTCTCTCATTCTGTCTCTGTTGAGGCTTCTCTGAATTGAGCTTGGGCCATCTCATTCCAGCTCCCACATAATTTTGTCAAAATCTGACTCCAGCTCTCCACAAAGAGGACCATGTCACTCAAAACACACAAGGATTGGAAATGCAAGTCAAACCTAAGGCATACACATTGTGGAGAAGGAAGAGCTTTATCCTTTACTTTAACCTGGTGTAGCTGGCCCTCTGGCTTGTTTTGTGTTCTGATCGCAAATAGACCAGAAAATAGTTTGATATTCTATGTGTTTTTCTTGAGCAGAGCTATGGTTTTCAGAAGTAAGGGATGTTCAGGTAAATGTACGTGAGTTGGGCTTTGCCAGTGTGTAGTTACCATTGTATGGACCAGAGCAGACCCCCTCAAAATATATGAAGAAGGTAGTCTAGACCCTAATGTTTTGTTGGTTTAAAGGTAAGTGTGAGATGCTGTGTTCCAAATGCAATTCAAATGGTCAAACTACTTGGCGTTAAGCAAAACACAATTTATTTAAACACAACAGTTAAAAATATAACCAAAGAAAGAAGAATTTAGGGTAAGTATTGGAAAATGTAACAAAATAATAGGTACAGTACCCAATACTAATTAACTGTGCCAATATAGTAGCACCCCATAAACACACACTTGGCAAAAGGCCATTTCAAAACACAAATTTTCTTACATGCAGTTCTCCAATCCAGGAGGAAAGAAAATCAATTCTGAGAGAGAGAGAGAGAACTCCAGCTTTCAGCTGTAGCAAAAAGAGCTGTGGAAGATTTTCACAACCCCAGCAGCTTCTGCTGGAAGCTAAACTAAAGGTCCTGGTTCTGTGGGTGCTCAACCACACCCATTCAGGCTGCTCCTATTGTTATAGCTTTTCAAGAAGAAATGATACCCCAACATCTCACAAGCTGTTTATTCTTGGCACCTCTCATTCAATCTCTCTTTTTTTAAAAAGGCCAAGACAAAAATAACCTCTTAAAGCTATAGTATCATCACACCATCTCCATCATATATTTAGTATTGAGCAGTGTAATTATCAGAATTAAGTGAAGGAGTCCAAATTGGTGTCAGATCAGGAGAGTGTGAGGGCATGAGAGTTTAAGGGAGAGAAAACATGATAACAAAATTGTTAATTGGTTTTTATTCTTCCACTTGCTATTCATTTGGCAGAATCCCCAGGTACTGATGTGAACATGAGGCGATGTGTTGCGCTCTTGATTGGGAATTGCTTAATGATAATTAGTTTCCTTCTTTGTTCCACAGGAACCTTATGCCTCGCACTCTGGAAGGACAGATCACCATGGAGAAGACCCCGAGTTATTTTGTCACTAAGGAAGCCCCGAAGCGAATCTTTTCCATGTCGAAAGAGACCAAACTGATTGTGGTGGTCAGGAACCCTGTGACCAGAGCTATTTCGGACTACACACAAACGCTGTCCAAGAATCCGGGAGTCCCGAGCTTTCAAATGCTGACGTTCAAAAACATGAGCACGGGCCTCATCGACACGTCGTGGAGTGCTATCCGCATTGGGATCTATGCTAAGCATCTGGAGAACTGGCTTCAGTACTTCCCCCTGTCCAAGATTCTCTTTGTGAGCGGGGAGAGGCTCGTGACTGATCCAGCCGGCGAGATGGGCCGTGTGCAGGACTTCTTGGGCCTTAAGAGAGTCATTACTGACAAACACTTCTATTTTAATGAAACCAAGGGCTTTCCTTGCCTGAAGAAGCCAGAGGGTAGCAGTAGGCCCCGCTGCCTCGGCAAATCGAAGGGAAGGACTCACCCCAAAATAGACATGGATGTTGTTCTTCGGCTCAAAGAGTTCTATAGGCCATTTAATCTGAAGTTCTACCAGATGACAGGCCATGATTTTGGCTGGGAGTAGACCACTACTTGTCAAGCACAACACTTAATTGCCTTTCCAAAGCAACCAACTTTTAACCTTGTGCTGTAAGGTCCAGCTGGATTTGCCTCGATTTGTTTTGTGAGCATGCACTGAACCTTTAGGTTGAAGCTCTCATGCCAGACGTCTTAAAAAGAACGGCGTAAAAATGGCAAATACAAATGAAGGGATTCCCCTAGAAATGAAAAGTCCGTAACTGCTCCCAATTCTTGGACGGTATTGGAAACGAACTGAAAGACCTTTATGGCTCCAGAACTGTCCAACACGAGGAGTAGTTGTCAGTGGTTGTGACATTCAGAATAAACAATAATGCTCGGCTTTTTTTGACAAAAGGATCATTTTGGGATCCTCTATTTGCATTCATGGTGTTGTCCAAGGCAAGTGGCATTTATTATGAAGCATGTTGAACTAAATACTGGCCCCTGACAAACAAACATTCTTGAAGATGTCAAGATCTGGTCCCCCCACTGGCAAAATTGATTTACCACAATCAAATAATAAACTGTAAAATGTGCATCGCTTACGAATTCACCATTGCTTGGTGTTTTAATAACTTAGTTCCTATCCATTTTCCCATGTATGCTCATTCTACCGAATTAGTAGCAGTACTTTTTCTCAATCTGTTTGATATTTAGCACGTTTTGCATCATTGGTATTTTCCATTATGAGATCCTGGCAAAAGCGATCATGTTTAACATTACAGCAAGCAATGAAAACACATGCAAAAGATAGAACGTGCCTCTCTCTAGACCAAATTAACTGGTCAGGATTAGACTGCACAAACCCATTTATGAAGCAACTAACCAGTGGGATAGCATCAATTGCAGTTGTCTAGGATGGTTCGAGATGGTATTTGAAATCAAAATTGTCTGTAATTCGAATCATAGAATCCTTACAGTGTGCAAACAGGCCATTTGGCCCAACAAGTCCACATCGACCCTCTGAAGAGTAACCCAACTAGACCATTCTCCTACCCTATAACTCAACATTCACCCATGACTAATACATCTACCCCACATATCTCTTAACATTATGGGCAATTTAGCATGGCCAATTCACCTAACCTGCACATCTTGGACCGTGGGAGGAAACCCACGCAGACACAGGGAGAAAATGCAATCTCCATAAAGACAGTAGCCCGTGGCTGGAATCATCCCTGGCACTGTGAGGCAGCAGTGCTAACCACTGAGCCACCGGGCTGCCCATGCAACCGTAGATTTTTTGGGGGAGAAAATATCATATCTGTTTCAAATTGACCCAGTTTTAATCACTACATTTGCAGCTAAGCTGTATATTTCATTCTTAAATTCTTCTGTCCATAGACTGAAGAAGAGAAAATTACAGCATTTTACTTTTTGCACCTAATGTTTTCACATAGAGTCTGACTATACTGATTGAAAGCTCATTGTTACAGATTGGCAGGCAACCAGATATCATCTGATGATGTTTGTTAGACTAGAGAAAGGCAATTGCATCCATTAAATGCTCTGGAAAAAGTGAATAGAGTTTGAACACATTAATCCGAATTTAATTTGGTTTCCTCTGACCTGAGCAAGTACCAGTGTCAAATTCAAAGTCCAAAGCTTGATCCAGCACATCAGACAAGAAAACAAGCTGGGACTCTGAAAGGTTAGCAGCTTAATTTTACCGAGTGCTACTGAGTAAAATCACAGTCAGATTACTCAAACACAAGCTCCATATTAAGGTGAAGGAGTTTTTTTTTCGCAAGTATAGATTTGTACAGTACCTTCTTTCTCAAACATGGGGAAGTGGCTTCAACCTTATCGCCTCCTCTCCATAAATGTAGGGAAAAGATTGCCCCATTGCTTTGGGTATTGTTGTCCTTCTGTAAACTGACTCCAATTTAGTTCAGTGCTGAAATCCATTGCAATTACAGAAAATCCCAGGAAGACCAATTTCAGTGAAATGCAAACTCTTCTGCCATAACAATGCTTACTTGCTATTTAGCAAGCTTTCTCTGTTTTCTCAAAGAATACAGAGCAGCGATGGACAGTGGGTATGCTGTTAGATGTCCAGCTTGCAAATCTACAGCAGGTTTAAACTTGGTTAAATACAAAGGCATGTTCTGTCAATGCATTTTCATCTTGATCAGATACGAATAAAAGGCATCTTCTTGGTATTAAATTTTCTCATCTTCAAACCCAAGTGCAGCCACTTGCAGATGGTAAACTGCCCAAGTACTTGTTGCTAGCAGACTAGCAAACCACACAACGTGGCCTCATGAACAATAACTTTGCTCCTCAATGCTACAGTCAGTAGAATCACTTAGTGAAACACATTTAGGGTTGAAACCTTTCACATGTTTCATCATGTCACAAGCCAATGGACAAAAGGTATCAAACCTAAAAAAATGCTGGCTTTCCTTTGTGGGTTTTTATACTTTAAACTGTTAATTGACATTGACACAGTTTCCTATTGTATTCATAATGTATGGTTAAGAGTAACTAATATAATTTTGTTCAACTAAAGTCCCTGTATGTTTTGCACCAAGCTTACTACTTACATTTTTGTGGACTTGCATTATTTTAGTACAGTTTACTTAACACTGAACCTATATATATATAGTAATTATTTCTGATGGCCAGATAATTAAGGCTCTCAAGTCATTGCTCTCCATGATGTATAAGAAGTTATTCTAAGTAATATTTTCCCATTGTTATATATGGACTGAAGAAACTATTCTTGTCTTTATAAACAAAACATATTTTCTATCATTTGGTTTCTAAAGTGATAATTCTCTAAATTACCAGCTGGCATTTACACAACACAATGTCTGAATTTCAATGTCATTCTGCAGTTGGGCAACATTTTCTGGATTATCCTGAGTGTGTGATAAATTATGCTGACAATCAGGTTTTGGTCACTTGGGCTCACACTAATGGCATATGCTGAAAGTTTCATATATTAATACACAGGGCCCTGTTCTCTGCAGATGGACAGAATATGTAAACACATTATGTCTCTTTCAACTCAACAATATAGGAGACAGCCATTCACTGGTTCATCTTACATGGCAACCAGTGAACCTAGGAGAAAGTGAGGACTGCAGATGCTGGGGATCAGAGCTTAAAAATGTGTTGCTGGAAAAGCGCAGCAGGTCAGGCAGCATCAAAGGAGAAGGAGAATCGACGTTTCGGGCACTATGCCCGAAACGTTGATTCTCCTTCTCCTTTGATGCTGCCTGACCTGCTGCACCTTTCAAGCAACACATTTTTAAAACCAGTGAACCTGTCTGGTTGTAAAATTTGACAAAGCCTGTGTGTTAACTGTCAATTAGCATTAATGGGTATATTCTCTATTGTGATACCTCTAGGGTATACTTCCCAACCAATGAGCATTCTCTTCTGGGGCAGTTATTTTCCTCTTGAAATTCTTTTCTTGCAAAATGTCCTGATGAGAGCAAGGCAAAAAGTTTCAACAAATTGTTTTTCCCACTAATACTCAAATTCCTTAATTTTCTAGTGTCAGACTGTGCTTTTTATAAAGAAGATATAGCTATGTAACATGCAGAGCGAGACCTTCTCAACTCTCAGCAACTTTGGAGCAATTCTGTTGATATTTTTGCTAGATTGAGAAAATTTTGTAAATTTAACATACACTTGCTTTTTAGGTATTTTTATATACAAAACGATATGCCTGTGTTTAATTTACTACACACAGGCCCATACTTTGCTCCTTTCTCAAACTCCAGCTTTCCACTTGATACAGTGTTGGAAATCGCTTCATTTACCCAATACAAATGTATTCAGACGTCTTCCATTAGGTACACTTCAGATCCCAGAAGTTTCTCCAGTTTAACTAATCACAACATAGACCAGTTTCATTTAATTAGCTCATTGAATCCTGCTAAGCTTAAGATCAAATTGAAATAGAAAAGATTTTTTCGAAATGACTAATTGAAGTAGGACAGAATTGTTGGCAACTTTTCTTGGATATTTTTACAGTATTGATTTTTTTCTAAGCAAAATCCATTTAACATTGGAAAAAATTTAATCTTATCCTTTTGGTATAGCTTACAGTGTATAATTTTCCTAGTTAATGTTTTCCATACAAGGAGTTTTTCTTCAGCATGTAACATTTTCTGATATCCTATAACATATCATAAAACTGGCCATTCATGTAAATAGATAGAACTGGCCAGGGTTTTATCCTTATGTGTTAGTGTTCACAACATTTTCTGTCCATTGTCCAGAGTGTTTAATGTATTTTAAGAGTCAATTTAAAAAAAGCGCAAGTACAGAAGGATCAGCTGCCACGACAGTGCATTGTTCTCAAAATGGACAAGCCAGGATCTTGTTTCCCTGACTTGTATGCACTTTAAGATCTACAGGGCAAAGGTCAAAGGTATCAAGCATCCAGTAAGGACAACATATGTTGTGACAGTAGAATTTTAAGCTAAGTTTTCAGGCATTCACAACTGAAAATAAATAATTAGATTGTTTTGAACCCTTCAGGAGTTTTAGTGTTTGAAGTTCAACAGTTCTGAAGGAAAAGTAATTGGCTCCACTTACCACCATTACAGAATCAGCCCTTGTTAGTACAGGCTATTTGAATTCTTGGGATGTCCTTGCTGGTATTATATCGGCCCAAAGGTTGCACAACATGGAATAGAATAGGGACACTGTAAAAGATGGGACATATTTTATATTTGGATCGCATCTTTGGCCTGTGAACAATGTATTATGGAACAAATGGAGGTCAGTTTAGCTTAGCCTGTTGGGCAGTTGGTTTGTGCAGTAGTATGATGCCAATAGTGTGGGTTCAATTCCTAACACTGGCTGTGTGTACCATGAAAGGCCCTCCTTCTTAACATCTTCGCTTCCCTGAGGTGTGGTGGCCTCCAAGATAAACCATCATCAGTCATCTCTCTGATGAGACAGTAGCTCTATGGTCTGGTAAGATTATGGTGCCATAACATAGAACAAATAGCTTTAAATATCTACTTTCGGAGGATTATGATGAGTAATATTTTAGATGTTGGTATAAGGCTGGATTATTATTGAAGGGCTGAATTTCCTGATTCTTTCCTTGAAGCAAAGTTCCCCAGTTTGTTACAGATCCAGGTGAGTTGCCCTCAACTTTGAATTCCCATGTGAGGACGGATGAACTGGCTCTTTATTCACTAACTCCCTCACTTGTTTGCAACTAGGTTAAAAGGGATCCCGTTCATTGTGAAAACTTTCTCTCCCAGACATAAATGAGCTTGTGTTTTAAAAGCAGCCAATTTAACTAGGCTTCTTGAATTAAGAAAAAGAGTGAATTTATTAATTGCTACACGCAAGAAGAAAGGCTGAGAAAACACACAAACATACACAAACACACACACACACACACTGAGAATAAGAGGTGCGTTGAAAAAGTTAGAAGGTTACAAAAACAGATATATGAATCAGTCCCTGAGACAAAAACAAAAATTGCTGGAAAAGCTCAGCTGGTCTGCCAACATCTGTGGAGAGAAATCAGAGTTAACATTTCAGGTTCAGTGAACCTTCCTCAGAACTGCACCCGAAACATTAACTCTGATTGCTCTCTACAGATGGTGCCAGACCTGCTGAGATTTCTGTTTGTGTTTCTGATTTCCAGCATCCACAGTTCTTTCGGTTTTGGTTCAGTCGCAAAATTGTTTGTGAAGCAAAAATAATTAAACGTTGCAACTGAGAGTTTACCATTGCATAGATCTTGGCAGGTGGCAATATTTTCACAATTCTTAGTTTTTCAAGGTTGCACTTATAATACCTTTCAGTCAGGATTGAATTCCAACATTATACAAGAGAATCTTTTTCTATTCTGTTGCCTTTTTAATTGCTTTGTAGCACAGGGGTCATTAGGGAACTATTTTTGATTCTGACTTTCAAGCATATGAATGCGTGAACCCAAGCTGGTACACATGAGAACATTGAGTCCAACTAGCACACTCAGTTGGTTGGATGGCTGGCTGGTAACATAGAGTGACACCAAAAACATTGCTTCAATTATTTCCCTTGGTTGAGGTAACCATGAAGAACTTCTCTTCAACCTCTGCCCTTGCCTGAACGTATGGTAACCCTCAGGTTAAACCACCACCAGTTGTCTTTCTCTCATGACAGAGCTGTCTTCACCTTCTATTGAATTCCTATTCTCTCAGCAATTGACTCATTGCAATTTCACTGTATATTCCACATTCTTGAATGGACTTAATTAAGCATGGTTTATCCCTACTATATGAGAGCAGGAGACAATGACCTAGTGGCATTATCACTAAGTAATAATCCAGAAACCCATGCAACATTCTGGGGACTTAGCATTAGACATGGCAGGTGATGGAATTTGAATTCAATAAAAAAAGGTCTGGAATTTAGAGTCTAATGATGCTCATAAAACTATTGTTGATTGTTGGAAAAAGCCCGTCTGGTTCACTAATGTCCTTTAGGGAAGGAAACTGTCATCCTTACCTAGTTTAGTCTACAATGATTCCAGACCCAAATGCCATTAACTCCGAACTGCCCTCAGGGCAATTAGGAATGGGCAAATAAATGCTGGCCTAGCCAGCAAGCCCACAGCTTGTGACCGAATTTAATAAAGCTGTAGTGAGGGATATTGTGTTTGTCAATAACTTTCTCAAGTACATCGCTAATTGTTCAAAGAACTTTCCTGTGATTTACCACATTATACATGTTTTATGCGTGGACGTGATACTGGTTAACCCTGTTTACTTACCACTGCTAATGTTGCTGTCATCAGTTAAGAATCAAGCCTGATGACGCCACTTTCACAGTTGAAAAGTCGCATTCTCTGCCAGGAATAGCCTCAAGTAGAAATGGGTGCAAAACAGATAGATTTGAATGTACATCTTACTAGGAATATACAGCTCAGAGAGATTGCTATCCTGGATCCTAGTCCTTGCAGTTACAAGTTGCATAAAAGCCGTCCAGGTGAGTCCATTTGCTGATACATTCTTCAAATATAAACAGATCTTTATTCTGCACTCTCCGATGTCACTGTCCCTGCTCTGAACTATTTTATATGCAGTTGTGAAACTCAAAACTGCTACAAAATGCAGGAAACCATCCCAGGAGGCTTTCAGAAAGTTAAAAAAAACTCCTTCCCCTTCAAAAACAGTCAATACGGAATACAGCAGGGAATAACAGTCTACTTAGTGCAACTGAAAATGGGTGATTCTTTTTTGTTTTACTTTCTCTGCACATTTTTCACTCGGCTAAGGACAAAGGAATCATTGCCAAGAAAAGTCACCAGGAGCAAGTTAAAGCATTTCTTTGCTGTTGGCGTTCTCCCTGGACTGTATAATTCAGGGACAAAATGTCTTTTAAAAAAAAATGTAGTGGGGAGCCCATCGAGATGAAAATAGTCTCTGGTCTGAAGCTCTGGCAGGTGTGGGATGGGGGGGAGGAATGTTCCATCTGCTGGAACTTGTTGTCAGTTCCTCTGGCAGCTTGGTGTGATGGACTGCACTCCTCATGTTTGGATTTTGTTACCAGTGACATTCGACCAAATTATTCTCAGTGACAGCTTTCAGAGTTTCCCAAAGTGCCAGTGAAAGCCTCGAATGCCGATGGTGATCCTATTAGCCAGATGAGTGAATACATTCAGGGGCAGCCATATTGATATGCAAAACTCCAGCCTTGCTGTAAAGGGTGTCTGTCTCTCCCGTTTGTAAAGCAACTGAACATCTGAAGAGGAATCCTTTCTCTGGCTGCACAATAACATATAGACTGCAGCATTAAGAGCATCCAAAAGCAGCTATGACCGTATTGAATCTCAGATTGCAGGCTCATTAAGGATGCTCAATGAGGTCTTGCGAATACTGTGGGCGGTTGACTGCATGGATTTGGATTTTCGAAGCCTCACACAATCCCCTGTTGAACCTAATTGCTGCCCTTGCAGTTCGGGGTCAAGTGTTTGTATTCATTGCATTGGACCGAGAGCACTTGTGGCTTTGTCTGACCAGAGTCTCCACTTCATCACATCTTGGACAAATGAATAAACGTTTGCCTGTTATTGAGAGAGTACCTGAGATGTAACTTTATAAAAGTACAATTTTCAACTCCGCGCTTCTTTAACATAAGAAAATAGAATTTGCTTTAAGCTGTTACAAGCAGCACGACCTCTCTCTGTTGAGGCAAACGGTCATTTGCAATTTCCATCATTTTCGCCAGCAAGGTACTTGACCTTTTACTTGATCCTACCCCAACCTTAGCCCTAATTGCAGCTTTGAACAATTGTTAAAATGTTAGTTTTCAATGCTAATCACATTTTCTTTCAATAAAAGTGACCTTTGTTTATTTGCTCTGACTAGAGCTGAACATTATTCCTAAAAAAATCAACTGCATGCCTTAATTTAGTAAGAATGATTATTTTAATATATCTTTGTAGAAATAAAGTTTTTTTTTAAGATTGTTCATTAGAATTTAGCTTATGCATTTTAATCATATGAACAAAAACATTATTATACCAATTTTAAATTGCATGATATATACATGTCTAAGCCACAGAACAGAATCGACTTGAGATCACCTTCGGTATGTGATGCCAATGCAATCTGTAGTATTATATTTTACGTATATAAACCAGGCAGACACTGGATTGGTAAGTAGGGGATTTTGCTAGAGGATTGGTGGATTGTAAATGTTCCAACCTGGTCACAAAAAGTGATAAACCCAGCAGTTTTGGAGCATTTGAGCAGAATGCTTGTGGTGTGGATGAAATGAAGTGGATTTTTACAGGGATTGGTTTGGGTGTGGGCACATCCATCTCTCAGATGGCATTCCTTCCTTCTGACATCTCTGCGGTGCTCAAATTTTCAGTGGGAGGGTTGGGGCATAGGGGGAGTTGGCAACCCACTCATCCCCAATTAACTGGCTGGTAAACTTATTGAAGAGCTTGGAAATGGCCTGGAGAGTGACCAAATCAAGTTTTCAAAGATAAAAGTGGGAGGATTAAAATAGGGAACTTTCATTTACTGCTGATATAAAGTTTTAAAATATAAGAGGAAGTCAAAATGAGGTCATACAATGACACAAATTTCCATTGCTTGAGCAGAGTGGGTTAGGTACCTGTTAAGAGAGAGTTTGGCTGTTTATTTTAGACCATGAAACTAATAGAACTCTTCCCTGTTTGCTCCATTGCTCGGGAATGACTACAGTCTGCATCTAAGAATTCCTCTCCAGAGCCAGTTCCTGCCTCCAGGTCACAGCTGATGACATGTATTGGCTATCAACTCTCCTCTGGCTCAGTCAGTTGTTTGGTTTTATTAAAATAGTCTTGTGTGACAGCTGTCAAAGTGGGATCAGCCGTCATGGGCGGCATGGTGGCTCAGTAGTTAGCACTGCTGCCTCACAGCACCAGGGACCTGGGTTCAATTCCAGCCTCCGGTAACTGTCTGTGTGGAGTTTGCACATTCTCCCCATGTCTGTGTAGGTTTCCTCCCACAGTCACAAAGATGTGCAGGTCAAGTGAATTGGCCATGCTAAATTGCCCATTGTGTTTGGTGCATTAGTCAGGGTCTGGGTGGGTTACTCTTCAGAGAGTCGGTGTGGATTTGTAGGCCAAATGGCCTGTTTCCACACTGTAGGGAATCTAATCAGGATCTCAGAAAGATCTGGGCATAGTGTTCCTGATCCCTCAATGAAAATCCAGCCAATTTTAATAACCCAGCTCTCGATTAATTAAGGTTTGGAAAAGTATGTGTTAGTCGATGAAATCAACATATGGTTGTAGAAGGCAAATCTTGTTTGAGTAAGTAGGCTCCTTACTAGGGAGAATTGACAAGGGTAGTGCTGTGCATATGGATTTTCAAATGACGTATTAGCAAAGCTAAGGACCATGGAATCAAAGGAACATGGAGACAAAATTTGTTAAGAGATAGAAAGCAGCAAAATGAGGTGAATAGTTAGACTTCAGGAAGAAAATACAATGGGCATAATACGCAGCAGATGAAATTTAAGCAAGTGGGAATAGTAAAAAAAAATGCAAAGATGCAATGGTGGAATTTTAGAAGAGTTACAATAATACTGACATATAGAGAATATGTGTGCCAATCCTCACAAACTGAGAAGAGTTGTTGCAGCAGCAAAGACCATTCAGCCCCAACAGTCTGTCCTGTGTTTATTGCTTTCCATTTGCCTTCTCTTCTGTCATAATACACTGGTGAGAGTGCATCTGTATATCTGCCATTAGACTAGGTTTTAGCATTTTTTTGTGTGGCACATTAACTGAAAATGGTACAGGGGGGAAATGGCAATAGTGACCTTGGCAGATACAGCAAAGAATGGTGTGTATGTTTAACCAGCGAAATTGAAGAATTCTGAGTTGAATATGACAATGATCAAGAAAGAAGTGTGGATTAGTGTGGGTGAATTCTGTGCCAAATCAGGAGAAAAGAAGAAAAGATTGGATTGCCAGGGAAAAAGACAAAATAAAAATGTAAAAATAAATCAGAACCCAGGCTACTGAAGGCATGGTCAGCAATGATGGAATGATTAAAAGGGGAGATGTTCAAGAGGTCCAATTTGGAGCAGGAGTAGATATGAAGGTTTTGATGTTGGGGAGGGTCATAGGTAGTGATGAGGTCATATAGCGATTTGAAAATAAGAATGAAAAATGTAAGCATGCAGCATTGACTGACGTGGAAAAAATGTAGCCAATGATCAAGGGTAATGGATGAGCAGGTCAGGACAGAGGGTAACAGAGGTTTGGTTGAGTTTAGGTTTATGGAGGGTACAGGTGAGAGCACAAATGAATCCGACTGGGATGATTGTAACCATGTGAATGTCTTCATTCTCTATACCACCCTGGTTGCTACTGATTGGAGCTATTCCCAGTCATAGTGTATCAAGCCTTCTGTTTTTGTGTCACCATCACAATCCACTGTAGCTCATTAAGTTAATATATATAAGGCAATATAAACTAACATACCCCTGTACATGGTAGTGTACTGGTAATGTCACTAGACCAGGAAACTTAACAGCTCTGGTGATGTGAGTTCAAATCCCTTGTACTGCAGTTGCAGCAGTTATATGTTAAAGGAACTATTGTGGTGCAGAGGTAGTGTCCTTACCTCTGGGTCAGGGGGCTTGGGTTCAAATTCCATTTGCTGTGTAATAACATCTATGAACAGGTTGACTAGGAAAACTACTTGTCAATTTAACTTGGTCTTTTATTTTCGCTATTATTCTTCAATATTTCAGTGCAAAAGAGGACATATATGTTTAATGACTTGCAGAGAAATTAATTCTGTATATAAAACTTTCACCCCAATTTTAAATAAGAATCCCTTACTTTGCGTTATTTTAAGCCATAGTGAATTCTCCAGATGTTGCCCCAGCTCCTAACGGCAGTTGACCTTCCTACAACATCCAAGGGGAGTTTGACTTGCTCTCCATTTCTCTAAGTTCAATATCCTTCACAAAAATGCTGTGAATCAGGATTTCAAATCATTGAACTGAAATTCCATTCAGTTTGTCAAAAATATTCTGCACTTCACTGCTGTCCAAACTTTTTACTTTCACCGTTACAAAAGGTGGCTTGGGAAGTGTGGATGCATTATTTATTGCTAGTTTCTTCTGACTGGAACAGCAATCATAACTCTGTACGTTTTAAGAAAGTTATGGAAAAGACTGGTCCTCAGGTGAAAGTGCTAAATCAGGTGAAGGCAAATTACAACAATATTAAGCAGGAATAGGAATAATTGGACTGTGGCAACCATTTGAAGGTAAATTCACATCTGACATGTGCAAAAGCATGTTGACCAGAGTTCAGGACCAACATGTTCCTGTGAGGATGAAAGATAAGCGGTAGCAAGATTTGGGAACCTTGGATGATGAGAGATGTTGTTAGTTTTTAGTCAAAAGGGAAGCACATGTAGGATTTGGGAAACAGAAATTAAACAGAAATTAAGGCTCTTGACAAGGATAAAGGAAGTATAAAATAACTGAAAAAAGAAATTCGGAGGGCTAGAAGGGGTCATGAAATGTCCATGGCAAGTAGGATTAAGGAGAATTTCAAGGCATTTTATATGTATATTAGGAGCAAGAGGGTAACTAGAGAAAGGGTGGGTCCATTCAAGGACAAAGGAGGGAATTTGTGTGGAAATAATGTACAATGTTGCATTTAATGTTTGCTAAATTCATTGGAACAAAACTAATGGCTCAGTGGTTAGCACTGCTGCCTCACAGTGGCAGGGACCTGGGTTCAATTCCAACCTCAGGTGATTGTCTGTGTGGAGTTTGCACATTCTCCCTGTGTCTGTGTGGGTTTCCTCCGGGTGCTCCGGTTTCCTTCCACAGTCCAAAGATGTACAGGTTAAGTGGATCAATCATGCTAAATTACCTGTAGTGTACAGGGATGTGTAGGCTAGGTGAATTAGCCATGGAAAATGGAGGGATAGGGTAGGGGGATTGCTCTGGGTGGTGTGCACTCAATGGGACACTCATAGATCATACGACATAGGAGCAGAAATTAGACCAATCAGCCCATCGAGTGTGCCCTGCCTTAAATCATGGCTGATAAGTTTCTCAACCGCTTTCTCCCCAATAGGACCAGTAGATCATAGGGATTCCATGAAATCAAATTTACATCAAATAAGTCAACCAATCCAGAAGAGTGAATAATGACTGAAAGCTGTTAATTTCTAAGTTATATTTGGAAAAAAAACATTCTTTCAGAGACTTTGGAGGGTAGTTCATCTTTGTAAGTAACTTTATTCAGCTTCAAATAAACCAATTCAGACATTTCTTTGCCCGTGGACTCGCTGAGCAGCTGGACATTTCTGGCCCAATTTCATACAAAGCAAACAATAGAGACTTTATTACCATAGACTCTATTACAGGCCCTTTACCCACATCATTCCAGCTGCTTCTGGAAGGATTGCTAGAGAGAGGAAGAGGTGGAGTACAGCAAACTGGCCAGATTGAGTCATGTTCTAGGTTAAGGTATGTTAGAATAGCTGCTGTGGGTTAAACCACATCTGGTTAGATTTGAGGTAATATTGGCGCATAGCCACATGGCTGAACAACAGAACAAGTGAAAGCCCTGCTCTTCCATTCAAATTATCATATGGATTTCTGTCTTGAATCTATGGTACATCTACGGTAGGAGAAAATGAGGACTGCAGATGCTGGAGATCAGAGTCGAAAGGTGGATCTTGTAAGGTTATAGATTGCCAAAGAACCACTCGTGAAAAACAAAGCATATCAAAATATTTGACTCTTGAAGTTTTAACCTGTCACAACTTAAGATTTAAAGAACTAATGTACATTCAAAAACTGATTTTGATTGTGATGGTCACTTTTACTTTGTTCAGAATACCATGTGATGCCAAAATATGGATCAAGCTCAATATTTCTGTAAGAATTGGTGACCTACACCAGTATATTTCTTGAAACAAAATTTGTATATAGTTATACAAATTTTCTCATGACAGCCTGCACTCTCTTCAATTACCTTCAACTAAATGATCAGCAAAATGGACTGTTGTCACAGTCTCCTCTAGTCATTACTACACTTTTTTTTCCTCTGATTTTGATTTGATTTATCACTTGTCACATGTACTGAAGTGCAGTGACAAGTGTTGTCTTACATGCATTACAGAAAGATCGTACTGTACAAGTGCATCAGGGTAACAAAACAGAGTGCAGAACACAGTGTTAATGCTGCTGAGAAGGTGCAGGGAGAGATCAACATCAACATTAAAGAGGCCTGTTCAAAATTCTGAGAACAGCAGGGAAGAAGCTGGTCGGCCCTTAGCTGCAAGCTTGGAGGGAATTCTGTTGAAATTGTGCAAAAGCACATGTCCTAAAGATTTTCATACAACGAAATGCAGGAAAATGGGGTAGTGTGGTGGCTCAATGCCAGGGACCCAGGTTCGATTCCAGCCTCAGGCGACTGCCTGTGTGGAGATTGCACATTCTCTTCATGTCTGCGTGGGTTTCCTCTGGGTGCTCCGGTTTCCTCCCAAGGATGTGCAAGTTGGATGGATTGGCCATGATAAATTGTCCTGTAGACTCTAGTGGTGTGTAGGTTAGCTAGATTAGCCATGGGAATGCAAGGATACAGAGAAGGGATGAATCTGGATGGGATGCTGTTTGGAGGGTCAATGTGGACTCAATGGGCCAAATAGCATGCCTCCAACCTGTAGGGATTCTATGATCAGGCAATGGCTATATGGCAGTTGGATCTATTTGGCATTTTCCACTTCAATAATATTAACTTGCGTAAATTAGTACACTGCTGTTTAATGTCCAATTTAATTCTCTACTGAGTTGTTGAACAATGAATGTTCCTTTAGAAGTATCTTATTAGTAGCCAAGTATTTTTCTCTAACTAATTTCTCTTAGAAAATGCTCCTAAACTTAAAGTACTTTTTTGCACCAAAATAATCTGAGCAGTTCTGCAATGAATCACTGACGATCTGAAAATAAACCACTTTAATTTTAGACAATAACCTTTTGCTTTTGTTCCTTTATATTTGTTATTCCTAACCTTCACACTTAACAATGGGCTTTTCAAAATCTGAGCCATATTTTACTTCAAGGGTTTAATTAAAGACTGAAATCTTAGATTTTTTTGCAAATTGTGCTGAGATTTTGGAATGAAGTACAGAAAAGCTCAGCAAGTCTGACAGCATCTGTGGAGAGAAATCAGAATTAATGTTGTGGGTCCAGTTACCCTTCCTCAGAATGGAAGGATTGCTGGACCTGAAACATGAACTCTGCTTTCTCTCCTCAGATGCTGCCAGATCGATTGAGTTTGTCCAGGAACTTCTGTTTTTGTTTCTGATTTCCAGCAAACGCTGTTCTTTAGTTCTGGAATTAAATCTTGTGCACAATACATGAGGGTATTCAGTAGATCTCTTGGGACGGTTTCTCTGCCCTTAAATTGTTCTCGTGACATGCTATTTTCAATAGATACGAGAGTACCAAGAAAACTATTTTCTTTAAACACGACAAGCAGTATAATCTTGAGTTATAGATTTCAGTTTTGTTGACTGATTTCTACAGAGCTTAGTTCATAGGGACAGCAGTATTAACAGAAACACCAAACTGAGCCACATTACCTTCAGGTTAAGGGTGAATGAAAATTAAATTAATCTGACTGTTGATTGACTGAGAACTGGTAATTTTGAAATCATTTCCTCAAGCTGGAGAGAAAATTGAGGACTCATCTCAATAACATATTCATTATTTGTAAAACTTTTCAACAACATTATCAGTTTGGAGCAATTAAACAACACAGAGGCCATTCAGTTCACTGTGTCTTTGCTAGCTTATTGAGAGTGCTATGCATTTAGGCCCACATCCATGGCCACTCTCCATGCTCTGTTATATCTCCTTTCCACAAACTTCGTAAATGCCCTTTTGAAAGACACCATTATATTTTCTGCCAGTGATTCAGCCAAGACTCAACCTATTAAGGGGGAGTGGCTGGAGTGCTGGAGAAGGGCATTGGAGCTAATGGGGAATGGAGGGTGAGGGCCACAGTTGTCTGGGAAACTGCTCAATAGCTGAGGCAGGAAGGGACTTTTGCTGGGTCCAGGAGTTACTTCTACTGTTATAGAATCATACAGGATGGAAACAGACCCTTTGCTCGAACCATCCATACCGAACATAATCCCAAACTAAACTAATCCCACCCACCTGCTAATGGCCTATATCCCTCCAAACCTTTCCTATTCATGTACCTATTCAAATATCTTTTAAATGTAACTCTACCCACATCTTTGAAAGATGTTGTTAAACTTGTAAGGGCGCAGAAAAGATTGGCAAGGATGTTAGAGGGGTCGGAGGATCTGAGCTATAGGGAGAGGCTGAAAAGGCTTGGGCTCTTTCCCTGGAGCATCAGTGCCTGAGGGGTGCCCTTACAGAGGTTTATAAAATCAATAGGGGCATGAATAGGATGAATATCCAAGGTCTTTTTCACAGGGTAGGGGAGTTTAAAACTAGAGGGTGTAGGTTTCAGGTGAGAGAAGTAAGATTTAAAAGGGACTTAAGGGGCAACATTTTCTTGCAGAGGGAAGTGCATGTATGGAATGTCCTGCCACATTTGGATGGGCACATGAATCAGAAGGGTTTAGAGGGACATGGGCAACATTTTGGCAAATGAGACTAGATTAATTTAGGATATCTGGTCAGCGTGGATGATTTGGACCAAACGATCTGATTCCATGCTGTACATCTAGGGTCTCTGGCACGGAGCCTGTCCCCGTTACTCAGAAGGGAAGGGTGAAGAAGAGCAGAGCAGTAGTAATTGGGGACTCGATAGTTCGGGGCACAGATAGGCGGTTTTGTGGGAACGAGAGAGACTCACGTTTGGTATGTTGCCTCCCAGGTGCAAGGGTACGTGATGTCTCTGATCGTGTTTTCCGGGTCCTGGAGGGGGAGGGGGAGCAGCCCGAAGTCGTGGTCCATATTGGCACCAACGACATAGGTAGGAGGAGTGCCGAGGATGTTAGATAGGCTTTCAGGGAGCTAGGTTGGAAGCTCAGAGTTAGAACGAACAGAGTTGTTGTCTCTGGTTTGTTACCCGTGCCACGTGATAGAGATTCGAGGAATAGGGAAAGAGAACACTTAAATGCGTGGCTACAGGGATGGTGCAGGAGGGAGGGATTCCGGTTTTTGGATAACTGGGGTTCTTTCTGGGGACGGTGGGACCTCTATAAACAGGATGGTCTACACCTGAACCTGAGGGGCACCAGTATCCTTGGGGGGAGGTTTGCTAGTGCTCTTGGGGGGGGTTTAAACTAACTCTGCAGGGGCATGGGAACCCAGATTGTAGCTTCAGGGTGCAGGGCCTGGAGTGTAGGGAGGTTAGGAACATGGCATCAATTTCCAAGGAGGGTGCCTGTAAACAGGAAAGTGGCTTGAAGTGTGTATACTTCAATGCAAGAAGTATACGAAATAAGGTAGGTGAACTTGCAGCGTGGGTTGGTACCTGGGACTTCGATGTTGTGGCTATTACGGAGACATGACTAGAACAGGGACAGGATTGGCTGTTGCAGGTTCCAGGATTTAAATGTTTTAGTAGGGTCAGAGGTGGGGGTAAAAGAGGGGGAGGTGTGGCATTGCTTGTCAAAGATAGTATTACAGTGGTGGAAAGGACGATGGATGAGGACTTGCCATCTGAGGTAGTCTGGGCTGAGGTTAGGAATAGGAAAGGTGAGGTCACCCTGTTAGGAGTCTTTTACAGGCCTCCTAATAGTCCTAGAATCATTGAAGAAAGGATAGGGAAGGCGATTCAGGAGATGAGTGACAGTAATAGGGTGGTTGTTATGGGGGACTTTAACTTTTCTGATATTGATTGGGAAAGCTATAGCTCAAGTTCGTTAGATGGGTCAGTGTTTGTTCAATGTGTGCAGGAGAGTTTCCTGACACAATATGTAGACAGGCCAACAAGAGGTGAGGCCATACTGGATTTGGTTCTGGGTAACGAACCAGGCCAGGTGTTAGAATTAGAGGTAGGTGAGCACTTTGGGGATAGTGACCATAATTCGGTGATTTTTACTCTCGTGATGGAGAGGGATAAGTGTGTACTACAGGGCAAGAGTTATAGCTGGGGTCAGGGAAATTATGATGCGGTGAGGCATGACTTAGGATGTGTGGCTTGGAAAAGTAGACTCCAAGGCAAGAGTGTAAATGATATGTGGAGCTTGTTCAAGGAGCAACTATTGAGTGTCCTTGATGATTATGTACCTGTCAGGCAGGGAGGAAAGGGTCGTGCGAGGGAGCCGTGGTTTAATAAGGAATTGGAATCCCTTGTTAAATGGAAGAGGGCGGCCTATCTCAAGATGAGACGTGAAGGTTCAATTGGGGCGATTGAGAGTTATAGCCAGGAAGGACCTGAAGAGAGAGCTAAGAGCAGCAAGGAGGGGACATGAAAGGTCCTTAGTCGGTAGGATTAGGGAAAACCCTAAGGCTTTCTATAGGTATGTTAGGAATAAAAGAATGACTAGGGTAGGAATAGGTCCAGTCAAAGATAGTAGTGGGAAGTTGCGTGTGGAGGCGGAAGAGATTGGGGAGACACTGAATGAATACTTTTCTTCAGTATTTACTCAGGAACAGGGCATTGTCGTCGATGTGAATACTGAGTCACAAATAAGTAGAATGGATGGCTTTGAGGTATGTAGAGAAGAGGTGTTGGAAATCCTGGAAAAGGTGAAAATAGATAAGTCCCCTGGGCCTGATGGCATTTATCCTAGGATTCTCTGGGAAGCAAGGGAGGAGATTGCAGAGCCATTGGCCTTGATTTTTATGTCCTCTTTGTCTACAGGAGTAGTGCCAGAAGACTGGAGGATAGCAAATGTGGTTCCCTTGTTCAAAAAGGGGAGTAGGGATAACCCTAGTAACTATAGGCCGGTGAGTCTCACTTCTGTTGTGGGCAAAGTCTTAGAGAGAATTGTAAGGGATAGGATTTATGCACATCTGGATAGGAATAATGTGATCAAGGATAGTCAGCATGGTTTTGTGAAGGGCAGGTCGTGCCTCACAAACCTTATTGAATTCTTTGAAAAGGTGACGAAGGAGGTTGATGAGGGGAAAGCGGTAGATGTGGTATATATGGATTTTAGTAAGGCGTTTGATAAGGTTCCCCACGGTAGGCTACTGCAGAAAATACGGAGATATGGCATTGAGGATGAGTTGGAGGTTTGGATTAGGAATTGGCTGGATGGAAGAAGACAGAGGGTAGTAGTTGATGGCAATGTTTCTTCATGGAGTGCCGTCACTAGCGGTGTTCCGCAAGGATCTGTTTTGGGACCATTGCTGTTTGTCATTTTTATAAATGACCTGGAAGAGGGGTTAGAAGGTTGGGTGAGCAAGTTTGCGGATGATACGAAAGTCGGAGGAGTTGTTGACAGTGAGGAAGGATGTGGCAGGTTACAGCAGGATATAGAGAAGCTGCAGAGCTGGGCAGAAAGGTGGCAAATGGAATTCAATGTAGCTAAGTGTGAGGTGATTCACTTTGGGAAGAATAACAAAAAGATGGGGTACTGGGCTAATGGTCGGATACTTGGTAGTGTGGATGAGCAGAGGGATCTTGGTGTCCATGTACACAGATCTCTGAAAGTTGCCACCCAGGTAAATAGTGCGGTGAGGAAGGCATATGGCGTACTGGCTTTTATTGGTAGAGGAATTGAGTTCCGGAGTCCTGAGGTCATGATGCAGTTGTATAAGACTCTGGTGCGGCCGCATCTGGAATATTGTGTGCAGTTTTGGTCGCCATACTATAGGAAGGATGTGGAGGCACTGGAACGGGTGCAGAGGAGGTTTACCAGGATGTTGCCTGGTATGGAAGGAAGATCGTATGAGGAAAGACTGAGACACTTGGGGCTGTTTTCATTAGAGAAAAGAAGGTTTAGGGGTGACTTGATTGAGGTGTACAAGATGATTAGGGGATTAGATAGGGTTGACAGTGTGAACCTTTTCCCGCGTATGGAGTCGGGTATTACAAGGGGGCATAGCTTTAAATTAAGGGGGGGTAGATATAGGACTGAAGTTAGGGGTAGGTTCTTCACTCAGCGAGTCGTAAGTTCATGGAATGCCCTGCCAGTAGCAGTGGTGGACTCTCCCTCTTTATGGGCATTTAAGCGGGCATTGGATAGGTATATGGAGGATAGTGGGTTAGTATAGGTTAGGTGGGCTTGGATCGGCGCAACATCGAGGGCCAAAGGGCCTGTACTGCGCTGTATTCTTCTATGTTCTATGTTCTATCTCTATGGCTCTATGACCCAGTCCAGGGTGTGGATGGGTGATGTGTGGGAAAGGACACTGCAAGGGGGAATTGGAGGGGGTGGAGAAGTAGGAGACTGCAAGGGTTGTGGGGGCGGGGGGGGGGGGGGTGGAGTGCAGAAGGAGACTGCAGAGATTGTGAGGTGAAGTGATAGAGGCATGTTGTAACATGGAAGCAGCAAGAAAAAAGGATGAGTTTTCCACAGTGAAAAATGTCAAAACGACATGAGGCAAATCAACTTCTTCAGATCAATCTACTCTTCAAACTGTTCTGACATGATCCTACCCAAAATGGAAGGGATACAGAAGATGCCTGTACAAAGTAAGCCAACAAAGGTGTCTCAGTTTCTTCAACTTCATATCCCTGTTAGAAATGAGTTTCACAACCAAAGAATCTCCTCTTTAAGATTTGCTCTATAAAGATGCACCATACTTGCGGCAGGAAGATCATCAACATATTCTTCAATATTTCAAAGTTGATTTATCATCAAGCAAGTGCTTTCTTCAATATTATAAACCCTCCAAACTCACCAGGCGGGTAGAGATGCATCTCAGAAAGGCCATGGGGTCTGCCTGTTGCAGGATGACAAGGCGATCGTATTTGGTTCTAATATCCATTTGACAGCTCAGGCTAACCACTCCCACCTAGAAAGAGAAACTCTCACTCTAGGTTTCCCAAACATTCCACATAGACCTATTCAGCAAACATTTGATTGTTCATACCAACCACAAACCACTGGGCAATAATTTGTTGAATACCTTGCACACATGTCCCTTCACCACAACGTCTGGGTCCAGCTCAAGAAGATCATTGTCAGTGGGTGGCCCAAACACATCCAACAGTTCCTTGAAGAAATACATTTGTTGTGGCCATTCAGAAAACAACCTAGGATTTTTCAGAATGTAATCTTCCAACACAAAGAAACCATTATTCTACAAGCATTATAACAAGATAAGCTTGACTGTATGCACATAGATTACATGGGCACTGAAATATCTATTTTGGCAAGTGAGCCAGCATTAATAAAGACCTTGATGCCACAAGTCTTTCAGGAACAGTCGCTCTCGGTTCACCTCCGGAATTCAGCTCATTTTCCATTATTTGGATGGAAGCTGTAATGAGATCATGAGCTGAGCAACTCCAGTAGAACCCAAACTGAGCTTCTGTTACCCCCAAAACACACATTCCCCTCCTGTCTCATGTCAACCTTCCTCAGGGACTGTTCCCTTCCCTGGATACCCTGGTCCACTCCTCCTCCATTCCCAACACCTCCCAAAGACTCACGGGCACCTTCCCATACAACCACAGAAGGTGTAATACCTGCCCATTTACTTCCTCTGTCCTCACAATCCAAGGCTCCAGACACACCTTCCAGGTGAAGCAGCGATTTACCTGCACTTCACTCAATCTAATCTACTGTATTCATTATTCACAATGTGCTCTCCTCTACCCTGGGGAGATGAAACATAAACTGGGGGACCACTTTCAGCAGAGTCAACACATTTTCAACTACTCATATCAACTATCTAGCTTCAGCTTTTCCTCTGGCTTACTATCAACAATCCCTTTCTCTACCTATCCCTTTCCCTCTTGGGGCTCCCTCTGCATTAATTTCCTCATTTCTCTCCGCCCCCCTTTAACCTCCACCCTTCTCATCAGTTTAATTACTACCTTTTCTTAGCTGCTTCTAATTCTGAAGAAATGTCACAGGACTTGAAATGCAAACTCTGTCTCTCACTCTCTCAACAGATGCTTTCAGACCTGCTGAGTTTCTCCAGCAATTTCTGTTTTTGTGTGTTCCCAATTTTCAGAATTCGCAGTTGTCTGTTTTCTTCACCTTTTTTGAGGTTTTGAGTTGTTGGTTTGCGAGGTTTGTGTTGCCATGGATATTAGTGTCAGAAAAATGCCTATAGTTTTCATCAGAAGAACTAGAAATATTTCTGCAGAAAACTGGAATCAAACTCTAAAGCAAACACATCACACCAAATCTTGCTGTTTAAAAGAATGGGCACAAGTTATGAAGAGTTTTTTGTTAGAAAACAATTATGTTGCATAAAGTAATGGTTCTGAAAGGGTTAATATTAAAGCTATTTGAAGCTCCACCCTTTGGGTAGAGATGAAGGCAAATTATTGCAAGATCCTTTTGGAGACAGATGTATCATCTCTGGCTCTTGATAGCTTTTTGTAATTACACTTAACTTTTACCTATTATCAAAATACAATGCACAATTTTTTGTCTTGGGAGGCTCTTGTTAAGACTCAATTGTAGTTTATCCTCTGCTAATCAGATAGGGCCTCAGAATCAACAGAGACAGGGAGATTGGTGGGAACATTGTCATCATCATCATCGGTAGTCCCTCACAGATGAGGATGACTCTCTTCCACTCTCAGAGTGAGTCTGTAGGTGGCTGTACAGACTGATGTGACTCCCAGAGGCTCTGTTACATTAGATTAGATACTCGACAGTGTGGAAACAGGCCCTTCGGCCCAACAAGTCCACACCGCCCCTCCGAAGAGAAACCCACCCAAACCCATTCCTCTACCCTATATTTACACCTGACTAACACTATGGGCAATTTAACATGAGCTGGAAATGTGTTGCTGGAAAAGCGCAGCAGGTCAGGCAGCATCCAGGGAACAGGAGAATCGACGTTTCGGGCATAAGCCCTTCTTCAGGAAGCAATTTAGCATGGCCAATTCACCTGACCTGCACATCTTCGGATTGTGGGAGGAAACCGGAGCACCCGGAGGAAACCCACGCAGACACGGGGACAATGTGCAAACTCCACATGGACAGGCGGGAATCGGACCCAGGACCCTGGTGCTGTGAGGCAGCAGTGCTAACCACTGAGCCACCGTGCAGCTACACATGGGACACTAGGTGTTTATGGGAAGGGATGGATGGGGCGTTGGTGTGGCAGTACACTCCTTTTGCTGTTTGTGCCTGGCTTCCGCTTTTTCCCATTGGCAAGACTCGAGGTACTTGGCACCTTCCTGGGTGCTCCTCCTCCACTGTGCACGGTTTTGGTCTCGTGATTCCTAGGCATCGGTGAGAATGCTGCACTTCACCAGTGAGGTCTTGAGGGTGTCCCTGAAGCATTTCCTCTGTCTGCCTGGCACTCGCCTGCCGTTTCAGAGCTGGGACTAGAGCACCTGCTTGGGGAGTCTCATGTTGGTCACGCAGACAATGTGCCCAGCCCATAGCAGCCGATCAAGGGTGGTCAGTGCATTGATGCTGGGGATGTTGGCCTAGTCAAAGACACTGGTGTTGATGTGTCTGCGTTCCCAGTGGGTTCGCAGGATCTTGCACAGGCAGCAATGGTGGGACTGCTCCAGTGGCTTGAGGTGTCTGCTGTCGACATTCCATATTTCAGAGCCGTATCAGAGGGCAGGAACCACCACAGCTCTGTAAATCATGAACTAGGTGTCAGATCTAATGTTGTCCTCGGTCACGTTGTGCCCCAATCACAATGTACAATAACAAGCAAGACAGCAAGTTCATTGTTTCCCTTTTCTGTTCTCTTACAGAATAAGCCCACAATCTACAACAGGTTACTGACCTTACAAGATTAAGCACACCCCTAGAAAAAGATTTAGTTCACTCAAGCAGTAGCAAAGTAAGAGAAAAGCGAGGCATATTGAAAATGGCTCATATTTCCAGGCTTAGAGAGTTCAGTGCTGGAAAACAGATAGTAAAGAGAAAGTATATGACTCTAGTTGTTGTCGAGAGGTCACATATCAAACTAGGTTTGGTGAAAATTCTGTCAGTGCCAAGCAGCTCATTTGTTTGAAAGAGGGGACGCAATGAAAGGAGAATATTATAACCCTCCTTTGTCCAAATTCCTCCCATAGTCAAATGGATAACTCAGAAAAAATGTGAGGCCACAAACAAACTGAAAGTTTGCTAATGTCATAGGATCCACCAGTGGAGAAAAATGAGTGAGGAGTCTATGACTGAAACTAAACAGTCAACGTTACAATCCAAATGGTTACGTGCAGTTGGTGGTTAAAGTTAAAGTTTAGGGTTGACTGTTAACAAAGAATAACTGCCAGACTCCTATTTGTGAAATCAATATTAATACAATTCTCAGACCCATCCATTGCTCATTGTCTGCAAATAACTCTGCAATGCAGTTATCAACTATAAGATATCTGGGTTGTTTTCCCCCTTTATTCTTAGATTCTGAGCATACCGGCAAGACTAGGGCACATGATGCATTACCATTTGCTCAAAATTCGAAAGTTTTGAACAGGTTGTTCTTGTTTTTTGTGAATTAAAAGGTGATAAAGTTGCACAGTGTAAGACAAGGCAAATTTATGAACATAAATGGGCCATCATGCTAATGCCAATGAAAATACAGAGCAGGTTATTTAAGCTTACACTGTTGTAGTTATTATGGCTATTCCAGGTTCAGAACAAAAGAGGAAATGAATCAGATTGAAGACGTAAAGACATGAGGCCTTTGGGATATACAAGTAATGAAACATTGATTGTAAGGAAAACAAAATTACTTTCTTGATGTATATAGACTAGGGCTTAGAGGGAATGAAAGATGAAATAGCCAAGAAAGAGAAGAACATTGTAATTTGGTAGCATATTTGTAAAGAAATGATTGGAAAAAAATCATGAGGAACTTATGGACATAGAGAAGACTTTTAAAGTAGGTCATGTTCTGGCCCAAAATAAATCAGGACGTTAGACACAGATTAGCAAAATGCTCCAATTCACAAGCTAGGCCAAGAAGCTGTGCCCTGAGACACACTGACACTATCAGAACAACTTTAAATGCTCACAATCAAACCAGGTTAGAAAAGTGAAAATATCGTTGCTAAACTTGTTCTGGTGTTACTCGGCAACATGCAATTACACAGGAATCAAACACAGAAATAAAGCCATTCATGTCAACCAGTCCGTGCTGGTGTTTATCCCCCACACAAACAGAAATCCAAATCGTGTGTAGACAGTCAGGTTTCTTATTTCCTTAACCAATTATCCTTCAGTTATCTAAGTTAATCTTTCAACATCATGAGCAACTCCAACAGTGCATTTCACAGCATAGCTGCCCTCTGTGAAGGAAAACAAAGAAAAACTAGCATAAAAAGAGTGTTTCCTCCTCTCTATCTGAGATATCTTGTTTAATTTTTGTTTATATCCTCTTGTCAAAACCCTATAATCAATGTAAGCGGCTTATTTATATCCACCATGTCCTATCCTTTCATAATTTTAAACACCTCTATTGAATCATCTATAATCTCTGTTCTAATCAAAATATCTCCAGTTTACATTAATGACGTTAACAACATCAACATTATTAGAACAGTGATAAATTGAGAGCCAGATATTTTAGCAGGGCATAGAATTATGTAATAAAATCTTTGGTGACAGCCCGTGTGTCCAAATGCGGCATTCAGTTAATTAATCGGTGAACCAGATTTAATTCACACAATTTGAAGTCCAAATTATCCACAGTTGAACAAACTAATGAAGAGGTCAGTGCAGGGTTGTAAAGAATCTCATAAAGTCAATGTAAGTGCAGTGTATGAGAGTTTACTGTTGTACCTCATTATAGAACACAGCTACTCATTGGGAAATAGAAACCAATGATCAAGGAAGAATTATGAAAACCACAAAAGGACAAGCAGTACCTCAAGCAGAAGGGTTGTCGTGATTCATTCTCAAAGTAATCTACAATACAAATTAGAGCCAAAGCTATCCTTTCCATTCCAAGTTCAGAGAGCAATCGAGTTAGAGATTTAATATCAAATCCTCTACCAAACAAAATAACGGCAGCAACAAAAATATAGATTGAGATTAAACAGAGGAAAACTAATAAATCCAGAAATTACCGCTACCTGGCAGCATGTAATATTTTTCTATGGAGTCCCTCTGCTGTTTTAACATTCGTGTTGCTTTTACTTGTAAATTAAACAAAAATAAGGTGTGGAAATTAATCTGGGCCCCAAATTCAGCACTGTGCAAACCGTTCCAGAACCAGGGGTCATAGTCTAAGGATGCAGGGTAGGCCATTTGGGACTGAGATGAGGAAAAATATTTTCACCCAGAGAATGGTGAGCCTGTTGAATTCTCTGCCACAGAAAGTAATTGAGTTCAAAACATTGAAATGTTTTCATGAAGGAGTTAGATACAGTTGTTTGGGCAAAAGAAAGCAAAGGATGTATGGAGAAAACGGGAACAAGGTGCTGAGTTGGATGGTCAGCCATGATCATAGTGAATGGCAGATGAGACTCAAAGGGCCAAATAACCTCCTCCTGCTACTTTCCATATTTCTACATAGCACACGCCATAACAGAGAGATCCGCATCTTCCAAAATTGGGCGTCAGGCTTCATTTTAATATTCTGACTGAGCACCAGATGCCTGGTGCACCTGCACAAGTGGCTTGTCCTTCAGGAGAATTGAATTTTGGATTAACAGTTATGATTGAGGTAAGTTCTGGGAAAGCAATGGGAGAGACGGCAGCAGGAGGGGGACTGATTGTGGCCAGTAATAACTCTCAGGTATACTGCAGAACTAGAAGGAGCCCTCCACTGGCTAGGCCACATCCACACACAGAAAATCCTCCTGTTGCTCATTAATATTCCAAGGTAACCAGTCCTATGTAAGGTGGTTAGCAGGAATTCACATTTTATTATGTTCTAACAGAACATTTTCTCTGTATAAGAATAAATTAAAAAGGAATGGAATGGTGTAAGGAAAATACAAATGACTATTGATGTGGGATATTAGCTCTGGTTATCCCCTCTTGCTGGCTGACCTGCTGAGTGTTTTTCAGAATGTTCTATTTTAATTTCAGATTTCCAGCATCCGCAGAAGTTGTTGGTGAAGAATAACACACTCCCACTAAGATATACAATAGCAGCACACTCCATTTGTGCAATTGCCCAGCTTAAATATTTCCCTTGTTTTGCTTGCTGCTACCCTACCAGATATTATTCTCTATTCGCAAACGTTGGATAGCTTGACATGTGCCAGAACTTAACTCCAGTTTCATGAGGAATGAGAAAAATCCACAGGGGTTTGACAATAATCACAAGATCAGTTCCTATAGTGGTGTTCTGATCCCTAGGAAGTGACTCAGGAATTCTTATTGAGAAGTATTTATGAACTGGTGCTGAAATGTCCAAAGCTATGGCTCTACAATTCCCAAGGTATTTCCAAATTCTTGGAATATTGGTGGAGATGTCAGTCATAGAAGTCATAGAATCCCTACAGTGTGGAAGCAGGCCTTTGGGCTCATTGAGTCCACACAGACCCTCTGAAGAAATTCCACCCAGACACACATCCCTACCCTATCCCTGTAACCCTGCATACCTCATGGCTAACCCACCTAGCCTGCACATCCCTGGACTCTGGGCAATTTAGCATGGCCAATCCACCTTAACCTACACATCTTTGGACTGTGGGAGGAAACCAGAGCACCTGGAGGAAACCCACGCAGACATGGGGAGGATGTGCAAACTCCACACAGCCATGTAAAGTTATCAGCTGGAAAATTATACAAGCATAAATTGATCAACATTTCAGCTGGTGCTACATTATCTGAAGAAACATTTCCATTGTAGACCTTTCTAGCCACTTCAATATTTCAACGTCCTCACAAATTCCCAGACATCTTTAAAAAAGTACTTATATCGATCAACAATACATACTTGCTGGATATATACTTATTAATATATACAGTCTGTTAAATAAAAGGGTTTTATCTTGTGTTTAGTCCAACAAGAACAACTAAATTGCAATGCAGAGACCTGAATTAATTGTAGATGCTCTTAGAGCTGAAATCTGAAGTGTTCATTGTGTCTCTATTCTGTAGAGGGTTAGAATTAATAGCTGAAGCGCTAATAAAATAAAGCCATTTGACAATGAGGGTCACTCACTATTAACCAAGCAACAGTGCATTGCACAATGTGTTCAATTCGAGCTGCCAGACAATGAAGCAGGTGAGTTCTATCTGCTCTCCAATAAATCGCCCAAATTTAGATCTTGTGTTACAGTGAACAAAGGTTTCAAGGGTGATTGTTGCCATTTTGGTGAGCAATTTGTAACAGATACCTCATTCCAGTTTTTTTGTCCATTTGTCCCATGGCAGGAGTTGCAATTGCTAATAGATTTGCTGCGATGCTCTCTCGGAAACACAGTTGGAAGAAATGTGTCAGCAGGAGGAGAAAGTGTTGTTGGTGTAATTATCTTGCTGCTTTACTAACATTGTAGAAGGTCATTACTGTACAATATTAGCAGAGAACTGAGCATATTTTCTCTCACTGAAAAAGATAAATATAGTTGTGCAAAAAAAGGCAACAGATATAAAAATTAACAACAGAATCAATTTTAAAAACAATATTTGTAGGATGTGGGCAGTGCTGGCCAGAACAGCATTTATTTCCTCTCCCTAATCACTCTTAGGGATGATGCAGAGATGCCAGTGTTGGACTGGGGTGGACAAAGTCAGAAGGCACATGATACCATGTTATAGTTCAACAGGTTTATTTAAACTCACAAACTTTCTGAGTGCTGCTCCTTCATCTTCACCTGACGAAGGAGCAGCACTCTTTGGGAGGTGGTGTATATTTCTGGAAAGGTAAAATCACAAACACCCTTAGTTTGGGATATACTCTACAAGAGATACTATTCTGTTGAGAGAGGAAGCCAGCCTTTTAATATCTCTGTCACCACTGGAGATCAGTCCAGTTTGGTTTGAATTATTTTTTTCCGTTTGAAGGTATGCTGTTTGAGGTTCACTTGGCAATCCACTGAACCTCTCTGGGCTTTGCTAGACAGTTAATGAATTTGCATTCAACTATCATTGGCATCATTAAAAAAAAAGACACGTTGTTCTTAAAGATTCTATAAGCAAGCCAGGGTTTGATCTATTGCCATGATGTGACACATGCTCACAAGCAATGGAGCAAGTAACCATTGAAGTCAATGTGAAAGTTCAAATCTCTGCATTTATATGCTGCAGATGTTCAGTGATCTCGCGTGAGTGGTCAAACTAAATCAATGCATCATTACATTTCATATCCTATCCATTTCTGCTCAATGCACCACACCCCATCACCTCACCTTACAGTAAATACTATCAATAGGGAAAAACAAATGAACTGCAGATGCTGTAAATCAGAAACAAAACCAGGCCTTGCTGGGAAAGCTCAGCAGGGCTGGCAGCATCTAGGGTGCTGCAAGAGCTGCTTACATTTTCCAGCACTTTCTGTTTTTGTTACTATTAACTGGGACTTGTGCCAAACATTCAAAAGCCTCACCTCACCCTCATACACGTGGCACTGCTGCCAGTCACACTCCCTCTAGGCTGCTGGGCCACACAACTGCTCTGCGGTTGCGTTTAAGCCAGTGGCATTGATTTCTGCACTTAGACCTTGGAGGTGAACTCAACAACAAGGAGAATTGCAGGGACCAAAGGCTGCAGGCTTTACCCCCACAACCACAGAGCTTACAAAGACTGCCAGTTATTTAGGCGTGGCATCAGTCCAAAGATGTGCAGGTTAGGTGAGTTGGCCATGCTAAATTGCCCGTAGTGTTAGGTAAAGGGGTAAATGTAGGGGAATGGGTGTGTTGCGCTTCGGCGGGTCGGTGTGGACTTGTTGGGCCGAAGGGCCTGTTTCCACACTGTAAGTAATCTAATCTAATCTAATCTAATCATCACCCCAACAGACTGCACCACAGTCACTCAACACAATTCCCTCTCTGTTACAGGAGGAGGTGGCATACAACAGGGGTGTGGGAGTAGGGAGACACAGGAGATAATGGTAGGTGGTGGTTAGATAGGTACAGTTTCATGACCATGTCAGAGACATGCTGGCCATTATTGAAACAGTAATGCCCAAGAACTATAAGCAATGAGGGCATGTACAAATCTAATCCTCCTCCTCACAACCCACGTTCCCTGTTTCCATATTCTCAGAGATAGAGCTGATGTAAGAATGCATCACTGACATCACTGACATCACTGACATCACTGTCCTTCTCTTTCCCACAACTTTACCCTTGTGTCTTTCTTCTTTCAGATACCTAAGAGGAACAACTTATCAGAAACAGTGGGAGGAGGATCAGAATAAAACAAAGTAGTACCAATTCCCACATGCCTCCCATTAACTATGCTGGTCAGTTTATTTACATTAGTAAAACACCTTTGGAATTTTAAAGCAGATACTACAACAAATTAACTGATTTCTGTGTGTGTAACATTTGGACCCAAAGCAGACAACTGGCAGACATATTTGCAAAATTGTACATACACAGCTCATGGAATCCTTAGATGTGAGCTCTCTTAAAGGCAAGGTATACATACAACATAATGATAAAAGCAAGACACTGCAGATGCTGGAAATCTGAATCAAGCTTAGAGAGGGCTGGAGAGAGAAACAAAGTTAATGTTTCGCGTCCAATTCTGAAGACCAGTAGTCCAAGACTAAAAATGTTAACTCAGCAGGTCTGTGGAAAGAGAAATAAAGTTAACAGTTTGAGTCTGGTGCAACTTTTCTTCGGAGCTAGTCTTAAAACTTTGACCCTGTTTCTCTCTCCATAGATGCTGCCAGACCTGCTGAGTTTCTCCAGTACTCTCTGTTTTATTTCAGATTCCATCATGTGCATTATTTTGCTTTTATTTGAGTGATATTGTTTGTTGTCCCTATTTGTGTTGTCAAGCTCTATCAAGCTTTTCTTATTCTGAGGTGAACAGTGGTGTAATGGTCATGTGACTGGACTTAAAATCTAGAACCAAAACGTGTGGTGCTGGAAAAGCACAGCCGGTCAGGCAGCATCCGAGGAGCAGGAGTATCGATGTTTCGAGCATAAGCTCTTCATCTGGAATGATGAACAGCTTATGCCCGAAGCATCGACTCTCCTGCTCCCTGGATACTGCCTGACCGGCTGTGCTTTTCCAGCACCACACTTTTTAACTCTGATCTCCAGCATCTGCAGTCCTCACTCTCTCCTACTCATAATCTAGAACCACAGGTTAATGTTCTAGCTTGAATCCCACATGATGAAATTTGAATTTGATTTTTTTAAAAAGTTCTAACATAATGGTGACCATGCAAAAAACAATCTGGTTCACTAACATTCTTTAGAGTAATAAATCTGCAGCCCCTACCCTGCCTAGCCTACATATGTCTCCAGACCCACTGTAATGTGGTTGTCTATAACTGCTCTTCTTTCTGATGCTGAGTGAAGATATCCCTCAAAGACTTCTTTATCTCAGGGATGGTACTCCCAATCATGGATTTATCTTCAGCTAGTAATTGAGTCTTTTCCACTTGAGTTCTCTTTCACCTCTTCACAGTCGAGATCTGAGATTTAGCACCCCTAAGTTAAAAGTCATTTTGTTCTTCTTTCAGGTTCATTTCTGTCAGCGTTTCTTGAATAGTCTGCTGCCGTTTCTGCTGCATGTCTGATGCCTGTGTGTCCACCTAGTGCTAAGTCACAGCTTGCTGGCTTGTGTGCAATTACTGCCCCAGCAGTGTCCATCATGTTGAACATCTGCAGTGTCCAGACAGATTGTTGTACTTGCACTCCAGCACAATTAGACCCATAAAAAAAGTTATAGCACTGAAAGAGGCCATTTAGCCCACTGTGTCTGTACAAGCTGAGTAAACTAGCCCCTGTTTTAAACCCACTTTCCAGCACCTGGTCCATTGCCTTGTAGGCTGTAGCTCTTCTGTAGCAGATAAATGTTCCTCTTATAATGGGTTGTGGACTTCTGCCTCAATCACTAAACTGGGAAGTGAATTCCATACACTCACTATCCTCTGGGTAAAATGTTTTGTCTGCATGTCCTCTCCAGTCTTTCTCCCGATCAACTTAAATCTGTGCCCCCTTGTCATTCTCCTGTCCATTCGGAGGAAACAGGTCTTCCCTGTCCACTCTATCCAAGCATCTCATTATTTTGTACATCTTGATTAAGTGAGCCCTCAGCCTTCTCTATCGAAGGAAAGCATCACTAGTCAATTAAATCTTTCCTCGTGGTTGGAATTTCAAATCCTGGCAACATTTTTGTAGCCATGTTTTGAAGGTGCCAGAGTTGGACTGGGGTGGACAAAGTTAAAGATCACACTATACCAAGTTATAGTCCAACAGGTTTATTTGGAAGTACAACAGGTTTATTTGTGGGCGGCACGGTGGCACAGTGGTTAGCACTGCTGCCTCACAGCGCCTGAGACCCGGGTTCAATTCCCGCCTCAGGCGACTGACTGTGTGGAGTTTGCACGTTCTCCCCGTGTCTGCGTGGGTTTCCTCCGGGTGCTCCGGTTTCCTCCCACAGTCCAAAGATGTGCAGGGTCAGGTGAATTGGCCATGCTAAATTGCCCGTAGTGTTAGGTAAGGGGTAAATGTAGGGGTATGGGTGGGTTTCGCTTCGGCGGGTCGGTGTGGACTTGTTGGGCCGAAGGGCCTGTTTCCACACTGTAATGTAATCTAATCTACAAGCTTTTGGAGCGCCACTCCTTTATCAGGTAGCTAATGGAGTAGGATCCTAGGACACAGAATTTCTAAGTAAAAGATCAAAGTGTCATACAATTGATCTTTTACTTAAAAAGTCTGTGTCCTATTAACCTGCCACACTAGCTACCTGACAAAGGAGCAGTGATCCGAAGACTTGTACTTTCAAATAAAAGTGTTGGACTATAATCTGGTGTCGTGTGATTTTTAACATTTTTGTTAATCTCGATGTAATCTTTCCAGAGACAGTCTGTCCTTGCCATGATGCAGTGAGTAGCATCACATGCAAAACTCCGGCTGTGGCTCAACTACTGACACAAATAGTTTCTTGTAATTGAATTAGCCTTTATTGTCACATATACTCAATAGTGAAAAGTTTACAGTGCCACCTTCGATACAAAGGTATCTGGCTACAGCTTCTTTAGGTACAAAGTCTGAGGCAGTAGAGAAATAAAATTAAATGTCCAGCATTGCAGAAATAAAAGTTCAGAACAACAGAGAGGGCTGGCACTTAGCTTCCATTCCACCCCAGGCCCTGGTTCCAGACTGCGCCAGGCTTCACCTTGGGAATGATGAGGCTGGGAGATCGCTTCAAACTGCAGAGTCGAGGACCCCTCACCAGGAGACTGCTATAATTGACAGGGAGGCCACTACGCCAGTCCGTTAGGTCATCACACCATTACACCACTGTTATTGTGTTCAGTATCTCACCCAGTGAAAGAAACTTTTCCTTATGCATTCTTTACCACCTTGTCTATTTGTCCTGTCACCTTCATCAGGAGACATGCATCAAATGTCTCTCACTTCTTCTACTCATCTCCTGTTTATTGACATTCCATAGCTTTGTTTGTCTTCCCTACTTCACAGTGACCTGGATTCAATTCCAATCTCCATGTTTCTGCCCATCCAACCAAACTACCAATGTCATTCTGTAGTTGACAGCCATCCTCTTCACTATCAACTACATGGCCAATCCCTGTGTCATCTGCAATCTTTTCAATCACACCTTCCACATTTAAGTTATGCTCATTCTGGGTTTTACAATACAGGTCATTCATTCAGACAGTATTCAGCATTTGCTTTGTTTGACTATAGTAACAATTCTGAAAATGTGTTGCTGGAAAAGCGCAGCAGGTCGGGCAGCATCCAAGGAGCAGGAGAATCGACGTTTCGGGCATGAGCCCTTCTTCAGGAAAGAGGAGGGTGTGCCAAGCAGGCTAAGATAAAAGGTAGGGAGGAGGGACTTGGGGGAGGGGCGTTGGAAATGCGATAGGTGGAAGGAGGTTAAGGTGAGGGTGATAGGCCGGAGTGGGGGTGGGGGCAGAGAGGTCAGGAAGAAGATTGCAGGTTAGGAAGGTGGTGCTGAGTTCGAGGGTTGGGACTGAAACAAGGTGGGGGGAGGGGAAATGAGGAAACTGGAGAAGTCTGAGTTCATCCCTTGTGGTTGGAGGGTTTCTAGGCGGAAGATGAGGCGCTCTTCCTCCAGCTGTCGTGTTGCTATGGTCTGGCGATGGAGGAGTCCAAGGACCTGCATGTTCTTGGTGGAGTGGGAGGGGGAGTTGAAGTGTTGAGCCACAGGGTGGTTGGGTTGGTTGGTCCGGATGTCCCAGAGGTGTTCTCTGAAATGTTCTGCAAGTAGGCGGCCTGTCTCCCCAATATAGAGGAGGCCACATCGAGTGCAGCGGATGCAGTATATGATGTGTATGGAGGTGCAGGTGAATTTGTGGCGGATATGGAAGGATCCCTTGGGGCCTTGGAGGGAAGTAAGGGGGGAGGTGTGGGCGCAAGTTTTGCATTTCTTGCGGTTGCAGGGGAAGGTGCCGGGAGTGGAGGTTGGGTTGGTGGGGGGTGTGGACCTGACGAGGGAGTCACGGAGGGAGTGGTTTTTTCGGAATGCTGATAGGGGAGGGAGGGAAATATATGCCTGGTGGTGGGGTCCGTTTGGAGGTGGCGGAAATGACGACGGATGATATGATGTATATGGAGGTTGGTGGGGTGGAAGGTGAGGACCAGTGGGGTTCTGTCCTGGTGGCGATTGGAGGGGCGGGGCTCAAGGGCGGAGGAGCGGGAAGTGGAGGAGATGCGGTGGAGAGCATCGCCGATCACGTCTGGGGGGAAATTGCGGTCTTTGAAGAAGGAGGCCATCTGGGTTGTTCGGTGTTGGAACTGGTCCTCCTGGGAGCAGATGCGGCGGAGACAAAGGAATTGGGAATATGGGATGGCGTTTTTACAGGGGGCAGGGTGGGAGGAGGTGTAGTCTAGGTAGCTGTGGGAGTGGGTCGGTTTATAGTAAATGGCTGTGTTGATTCGGTCACCCGAGATAGAAATGGAGAGGTCTAGGAAGGGGAGGGAGGAGTCTGAGACGGTCCAGGTGAATTTGAGGTCGGGGTGGAAGGTGTTCGTAAAGCGAATGAACTGTTCAACCTCCTCGTGGGAGCACAAGGCAGCGCCGATACAGTCATCGATGTAGCGGAGGAAAAGGTGGGGGGTGGTGCCAGTGTAGCTGCGGAAGATGGATTGTTCCACATACCCTATGAAGAGGCAGGCATAGCTGGGGCCCATGTGGGTGCCCATGGCTACTCCTTTGGTTTGGAGGAAGTGGGAGGATTGGAAAGAGAAGTTGTTCAGGGTGAGGACCAGTTCAGTCAGTCGAAGGAGGGTGTCAGTGGAAGGGTACTGGTTGGTACGACGGGAAAGGAAGAAGCGGAGGGCTTTGAGTCCTTCGTGATGGGGAATGGAGGTGTACAGGGATTGGATGTCTATGGTGAAGATAAGGCGTTGGGGACCGGGGAAACGAAAATCATGGAGGAGGTGGAGGGCGTGGGTGGTGTCCCGAACGTAGGTGGGGAGTTCTTGGACTAAGAACTTAGCCTGCTTGGCACACTCTCCTCATTCCTGAAGAAGGGCTCATGCCTGAAACGTCGATTCTCCTGCTCCTTGGATGCTGCCTATCCTGCTGCGCTTTTCCAGCAACACATTTTCAGAATTGTTACTATAGTCAAACAAAGCAAATGCTGAATACTGTCTGAATGAATGACCTGTATAGTAAAACCCAGAATGAGCATAACTTAAATGTGGAAAGCGTGATTGAAAATGTCGATTCTCCTGTTCCTTGGATGCTGCCTGACCTGCTGCGCTTTTCCAGCAACACATTTTCAGCTCTGATCTCCAGCATCTGCAGTCCTCACTTTCTCCTATAGTAACAATTCTTCTGTTTTAAACTATGGAAGGAGTTGGGAGGTCATGTTGCAGCTGAACAGGACATTGGTGAGGCAAATTTTGGAATACTGCTTTCAATTCTGGTCTCCCTGCTATACGAAAGATGTTGTGGAATTTGACAGGGTTTAGAAAAGATTTACAAGAGTGTTGTCAGGTTTGGAGAGTTTGAGCTATAAGGAGAGTGTGAATAGGCTGGGGCTGTTCTCCCTGGGGCTTTTCTCCCTGGAGCAACAGAGGCTGAGGGGTGACCTTATAGAGGTTTATAAAATCATGACGGGCCTGGATAGGGTGAATAGCCAAGGTCTTCTCCCCAGGGTAGGGGAGTCCAAAACTAGAGGGCATAGATTTAAGGTGAGAGCGGAAAGATTCAAAAGACAGCTAAAGGGCAACTTTTTCACGCAAAGGGTGGTGTGTGTATGGAATGAGCTGCCAGAGGAGGTGGTGGAACCTGGTATAATTACAACATTTAAAAGACATCTGGATAGGTATATGAATAGGAAGGGTTTAGAGGGATATGAGCCAAATGCTAGCAAATGGGATTAGATTAATGCAGAAAATCTGATCAGCATGGACGAGTTGGGCCGAAGGCTCTGTTTCCATGCTGTACATCTCCAAGACTCTATGGAGAATCTTCTGGCTTCATTCTTCCAGTAAATAATTATATTTCAGGCCGATTTTACAAAAAAAACTACTGGTCTCAACTGAGATTCTTATACTAAGGAAAGCGTTAACTACTTGTTGAGATGCAGCAAAATCTTGCAGAAATCAACTGGCGCCAATCTGTAAGAAATTGAAGTCTTTGCTTAAGTCGAGCTGGTGGGAGAATTCATTCTCCCCAGCTGTGTGCTTTTATCACTTGACCTTCCATTTTCCTGCTCTGTCTCCCTTCTCTTTGGCCCACAGTTACAGTGTTCTCTCTCCCTTCCTCAGCCACCACCAAAGGCAATTGTTAGCCTGCAGCTACCACCTCACTGCTGTGCAGCATCCCCAAGTGTCCTTGGCTAGATTCTCCTGCTTCTTTTCCTGTTATTGTCTGCTGGACGGGCAACTATTGAGTAGGACCCTTCGGTACCCTTACTGAAATGAGGCCAGACCATACAGTTTAAGAGGGCCATCATTTCCCTGACCTTGTTGAGTCCTTGTTCTCCATGCTGTGCTTACCCATATCCTCCCTGTTAACTTTGAGGCCAATGTTTCATTCAGTTCAGTAGACAGAACTGGGAGAATTAAGTTTTCATACAATGTGAGGAATATCTAGAAGGTTGATGTTACATCTGTCATAGTTTTATCATATAGACAGTGAACAAACATATCCATGCAAGAATTCCCATGTGCCAAGATTTACTAGGTAAACAATTTGCAGCATTGTTTAAATATTTAGAACTTGTTTACAAAACTGTAAACAAACAGCGCAAAAATAGGAAATGATTTATTTCTAATGCAGTCCCATGCATGCCCAGCTGTTGTCTGTATTTCGGTGCTGATATTTAAATTGCCAAGTTCCATCTGCTCCATGGGTGGGATCTGAAAGCACATCTGCAATCTCCCTTTTTTTTTGGAAGACGTACTTTTGGTTAAACATCTGTCCTGTGAATGATTCTGGGAACTGGCCACATGTTAGCATTCTAATGCACGATTTCCTCTTGCAGTTATGCAACATACTGAGCGATTTAAGGTTATCTGAATACCTTCTATCAATTACTGTAGAAGCATTTCCGATTTACTTCACTATCAATAGGTAGCCAAAGTGTTGATGGCCATTTGGAGGAAATTACTGCTCAAGAGCACCACTCACAGTAAGTCAAACAAGCTAATTCTTTACAAATAGGCACACATCCTAACTTATCACTGCAAGATATCATTAATATTTAGGAGCCAAACAGATGAATATTGTTATCAGACTTTAAGTTGGGAATTGGTTGGGTTATACACTGCTAACACCTGTCTGACGATCAATCCATGAATGTTTTATTGGTCTGTGCCAATTTTATCTACAAAGCAAAAATGAGCCCTCAGCCTGTATTTGACCAGGCATGAGAAACTGGCTGAAGGCTTGACAGGAGGGAATAGGGGAGTGAGTATTGGTTGTAGTGGTGTGGAACAATTTGATGGCATGCACTTAGAAACATAACATAACCTTTACAAATGTTACTAATTCTTGATATCCATTTTAGCCTCTGACAAAGTGGTGTGGATAGAGTCATATAGCACAGAAACAGACCCTCCAGTCCAATCAGTCCATGTCAACCATATTCCCAAAATAAACTAGTCCCACCTGCCTGCACTTGGCTCATATCCTTCCAAACTTATCTTATTCATGTATTTATCCAAACGTCTTTTAGGTATTGTAACTGTACCCGCATCCACCACTTCCTCTGAAAATTGTTTCTCACATAAACCACTGTCTATGTAAAAAAAATGTCCCTTATGTCATTTTAAATTTTTTTTCCTCTCACCTTAAAAATATGCCAACTAGTCTTAAAATCCTCCGTCCTAGGGAAAATACACCTGCCATTCACATTATCTAAATCCCTATCTAGCACAGAAAAACCTGCCAGAAACTGTTGGCTGGCATAGTAAAACTGAGGCGACACTCTTGTAGCAGAGCAGTTGGCAAAGCTCCAATCCCATACTTGATGATTGGTATATGATGGGAGATTGTTTTTCTCTGTTGGACAGCATTATCCCAAGTCCAAATGAAAGGCTGTGGAAGAGAAAGCGAGAGCTCAAATGAGTACTAATGTGACTGGCAGTGCCAAAGCAATGATGCGTGCTGATTGGAGGTGGCAGAGCTTTCCCGGACGGGAGCCTGTGCTGCCAGCACCATGTGATCACCAGGGAGGCATCCTGCTGACCATAAATTGGGTGTTGGGACCTACTGCCAGGTTTGCATGTCCTGCTTCTGAATCACTTCATTGTCATCCTCTCTTCAGAAAATATGCGCCTGGAAGATGCGGACAGTGAGGGTGGGGTGATCTTACTGGGAAATCTATTACTCCCACAGAACCATACTGTGGTAGATCCAGCATGTGAGGACATGAATGGGGGTGGTGTTTGTGGTGGTGGTGGGCTGAAGCTTAGGAGACTCAGCTTCAGTAGAGTGCTGAGGAGCTGCCGGATACAGCTTGGATCTGCAACTCATTGTGGTACTCAGCGGGACAGGGAGACAAAGCACCTCACCCCTGCTTCAGTTGCCCATTCTGATCAAGGGACAGGATAGCTCTGAGAGGCAGGAGGCTCATCCAGAGATTGCACTGCCCCTCTAATCTGCCCTCTGTCAGTGACCCCACTGCCTGCAGCCGATCAGGCCAAGGAGGGTATGTCTGTACCTTATGCCAGCCAATCTGTAGGCCCCAAGGTGACAGAGGAAGCCACCCGCGAAGTCTGCATTGTCCCCCAGAACGCCAGTCAGCAGGCTTTTATTCCAAAGGATAATGCAAAATGCAACAGTTCTCAGTCTGTGAGGTATGTTGAATCAAGGAGCTGGTCCATAACAAAAAGAGCAGTGAATGAAGCATGTCTGTTTAGCCCAGTCTCCCATCCCCAGATATGGGCAGATATAATGTTGGCACATGCCTCTCTAATTTGTCAGATTGTATCCAGTCACCTGGCCATCTGTTGGGGTCTTCCTGGGCTATCCCAGCACTCAGTGTCAGCTTCATAGAAACTTCAAAGATAGGAGCAGGAGGAGGCCATTCGGCCCTTCAAGTCTGCTTTGCCATTCATCACAATCATGACTGATTGTCCAACTCAATAGCCTAATCCTGCTTTCTCCCTATAACCTTTGATCCCATTTGCCCCAATTGTTATATCTAGCTGTTTCTAGAAGATCTCTTCCTCCTCCAAATCGTCCTGTTCCAAGCCAGATTACTCCCCTGTCCACCCCAGATTGTGGAGGGCACAGTAAACTGCGATGATGTGGCACACTCTGTCTGAAGTGGGCTCAACCTCATTTGCCTGATTTATCCTGGCATCTGAATCTCATCTTCAGGGAGATCTGTGGTTTGCTGTACAATGGCCCTCATGCAGTCGTAAGCAATGTTGTACCTCTGCTCAGTGCCCTGACAGGTCTCATGATTGAGGGGGTAGCAATGAACAACCATCTCAGTATGTGCCCAGGAGCATTGAAAGATGTAGCCTCCTGTTAGTGTTCCAGAATGTAGAAGTCATGACTGCTCCCTTGATAACGTGCACAGAAGATTATCTGTATGAGAGGCTATGGCCTAGTGGTATTGTCTACTAAACGAGAAATCAGGAGACTAAGGTAATGTTCTGGGTTCGAATCCCACCATGGCAAATGAATTTCAATTCAATAAAAATCTAGAATTGAAAGTCTAATGATGATCTTTGTTGATTGTCAGGAAAAGCCCATCTGGTTCAGTAATGACCTTTAGGGAAGGAAATTGCCTTCCTTTCCTGGTCTGGCCTACATGTGACTTCAGACCAATAGCAATGCGGTTAACCCTTAACTGCCCTCTAGGAATGGGACAATGAAGTCCGAGTTGAACTGTCTTGACTGAATCATGTAAGATCCTAAGCTGTATTGACAGATGGATTTGGTTGCATGTCCTTTGTTAGGTCCACACGCCCCACAAGCCCACACCCCACTCCTGACACCTTTCCTTGCCACTACAGGAAGTTCAAAAGCTGCGCCAACACCACTCCCCTCACCTCTGTCCAAGGAGCTAAGGGACCCTTCCTCATCTGTCAGAAATTTACCTGTACCTCTACCGATGTCATCTACTGCATCTGTTGCATTCGGTGTGGTCTCCTCTACATCGCGGAGACAGGACGCCTTCTTGCAGATTGTTTCAGAGAACATCGCATGGACACCCACACCCACCAAGCCCACTGACCCGCAGCTGAACACTTCAACTCCCCCTCCCACTCCATCAAGGATATGCAGATCCTGGGCGTCCTCCACCACCAAGCCATTACCACCTGATGCCTGGAGGAAGAACGTCTCATATTGTGCCTTGGGACCCTGTAACCACACGAGATAAATGTGGATTTCAACAGCTTCCTCATTTCCCCCTCCCCCCCACATTATCCCTGTCCCAAGCCTCCAACTTGGCACCGCCCTCCGGACCCATCCATCATTGCCTCCTCTGACTATTACCTTTTCCCTCACCTTCGCCCACCTATTGCTTTCCCACCTACCTCCCCCAACTGCACCCCCATCCCATTTTTTTAGATTCAACTACAGTGTGGAAACAGGCCCTTCAGCCCAACAAGTCCACACCGACCCTCTGAAGAGGAGCCCAACCAGTAACCCACTAACGTACCTAACACTACGGGCAATGTAGCATTGGCCAATCCACCCTAACATGCACATCTTTGGATTGTGGGAGGAAACCAGAGCACCTGGAAGAAACCCACATAGACACGGGGAGAATGTGCAAACTCTGCGCAGACCGAGGCTGGAATCGAACCTGGGACCCTGGTGCTGTGAGGCAGCAGTGCTAACCACTGAGCCACCGTGCCAACCTGACCCACAAGCCTCATTCCTTATGAAGGGCTTATGCCCGAAACGTCGATTCTCCTGCTCCTCGGATGCTGCCTGACCTGCTGTGCTTTTCCAGCACCACACTCTCAACTGAGAAGATTAAAATAATTGGAAAGCATTGTGGTATTAATGAGGCCCTAATTCATTCCTCTGGGTACTCCAAGTTCCTCCCACAGTCCAAAGATAAAAGAATTCTGAGTAATCCAAGATGACGGGCAGGAAAATATTGTAGCTGCAAGAGCTGCTCCTTTTTTGAGGTATTTTAGGGGTGGGAGCTGATTTCCTTGAATTCCAGGAACAGTAATTCTTGTTTATAAGCTGATGCATTGTTTTGGAACTTTGGGGGAAAAAGATCAAAACAACTGCAGTTTAAAAAGGAGGAAGAGAATATTTTCAGGTTAACTTTAACAATTGGTGTCAGCCCAGATAATGTGTTGAAGGTGTTAGCCCCCTGTGTGCCATAATGTTTAGACTGATTCTAATCTAAAAAATGAATTAACAGAATCTTACATGGACTTATGCGGTTTTTGAGCAAAGTACAATGTAACTCTGCAAGTACAAATTCACCCCACAAATGTATATTCACCACACAAATGTGTGCACGTGGGTTTGTGTGTGTGTGAGAGGTGGGGCATTGTGAGTGTCTGTGAGAGAGTGTGTATGTGTGTGTGTGAGTGCAAAGGGGTCTAAGTCTGTGAGAGGGTACATGTGTGAGTGTGGGAATGTGTGTGTCTGTAGGAGAGTGGGTGAGTGTCTGTGTATAAGAGTGCTTGCGTGTGTATAGGAGTGTCTGTGTGTCTGTGTGTATGTGTGTGTGTGTGTGTAGGTGTGCCTATGTACATGTGAATAGGAGTGTGTGTGTGTGTGTATATAGTGCAGTGGGATCACCTGTAGTGTGACATGAACCTAAGGTCCCGGTTGAGGCCCTCCCTATGGGTACCAAACTTAGCTATCAGCCTCTGCTTGGCCTTTTTCTGCTGCTGCCTGTCCCGAAGACCACCTTGGAGGATGATCACCCAAAGGTTCGAAGTTGAATGACCTGGACCACTGAAGTGTTCTCTAACTGGGAGGGAACACTCCTGTCTGTTGATTGTTGTGCGGTGCCCACTCATCTGTTGCCGTAGCCTTTGCTCCATTTCCCCAATGTACCATGCCTCAGGGCATCCTTGCCTGCAGCATATGCGATAGACACGTTTTGCAGTGCCTACCGTGACAAGGTTGTATGGAGTTGCCCTGAAAGTCGGGCAGTTTGCTACGAACAATGATCTGTTTGAGGTTTGGTGGTTGTTTAAAGGCGAGCAATGGAGGTGTGGAGAAGGTCTTGGTGAGGTACTCATCCTCATTGATAATGTGCTGCAGGCCGCAAAGAACATGGCGTAGTTTTTCAGCTCCTGGGAAATACTGAACAACAAAGGATACCCTCTCCTGAGGAGGTCATTACGGTTCCTTGCTGTGGCACGTCAGAACTGGCGGTTGATGAGTTGAGCATCGTACCCTGTTTTTATGAGGGCATCCCTGAGTACTTCCAGGTGCCCGTCACGTTCCTCCTCATCTGAACAGATCCAGTTTACACGTAGGGCTTGTCCATAGGGGGATGGCTGTTTAATATGTTTTGGGTGGAAGCTGGAAAAGTGTAGCATTGTGAGGTTATCTGTGGGTTTGCAGTAGAGTGTTGTGCTGAGGTACCCATTCTTGATGGAGATGCATGTGTCCAAGAATGAGACAGATAGTAGAGAGTAGTCCATGGTGAGTTTGATGGTGGGATGAAACCTGTTGATATCACTGTGTAGTTTTATCAGTGACTCCTCACCATTGGTCCAGAGGAAGAAAATGTCTTCAATGTACGTGGTGTATAATGTTGGTTGGAGGTCCTGCAGAGAAGAAGTCTTGTTGGAACCTGTGCATGAAGATGTTGGCATATTGGGGTGCACATTTGGTTCCTATGGCTGTTCCATGTGTCTGGATGAAGAACTAATTGTCAAAGGTGAAGATGTTATGATCGAGGATAAAGCAGATGAGTTGTAGGATGGTGTTTGGAGATTGGCAATTGTTGGTGTTGAGTACTGAGGCTGTTACTGCAATGTGGGGGATGCTGGTGTAGAGTGCTGAAACATCCATTGTGACGAGGAATGTTCCCGGTTCAACTGGTCCGTGGGTGCTAAGTTTCTGTAAGAAATCTGTAGTGTCATGACAGAAGCTGGGAATCCCCTGTACAACGGGTTTCAAGATGCCTTCAACGTAGCTAGAGAGGTTCTCACACAAGATCCCATTTCCTAATACGATGGGACGTCCTGGTGTGTTGGCTTTGTGTATCTTTGGAAGGCAGTAGAAGCCGCCTACGTGAGAAGTACGTGGGATGAGGGTGCATAGGGAACTCTGAAGGACTGGATCCAAAGCCCTGATCAATGTGTTTAGATCACGGGTGTGCTCTTTGGTCGGATCAACCAGTAATTGCTTGTAGTGTTCCTGGCTGTTCAGTTGTTGGTACACTTCCTTGCAGTGATCTGCTCTGTTCTGAATGACTATAGTTCCTCCTTTATCTGCTGGTTTGATGACAATGTTGTGTTTGGTTTTGAGAACATGGACAGTGTTGTGTTGTGAACGGTTGATGTTCTGCTCTCCCTTGTGGGTACGGCTGATGAATCTGGCATTTATATATTTCCTGACAGTTTGAGCATGCATGTCAAGCCCAGGGCAGTGGCCCTCTAGTGGGGTCCAAGTTGACTCCTTCTTTGGTCGCTTCTCTATGGATCCCTGTGATGACTGTTCCAGTTCATCGGTGGGATCGTTGGGATCACTGCTGGCACCTTCAAAGAATTCCTGGAGTCTCATTTGTCTGATGAACTCCTCCGTGTCTGCTGCAGTAACCAACAGGTCCATTTTGGTGGTGGGGCAGAAATTGAGACCCCTGCTCAGGGCCAATCTCTTCCGATCGAAGGATGTGGTCCGATAAGTCGACAATCGACTTCCCCGCAGTGATAATGTTCTCCACTGTGGTGCCAGGGTGGGCTTGACTACTACTGGTGAGAATGCCAAGTTTCTCCAGTTTCTTGTTCTTGGTGTGCATGTATGTGGTGTAGTTTTGTCGCCTTGTCTGTTTGGCAATGTCGCGTAATTGTACTGCTGCATCTTGAGCTCTGTAAGAACGAAAGGCAAGGCTGGTAGGTGTAGTGAATGCTAGATGGCAAGAGAAATTGAGGTTTTGGTTAAGAAAAAAGGAAGCGTTTGTCAGGTATCGACAGCAGGGATCAAGTCAATCCTTAGAAGAGCATAAAGACAGCAGGAGTAAACTTAAGAGGGAAATCAGGAAGGCAAAAAGGGCAAATGAGATAGCTTTGGCAAATAGGGTTAAGGAGAACCCAAAGGGATTTGGTAAATACATTGAGGATGAACCTAACTCAGTAGAAAATGGGGTCCATCAAACATCAGCAAGCCAGCCTATATGTGGACCACAGGAGATGGGGGAGATGCTAAATGAGTATTTTGTATCAATATTTACTGTGGAAAAGGACATGGAAGGTATAGAATGTGGGGAAATAGATGGTGACATCTTGAAAAATGTCCATATTACAGAGGTGGTGGTGCTGAATATCTTGAAACTCTTGAAACTCATTGCCACAGAGCGGAGGGGAGGCTGACATGTTGGGTGTATTCAAGGCAGAGATTGATAAATTCTTGATTTTACGGGTAAGTAAGGGCTACGGGGAGAGTGCAGGTAAGTGGAATTGAAACGCCCATCAGCCATGATTAAATGGCAGAGTGGTCTTGATGGGCTGAATGGCCTTGCTTCCACTCCTATGTCTTATGTCTTATGGTCTTATGGAAACACAGAAAGATGGATATATCCTCAGGACCTGATCAGATGTACCCCAGAACTCTGTGGGAAGCTAGGGAAATGATTGCTGGGCTTCTTGCTGAGATATTTGTATCATCGATAGTCACAGGTGAGGTGCCGGAAGACAGGAAGTTGGCAAACATGGTGCCACTATTTAAGAAAGGTGGTAAGAAAAAGCCAGGGAACTATAGACCAGTGAGCCTAACATTGGTGGTGGAGAAAGTGAGGTCTGCAGATGCTGGAGATCAGAGCTGAAAATGTGTTGCTGGAAAAGCGCAGCAGGTCAGGCAGCATCCAGGGAACAGGAGAATCGACGTTTCGGGCATAAGCCCTTCTTCAGGAATTCCTGAAGAAGGGCTTATGCCCGAAACATCGATTCTCCTGTTCCCTGGATGCTGCCTGACCTGCTGCGCTTTTCCAGCAACACATTTTCAGCTAACATTAGTGGTGAACAAGTTGTTGGAGAGAATCTTGAGGGACACGATACACATGTATTTGGAAAGGCAAGGACTGATCAGGGATAGTCAACATGGTTTTGTGTGTGGGATATCATGTCTCACAAACTTGATTGAGTTTTTTGAGGAAGTAACAAAGAGGGTTGATGAGGGAAAGTGGTGGAGGTGGTCTGTATAGACTTCAGTAAGGCATTCGACAAGGTTCTTCTTGCAGACTAGTTAGCATGGTTAGATCTCATGTAAAACATGGAGAACTAGCCATTTGGATACAGAACTGGCTTGAAGATAGGAGACAGAGGGTGGTGGTGGAGGGTTAATTTTCAGACAGGAGGCCTGTGACCAGTGGTGTGCCACAAGGATCAATGCTGAGTACACTGTTTTTCATCATTTACATAAATGATTTATTGTGAACATAAGTTTACAGATGACACCAAAATTGGAGGTGTAGTGGACAGCAAAGAGGTTACCAGCTGAAGGGCGTCACGGTGGCACAGTGGTTAGCACTGCTGCCTCACAGCGCCAGAGACCCGGGTTCAATTCCCGCCTCAGGCGACTGACTGTGTGGAGTTTGCACATTCTCCCCGTGTCTGCGTGGGTTTCCTCCGGGTGCTCCGGTTTCCTCCCACAGTCCAAAGATGTGCAGGTTAGGTGAATTGGTCATGCCAAATTGCCCCTAGTGTTAGGTAAGGGGTAAATGTAGGGGTATGGGTGGGTTTCGCTTCGGTGGGTCGGTGTGGACTTGTTGGGCCGAAGAGCCTGTTTCCACACTGTAATGTAGTCAAATCATAATCTAATCTCAGAGTAAAATAGGATCTTGATCAGATGGGTCAATGGGCTAAGGAGTGGTAGATGGAGTTTAATTTAGATAAATGCGAGGTGCTGCATTTCAAAAAGGCAAATCAGGGCTGGACTTATATACTTAATGGTAAGGTCCTGGGGAGTGTTGCTGAACAAAGAGACCTTGGAGTGCAGGTTCATAGTTCCTTGAAAGGGGAGTTGCAGATAGATAGGATAGTGAAGAAAGTATTTGGTGTGCTTTCCTTTATTGGTCACAGCACTGAGTACAGGAGTTGGGAGGTCATGTGGCTTTACAGGACATTTGTTAGGCCACTTTTGGAATATTGTGTGTGATTCGGGTCTTCCTCCTGTACGAAGAATGTTGTGAAACTTGAAAGGGTTCAGAAAAGATTCACAATGCTGCCAGGGTTGGAGGGTTTGAGCTATAGGGAGAGGCTGACTAGGCTGGGTCTGGTTTCCCTGGAGTGTCAGAGGCTGAGGGGTGACCTTATAGATGTTTATAAAATCATGAGGGGCATGGATAGGGTAAATGGACAAGGTCTTTTCCCTGGAATAGGGAGTCCAGAACCAGAGGGCATAGGTTTAGGGTGAGAAGGAATTAAAAGGAACCTTTGGGGCAACTTTTCATGTATATGGTGGTGTGTGTATGGAATGAGCTGTCAGAGGAAGTGGTGGAGGCTGTTACAATTACAACATTTAAAAAGCCTCTGGATGGGTTATGAATAAGAAGAGTTTATATGGATATGGGCCAAATGCTGGGAAATAGGATTACATTAATTTAGGATGACTGGTTGGCAGAGATGAGTTGGACCGAAGGGTCTGTTTCCGTGCTGTACATCTCTATGACTCTATGTGCAGGCTAGGTGGACTATGCATGGTTACAGAGATGGGATGAGTCTGGTGGGATGCTCTTCAGAGGGTCAGTGTGGATAGAATGGGCCAAATGGCCTGTTGGGATTCTATGCTTCAATGTGACAGGCATCACGCCACCTGCTGGTGACTAAATTAACCCGCTGACTGAAGGGGTAGAATGTAATCGTTGCTGTTCTCTTGATGGCGAGAATCTAAGTGTTTTGCCCTTTCGCCCAATTAAGTGCCATTACTTTTGTGATGGCGGGGATTGGACAACCCCATCCATGCAGTCAAGAATGAGGGGACTTAAACAGAACGTAAGAGGTAAGTAATTTAATACGGAACCAGGAAAACATTTTTATATAGTGCGTTGTGAAAAATTAATTATCAGGCTCAGTGTTTGAGGTAGGTAGTCAAAATTCAGCATTTGATTGAATGGAGAGGGAGTGGATAAGGGATGTAGGAATAAGATCGTGATTAGGATAATTCACTCCCCTAGAGAGTAAATACTGGCAAAAGGACCTCACTCATACATTTATCTTTGTAACAATGGGATGAAAGTGTCACAAAGAGTCAGTAACAGTAGAAACCTAAAATTGGGAGCTTTTCCTGTAGGTGGTTATTTATGACAGAATTCTTACAATATTTCTGTATGTTAAATAACTCAAAATATTTTTTTGACTGCAGCCTGCTTTGTGGACTGCTTCATAAATCTTCTCAGTGTTAAGGGGCAGCTGCAGAAAATACACTCAATGTAAAGTAACCAAGCAACTTACTAGGATTATTATGTACATTCAAAGTTATTTGAAGAATACTAAGTGGTGCTAACACTGTTCTGATCTTTACAAAAAGCAATGCCCTCTAAAAACTATAAAGCATTTCCGAATTAGTTTAGATTTTGCAGTTTTGGAACTGGTTATCTTTACTGTTCTGACTGTCAAAGTAAGTAAAGGTTTTATTTTAAAAAAATGCTTCCACAATGCAGTTTGCACCATGTCTAATACCTATTTTTTAATGTTATTGATATAAAATATTAACCCACAAGCAAGGGACTACACACATCAAGTAGTAACCCAATAGTAAATCATTGAAGTGTCAGTAAATATTGTGCACGACTCCTGGCATTCGTGATTTAATATCTTTGAAAATACGATGTGGATGACAATCAGGGTATGCAATGAGAATTCTACATACGTCTGAATATTAATGCACTTTATTTCTTTTTTTTAATCTTCTCCTGCTTTGCCAACAAAAGGAATTGTCTGTGTTTGGGTCACTCCAGTGGAGGTCTTCTCCTTTGGGATCCTATTGGATTAGGATAGGCCCATTCCAGGCTGTCAGTCAGGATGTGCACAATGTATAGCAGGGTCAACCTGTGATCATGTGACCTTGTCAGTCATATGGACAGAAGGCCCTGCTCTTACTTTCTCATCATGTGACCCTGTCAACTCCATAGACAGAGGGCAGCAGACATTGTCAATGGAGATTAATGTACAAAAAAGGAAACTATAATGCATTGAGCTTTACTGTTTAAGATAAAACGTTAACTCTTTCAGCCTCCATAACAAGTCCTCTTACAATAGACACTGGAGCTCTTTACAAAATTGCATTGTGCTGTTTTATGTGGCAGTGCTTGTGGAGTTTGGGCTGTTTGTTGTAAATTGTTAAATCTTTAGTGAGGCCAGTTATGCAATTTGGGAAATACAAATCATCAGTTCCTCTGTCTGCCCTTTAAAGAATAAGTGGTGACTCACACAATGTTCCTACTATGGCTAGATCGCGTGATACAACATAACATGGAAGATCAGGATTAGTCAGACCGAGTTTGGATCTTACAGCACCAACTCCATAAAATGTGCAACCAATTCTGAGGAGCTAAAATCATTGTTTAGATCAGAGAAACTTCAACTTTCTAATACTGAATATTCTTACAGTGTAAAAGGGGGGCTAAGTCAATGTAACAAGTAAAAACTCAAAATGTGATTGTCTCATAAATGTTGAGTTGGCGTTAATCAGTCATGAAAGCGCTCACTATTATTCTCTCCCACGGTAGGGATTTACTCCTTTAGGGAGATGACTGGATGCAGCCAGAGAAAGGAAAGGGAATTCATTGAAGAACAGCAAAACAGTTTGATGTGCTTTGTCAAATCACATGACTTGCAGGAAACAGTCTTCACAAATACTTATGAAGCATTCTTCAGCAGCATTCAGTCTGACTGCAACCATGAAGGGAATTTGAACCAAATACATCAATATAAGAATCAAGCACTCCCAGCCCATGCTCAATGTAACAGCCTATAAATCACCTACATTAGTGTATTTCTTGCTGGGGGTACACCTCAGTCTCAGAGGTTCCAGATAACGACAACTTCTTGTGGGCCGTCTTGCACATTTTGACGACACTTTATATTGATTGATGGCTTCCTGATTTCAGTGGCTGAATAGCCCGGCTTTGATTTAAAGATCCTAAACCAATTTACAACCATTAATGAACCCGTTGTTCTCAACCCTGCAAGGAATTAAATTCTTCGGGGGAGTTTTAACAGGGGGAGCAAGGTGGGAGAGATTGTAGGTGGTGGGGTTAAATGGCTAAACAATTGAAGCATAGCAAGATCCCAGTTCTATCCAGCCCACTTCAGTCCTAGCAGAGAGGGATGGGTCGACAATCCCACCTCTCAAGTGTGAAGGAGGCAGAAGGCTTCAGACTGAATGCACTTTGCAATTTTAGCTGTGGCCGGCTGGGATTTCTAGATCTCAGGAAACTAGATTGGGTCATGAGGAGTGGGAATGCATCCATACCAGCACCCTCCCTCACCCACTTATTCCCTCTCTTCCATTGATTCCTCACTCAGCCCCTCCAGGGACCAGGTCTTCCTTTAAGACCAGAGACTGTGTACTGGCCTATGGCAAGATACCGCGGTCCAATTCTCAATGTCCATGAGGAGTTAAATCATCACTCCGTCATAGTGCCTGAATGTAATCTTGGTAGACATCACCTCCCAGATGCAACTACTGAGTTCTTGAGGAAGGGTCACTTAACCCGAAACGTTAACTCTGATTTCTTTCCACAGATGCTGCCAGACCTGCTAAGCTTTTCCAGCAATTTCTTTTTTCATTTCTGGTTTACTGCAGTTCTTTCGGTCTTTATGTAAACACCAAGGCGTGGTTTCTTAGAAATTGTCAGACAAGAGCAAAAAAACAGGCAGTAAAGGGTTTCATATGGGAATTGTGAATGTCTCAAGTTAGATATGATGCATAGATGAAACTGAGACTTTGCCTCTATTTTGCGGATTTGTAATTTGGACTGAAATGAAGGTAAGATCCACAAGGTTAGAACTGAAGGGAGTCCCTCAGCTGATGGTGGAACGGATGGTATTGTTGAGGATTGCAAGACTATTGATGTGTTGGGGGAATGTTGGAGGTAGACCATGTGACATGCTCTTAGATGAACAGTTGTGTCAGCCAGGGGCACTGGGGTTCAATGTCATACCTGCCCCTCCTCCTGCTCCCACCTGCTGCTGCACGTGTTCACCAGTTGGATGGAGTCAGATGAAGGTAATGTTTGCTCACCTTTAAGCAGTGCAGGTTGCTGGGTAGGTTCATCACATGGAGAGTCATGGAAATCAGTTTCTCAAAGGTGAGCTGAGTAAGTTGTTCTTCGGGACTTGAGGCCGGTCTGAGGAAGGGAGGACTGTGGGCAGGAGCAACAGTACCTGTCGGGGAGGTAAAGCATGACTAAATACACCAAGGGTCCTCTTGAACATCTAAATGTCTGAGGAAGCCTGGCAGGGTGGAGGTGGAGGGCCCACCTGTCCTGCGAAGAGATTGTTGATGGACCTGCATGAGGTCCCTCCACTAGCTGGGCATCTTCTGGCACTGCTCTGTCTCTTTGTGAAGGGCACCTAGACTGTTGCTATGCCCTTGGTCCTGCAGCGATGTGCGTGTCTCCAGCAGACCCTGAGGATACTAGGCCTGGATCTCCATGGTAACCAAAAGCCTGTCAAAGGAGGCAACCAGATGGTCATATAACTGGCTGCACTAATGCAATCAGGGCCACTGCCTCACACATTCCTGCCTGGCCTTCCTGTGCCTCCATATGCACATGGTCAAACTCCCTGATTGCCAACACCACAGGGCCCTCTCCTGCTAGGGGGCTGAGTGGGTATCTGATCATTGGCAGTCCCCTATGCGCCAGGATCTTTTGGTTGGTGGGGGGGGGGGGGGAGTGGCATTTCTTCCTGGCCCAGCTGCAGAGCAGTCACAGTGAGGACTCACCTGCTCGTGTCCTCCCCCACCCTCTAATCCTAACAGTCCCACTGAGGTGTCCATATCTGGGCTGGTGGTTGGTGGGAGGGGAAGGCAGGAGGCAGCCTTGCCAATGGTTCCCCTGATGTTTTGTCCTCTGGGGTCAAGGAGGTGGTTTCTGGGAGATTTGAGCAGAAGGAGATGCCAGTTGTACCTGCTAGACATGAGAGAGAAGGCTTTGTGGACAGTAGCTGGACGTGCCATGGCAGTGGGGGTTACTGTGAAAGTTACAGTGGAATAAAGAGTGGGATTTAGTTGTTTGGCAGGGCACTGCAGTACTCCCACAAGAGCAATCTGCTGTTCCTTCTCCTGTGACAGTCAGGGTCATCTCTGCATGGGGGAATGGGGAGCCTAAAGGTTGGCACATACCCCCACCTATACAGCCTCACCCTGCCTTATTATAGACTGTCTTCTCCTGCAATGAGAGAAAGGGAAGGATTGAGTGAGATGAATGGGTGGCACATCTGTTAGACCAGAGGCAGGTTATGGAAAGGTGGTGAGGTGTCTCAAGGTAATGAACACCTCTGCACTCAGGGATTGCAGCCTCGAGGTGATTCCAGAGCAGACTCCCAGCCTCGAAGTGAAGCCCACCACGGTCTGGAGCCAAGGCCCGGCACGGACTAGAGGCTAGGTTCCATGGGCTATCGTTCTGAACTTCCTATTTCTCTATTTTCTAATTTAGTCCTACAATCTGTAATGCTGGACTTTTAATTTCTTTATGTTTCTAATTGTTTGTTCCCAAAAACTTGTAGTGAAGAATCTGGAGCTAGGTACCGAGCACCTAACGATGGTGCCGTAAGTAGCGATTTGTAAACTTTTCACTGTACTCGTTTGAGTACATGTGACTATAAATTCAATAATTCATTTCAATTCAGATTTTGGGGTGGGAGAGCACAGGGAAGGGTAGATGTTATGTGTAATAGCGAGAGTGGCACAGCATGAGCCTCAGTATGTGGCGGACTCTGTATCACAGATAAAGGTAGCTGAGGGAAGAGTATGGCACTCACAGAGAAATACCTTCTGCCAACACTGCTACCTGTTCCTCCACAACGTGCAGATGGCACTGACCGAGATGGCGACTTTGAATCAAGCCACCAGACTCTGGCTGCACAGCCTCCTGTGCCGGCTCTCAAATGAGGGAAGTCCATCACCTCGTTCACAAAGGCCTCCAGGTTCCTGTCCGAATGCCAGGGTGCCTCCTTGTTCTTGTCTGCTGTGTTCGGACTCTGTCCAACAACAGGTAGGGCAATCTCAGAATGCTAATATCCAGCTGGGTTCACGCAACATTTCAAAGATGGCACACAGGTATGCTTTGGTGAGCACCCACTGAGTAAGGAATTGTTTCAGGAACAGCAAGTAAGGCCTGTAATCAACAGCGATGTGTACCACACGGGCAGGGTTAGGTAGCTTATATGGCAAGTTTGAGAAGTTACTGCAAGAAAATATGCTAGGCCTCACAGCAAAAAAGCCTCCTAAAAACTCAATACAACTTGGACTTGGCCAAAAAAAAGTGCAAGATTCAGCCCATTTTCTTTAAAACAAAAATGGTAATTTCAATATTCCTCATTGTTTTCCTGGACATGCTGTGTATGTGTCAAGATTAGAGTGGTGCTGGAAAAGGACAGCAGGTCAGGCAGCATCCGAAGAGCAGGAAATCGACATATCGGGGGTGATGAAGGGCTTTTTGCCCGAAATGTCGATTTTCCTGCTCCTCGGATGCTGCCTGACTCGCTGTGCTTTTCCAGCACCACTCTGATCTAAACTCTGATCTCCAGTATCTGCTGTCCTCACTTTCGCCATGCTGTATATGTGGCCAAGCGATCATTCCCAACATTTTAGGCTTGTATTTGTCCATTTTAAAATCATTTTAGCCTGTGAGGGATCTTGGATATGACAATTAGACGATGGAGAGTGGACATTGAGAGTCCATATTTGCCACTGCTACAGCAGGCTGATTCTTCAGCTTTGACAGCCAGGTTCCAGCTTGGCTTCCAAAAAGATGACTGTCTGAAGAGAAAGTCTTTGCAAAGCCACAGTGCACGGATGGAGGAACGAGCAGAGTTACTCTTGTGGAGAGCTGTCAAAGACACGAAGGGCTGACTGACCTCATTCTGTGCTTGATTCTTTGGATTGGTTTGCAATGCAGTGTGATGCCAACGGTTGGGTTCAATTCCCACACTGGCTAGGGGTTACCATGAAGGACCCTCCTTTTCATCATCCCCCTTCGCTTGGGGTGTGGTGACCATCAGGTTAAATCACCATCAATTGCCCTCTTTGAAGAGAGAGAAGCCCTATGGTCCAGCAGGATGTTTGTGACTTTACCTTTTATTCCACATCCATTGTGTTCCACAGAGCTATCATTCTATTTCCCAAACTGAGCATCAGCTTGTAGATTCTTCCAATGACTGGCAGTAACTATAAGAGAGATTTCTGACCTCCCATGCGATGGGAAGGAATCATAGAATCCCTACAGTGTGGAATCAGGCCATTCAACCCATTGAGCCCACACTGACCCTCTGAAAAGCATCCCACCCAGACTCACACCCCCTACCCTGTCCATATAATACTGTATTTCCCATTGCTAGTCCACCTAGCCTGCACACTATGGGCAATTTAGCATGGCTAATTCATGTAACTTGCACATCTTTGGACTGTGGGAGGAAATCCATGCAGGCACAGGGAGAATGCGTAAACTCCACACAGACAGGTGCTCGAGGCTGGAATAGAACTGGAGCCCCTGGCACTGTGAGGTAGCAGTGCTAACCACTGAGTCACTGTGCCACCCAGTTGAAACCTCTCCCATCGCTCTGGACTACAACAGTCTTGTAAATGCATATGTTACGACACAACCGGGAAGTCCTGAGTGTACAGGAGCAGAGCGACCACATGTCCAGAATGAGATGGCTGCCATCCACCACATTCAATTCCTAGCCATGCATTGAAACCAATAGAAATGGGGCAATATATCCAGGTGGTTAGGTTTTATACAAGCGGAGGTGTTCAATGTTGATAGCGGAGAATTGAGAGCATTCCATTTCCTGAGCAGTAAGTAAATGGTGAGAATTACTTAAAAATTCCTAATACTTGACCCTGATCCAACCCAAGCCATAATGAAAGGTAACTGGCAAATGCTTTCTACCGAGAAGCAGAGTACTAGACCTTCTATTAATTACTTTTCATTCTCAATTCACACCTTAGTTCTGTACAATGAACTTTGAAAGTTATACATTATTTTTGAAAAAAGATACAAACTACTTTCAGAATCACTCTTTTTTGATGGTTACTGCTATGTAGTTCCATTTTTTGGGCTTGAAAGAAACATATTCCACCTCTTTATGCTGTGAATAATTTACTTGTTGCAGATCAGTTACGTGACATTGTCTGGTGGCTTACTATTTTAAGTCTGTTTTTATAATTCTTGCTATAGAATGAAACCACTTTCCAAGAGGACAAGCCCTTGAGCTACTGTGGAAAGTTCCTTAAATCCAGAAACATTAATCTGCATATCCATTTCTCCCTACGGATGCCAATGTCGCCCTTTATTTCAAAGTACTGACTGGTTTTGATTTTCTTAAATGTTTCAAAATGTTTTGACTGATTTAAAACAAATCTTTGTTTGACTGAGTCTCTCAGAAATGCCTCAGGATATCTTCCTACATCGCAGGCGTTACATCAATGCAAGTTGTTGAGACTGAATATGAAATAACTCCACACAGGCCGGTATTCCATCACCAAGTCACCCCTGTGGAATTCCCTGCCCAGTGAAACAGTTGAGGCTACCTCATTAAATGTTCTTAAGGCAAAGGTAGATTTTTGAACAGTAAAGGAATTAAGGGTTGTGTTGAGCAAATGGGTAAGTGGAGCTAAGTCCACAAAATGTTCAGCATGATCTTATTGAGGGACGGGGCAGGCATGATGCAGCCTACTCCTGCTCTTATTTCTCATTTTTTTTATATCCATGTGATTTTGTTCCATGTCCAATGTCTGAGTGTTCCATGGAAATATCTTTCAACTCCCCAAGTTATACTGACAAGGGGCATAATGGAGAACAAAGTTTCTAGGACCGTAAAGAGAAAGCAAGTGGGAATGATGCAAACAGACCAAACACAGAGATATAGTCATAGAGCATGCAAACAGACCTTTCGGTCCAACCAGTCCATGCCAACCATGTTCTCAAACTAAACTAGTCCCATCTGCTATGTATGAAGAAAAAGAAATCCACCTAGCTGGGATAGAACAAGAGTTTAAAATTTCCCAGACATCTCGAGTGTCAATTATAAAGGCTAAGATAGTAGATATTTAAATCAAACTAACTGAAAAGAGAAAACAGGTTAGGTCAGGAAATTGGTTGGATAAAAGTTTAAAAAACATGAAAATGTAGAGATGTCATACATGGATTTACTGTAGCTTTTGATTAAGTATCTCGTTAAAAACAAAGTTCAGATATTAAATAACAGAAAGGCAATGTACTGAGATGGATTGAATTGTGGCTGTATTACAGGAGCCAAAGAGTCTCTGTTTTTTATTATTCAGTCTTGGGATGTGGGCATTGCAGGCAAGTTGCCGAAACAATGGTGGTAAGGGAACCACTTTCTCAGCTACTTTAGAGAGTATTTAAGAGTCAACCATATTGGCATAAGACTGGAATCACATAAAAGCCAGACCAGGTAAGGGGGACGTGAGCAAACCAATGGTACTTTACCTTAAGAACAGTTGCAAATCTTCATTGTCACTTTTCCCAATATTACCTTGTCACTCCCAGATTTTATTTCTCTCATTGTCGAATGGCCATTCCCTGGGTTAGCTGTCTAACAATGATTCCATTACATTCCTTTAGTGTTTTTGTAATCTTTTAAGGATTGCTGGTTCGGCCAGAAATTGTGGTCCATCCCTAATTGCCCTTGAGAAGGTGATGGTAAGCTGCGGTTCATGTGCTGTAGATTGGGTATGGGGGGGCAGTCTTAAAACTTTGCTACTGTGACAATGAAGGAACGGTGACATATTTCCTAGTTAGAATGGTGTGTGACTTGGAGAGGACTTGCTGGTGGTGGTGCTTCCAAGTGTCTCCTACCCTAAGTGTTAGCGATCATGGATTTTGAAGGTGCTCTCAAAGGGCCCTTGGTAAGTTGCTGCAGGGCATCAAGCAGATGATACCAATGTGTGCCCATGGTAGAGAAGTAAATGTTTAAGCTGATGTCTAGGGTGGAAGATCAAGCAGGCTACTTGGTCCTGGATGGTGTCAAGCTCCTTGAGGGTTGTTAGAGCTGTGCTCATCCGGAGAAGGGGAGAGTATTCCATCACACTCCTGACTAATAGATTCTACATGGTGAACCATTTTTTGGAGACTCAGGTGGTGAGTTACTCAGAGTAGGACTCCTAGTTTCTGACTGCTCTTGTAGTCATAGAGTTTATATAACTGTTCTGGTTCAGTTTCTAGAGAATGGTAGCCCCCCAGGATCCTGACAATGGGGGATTCAGTCCTGGTAATGCTTCTTGTGTACAGGACATACTCAGGTATTTTGCCACATTGTCACATGGATGTCAGTGTTGCCGTTGTACTGGAATAGTCTAGTGGTACAGCTAGTTCTGGGGCACACATTTTCCACATTATTCCAGCATGTCATCAGAGCCCATTGCTTCCACAGTGCCCAATGCCCTCAGACATCTCTTGATACCAAGTGGAGTGAATTAAATTGCCTTATGACATTGTAAGTATTTTTATGTGAGCTAAGGAGGAGGCCATCCACTTGAAACTTTCTGCCAAAACAGTATTGTAAATATATTGGCTCTACATTTGGGATGATCCGTTGGGCTACCCCATTATTGAGTATGGGGGAGGCTCTCATTAGTTGTTTAATTGTTCGCCACTACTCACACAAGGATGCGCCTGGTCTACAGAGCCAATATATAATTCATTGGTTGAGGAATCACTCAACTTTGTCTCTCAACTGCTCCTTTCTCTGTTTGGAACACTAGAAATCCGATGGCTTCACTAGGTTGACATCTCATGCTTTGATTTGTCTGCTGCTCTCTTGCCATACCCTCCTGCACTCTCCTTTCAATGAGGGTTAACTTTAAAGGTTGGCTGGGGTGTGCCAAGTCAAGAGATCACTGGATATTGTGGTTGAGTCCAATTCTGCTCCTGCTGGTGGTACACAGTGCATCATGGATACTCATTATACAGCTGTTAAACCTATTCTGAATCTATCCTGTTTAGCACTGTTGTAGTTATTTTTCATTCATGATATGAGGGCATTGCTCATTAGGCAGCATTTTTTGCCCATCCCTAATTGCCCAGAGGGCAGTAAAGAGTCAGCCACACATTTCTTGGGGTCTGGAGTCTTCCCTAAAGACATTAGTGAGCCAAATGGTTTTTTCAGAAAATTGACAATGGATTCATGGTCATCATTAGACTTGTAATTTTAGATTTTTTTTATTGAACTCAAATTCCACCATCTGCCATGGCAGGATTCAAACCCAGGTCCCCAGCACATTATCTGGATCTTTGGGTGAACAGTCCAGTGAGAAAGTCACTAGGCCATCGCCTCCCCACACTGAACAACACGATGGACAGTATTCTCAACGTGAACACAGAAATTCACCTTCACAAGAGTTGTGCTGTGGTCACTCCTAATTAAACAGTCACGGACAAATGTATCTGCAGAAAATTGATTGATGAAGGTAAGGAGATTTCTCCATCTCTTTGCTTCCCTCACTTCCTCTTGCAAGTCCAGGTTAGCAGATATATCCTTTAGGACTCAGCCAGCTCAGTCAATAGTAGTCCCGCTGAATGTGCATTAAAACTCTCCATTCAGAACACAATCTGTGCCCTTGCCACCCTCAATGTTTCCTCCAAGTGTGTTCAATGTGCAGGAGCACTGATTTGTCAATTAAATGAGTGGGAATGGTTATCAGTAGGAGTTTCCCTTGCCCATGTTTGACCTGATGCCATGAGGCCTCACGATGCCTGGAGTCCATTTTGAGGATTCCCAGGGCAACTGTCACCCAACTCTATGCCACTGTGTTGTTACCTAGGCATGGCCTGTCTTGCAGTTGGGACAAGGATAGTTCTGATGTTGTCTGGGTCATTGGTTGTAAGGTATGATTTAGTGAGTACAACTATATCAGGCTGTTTGTCTAGTTTGTGGAATGACTCTGTCAATGTTCCCATCAGATGTTAGTCAGGAGGACTTCCCAGTGTCAATAGGGCTGGACTGTACTGTTATCATTTCAGGTGGTCTGTCCAATTTTGTTCCTTTTTGACTTTTCTGTCACAGTTTGGTACAGCTTGAGTGGCAGTTAATTGTATTGCTGTGGGTCTGGAGTCATATATGGACCAGACCAGGTAAGGATAGCAGATTTCTTTCTGTAAAGAAAATGATTGGATTTCATGAAAATCGATGATATTTTCATGGCTCCATTATTGGGACCAGGACTCAAGTCTTTGAACAGGTGGAGTAGCTCTCAGCTTTTACAAAACTGGTGATGTCAGCTCAAATTCAGAAATCCCACCCCTCAAGCATGGCACCTACCAATTTTAGCAAGGAAGTTAAAGGGATCAGGATCTAATTTGGTGAATCATATATGCAACAGCCCATGTTAAAGAGCAACTACTTCACACTGATCTGATTTTCGCTGCTGGGATGTAGGTTGAACCTACTAGGACATGGATTAAAGCTACTGGAGTTCATTCAATCCCATTTGGGTATGGTCCTGGAATAACTCTTGGTGAGGTAAGGAGCTTCTGGAAGAGATCACCTGTTTTCTGGATTGTTAAAAGTAGACATGAAAATGTATAAAAAGTACATGAGTCATTGGCACTGCAAACAGAGCTGCCAAGGCTTCTAATTCTCGTTAATAGAAATTTATTTTGTCTCATCATGTGTCCTGAGCCATTTCTGTGGCAGATAGTGAGTGAGCTGCATGGAAGCTACCATTGAGTGGACATGAGGGGTCTAGGGCCATTGGGGTTGGTACAAAGGCATGGATGAGGTGAGAGGGGTGACAGTTGGAGGGTACAATTTTTGGTTTAAAACTGGAGAACCCCAGGCAGGCCTATTACCCAGCTGGTCCCCCACTCCCAACAGCCTCTAAATGGGATGGCATAGTGGTTCAGTGGTTAGCACTGCTGCCTCACAGCACCAGGGACCCAGGTTTGATTACACCCTTGGGCAACTGTGTGGAATTTGCACATTCTCCCCATGTCTGCGTGGGTGCTCCTGTTTCTTCCCACTGTCCAAAGGAGTGCATGTTAAGGTGGATTGGCCGTGCTAAATTGTCCAAATTATTCAGGGATGTGTAGGTTAGCCATGGGAAATGCAGGGTTACAGAGATAGGGTAGCTAGGTGGGATGTTCTTTAGAATGGGCTGAATGGCCTACTTCCACACTTTAGGGATTCCATGATTCTTTTTGGAATAACACTCCATGTCTCCCATGTTACTCCTTCCCATCACCACACCTTCTCCCACCCCCACCAAACTTAAAATTTGAATTTTATGGGCACTTGAGCACTTTTTCCTGGGACAGATTTGCAAAGTTTGATATTGTACAGAGAAGTGGAAAATCAGGCCTAACAATTCCAGATGTTTATTTTTACAAATTGATTGAATTTAGATTCCATCGGCTCAACTTCATACACCTACCAATGCTGCCAACTTGTAAGTGCCTCTCACTGCCTTCACCTGCCCCCCTGTATTCAGCTATGGTGCAAAGACTATTCTACACACTCACTGATTTTCTTCTCTCAAGTATTGGATGAGATGAAGCTCATTTTTCTTACATGTTTATTCACGGGATGTGGGCATCACTGGCTGGGTAAGCATTTATTGCCCATCCCTAATTGCTTAGATTTTTAATCAGTAAGGGAATTAAGGGTTATGGTGAGCAGGCGAGTAAGTGAAGCTGAGTCCACAAAGATCTTATTGAATGGCAGAGCAGGCTTGAGTGGCAAGAGGGCCTAATCCTGCTCCTATTTCTTCTGTTCTCCTGTAATACTAAGCTCTGCCACATATCGTCACACAGGAAACAGTATGAGACCGAACCAGACTCTTTGACCCTGGATGTAAATTCATGCTGTCGCTGAACCATCGATTTCTATCTTATAATATTGCCATCTCTGTCCCTGCCCCAGCTCATCTGACTGAGTTACACATAGACTTGACTATTCCAATACATCTCTGGTCAGCCTCTTAGATCCTACTCTCTCAAAACTCAAGGACATCCAATCTCTGCTGCCTGTGTTCTTACTCCTGCCAGTTGTCATTGAGAAAAAAACCTCAGTTTTAAAAATCTCATCATTCAGATCCCTGCATGGGCTGCCTCTGTCTGTCTCTGTGTAATTTCTAACAACTCTCTGAGATATCTGTTTGATTCCAATTCTGGCTTCCAAAGAATTGCAATCTTGGAGATGGGGAGTAAGTTCCAGCCTTACTAGGCAGGCCCAGATTATATGAATGAATATAATAAAAAGAAAATCACTCCACAATTGACAGCCATGTCTTCAGTTTGACCATTTCACTGCCTAACCTTCTTCACTCTCTTTCCTCCTTCTTAAAACTCTTTGACCAAACGTTCCCATCCTTTTAGCTTAAGTAAATGATGGTGTAAAATTGCAAGTGTTGGTTTTGTACCCCAAGGATCAATAAAGTCCAGGAAAACTTCAGCGTAAAGTGGACCATCTAAAAACACAATTTAAACAAAAACCCTCCAATTGTTATCCTGGTCCAGCTGAACGATTTGACTTGTTCTGAGTTACAGCTGTTTAATTTTTTTGAAAGTTACATTTGATAGCTAAACAGATGCAAATGGTATTACAAATAAAGATCTACAATAATGCATTCTTCATAATATTGTAGATGTAAACTGTATAAAATTCTGAAACATGTATTTGTTTTGTTTTATATTCTCCCAGACTTTATTTAAAGCCTAGAAACACCCTTTCTAACCTTCTGGTTACCTCATTGGAAAAACCACTAACTTGCATCTTTACAACTTTGCCCTGCTCAGCTTTTGTGGGAACATTGATTTATGTATTTCTCATCTTTATAGTCATTATTTCAAGCTCTCCTGGCCAGTTAAAAACTTCCATTCATTCAAAACTCCCAAACCCTACCCTCCAACAAATTGAGTCCTTTGGCTCAATCCATGCCATCTTATCTTAGCTCCCAGTGTCCAATGCATCTAACTTTGTGACTTAGCTTTGTGTTCAAGCACCTTTATAGATGTGCTTCTTTCTTTCACCACTCCAGTTGCTAAACCTCTACCCAATCCCTCCACGATTCTGAATTCAGTGCCATCCACTACACTCAACAACAACTTCTATTCATATAGCAACCTTGAAACAAACACCTCAAGGTACTTCACAGAAATGCATCAGAGGAAAGTTTAATACTGAGCCTAACGTTTAAGGCTATATACGGGCAGAGAGCCAAATTTCTGTCAAAGAGATAGGCTTTAAACATTATCTTAAATGAGGAAGATGAGACTGTGAGGTGGAGAGGGATAGGGATGAAATTCCAAACCTTAAGATCTAGGAATTTGAAAGAACAGTCACTGGTTTGAGAGCCTAAATCAGTGAAGTGTAAGAGACTAGAATCAGGTGAATGTTGATACATTGAAAGATTTGGAGGCTGGATGAGATTTAGATGACAGCCATTTATTAATCCAGGAGAGAATTCAAGAGAAATGTCCTTACTGATCATAGTGATACTGTGGAAATCACCAGTACAAGCAATAGTTGAAGCAAATGGCATGGATGGATTTAGATAAATGCATGAGGGAGAGAAATGGAGGTTCTTGGTGATAGCACCAAGGGAAGATGGGGTTACCGGGCTTATGTAGTAGAGTGTAAGATTAGTATTGACCAGTTAAGACTGACCTGTTTCTGTACTTGTGCTCCATGGTTATTTGACGTAAGCTCATCTGAAGTCAAATGACACAGTGACATTGTATAAAGTCCAATTCTTTCTCTCCTGACATTGCCCGAAACACAACACATTCCAATGTTTTCTGTTTGCCCTTGGATTTGAAGCATCTGTGGTATTTTGCTTTTGTACATAGTCTGTTTCAGCCTGGAAACATGGCTAGAGGGAGGATAGAATTGTGAATGGAGTATGAATTATGTGCTGGGTAAAATCATTGAGCAGTGAATCAAAAATAGGCCGAAAGAAGTTGCAGATTTCTGAAGAGAAAGTGCAGCTATGTTTGGGATGAATGCTCAGCTTTAGGAAAAGGAAGACCTGTAATTAAACCGTGCCTTTACAACTACAGGAAATCCCAAAGCACATTACATATTTGAAATGTACTCACTGTTGTAGTACAGGAAGTGCAATGTGTACACAGTAAGCTCCCACAAACAGCAATGTGATAATGACGAGATACACTGTTTTTTATGATTTTGAATCAGGGTTAAATATTGGCCAGAGGATCACCACCCTGCCCTTTCTTTAGAATTTGTGTGTGGTCTGGTGTGTTTGTTCTTTCGAAAGATATCTCAGCTGTACTTTTAGCTGTGGAACGTACTCGGGCCACAATGTTTAGGCCACAGCATTCTGCAGGAACATCTGGGATTAGTGCATTAAACCAATGACCATCCACTTGGATTTGAAAAAGGGTCAATGAATATAAATATAGATTACAAATAAAGATGTCATCAAATGGTCACCAAGGAACAACAAAGTCCAGGAAAGTTGCAGAGATAAGTGGACAATCTGTTCGACAAAACTTAACTGAAACATGACAATCTTGATACTTGTTCAGCTGAATAATTTGATGAGTTTATAGCTGTTTATTTTTTTTTAAAAAGGGGTATTTGTATTAACGACAGTTGAAGAGATAAGATTGACATTACAACAAGAAACACAGACAATAATGCTTTCTTTATAATATAGTGGATTTAAGCTGGGTAAGATTTTGAAACATGTACATCTGCCTTCCATATAGTTTTGTTTTACAATATGTGCATTCTCCAAAATTTTATTTAAAGCCTATTACATCTGGAATGAACCTCAAGGCAGATAAAGTAAATAAAAATCTAGATTCTTCAGACGAGGGAAAGAAAAGAATAAACAACATACTATAAGTAAAAACTGAGTTAACCTGAGAAAAATGCAAGAATTATATGAGGTTGGCTCAATTTCCAAACATTACTTACTTTTTATTATGAGCTGAATCAAATTTCTTCTTTGTCCAGCATCCAGACAGAATAAGGATACAGCTCAACCCTTAATATGTTACTTAGTATTTGCAGAATGTGCTGAAACAACTAGATACCAATTAGATTCCCATTCCAAAGGAAAAAACTACAGGATGAATTCTATTCTGAAGAGTACAAGTTTTTTGTAGGGTTTGAATGACACTGGAGTCACTTAAAGATGCTAAACTGAGTCCAAATACAGGATTTAATCTCATTCTCAGTGCCATCCATTTTCGCCAGCACAGGTGAAGGGTTTAAGGCCAGGGACCCTCCCTCCTGTGACATGGTCAGCTTCATTGTCAGCTAGAGTCAGGCCAGCTTCTCTCTACACTCTGGTTCACAGTCCCTCACCTAAATGGTGAACCACAATCTGGATTTGGGAGTCTTTGAAAGATACCTTTAAGAGATCCTAACCATATCCCTATGCTCCCTCAATTCCAACCCATGCACCCCATCCATCTCCATTGCCCGTTGTTCTCTCCATGTCAACTCATGCTCCCAGAATTGGTGTTGGGGGTGGGGAACATGGAAAGTATAAGGAGCCATGAGAGGGAACAAGTGGGTGTTGCGAGTGGATGTGGAGGTCTAAGGGGGTGAAGGCAAAAAGGCCTAAAAGAAATCCCAACACAACTGAGGCAAAGTCCCAGAGAAGTGAGGCAGGCCTTCTAAGAAGCATACCCTTGGGACTCACTCACTGAGGGCATGTTTCTGGAGTGAGCAGTCTTGACACCATCCCACACCCTCCTCATAGCACAAAAGCTCTGTGTACCAGGGCACATTTAACCAACACTGGCCCAGCCACTCAGGAGATTTTCCAGTTCAAGCTCAAGCCTCTGTAGCTGGAATCTGGCTCTAGCTTTATAAACAGAATGGAAAAATACTTCACTATTTCACATGGTTGGAAGGTTTGAGTTACAAAGAAAGGCTGGATAGGCTGGGATTTTTTTCACTGAAGCATAGGAGATTGAGAGGGACCTGATACAAGTTTATAAAATAATGAGGGGTATAGATAGAATTAATGGTAGTTGTCTTTTCCCTAGAGTAGGGGATTTGAAGACTAGGGGGCACATATTTAAGGTGAGAGGAGAGACATTTAGAAAAGACTTGAGAGGCAAACATTTACATAGAGGGTGATTCGCGTGTGGAATGACCCTTTTGAGGAATGGTGGATGCAGGTCCAATTACAACGTTTAAAAGGCATTTGGTAAGTACATGAATAAGAAAGGTTTGGAGGAATATGGGTCAGAAGCAGGGAGGTGGGACTAGCTTAGTTTGTGATTATATTCGTCATGGAGTGATTGGACCAAAGAGTCTGTTTCCGTGCTGTATGACTCTCTAAGAAGAAGCTGAGGCCAATAATTATTCTTTAAACAAATATTTTTATCCCATAAAACTATCAAAAACATATTTGGAAAATATACAATACACATGGGCAGGAGTAGTTAAACATGGGCAACAGAGAACTGTGCTATATACTTGGCAGAAAGAGGACTGTTGATTTAATCTGCACAAAGTGGCTGTTAATGGATGAGCTGAAAATGTGTTGCTGGAAAAGCGCAGCAGGTCAGGCAGCATCCAAGGAGCAGGAGAATCAACATTTCGGGCATGAGCCCTTCTTCAGGAATGATTCCTGAAGAAGGGCTCATGCCCGAAACATCGATTCTCCTACTCCTTGAATGCTGCCTGACCTGCTGCGCTTTTCCAGCAACACATTTTCAGCTCTGATCTCCAGCATTTGCAGTCCTCACTTTCTACTGTTAATGGATTGAGACCACTTCCATCAGAGTGTCCTTTTCATTTGAAAACTTATTTTTGAGTACGTTGGTCTGAACTAGAGTGAAAAGGAGTCATGTAGTTTACTCCTGCTGTGTACTCATGTCAAAGTCGAGTCTTCCAATTGGATAAAGACATGACCCTATTCCAAACCCACTCTGCCCATGAATTTCTGGTTGATATCTGGTGATCTGTGCTGAGAGGTGAATAGATGTGGTAATGTTTGACAACAGCAAGACCGGCCCTGTGCCCATCATGTAATACCCAGCTGACGTGAAATGTTAAGGCTTATAAATAAAATAACAGCTAACTGAGTAATTATCACAACAGGAAATGATCTGATCATGTGAAGACTACATCTGATGTTTGCTGGGGCTCCTGGTAATGAAGGTGCATGTTTCACACACATGCTCAAATAAAATATGAGAACATAAATGACTCACTTAGGAATAAAAGTCCATCATGCTGACAACAACATGCCATTTGGTCAATAGAGAGAACGGCACTCTTTAAGAAATCTTTTTATCAGGCTCCAAATGTATATGTCAAAGCAAGATTGAAAAGAAATGAAACCATAACATTAAGTTGCTGTACATGCAGATTTAATTTAATAAGTTGAAATGAAAACCCTCACATTTGATTCATGCCACATGGGTAGAGGGTTTGCCAGTTATGAGTTTTCCATAATGTAGGCTGTATGAATTCCCATCAATGACGGTTTTGTCTTTCCTACCCTCTTTATTCTCAGTCAGCTCCCTGTGTAAGTCCAAGGAAAATACTTCTCTGATAAACAAAGGTGTTCAGAATAAACAAAAGTGAATGATTTCTGTTGAAGAATCTCTTCCTTTATGTTGGACTTTCACAGAGCACTGAATGTTAAACATCAACTCATAGCTAAGCAGTCTTGATCCCAAATGAATTAATGAAAGAAAAGTGAAATAAAGAGATTAATGCCTATCATTCAAATTTTCAGATGGCAGAGTGTTAGGTTGGGAAGCTGTGTGCAAGGCAGAGGAGTAAATGGGAGATTTAAAATGAATTAAAAATCCCAACCCCAACGTGTCTCCAGTTTCAGTTTAACAAAGGTGTACAGGAGAGTAGATAGCACATGGATTGCAACCTCTAAAAACAGTGTTTGGTATCAAGTCCTGTGCCTTTGATTTTAATTATTAAAGCTCATTCTCAGAGCTCCAAAATGACTAGCAGATGAAGGGGAGCAAGAATGGCTGGATCTAACAACACCTTTACAGCACTGTTTGTGGGCCAAGAGGATCTGGAGTGTTTCCCCTGTCCATACCCAAATTTACCTGCTTTCCGTCTTATGTATAAGAAGTGATTGAAGGGACATGGAGAGATGTACAAAGATGAATAGCTGCAAAAGCAAAACAGGTCAAGTTGTCATTGTTGTTAACTTCATTGTGCACGAAACACAATTAGGAGGTTTACCTTTAATATCAATGTCTACTCCTAGAATTTATTTTGTTTGCCTTTTGGGGTCAGAGAGTAATTCCCAGATTTATTCTCCCAAACTTGGCCGAGTGTTTTATTTAATCCATTGTTTGCCTTTCCCAAGAGATTGCAAGACCACAAATGGAAAGTACACTGTGAGATATGATGCACCGTTGGATTAGGACGGTTTAGGAGAGACTTAATGGACTAGCCTATTTTGTTTTCCCACTATTGTTCTGCATGTCTGTAAGAGATATCAGTTAGACTCAACACTGGATCTACAGAGTATGAGAATAACAGAGTAATGTTATGAGAATACAAGTAGTCAAATGCTCAAGCTAATGCTCTGAGGGTATGAGTTCAAATCCCACCAAGACAGCTGAAGGAATTGGAATTCACTGAATATATTTCAAGTAAAATACTCATCTCATTAGTAAAACCAATCTCATTAGTTGCAAAGAGACATCTGTCCTTCAAGTGGAAAAAAAATCAGCCATTGTTATTTGATATGAACTATTTGTGACTCCTGATCCACAGTAATGTTGTAGACTCTTAGCTGAAATGACCAAGCATGCACTCAATTCTATTGTATCAAACTAGTACAGAAAAGTTGTATTAGAATAAGGCAATGAACCACTCAGCTTTGACCCAGGCACCAAAAATTACAAAGTTACAATTGACCCTTTTCACTAACATCAAGAGATATTAGCACTGCTGCCTCACAGCGCCAGAGGCCCGGGTTCAATTCCCACCTCAGGCGACTGACTGTGTGGAGTTTGCACGTTCTCCCCGTGTCTGCGTGGGTTTTCTCCGGGTGCTCCAGTTTCCTCCCACAGTCCAAAGATGTGCAGGTCAGGTGAATTGGCCATGCTAAATTGCCCGTAGTGTTAGGTAAGGGGTAAATGTAGGGGTATGGGTGGGTTGCGCTTCGGCGGGGCGGTGTGGACTTGTTGGGCTGAAGGGCCTGTTTCCACATTGTAAGTAATCTAATCTAATCTAATCTAATGCTCCAAATGGGAGAGGTGTCTCAAAAACCAGGTGGTCAAACTGACCAGAACACGTCCTATAGCCAATGTCCCAGACATTTCCATCACCGTGAATCCTAATAATCTTTCAGGACATATCCACCAGAGGTTTCAATGTAATGATATACCAGTTGGGAGGGAGAGGCTTTGGAAATCCCCAACATTTGTTCTGGACGCAATGTCAGCATCACATCAAATCTGGCAAGGAAGACTCCTGCTGATTGCCAACTCCAGCCCTGTTAAATCCGTATTGAACATCACTTGGAGAAATACTGCTGGTTGCAAAGAGACAAAATATACGCTGAATGGGTTAGTCAATGTCCAGAATGAAGAGTGCCTCTATAGCACTACCATAGACAGAGCCAGCTCAGTCCTGAAGAACATACCTAGTCTTCTGGGTCTACCACAGGCAGTGAGAGAATCCAACAAGTGGGGGAATCCTAATGTAGCTCCTCCTCCCCAGTCTACTTGTCGCAAATGCAACTTCCCATGACATTCATAGGAATGACCATCACATGGCCCTTGTGGAGATGAAGTCTCGAGCTGACATGCCAATAAAACATGAAAGAGGCCATCAGGCTGAACCTTCCCATATTTTATCTGAATATCAATTTCAGAGATTTTCATGAAGAGTTGCCACCATGGCTCACAGTGACATTTTGAATCCTAGCCTTAGCTAGTCACCTCATTAATTCTGTGTCTGGGCTCTGTGGTGCCCTTCTCACTGTATTGTGCAATAACAAGACAGCCTGGTGCTGGGGCCTCTGGCATACAGATTGCTGGCACCATATTTAAACCCCAGCTGTGCACCAAGAAGGACCATTTCAAGTGTGTTCTTCCACTGGTTTCAAAAGGAGATAACTGAAAAAGGGAAGTCGGCACCCGTTATGGTGGACATGGATCTGGAAGTTTGATTGGATGGTGTGATGGAGAGAAAGGCCATCTTCGTGCTTTGGGACTATCAGTAGAGACCATGGCGCTAAACCCACCAACCTGTTCAGAGATCGCCACCCAAGCAGTCTTAAATGTGTTTTGCTAAGTGTAGACATAGCACTCCAATGAACACTGCAATTCCTCTGGGGATTACAGTCACAGTCAAGTCTATTGAACCATGGGTGGTTCAGCTGTATAGGCTTGAGGGGGAAGGTCAGAAGGTAAATGATGATTGGGGATCCAGTTGCTACAGCAGTTTGATGGATGCACACTGAGAATTAAGTGTGTCTGTAAGACCACCTACTCAGTGAAATATACTCTTTGTTTATTTTTGAAAATTCATTCACGGGATGAGAGTGATGTTGACTCCGTCAGCATTTATTGCCCATTCCTAATTGCCCAGAGGGCAGTAAAGAGTCAACCACACTGCTGTGGGTTTGGAGCCACATGTAAATCAGACCAGGTAAGGATGACAGTTTCCTTCCCTAAAGGACATTAGCGAACCAGATGAGCTTTTTCTGACAATTAACAATGGAGTCGTGGTCATCATTTGACTCTTAATTACAGATTTTTTTTAAATTAAATTCAAATTCCACCATCTGCCATGGCAGGATTTGAACCCGGGTCTCTAGAACATTACATGGCTCTCTGGATTAACAATCTAGTTATAATACCACTCGGCTGTCACCTCTCCCTAATCTGACTAAAAATCTGTTGGTCTTCCAATGCAAGAGTTGAACCTGACTGACTGTGGTAGACCAAAGTAGACTAAATGTTGAGGGATGCACTAAAACTTGGGACAGCCACTGCAGAATGATGTGGCAAAATGACCCATCAGCCAGAGTACAGTGAGGAACTGGAAACTGTAGAACGCCTCATGCCAGATCAAGATGTGCATTGAGAACACGAAGAGTCTTGAAATTGTATTAATGCACCTCAGAAGGCAATACGCCGCAGGGGAAATCAACTTCATTTCTATTGTGTGCTGTAAGTTTCAAATTGAAATGTTTTGTTATCAGTATGTCTGACAAGGAATATGTTTTGTAAAGCGTGAGAGGATAACAATGGTATTGAAACTCCTAAGAATGGAACATGCTTTATAGAAAAAGCATTTAATATTATTGCACTTTATGTAGTTTTCAAAATATTTTGTAATATTTATAAACTTTACCAATATAGTATATTTTGGGGAGAAAGAAAACGGTCCAACGTTATGCTTAGTAAGATATTACGTTTGTTTGTCATTGTCTTTAGCAGGTGGCTGACCAGTCACCTCTACTGCTCTTAATATCTGTCTTTGGAATATATTGATAAGATTTGAACACTTAGATTCAATCCGATTGACCATGTCATGAATGCATTTTTCTTGATCATCAAGCCCCAGAGTGACACATAAACCAACAGCTTCTAATTCTGGCATTGGGACACCTCCTACATACACGAACATGTGCACCATACACATGCAATGCGCACCATGCACATGCAATACACACACACACACAAAAACACTAACAAATATTATCAAAAATTAAATCTTGGAATGTGTTCATCATTGTCAAGGTCCCTATTAATTCTCTACCTTTGTTGCCCTCACTTCATCAAAGTGTCACATGTGACAGCTGACTGATGTGTAGATGTTGCTGATAATTATTCAGACTTTGATCCTTCTTGTAATGATAGGAGTGGGTCAAGATGCTGACCCCACGTGGGCTCAACATGAGCTGAGCTCACGTAAGGGACAATAACTGCTTAACTCATATTCAAGAACAGGAAATGGGTTTTATCATGAGGTGGAAAGGATTCTTAGTTACTACAGCTTTGTCAAATTCAGATCAGCTTACTTTTATTTCTTATCACTTTCTACTATCTTCCAATATGATTGTTTTACCTGAAATTCGCTCACTGTTGTAATTTTATGGAAATCTAGTTTCCCTGGGCACCTTTAGCTTGAATCCATTGAAAGGTTGTCTCAAGGAATTTTCAAGACAATGCTAATAATTTACTGGACCACTGTCCACTCAGTGCAATTAGGTCTGTCTGACAAATCTGCTATAGTGATGACAAGCAGAAGTCCATAGCAGCTTCAATGATGACTAACTGGTACTGTGTTGGAAAACCTGGAGTCAGCCCGATTCTATGTTAACCAGCATTTATTACTGTTGTGAATTCACTAAAGGTTTTCATCCTGTCGTACTGCAGGCTATCAGCCTATGTAAGACAAGTTGACATGATTAGATTTGATTTTGATTTGATTTGATTTTGATTCGATTTATTGTTGTCACATGTATCAAAATACAGTGAAAAGTGTTGTTTTGCATGCTAACCAGCCAAATTATACCTTACCTGACAGAATGATAGAACAGAATGCAGAATATAGAGTTACAGCTATAGAGAAGGTGCAGAGGAAGATTAACTCTAATATTTGAGAGATCCATTCATAGATCTGATAACAGCAGGGATGAATGTGTTCTTGATGCCTACTTCCAAACTTTTTTACCTTCTGCCCAACAGAAAAAGGTGGAAGAGACTATAACCAGGGTGGGAGGAGTCTGATTATGTTGGTTGCTTTCCCGAGGCAGCAGGAAGTGTAGATGAAGTCAATGGATGGAAAGTTGGTTTTCATGATGTACTGGACTGTGTTCACAATGCTCTATAATTTATTGCAGTCTTGGGCAGGACAGTTGCCATTATCAAGCTGTGATTCATTCAGATAGGATGCTTTCTATGTGGTAGCTATCAAAATTGGTAAGAGTCATTATGGACATGCCAAATTTTCTTTTGAGAAAGTAGAGGCATTGGTGTGCTTCATTGACTGTAACATGGATGTGGATGGAACAGGACTGATTATTGGTGATATTTACTCCTGGGAACTTGAAGCTCTCAATGACCTCCATTTCAGCATCATTGATACAGACAGGGCCGTGTCCTCCACTCGGCTTCCTGAAGTATGTAACTTAACAGCTTGGCATAGTGTATATAATGCATCTCAAATTTGCAGAGCTAAACCTGGAACTGCGCATCAACAGGGGAAATACAAAGATGCTTATGTAAAAACATGCAACTTTAATTTCTAGTTATTACCGCCCTTTATTTTTATGTCGACACTTTTATGAGATTTGGCAAGATTACAGTCTGTAATAACGTAACTAACAAAATGATTTATAGTAAACTGACACCATGAATAAACGAGCCACCTGGTACAGATTGCAAAAGTAAGTCAGGAATGAATTAGAATTTGCTAGAGATTCTCTGTGCAAGATGTACCTGTCAAATTAAAGTGGAAATATGGGAGGTTGGAAGCTCCAGCCAACATTGAGAGCTATGGACCTGCACATTCTTTTGGAGTCATAGAGATATACAGTACAGAAACAGGCCCTTTGATCCAACCCGTCCATGCTGACTAACCACCCTAAATTAATCTAGTCCCATTTGCCAGCATTTCGCCCTTTAAACCCTCCCTATTCATATACCTATCCAGATGCCTTTTAAATGTTGTAATTGTATCAGTCTCCATCACACCCACTGGCAAACACATACACTATTCCAAACACATACCACCCTCTGTATGAAAACATTGCCCCTTAATTCCCTTTTAAATCTTTCCCCTCTCACCTTAAACCGATGCTGTCTACTTTTGGACTCCCTCTTCCCTGGGAGAAAGACCTTGGCTATTTACATTATCCATGCCTGTCATGATTTTATAAACCTCTCTAAGTCACCCCTCAGCCTCTAATGCTCCAGGGAAAATAGCCCCAGTCTATTCAGCCTCTCCCTACACTCAAACCCTCCAACCCTGGCAACATCCTTGTAAATCTTTTCTGAACCCCTTTCAAGTTTCAACACCCTTCCTGTCGCAGGGAGAGCAAAATTGCATACATTCCAAAAGTGGTCTAACCAATGTCCTTTTCTGCAAAACAGACCAAGCAACAAATCGCCTGTGCATTCACATAGCACTTTTCGAAATGTCCTAGCATCCTAAGCCCTTAACAGCTAATGAATTAAGTTTGTTGTGTAGTCACTGTTACAATCCAAGAAATATGACAGCCAATTTGCACACAGAAAACTTCCCCAGAAAGTAATGTGATAACGATCAGGTAATCTATTCTGCATTTGCTGAAAGATTAATATTTGACCATGGATAATTTTCCTGGTAGGCCTTTTGCTCTTTAAAGAGACACAGCTCCATATTACACAAATAATGATCTGTCCACTACAGGGTATAGCATGGCTATCCTTATCAACCAGTTTATCAGCATCACCACAAGATATCCAGCAACACATACAAGATGTTGTGCGTTGATTAATGTTCTTATCTCTTAAGGGTTCCCGAAGTAATGGAAGACTGAGATAAAATTATGCACCAAAGGTGTGCAACAAAACAGATGGAATTTTGAAATGATGTGGTTGTAATAAAATGTAACTGTTCCATCCAATTATCATACATCAATATTGACCTGACCCATGTAATCTTAAACCTCATCATAAAACCAGAATGCAGTGTAGGTATCAGAACCTTTTGAGGTAATGTTGATCTCAAAGTGGTCTTGTGTCTGTTCCTGACCTGTCATTATACCCATACCTAAAGATTCACTTGTTAAAATATCTGAATGTACAACCTTCATGCTTGCCCTGACCCTAATATGTGTTGAAAAATACGATGAAGTAAATGCTAAAATGTACCATGGTTTAAAGTTGCTATTAAAAAACATTGATTTTTGTTTTCCCTCTAATCCATACTTAGAATATGGGAGTCATAAAGCATTTGTTAGACAACAAAAAGGAGTAAATATATTGAGGTTGTGTAAATTAGCCTTTCCATTTGAGTAAGTGTAACAACTATTGTTGCTCTCTGGTATTAGAGTGATAATAACATTGTACAGACAGGCCACTATATTTGTGAAGAGCCTTAATGTTCCAAACATGTTGTAACGGTTTAACTTCTTGTAGCCTCAGGTGCAGATTTGTACGACTTTGCTCTCAACACAGTGTAGAGGGAGAGAATTGAGTATTAGTTTTGCAAGGCTTCACAGAATTAAAATATCTAATGAATTTTCAACTGGATCACTGGGTTAGTTTCAATTGGGACTCTCCCTCACCACAATACCTATGTCATCCTGGTGAAGTTATATCATCATAGCACCAACACTGTGAAGTGAGGGGGTGCTCTGCCGTGCATTTCCCAATGTGCATGATATACACAAACTCTGGACAGCTAAGATTTATATTCATGCTACAATATTGAATGCAGTTACCACAAAATCATTTAAACCGTAGCAATGTGTTAAGTAATAAATCAAAGAGGAACCATCCATCCATTTGATGGGTAAACGTCTAGAAAGGTATTAATCGTGATTATGTTACTGTATGTGCTGTTTCCTTGCACTCATTCTTATTGTTTTAGTTCTATTTTTACATAAAAGTTAGTACTTAGCATTTATTTAATGTCAGCTTTGCTCTGTGAGCATTGATTTAAGGGGGTTATTTAACTGTAGCGTGAATACTGTAATTCACAAATAGAGACGTGTTTTGTTAATGCCTGAAACCTGCATAACTTGTACAAAAAACTGCAGACTTTTAAGAGCAAACTAAGTTTCTGTTATCTTCTGCCTTCTGCTTGAAAATCACTGTATTCGAACTGCGTCACCCTCAAAACTGGGCGCGTTTCTGCTTCATGCACTCATTTAAAGGCAATCTACTGCAGTACAACTAAGAAAATGTTTTTGCATGTTTCTTGGAGAGGGCTCAGTGGTCAGCACTGCTGCCTCACGGCACCAGGGACCTGGGTTCAATTCCAGCCTTGGGCGACTGTCTATGTGGAGTTTGCACTTTCTCCCTGTGTCAGCGTGGGTTTCCTCTGGATGCTCTGGTTTCCTCCTACAGTCCAAAAATGTGCAGGTGAGATGAATTGGCCATACTAAATTGCCCATAGTGTTCAGGGATGTGCATTAATAAAGGGAACTGTAGAGTAATAGGGTCAGAGAATGGGTCAGGGTGGGATACTCTTTGGAGGGTGGGTGTGGACTTGTTGGGCCAAATGGCCTGTTTCCACTCTGTGGGGATTCCATGAGATTCATACTTTTTTAAGAATAAGGTCATTTGTATGCAAAGCTAAACAGAGTCAGAGACAAAAGCAGAAATTGCTGGAAAAGCTCAGCAGATGGGGCAGCATCTGTGGAGAGAAATCAGAGTTAATGTTTCAGGTCGAATGACCATTCCTAAGCTCTGCAGCATCCTAAGTTCTTTCAGTTTTATTTTTTAAACAGAGTCAGCATGGGGTAGGCTTGCTACCACCATCCTTTTTAAGTGCAGCAGTCTACAGTACCTGTTTGGTTTGGTGTGGTAGAGGTAAACTGCTTCCTGGTCCATGTAGAGGAGACTCTTGAATTAAGTAAGGAGCGCTTTGTTGCATATTAGTGACTGCTGGCAGGTCACACTGATCTGATGAACATTGTTATCAAGATTATGATTCTCAGCTGTTTTGCCCACAAATCTTAATGGTATTGTTATGTATGATGCATTTGGCATGCCTCACTATTAACCCTTTCAAATCCATATGCAATATTACTCATAGAGTCATAGAGCTGTACAGCATGGAAACAGACCCTTCAATCCAACTAGTCCATGCCAACCAGACATCCTTAATTAATCTAATCCTATTTGCCAGCACTTGGTCCATATCCTTCTAAACCCTTCCTATTCATTTACCCACCCAGATGCTTTTAACTGTTGTAATTGTACCAGCCTCCATCACTTCCTCTGGCAGCTCGTTCCATACACGCACCAGCCTCTGTATGAAAACGTTGCCCCTTAGGTCCCTTTTAAATCTTTCCTCTCTCACCCTAAACCCATGCTCTCTAGTTCTGGATTTGTCCACCCTGAAGAAAAGACCTTGTCTATTTGCCCTATCCATACCCCTCATGATTTTATAAAACTCTATAAGGTCACCCCTCAGCCTCCGATGCTCCATGGAAAATAGCCCCAGCCTATTCAACCTCTCCCTATAGCTCAAGCCCTCCAACTATGGCAACATTTTTGTTAATCTTTTCTGTACCCTTTCAAGTTTAACAACATTCTTCCAACAGCAGGCAGACCAGAATTGAATGCAGTATTCCAAAAGTGATCTAACTAACATCCTGTAGAGTCACAACATGACCTCCCAACTCCTATACTCAAAGCACTGACCAATAAAGGCAAGTATACCAAATGCTATCCTGTCTATCTGGGACTCCACTTTCAAGAACTATGAACCTGCATTCCAAGGTGTCTTTGTTAGCAACACTCCCAGTATCTTACCATTAAGTGTATACATTCTGCCTAATTTGCTTTTCCAAAATGCAGCACCTCACATTTATCTAAGTTAAACTCCATTTTCCACTCCTCAGCCCATTGGCCCATCTGATCAAGATCCCATTGAACTCTGAGGTAACCATCTTTGCTGTCCAATACACCATCATAGAACATAGAACATAGAAAAATACAGCACAGTACAGGCCCTTTGGCCCTCGATGTTGCGCCAATCCAAGCCCACCTAACCTACACTAGCCCACTATCCTCCATATGTCTATCTAATGCCCGTTTAAATGCCCATAAAGAGGGAGAGTCCACCACTGCTTCTGGCAGGGCATTCCATGAACTCACGACTCGCTAAGTAAAGAATCTACCCCTAACATCTGTCCTATACCTACCCCCCCTTAATTTAAAGCTATGCCCCCTCGTAATAGCTGACTCCATACGTGGAAAAAGGTTCTCATGGTCAACCCTATCTAAACCCTAATCATCTTGTACACCTCTATCAAGTCACCCCTAAACCTTCTTTTCTCCAATGAAAACAGCCCCAAGTGCCTCAGCCTTTCCTCATACGATCTTCCTACCATACCAGGCAACATCCTGGTAAACCTCCCCTGCACCTGTTTCCAGTGCCTCCACATCCTTCCTGTAGTATGCCAACCAAAACTGCACACAAAACTCCAGATGCGGCCGCACCAGAGTCTTATACAACTGCAACATGGCCTCAGGACTCCGGAACTCAATTCCTCTACCAATAAAAGCCAGTATGCCATATGCCTTCTTCACCGCCACTATTTACCTAGGCGGCAACTTTCAGAGATTTGTGTACATGGACACCAAGATCCCTCTGCTCATCCACACTACCAAGTATATCACCATTAGCCCAGTACCCCATCTTTTTGTTACTCTTACCAAAGTGAATCACCTCACACTTACCTACATTGAACTCCATTTGCCATCTTTCTGCTCAGCTCTGCAGCTTATCGGTATCCCGCTGTAACCTGACACATCCTTCCTCACTGTCAATAACTCCACCGACTTTCGTATCATCCGCAAACTTGCTCACCCAACCTTCTAGCCCCTCCTCCAGGTCATTTATAAAAATGACAAACAGCAATGGTTCCAAAACAGATCCTTGCAGAACACCGCCAGTAACTGCACTCCAAGATGAACCTTTACCATCAACTACTACCCTCTGTCTTCTTCCAGCCAGCCAATTCCTAATCCAAACCTCCAACTCACCCTCAATGCCATACCTCCATATATTTTGCAGTAGCCTACCATGGGGAACCTTATCAAACGCCTTACTAAAATCCATATACACCACATCTACCGCTTTACCCTCGTCCACCTCCTTAGTCACCTTCTCAACGAATTCAATAAGGTTTGTGAGGCACGACCTGCCCTTCACAAAACCATGCTGACTATCCTTGATCACATTATTCCTATCCAGATGTTCATAAATCCTATCCTTTACAATTCTCTCTAAGACTTTGCCCACAACAGAAGTGAGACTCACCGGCTTATAGTTACTAGGGTTATCCCTACTCCCCTTCTTGAACAAGGGAACCACATTTGCTATCCTCCAGTCTTCTGGCACTATTCCTGTAGACAACGAGGACATAAAAATCAAGGCCATGGCTCTGCAACCTCCTCCCTTGCTTCCCAGAGAATCCTAGGATAAATGCCATCAAGCCCAGGGGACTTATCTATTTTCATCCTTTCCAGAATTTCCAACACCTCTTCCCTACATACCTCAAAGCCGTCCATTCTAATTAATTGTGACTCAGTATTCACATCGGCAACAATGTCCTGTTCCTGAGTGAATACTGATGAAAAGTATTCATTCAGTGTCTCCCCAATCTCTTCGGCCTCCACACGCAACTTCCCAAAGTTTTGGTGTCATCTGCAAGTTTACTAACCATACCTCCTATGTTCACATCCAAATCATTTATAAAAATGATGAAAAGCAGTGGATTGTGGCATACCACTGGTCATAAGCCTCCAGTCTGAAAAGTAACACTCCATCACTACCCTCTATCTTCTACCTTCAAGGTAGTTCTGTATCCGAATGGCTAGTTCTCCCTGTATTCTACATCATCTAACTTTGCTCATCAATCTACCATGAGGAACCTTGTTGAACGCCTTACTGAAGTCCATACAAATCATGTCCATCACTCTGCCTTCACCACCTCACCACTGGTTTATTAGCACCATGAATAGAATGCTGCTTTTTATTGTGATGTACCCACTTTCAGACATATTAATGAAGCTACAAGTTAACATTCTTAAATTTATATATTTTTTGAAAAATATGTTTTAAAATGCTTCCCACTTATTTAGCTCATGTTAGATTTTGCAATCAGCGTCACATAAAAAAAAGTTTCAATCGAAACCATAAGGAGAAAAATATTTCTCAAAATAGGCTCAATTTTACACATCACAAATGACATTCAAAGTAAATACTCATCTGCTCTCTGCATTGTATTTTAAACAGTTGCTAACAGAGGCCCAAAAATAGCAGTCAAATCAACATAATATTCAAACTTGTTTCATTTCCTTAACTGAAGACCTTCATCTAATTGCATTAATGTATTACCACTCTTTCAAAGAAGACACTTTAATGACATTTTCACGACCTCAAGACATTCCAAAAGTGCTGTATAATTAATGCAGCAGCAAATTTGCTCACAGCAAGATCGTGGGAGCAACAATGAATTAAGTGACCAGGTTACCTGCTTTTGGTGATGACTGAGGCTTAGGCATTGAATAACACAGCAATTCTACTTTCAATAGTGGCCCCAGGATCTCCTATGTCTGTGTGTGAGATTTAATCTAGTTGTATAAAGAAATGGTTCAGAAAAGAATGAATGTTGGAGACTGTGTCAATCTGATGATGATGTGTTGTCTTAGATAGAGAAAGGGAGAGTCTAGCTTGATACCTCAATGGGGTTAGCAGCGTCATCCTTGGATTCTGATCATCTTTGTAATTATGGCTAACCAACTAATATAACTTGTACCTATCGTTATAAAGCAATAATTTACATCTTGTTAAGACAAGTATCTTTCCCTGGTAAGGCTTAGTAATGGTTCACCCTTTAGCCCTAGTAACTAAACAGGCTCTTAGAACCATGATAGACAGTAGTATTGGTGGCAGCATTTTACCCCAACCATTATCTACTGGTGGTTGGTTTCACTGCACATATGACAAACTAGTACATCTGAAAGGGAAGATGGGGTCTTATAGTTCAATCAGGGAGTCTGAGTTGCTGTAGCAACAAGCACTTGGTACAAGCATGCTATGGCCTGGAGCTATGAATTGTGAAGCTACAGACTCCAACTTTCTTTCTATCTCTTGACTGAACAGAAATCTCTCCTACTCTTTCTCCCTTTATGTTGAAAGAATTTACAGGTCGATCATCAATTTGCTTCACCACGTTATGAAACCAGTCTCCTTGGTCACCATGTCTCGACGTGGTACTCAGAGCTTCTGACCTACAGGCAGGGATATACCCACTGCACTCAAGATGTCACAATTCCCTCTGAACTAAACTGGAATACCAGGCTGGATTACGTACTCATGTCTCTGACGTGGGATTTGAGCATTCAACTTTCCAACTCATTGTGCTCCCCACTATGGCCACAGGGACACCTCAATAATCAAGCAGTCTTTTCTCAATAAATCAAAGATTAGAATTTACTCAGATTATGCATTCTACAAAAAAACGCAAGGTATTTACAAGTATCTGTTCTCTTTTTGAATGACCATTTTAAATGACCAAACTATATTGATAAAATAATGTAATTTCTATATAAATAAAATGTGATGCAGTTAGTATGTCAATAATAGTCATGGGCGTGATTACTATGTTGTTTAGAAAAATATAAAAATGGCTTGACAAAATAACAAATATCTTTCATGTTCTCTGGGTATCGAATTTCCATTGCATCAAATTGAAATTTTATGTTTTACAATCTCATTACTGATTAATGAGCATAATGTGCTGAATGAGCATTGTCTTGCTGTTGTATGTCTTTTCATTGTCCGAACCGGTCATTGTTGCCCGTGTTGGAAGTATGTAGTTCTTACTGAAGAAGCTAGGTCTGTTTGCTGAATAAACACACCCCGTTTGATGTCCCAATACTTTCTATTTCAAACTAACAAATAAACATGCAACAGTAAGACTCTACTGAACTGCATCCCAGATATTTGAACAGTTCCATCAAAATGTCACTGTTTGGTCAATTTTTCATAATGTGAAATTGGCAAGAATGTTCCAGTCATGATTGAAAAATAATTTTAATCTTATTGCGTGGCATGTCAGCTATAGCTTTAAGAGGTTACACTATTCATATCACCGTACAATCAACACTAGTCCTGGCTTAATGAGTTGAACAATTCCATGATACATTTAGTTCATTTGAAGTGCCACACTTCACAAAGACTGGGAAAGCAAAGTGAATTCCCCATATTGCAAATTGCTAATCAATGATTGTAGTTACAGGGTGTACTTTAATCTTGTTGCTTTCCCTTCTACTTATATACACTGTCGCTAGTGAGTTGTATATAGCAGTGTCTTTCGCCACACATTTTGCAATTTGTATATGACTGAGAAATTCAGAATGAGAACTGAAAAAAATCAATACAGAGCTATAGAACAAGTGATAGGATATTGATGAGTCAGTTGTTGGACTCCAAAATGAGTCCCAAGGTATATTTCAAGCCTGCCACTCAGTGTAACACAGCTATTAAATCACATCCAAAATCAATTTACTCAAAGTGTGGTTTTAACCCTTCCAGACTTTGACTGTACAGCGATGTCTGTTTGTTTTGTTTTACTAAATGGAACAAGGAGGAGGAAAAGGCAAAGCAAATTAAAACTGTGCTAAGGTTTTACTCATGAAAGCTGTGCTTTGTATCTGTATTCAGAGAAAATCAGAGTCGTAGAGTTGTACTGCATGGAAACAGACCCTTCAGTCCAACTCATCCATGCCGACCAGGTGTCCTATATTAATCTAATCCCATTTGCCAGCATTTGACCCATATCCCTCTAAACCCTTCCTATTCTTATATCATCAAGATACCTTTTAAATGTTGTAATTGTACTAGCTTCCTCCACTTTCTCTGCTGCTCATTCCAAACATGCATGAAAATGTTGCCCCTGAGGTCCCTTTCAAATCTATCCTCTCTCACCTTAAACTTATGCCCTCTGTTTTGTACTCCCCTACCCTGGGGAAAAGACCTTGACTATTCACTCCATCCATGCCCCTCATGGTTTTATAGACTTCTATAAGGTTTATAAACCTTAACCTTCAGCCATCAACACTCCAGAGAAAACAGTCCCAGCCGATTCAGCCTCTCCCGAGAGCTCAAACCCTCCAACCTTGGCAACATCCTCATAAATCTTTTGTGAACCTTTTCAAGTTTCACAATATCATTCCTGCAGCAGGGAGACCAGAACTTCAGTTGTAAAAGTTAGATCTTTCTACAGAGAGCTAGTATGGATTGATGGTGCAAATGAACTCTATCTATGCCATAATGACCCTATGGACAGAACTTTTCCTTTCGAAGATAAACAATGTTGGAGGACATGTTGCACCCCATCATATCTGCCACAACCTGGAGCATGTTATGTCATCCAATCACATGCCTCTCAATTTATTATCTTTGCAAAGAAGGTATTGAGTAAGTTCTTTGAGGAATTGTTTGGTGACTAAGATGGAAGTTCTTCTCAGCGGCAGAACATTCCAATTGAAAGACTGGGGCACCATATTTAAAGGGTAGCTCAAATCAACAACTGCCCCTCAGCCTGTGGTGCAGTTGCTCCTATAATATGACAAATGGCATCCAAAACAGATTCCATTGGCTCCCAGCCTCATTGAATGGAGCCAACAGACTTTGCTGGATGGGGTCATACAGAGACTGGGTGTTCAATTACCAGTGACTAGAATCCTCTCAAGCATTATCTCCTGCTGTCTCAATATCCTACTCACACACGAGGGGTGCCTGACCCACTTTGCACAGTCATTCATGCTGTATCCATTTCCTGTCATGCTCACACCTTCTCTTCCTCCAGGAACACCGGCCCATTAACTGGGCTAAGAGGCTGCCACAATACACCTAACCATCCGAGGCACAGACAGTAGTAAACCTCAGTGCTGTTGGACCTCTGCAAATTGATCACCAATCTCAATGCTGGGAACTCTTGCATTCCACAAGGGTAAGTCCTCTGTCTGCTACCTCTCATTCCCAGGGCTGTCACTCAGTCTAACTCTGTCACTGCACAGGTCTCTCACAAACAGTCACATCTTGTAAGACTAACCATCACGATGTGCACTCAAGGGTTCACACTCACCTCATCCTCTCAAGCATTATCTCCTGCTGTCTCAATATCCTACTCACACACTAGGGGTGCCTGACCCACTTGGCACAGTCATTCATGCTGTATCAATTTCCTGTCATGCTCACACCTTCTCTTCCTCCAGGAACACCGGCCCATTAACTGGGCTAAGAGGACAAAACCAGCAGAGATAGGGTGCCCATTGAAAGCTCAACATACTTGGGTGAGCACAGGTCTTTTATAATGAACATGTCCATACAGTGGGATATTCTTATGCATTGGCACAACAGACCCAGGAATGAAAATCTGAGCCCAAAAACCATGACCCATTCTGAGTAATTTTTGAGAAATCCAAATGAGTTAAAAGACATAAAAACAAAAAGTGAGAGAGAAACTTAGCAGGTCTGGCAGCATCTCTGGCGTGAGTAACAGAATTAATATTTTGAGCCTGGTATATGTCTCATTGAATTCCTATAGTGTGGATGTAGGCCAATTGACCCATCAAGTTCACTTTGGCACTCCAAAGAACATCCCACCCAGATCCTATCCCTGAAACTTTGCATTTCCCAAGGCTAATCCACCTCACCTGCCCACCATGGACATTATGGGCAATTTAGCATGGCCATTCCACCTAACCAGCACACCGTAGGACTGTGGGAGGAAACCAGAGCACCCAGAGGAAGCCCATGCAAGTACAGGGAGAATGTGCAAACTCCACAGTCAATCACCCGAGAGTGGAATCGAACCCAGGTCCCTGGCGCAGTGAGGCAGCAGTTTATTTTTGAAGTGTTGGGTTTTACAGTTGGGGGAGTGATTGATTGGGAAAAGGGAGGTTAATAGGGTGAGTCATGTAATGAATGAGATGCAAATGAATGTAAATCTGATCTCGCCAGCTGGGGAGTGGAATTTATGGTGAGAGCTTGCCTTGATAGTAAGAATCTGGTTTTGGGACTTCCGCCCAATTAAGTCATCACAGTCGCCATTTTCCCCACCGCCTCAGGGAGGAAAAGGTGGTGCCCAAGGGCTCGGATACAATTTGTGCAGCTGTTTGATGCTAGCTCTTTTATAATTACTGACTCAATTGTCTTCCAAGAAGCTAATTGTCTTTGTGGCATTGCCAAATTTTTGTTTTAATCCTTCTCAGGCCATGCTTTGCTTTATAATTATTGATGCATTCACGAGATAATGAAGAGGAAAAACTTCGATAAAAGCTGTGAGACTTTGATCAATAGTATTTAATTAAATCTATTTCGCAATTATCTTTTTTAATTTTGCCAGTCAGTCCTGACTAAATCTGATTTGTTCCAGTTCAAGCATAATTGTCCCGTTTTGAATGGGATGAAGGTGACACAATAACACAGTATTGAAAGGATTAATTCCTGAGTTCCCCTGCCCAGTTATAGATCAGTGCAGAGTTTGGCAGTAATATCTGACTCCCCAGTAACTGTTACAATTGGATAAATGTTGTTTTGCCATTTCTACCTTTAAAGTGATTGAGCAAAATATGAGATATACCACATACAGAGCAAATTCACTGAAAGTAAAATGCTTGGAAATCTGAGATAATGATGGAAATGCTCAACAGGCCAGGCAGTTTCTGAGGAAAGAGAAGCAGAGTTAATGGTGGACTTAATTTTCCCATGAGGTAAAAACAATGACTGCAGATGCTGGAAACCAGATTCTGGATCAGTGGTGCTGGAAGGGCACAGCAATTCAGGCAGCATCCGAGGACAGGCAAAATTGACGTTTCGGGCAAAAGCCCTTCATCAGGAATAAAGGAAGAGAGCCTGAAGCGTGGAGAGAAAAGCTAGAGGATGGTGGGGGTGGGGAGAGAGTAGCATAGAGTACAATAGGTCAGTGGGGAAGGAGATGAAGGTGATAGGTCAGGGAGGAGAGGGTGGAGTGGATAGGTGGAAAAGGAGCTGGGCAGGTCGGACAAGTCCGGACAGGTCAAGGGGGCAGTGCGGAGCTGCAAGTTTGCAACTAGGATGAGGTGGGGGAAGGGGAAATGAGGAAACTGTTGAAGTCCACATTGATGCCCTGGGGTTGAAGTGTTCCGAGGCGGAAGATGAGGCGTTCTTCCTCCAGGCGTCTGGTGGTGAGGGAGCGGCGGTGGAGGAGGCCCAGCACCTCCATATCCTCGGCAGAGTGGGAGGGGGAGTTGAAATGTTGAGCCACTGGGCGATTTGGTTGATTGGTGCGGGTGTCTCGGAGATGTTCCCTAAAGCGCTTTAATTTTCCCATGAGTCTAAGGGTCACTTTTCACCTAAAGTTCAAGAGGTGATTTCCACTGGGGGATAGGTGGAGAGTGGGATGTTTCTTGAGGATTTAGTTCCTTAAAAACTCATTTCATATGCAAAACCCTGAATTTGGATGGCAGGCGAGCAGGAGGTTCTGCCCCCACCCCCCGCTGTAATCTTCTGCGCTCCCAACTCCCGAGAGCCATTTTAAAAGGCCCCCTAGATTGCACTTCTGTCGCTGAATCTCAGAACCATCAATGGTTTGTGTGCCCATCCAACCCTGGAGATAGCAGGGAAGAGGCAAAAGGCAACTCCAAAATTTGGCAATCACTCCTTTGAGTTGTTCTGGTGAGCTAACACAGGGGCATGTGTCTTACTCAGGAATGGTAACAAGGCCATCCTGTCTGACAAAGGCAGAGAGTGTTGAGGTGGCTCAGGCAATCAGCATGCAGTCATACTGAGGCCTGACTGCATGCAGTGCCACAAGATGATGCATGATCTATTGTGGTCTGCCAAAATAAGTGCCCCTGTCTACTAATTCCTTCATGACACCAAACCATGGTAAACGTATCATCACACAGGACCAACCCAGAAACTCCTGAATGATAGGCATCTCTATCGTGCCTAATCTGTGTCTTTCAGTTCATTGCACCAACTGCGATCACACAGTGTCTCATCCATCTGCTATGATTCCCACTTTGAACTGAAAGTGGCCTTGCAGCACTCAGTATTGTACACACCACTGTTACTCAGCATTCATCACAATTAGCATGACCTTTATATCACATAGCCTCTCGCCAAAAGACTGAATGAGGCAAAGACCCACCACAAAATGTCATTCCGTCACTATCACGTCAGATGAATATTGTGTGCATACATTAAATGAGGCTTCATTGAAATACAGCAATTCCAGCTCTTTCACCACCCCCAGCCTCCTCTTAGTCAGAACCCATTCAGTCACAATGTCCCCAAATTGCTTTCTTCTTACTCGGAGCACACATAGACAACCTGTACGGTCACATTGGTACTTGTACCTTCTGCGGGAGAAGAATGGTCACACCCAGAGAGAGTGTACCAAGGCAGGGGTGGCCCGCCTAAACTCCAGGGCCTTGGAGCAGGCTTTTGGGCTGGCAGGGGAATATGGGGAGTGAGCCTGATCTCAAGGAGATTGGATAAGCCCAGCGATTTAGTGAGAAAATCTCCAAGCAGCTTCTCATATCTACACATCAAAAACCAAACCATTAATGCAACCTCTGGGAAGGGAGTCACTTTGTGACTATGGTACATCTTTATGGTTTTTCCCTACAGTCTTCAGGTTTCATCCACTTTTCATCTTTCACTTATTCTTTCGAATGCATTGCTACTACGAAACCTGGTCGGCATGGACGAGTTAGGCCAAAGGGTCTGATTTCATGCTGTATAATTCTATGACTCTCCATGTTTCATTTTTGTCACTCCCGTATTCTTTTAATCTCTTAATCTTTCAGTCTTTAAAACAACTCTTTGCTGAAGGTTTCTAATGGTATTCAAGTCATAAGGATGGTTCCTGTTCCCATCAATGTTACCTCTGTCATTAACAATCTCCTTTCATCCCGAGGTGTGTAGTTGCCATGTGATTACCAGGCTGCCTTTTTCATGACTGAACTATTGTCTATGCTGCGTACTGATTTAATCAATAACAAACATGTGCCATCACCATGTCCACTTTTAGGTATCCTTTTCCTACTAGTTCTTAGTTAATCCATTCATGATCTTTATGTTTAAATGCTTAATTGTCTATATGCACTTGTCAATCAAACCCATGTTTCCAACCAGGTTGTATAACTGATCACATACGTTCATACCAAACTTTTAATTCCCACGTATGTTTTATTTAAAAGAAGATGCCTACAGTCAAACAAATGATTGTGAACAAATGTAAATTCAGTGGCTGTCTGGAGAGCCTCATAGCCTCAAGAAAGCTTCAAAGCGATCACCTTAAAAAGCAGAGGTGCCCCAAACTGGACTGTAATCTCTTGGGAATCAACTCATAACAGGAGAAAAGGCAGAGGTACAGGTGACAAATCTGTTCTATGTACTCCCCTTTCAAGACAACAGAAGAACAACAATTAAAAGCCAGTTCAACGGAATGCGTGCTTGTAGAAGAATGTGTGCTCATGAATTGGGACCAATGAATGCTAATAGGCTGAGATACTGATGCTTGGTTCCAGTGTTGGTGTGTTGTGACAATCACCACCCACTAGTCACCTCTGCATTGCAGAAAATTTACTGTTCCTCAACCTGAGTGCTAGGAATCAACCAGCCAACAAATCAGATAAAAGGAAACAGGACAAAAGGATTTCAAATAACCTGCAAAGCTGAGAAGCCCAAAATCAACTATTTAACTATCGACACCCCACTATCTACTCTTAACAAATGATTCAGAGACTGAACCACATATCTTTTGGTTTATTATTACTTCTCATTTCTAATCTGCGTGGATGTGTGGTGTGTTATTATTTTTTTCTATCACTTAGTCATGAATAAACTCATATCATACTTAGGGTATTCCATCAGCAGCTGTAATATGCTAAGGAGCCTTGCTTTGGGATCTGGTCATATCAGTGCTGGTTACTCACTGGATAGTGGGTGTTCACCTGCAAGCATTGTTGCATGCGTTCACAAACAAGCTGAACATTGAGAGGGAGTGAAATCCCTTCCTGTTGGAATCAGACTGGATGACACCAAGGAGCTCTGAGTGCCATGTGTGTGTACTCACTGATCCCTTATAACCTGAGGGAACCCAGAGCATAAAGTGTGGTGCTGGAAAAGCACAGCTGGTCAGGCAGCATCCAAGGGGCAGGGGAGTCAATGTTTTGATCATAAGCTCTTCATCAGGAATCCAGAGCAGACAGCTTGGGTACTTAGCTCTCCATGTCCCTGGTGAACTGGTCAAATTGCATTGCTTCCCAACAAAGGGCATTGGTGAACTCATAAATACACTTGTGGTTACCGTCTGGGACATGACACACAAAGTCCCCAGTGAAGCTTTGAAAGGAGTAGGTGGTGAGGAAATTCAATGCCACTGTGTTTTTCAGGTCCATAGAATCTAAAGCCTAGTGGCTGCAAATCTCCCTGTGGGAGCTGGCAGATGTATGTGATGACTTCTGTAGTTATACATCTCCTGCACTGTCCTTTCATTCACCTAGAAGTAGATGCAACACCTTCTGTATATCTTCAATAGGCTTTTCAATGTTACTGAAGACCCTGGTTCCCACTTGATGAGTTGCTTGCTCATCCATGGCTCCAGCCCTTCGAGCCTTATGTGTCTGATATGCCATTGTTGCTTTTCTTCTCCTCCTTAGGCTTATCACTGCTGGGTCCAGTAGTTTTAGCATCTGGCACGGAAATGCTGTTCCGTGAAGACAGAATGGAACTGAGATGGACTTGCATTTGGCATCAGGTCATAGACAATGGTGACACTGGGGCTTTGGGTCAAGCTGTTCTGTCTTTGTTGAAAGTCTATCCCATTGGCACTTGGACATGGAGCGAGGCAATCTTCATAAGTCATGACAGATTCTATCCTTTCCTCTTGTTGAACCATGCAAGTTATTTCTGCTGTTTATCTTAACTTTGCTTTTCACATATGTATCAAATGGCCCAATGTGAAACTATTTGCCTTTCACTAATCAGTTATCCAGCCCTTGCACATTAGAGGGTTCAACCAGAGTAACCTTCAGTTGCATGGCCCTGTGAATGCTCCAGCAATTGCAGGTTAATTTCCTTATCCAAACCTCCATCATCGTGAAAGGCCAATGATGAAAGGAAATGGGATGGTAGTATTTGCTTGTTGCTCTTAAATGCCTTTAATCTGCTGTTATTGTTTAACTTCAATCCAAAGGCCTTCAGGGATTGCTTGAGTGATAGCTGTTGACACTTCCAGTTTTGATTTCTTATTTTGAGCATGTGCTGGCTGCACCTAAAACAGATCTGAGCTGTTTCCTTTTGCACTACGCATTGTCCAGTATCCTCACTTACAGAATGTCTCGGTCCGAGATGGTGATGTTAAACTTCAACTTACAGTCTTTCACCCTTTAATTCCTCCTTCCATAGCTTTGGATGGCTGTGTCCTTTCAACTCCCAACCTCCTATATTTCTGCATTGCTCTTTTTCCCCACTGTGATTTCTGGTAGTTTTTACAATCCCCTCAGAGTTTCCTGCTCTTCCCCTTGATTTGCTACCCATTGAGACTCTCTTGCCCAACCTGACCCTTATACCCACCAACCCCCATCATTCATTTACACTGCTTATTCCCCTCCCCATAAAACTAACTATGATGATAATGTGACTTTAAGGAGTTTGTTTGTCCTGGTTTCTTTTTGAAGAAAGGTTGTAAGGCAGAAGCGCCAAGCAATCTAACAGAACCACTAAAGTAAACAGCTTGAGAATCCTTGGTTTTTTTTTTCTAACAGCCTGAATGGGTGGGTCATCTCTCACAGATCAGGATTTCTGGGTTTTGCTTTTTTCAGTAGCATGAGAAGCCTTTGGGGTCTCGAAAGACTTGCGAGCTTCAGCGAATGTCTCCTAGCTTCTACTGTCTCTGGATTTCCTCTTGTTTCTTTTTCCTCCTGGATTGGAGAACTGCATGTGAGAATTGTGCCTGAATTTGCCTTTTTGCCAAGGGGTGTGTCTATGGGATGTTACTATATTGGAACAATTAATTAGTGAGTTACTGTATCCATTATTTCGTGAAATTTTTGAATAGTTGTTATGGTAAATTTATCTTTCTTTTGTTTGTATTTTAACTATAGAATTTAAATAAATTGTGTTTTGCTTAACGTTGAGTACATCAGCTCTGGAACACGGCACTTCACGTCTACCTTTAAAATAAGAAAAATATAAGGTCTAGGCTACCTCCTTAAAATATTTTGAGGAGATCTGGTATGGTCCATAACACCAACTTACCCAATTGTGTTCTTTGTCCTAGACTTTTGATGGACCCAAATAGGTACATGCCTCTGATATATGGCCTTATATGTAGTCGGGTATTTGTGCTTGTAAGTATAATTCCAGCAGTTGGGGGTGTTTACGGTCCTAAGGAACGCAAATGAATCCTGCCAATTGTGGTCAGGAAAACCAACCTCATCAAAAACATTCCATGAGTTTAACAGCAAACGTTTAACCTATTTTTCTAATTTGCCTATTTACTGGTGTTAGTACACACCTCTAGAGCAGGTGATAGTTGAACCTTGGCCTCCTGGTCCAGGGATATGGTCACTACCGCTGTGCCACAGGAGGGCCAACCTATCATCAGGAAACTAACATTTGACTTCACCCCCAATTAAGGTCAAGATGATGCTTCCTAGTGAGTGCAAGTTTGTGGCCTCTCTCCTGGTGTGTTTTGAGGTGGGAACAGCATTAATTTAGATTAGATTATAATATGCCTGAATTCCACTGCCTTCCCATAACAGCCCACTCAGCCACCCATAGTTCCTTCTTGGGATCAAGGACTCTGGGGCAGACATCCTGCCCGCTGAGTGCTGCAGCCAATCAGAGACAACAGCACTTTTGAACATCAGCATTATGATCTCTCATTGGCTCCGGTGATGGAAAACTACAATGCTTCTGAAGAATCCGACACAATGTTTCAGGATGATGACCTGACATCAGAACTGGATAAAGTTAGCAGTGTGACAATGTTGAAATTTGATGTGGTAACCAGAAGAATGTAAAATGTCTAGTGAAATATGAGGTTGCCTGAACTTGCAGTGAGCTTCTTTAGAACAATGCGGGAACCTAAGAACAGAAATAAAGTAGGAATGGGACGCGAAATGATAATTTCAATAGTGAGTTCACCAGTTACAAACCATAATCACGGCCCCTCGTTGTCAGAGAACAGATGGGATTTCCGCTTTTCACATTTGCCACTCATGGACTCTACTTTTCATTTCCTATCTCTTTTGCCTTGCATCTGAGTTTTCATTCAATCACTCACACCTTTCCTATCACAGATCTTGTTTTTTTGCTCTGTTCTCCTCTTAGTATTCCCTGAGCCTGTATTTACTTAAATACAGTTAAAACTCCCAACTTTTTAAGTCCTGACTACAGGTCACAGTCTCAGAATGTTGTCTCTGATTGTTCTCGCTCCTCAATCCATGCCTGGCCTGCTGAATATGTCTAGCAGTTTCTGTGTTGGTGACTCTGAAAACTGTTTGGCACTGGATACTGTTTGGGAGAGTCTCCAGAAGCCAGGGAACAGCCTTCAGTCACCATGAGTACCAATACAGCAAACATAAAAAATTACATATTTTTCTAAAAATCAATAACGCAGCTCACAACAATAGAACAATCAGTTTCAGATCTGTTTTTCAGCACGTCAGGTTTCTTTCTGATCACATCTCTAGAAATAGATGTCTTTATGGATAGTCAGACAGTACTCACTTTCTCCTAGTACAAATCTTAATGCCAGTTTTAAGTTGGAAAGTTGATGGTCTAATGGTATTATCACTGAGCTGTTAATCTAAAGATCTAGGTAATGTCTTGGTGATCTGGGTTCAAATTCTGCCATGGTAGAATTTCAATTCAATAAATCATGGAATTAAGAGTCTAATGATGACCATGAATCCATTGTCAATTGTTGGAAAAACACATCTGGTTCACTCATGTCCTTTATGGAATGAAATCGCCTTCTTTACCTGGTCTGGACTACAGGGGACTCCAGACCCACAGCAATGTTGTTGCCTCTCTACTGTCCTCTAGGCAAATTAGAATGGGCAATGAATGTGGACCAAGCCAGAGATGCCCAGATCCTGTGAATAAATGAAAAAAAAATTACTGTCTATATTTTGGACTGCAGAAAATATGTAGTATCCCAGCTCATCACAAGAGCTATGTCTGTTCCCTGGACAAGGGTCCCCAATTATTTTGATGCTGGACAGAATGCACCCAAATTATTTTGTCTCTGGTTGAGGTGGGAGGAACTGACTCCCCTTCATAGTTTATCCCCTCTCTCACTTGTTTGCAACAGGGTTAATCTAAAAAGAAACACTTCCATCCTGTATACTTTTTCCCAGTATTCCTGTTTGAAAGGAGCCAAATTAAGCAAAACTTCTTGAGTGAAAGAAAGGGTGAGTTTATTAGCTACTAAATGCAATAAACAATAATAACAATAAAAGAAACACATGGATTAGAAACGCGATTTGAGTGAAAAGGTATCATTTCAAACATATGCGAATCTGTCTCTGGGTTCTGTGAAGCATAGATGGTGGGGCTGTCAGATTAGATTAGATTACTTACAGTGTGGAAACAGGCCCTTCGGCCCAACAAGTCCACACCGCCCCGCCGAAGCGCAACCCACCCATACCCCTACATGTACCCCTTACCTAACACTACGGACAATTTAGCATGGCCAATTCACCTGACCTGCACATCTTTGGACTGTGGGAGGAAACCGGAGCACCCGGAGGAAACCCACGCAGACACGGGGAGAACGTGCAAACTCCACACAGACAGTCGCCTGAGGCGGGAATTGAACCCGGGTCTCTGGCGCTGTGAGGCAGCAGTGCTAACCACTGTGCCACCGTGACGCGTTGCAGTCATTATGTTAAATGATACTTGTTTGCATTGATATTGGTGGGGAAGTAGTTAGTCTCAAAATTCTTGGCTATACAGTGAGCTAACAGATTATTGTCCTGTTTCCCGCTTGACAGTGACTTCACTGGCTGGTCTAGCTTCCAATACATATAGTGCGAGACAGACTTTTGTTTTTACCTGCAGTGCATGACTGTCTAGTTGCCAAGCTCATGCTGTGAACGTCTAGTCCAGTAACACTAACAGACCGGGGATTGTAATTGGTTGTTAACCAAGCATTCTTGTAAAGCAGTGCACACTTTCTTCAATGAATTCACATTCAGTTTGGGGCATAATTCCGCAGGACATGGCTTTCTGCTGAGATGGCTAGTCAGCTCCTCATTATCTTTTCCTTTCAAGTCTCTCTGTTTGAAGTTTTCATGACACTCTACAAGTGAGGCATTCCATGGGTTCACACAGGACTTTGCTAGACAGCCACTGAATTTACATCCTGTGGCTTTATGTCCCTTTTTAAAAATGCACATTGTAATTAAAAGCATATTCTGTTCATGAGTAATCTATGGTTATGATCTGTTGTTCTGACACAAGGTACTGGTGTAATATGTCCTTCACTCTAAAGTGGTATGCCTATACATCCTGCAACCTCTATTTGTCTATTTCCTCAGTAATGGGCTCTTCAGTTTTTATACTTGCCTGTGGAAGAGAGGCTCTGGAAATGGGAAATGGGACACTGTAATGTTTACCATAAAATGAGAAATGGATGATATTGAAGTAACCTCCGTTATTCCCTTACTTTGAGATACATGGAAAGAATCAGCTGCCTGGTTTAAAATGGGTTTATACTTCAATGTCATCCATTTTATAGTACAAGACAACCCCCAACTCTCCACTTCCCAACAACCTCCACCTCCCACAAAACTGACACTGGCATAATGGGATAATTGGCCTCCTTTCCCCCTTCTGACAATTCTAAGATTCTATTGGTTGTGAAAGAAGATGTTTGAGCAAGAAATTTTAAAAGATAATTGCATTACAGATTATCACAAGTCTATTATAAACAGCTTGAAGACAATTTTATTCAAAGAATTATTAGTTAGAGAGGAACTTATGACATGGTTAATGACGCTGCAGTGAGATGGTTAAACCAAACTAAATGCAGCTATTTTCACTACATTTTAATAGGGAAGGCAATCTGTTGTATTTTCACACTTCCTTGCTTTCAAACATTAGTTTTGCTTTCCTCAATGGTCTCCTGATCAAAGTTGCTTGCTGACTGGCTCTGCCTATGAATAACCTTCTTCTCAGACGAAATGGGGCCTGAAAAAGAGGAGAGCCCTGGTCCAAACAACAGGTTTCCCAGCATGATCTGTGAAGGTCTGTCAGCTTAAATGATATGGTTGGCTCCGTAATCATTGCTCTTGTGTGTCGTTCTTTTATTCTTTGGGAAACAAGAAGAACAACCAAAATGAAGTTTTAATACTGTAACTCCCCAGAAGAAAGGGGGAAAAAAACGTTTTGAGACGAGGGCTACAGATGGAGCAGAGAACAAATGATCACAAGGATGCCATCACGGTTGAAAGAATTTTGTATGTGAGTTTCTGTAAACTCAGGGATTTTTAAAAGCCATTTTTCAACTGTCTGCAGAAATGGAAAATTAACCTTTTAATTCTTGATTTAGTAATACTGTGGTTAATTCTGGAATATGTTTGCTTTTAAAGTTTAAAGTGATGTCAAACCCCACTTGAGAAATGCACAATCAACTTGTTGCTTGCAATGGGTAAGTTTCAGGAGGGTCTACATTATCTATGGACAAGCCTTCAGTAACAGGGAACATCAAAACAGCAAACAAACAAAAAAATACATATTTTTCTAAAAATCAATTATCATTTACTGGAGTTAAGGCCACAATGCAACCTACTATGATCTTGTCAAATGGCAGAAGAGGGTCAATGGGTCAAATGGCCTATCACTATTTCTTATGAACCACTGTTAACTTTGGATGACTTGAAATGATTTTGATGGCTGACCATTTGTCGTCAAAGACCAGTTACTTTTCCTTCTATTGTTTTCAGGATGCTGACCAAATATTAAACAAGCACTTTGCCTTAATTGCTCAGTCCTTTGAGTATAAGAGTTGGGAAGTCATGTTGAGGTTGTACAGGATATTAATGAGGCCACTTCTGGAATACTGCGTCTGGTTGCCCAGTTATTGGAAGGATATTATTAAGCTGGAGAGGATTCAGAAGAGGCGTACCAGAATTGTGCCAGATATAGAAAGTTTGAGTTATAAAGAAAGGCTGGATAGGCTGGGACTTCTTTCACTGCAGCGTAGGAGGTTGCAAGGTGACCTGATAGAGAAGCTCATAAAATAATGAGTTGTATGCATAGAGTTAATGGTGGTTGTTTGTTCCCTAGGATCGGGGATTTCAAGACTAGGAGGCACATTTTTAAGGTGAGAGGAGAGAGATTGAAAAAGACATGAAGGGCAAATCTTTTACGCAGAGGGTGTGCATGTGGAATGAATTTTCCGAGGAAGAGGTGGATAAGGGTCCAGTTACAACATCTAAAAAACATTTGGATAAGTACATGAATAGTCGAGAGTGTGGTGCTGGAAAGGTACAGCTGGCCAGGCAGCATCTGAGGAGCAGGAGAGTCGAATTTTCGGGCATAAACCCTTCATCGGGAATGAGCTCAATAGCTTGTAGCTGAAACACCAATTCTCCTGCTCCTCAGATGCTGCCTGACTGGCTGTGCCTTTCCAGCATCACACTCTCGACTCTGACCTCCAGCATCTCCTAAACATGAATAGGAAAACTTTGGAGAGATGTGGGCCAGGAGCAGGCAGGAGGGAATAGTTTAGTTTGGGATTGTGTTCGGCATGGACTAGTTGGTCTGAAGGGTCTGTTTCTGTGTTGTGCACTATGAAGTGTGCTGGGATGTATTAATCCCAGGGAAGGACACTTTGAAGAGATTAAAGGGTTGGCTATAAGTGGTACAATGCACAGGCGAATGATGTTTGTGATTGGTGACAGGTTTTACATTCAGGACAGTTGCAAAACTATTCACTTTGGCTAAATTCCCTTCAGTTGAGCAGAGATATTTCAAATCAGAAATCTTTAACACTTCATTGCAAGGGGAAAATAAATGGTAAATGAAGTTGTATGTTGGTTTCTTATTCATTTCAAATGATGGGACATTAAACACGACAGCACGATGGCTCCTTAAAATAAATTTTAAAATCATTCACAAAGGACCTGGAGGTGTAGTAGTTAACCTGGTTATGAGCCATCCCCTAAATAGGTGATCCAAATCCCCAGGTTTCTGAAACTCATAATTCACAGCCATAGCAGGAACAGATTTTTATCAATTCCTACCTCTGCTGCCATGTAGTAAAATACCTATGTGGCCAAACCCTTCATTTCAGAGACAGGAAGAACTGACAATAGCTCATTTTGCCATGGAACAGATACTCCAACTGCCAAATGAGTATGGCATAGTCCCAATACAGTGCTGAATCAAAACTGGGTAGTGGTAATAAAGTCTGTTGTAGGGTGAGAGAGAAAACTCAACCGAGTAAATTATCAAAACACAGAAAATATTTCATTTCTGAGCATACAATAGGTTTGAGACATAAGGAGTATATTTTATGACCTACAGATAGGAGAAAATGAAACCACAATGAAACAAAAATACACAAAACTACATAATCTTCCAGAGAATATACAGAACAGAAACAGACTTGTGCGGAAATGGATCATTCAACATAACTTGTCCAAGGCAGTGTTTATGTTTCTTAAGGCCTCCTCCCATCCTATTTCATCTAAGCCTATCAGACTAAATCAGTATGAAGTCACTTATTGTGCTTTAGGTTCAGTGTGCACTGCTTGGAAAGGAATCAACAGTGACTACATGTATTAATCTGGTGTGGCTTTAATGTAGCAAAATGTCCCAACATGTCTCGCAGAAACCTAATCAGCCAAAATCACATTACATCCTCAAAATAAAACAATCAACCTTAGTGTGCAGCTCAACTCTAATAACTACAGTTGAATGCTGATAAATGTATGCCAAGAAATTTTATACTTTGTATCCCAATTTCTATAAACTGCAGATAAATATGGCCAATTTGCAAATCTTTATATTGTAATTGTGCTTTAATTTAAACCAAACAAAAAACAACAGGAGTCATTTTAACAAGAAACAAATATTTGGCACTGAACCACTTTGGATTTCTGGAGTGTGATGATGGAGCAGAAAGTTGGCAGAAGAGTGAGACTAAGAGGATGCGGATGAAGAACATAGTGAAACAGATGACACGGTTTGTATGAGGATTAATATTGAAAATAGAAAGAAAGGATGGGTGGAAACAAGTTAGAAAATCTGATTAAAATAATTCATGGAGCAGGCCAATATTCAACTAGATTTAACTGCACGAAGACTTTAAGTCCAAACCATGATGATTGTAAACTAAAATAAGGAACTGTTTGGCACCAATACCTGAGCTTGAATATTTGGCAGTGGAGAGACTAGCAGGTGTTATCATTACTCATAAATCGGTTTTACATTGATAGGGCTACATTGCTCCATTGCGCTGCAGAATAAATACAGACACATACAAATTGTGTTTGTGCTCAGAGCTGGTGATGTTGACTTAATCCTTGAATTTACCCATCTCCTCCCCACTGACAGGTTAGTACTGCAACTGGGAAGAGGAGGTCAAGAAGCCAACTTAGTTACAGATGAATCTCTGACAACCACGGAGAATATATACATTAAAAAAAACTATCTAAAGACATTTCAGGTCATAGAAAGAGCACTTGATTATTGTATAGCAAGGAAATCACAAAGCAAATAAATACTGTTTTTGGCACTTTGATGCCTCTATCTTCATCAGTGTTGATTGAGTATTGAGATGTACCGAGCATGTACTGATTCAGTGCTCTCAGTCCCCTGCTTCCAAATGCAATTGCGGAAATAAGTGTCAAGTCCAAATAAAGTTTTAAGCATACCATTAATGTGCCAGAATAGTATACTGTAAGTAGCTATTTTTTGTTCTAAAGCTGAGACACATCAGCTGAGAATCATACTGCCATTAAATAGAGAGAATCTATATTCCATACATTAATTGACTTCTGCTTGAATTCAGTATTTTATCCTGTCCATGTGAATTAACCTACAAGAACAGTGCACTATTCTGGTAACAGTTTCAACTTGGCTGACAGTCATTGTACAATCTGGTTCCTATTGAATGCAACCTTCAGCCATTTCTCTTCTGGAAAAGAGTGTCTCCAGCTAATTGAAGAAGAAAGTGCTGTGGTTTGCTGAGCTCATGTCTTTCCCTTTTCGTCTTGGTCCTTGCTATAGATTCCACAAGAGTTAAGTCCCAACTAGCGCTGTACCTTTAATTGAACCCAAGTGTCACTGTAACCTTTCATTAAGCCTTGCCTGTGCTGCAGAAATGTTCTATTAGTATGTGTTCTGTATACTGTGGACTCTGGTACAGAAATGATTATATAGTAATCCTGTAAATGAAAGGGTGCACCTTATAAATTTAACTTATAATGACTTTCGGACAACTTATGCAATGGATTTGATTTGATAAGCATCTCTAGGTATGTCATTGAGGCAAAGAATTGTTCAGCTTGGAAACAGACCCTTCGGTCCAACTCGTCCATGCCTACCAGATATCCTAACCGAATCTAATCCCATTTACCAGCATTTGGCCCATATCCCTCTAAACCCTTCCTATTCATATACCCATCCAGATACCTTTTAAATGTTATAATTGTACCAGCCGCCACCACCTCCGCTGGCAGCTCATTCCATACGTGCACCACAATCTTCGTGAAGAAGTTCCCCCTCAGGTCCCTTTTAAATTGTTCCCCTTTCACCTTAAACATATGCCCTCTACTTCTGGGCTCCTCTAACCCTGGAAAAAGACCTTGACTATTCACCCTATCTATGCCCCTCACGATTTTATGAACTTCTACAGATCACCCCTCAGCCTGCAATGCTCCAGGGAAAACAGCCCCAGCCTCTCCCTATAGCTCAAACCCTCCAACCCTGGAAACATCTTTGTAAATCTTACCTGAACCCTTTCAAGATTCACAACATCCTTCCTATAGGAGGGAGACCAGAATTGCACACAATATTCCAAAAGGGACCAATGTCCTGTACAGCCACAACATGACCTCCCAACTTCTATACTCAATGCTCTGATCAATAAAGGAAAGCATACTAAACGCCTTCTTCACTATCCTATCTACCTGCGACTCTACTTTCAAGGAGCTATGCACCTGCATTTTAAGGACTCCTTGTTCAGCAACACTTCCCAGGACCTGACCATTAAGTGTATAAGTCCTGCCCTGATTTCCCTTTCCAAAATGCAGCACCTCACATTTAAATTAAATTCTTTACTCATTTAGAATTTGTGCAATTTTCCATCTGTTCGAGGTTTCATTTTTTCTGTGTTATCTCATCAGCTCATTTTTCTGAAACAAATTAGTGTGTATGTTCATTATTGGGGGTGGCAGGATTAGGGTGGAGGGCGGTGGGGGGGCAGGTTACACAGCAGTAGCCAGACAAGTGATATGGAGTTCTTAGTGACTATTCTGAAATAAAAATGCTCCTCTGCTGTGTCTATAAAAAAAAGTAGAAGTGATATCAGACTTATTTATTATACATCTACCAATTTCTTTTTAATTGTGGTAGTTGATATCTTTCTTCCAGTTCAAGCACATAAAACCATGAATCGTTGATCATACAGTCACATTACCTTGCAAAAATCAATATATTAGTGCTGAAAAGAACACAGATGTGGAAAAATGTGTCAGATTACCATCACAGATGCGTTAACTGAACCTGCACGGAGCTTTATTCCATGTGAGGGAGATTAAAACTCAAAAACGATTGAATTGTATTTTAAACGGACATGGAGAATAATGAAAAAACTCAGCAGGTCTGACAGCATCTGTGGAGAGAGAAACAGTGTTGTGAAGGAGAGCCTTATCAGACTTGAAATGTTATCTCCTGTTAATGCAACAGGGTTCAGTGAGATTAAAAACAGCTGTAAGAGTGGACAGGTCTCAGAAGTAGATAGATCGGGGGATGGAGCATCACCAACAGCAAAGTGTGATGTCACAAGAGAGCAGGTAGGCAACTGGTGACCATTACTCTCTTGTCTCCTACAACTTTGGGGCTGCACAGTGGCTCAGTGGTCAGCACTACTGCTTCATAGTGCCAGGGGCCCAGGTTCGATCCCAACCTTGGGTGACTGTCTGTGTGGAGTTTCCACATTCTCTGCGTGGGTTTCCTCTAGGTGCTCTGGCTTCCTCCCTCAGTCCAAAGTTACCCATAGTGTCCACAGATGTGCTGGGTGGGTTAGCCATGGGAAAAGCTGAGTTACTGGGGTGGGATGCTCTTGAGGGTTGCTTTGGGCTTAAAGGCCTACTTCCACACAGTATGATCCTTTGAACTATACTCCCCATGTCTGTATGGGTTTTCTCCGGGTGCTCTGGTTTCCTCCCACAGTCCAAAGAGTGCAGGTTAGATGAATTGGCCACGCTAAATTGCCCATAGTGTTTAGGGATGTGTAAGTCAGGTGCATTAGTCAGTGGAAATATAGAGTAATAGGATAGGGGGAATGGTTCTGGGTGGGATACTCTTCGGAGGGTGGATGTGGACTTGTTGGGCCAAATGGCCTGTTTCCACACTGTTGGGACTCTATGATTCCATGAAAATGATTTAAGACCATAACTGCAGCTTAAAAACTTTTCATGGATAAGTAATGGTTGATAGAATGTCAAAGTTTCTTTGCTTGAAAGAGTTAAAGTATTTTAGTTGTTTGGTATGAGCAAGGAGAAGACTTTTCTACTCTATATTTAAGTAGAATAATGGACAAAATTAAAGCCAAGGGTCAATGTTGTTCTGTTATGATATGCTGTGGGAACCCAGGCCTGTGACCCTGTACTCTGTGAGAAACCCTAAGCTCTCTTCTGGTTGGCTGGATGGTCCTGTGAGAAGGACCAACTTGAGCACTGGGTGTTGGAGCTTGAGCAGCAGCTGGGTGGAAGCTGAGAGGTTCATGCATCACACATTTTGGGATGTGGTTCCCTCTCCCATTCCCCGCACCCGCCCCTCCCCCCCCCCCCCCCAACCCCCCTTTTCCATGGCTTAAGAAAGCACGAGCCTAGAGGGAAATGTGTGACTGCCACACATGAGAAGAGGACCAGACAGGTAGTGACAAAATCCCAAGGTCATCCCACTCGCAAAATATTTTCAGCCTCAGAAAACAGCACCAGTGACATTTCAATGCAGAAATCAGCTGGAACTGTGGCCATGGCTCTGTGTGAGGGGGTTTAGGGGCAGGGCATAGCTGTGTGGTAGGGCAATAGTGATCAGGATTTGTTCCTGACAGGAGCAGACAGGGGAGTAGTTTCTATGGCTGTGGATGTGACTCCAGGATGGTGTATTACCTCCTTGGTGCTAGGATATCAGGAAATAAATGTAGGGTGCTGTGAAGGGTCATGAAGAAAGAGAATGAGGTGCTGCAAGTAGACTTTAGAGAATTAGGTAAGAAATTGAAAAGCAAAATTTCAATCTCAAGGTTACTGCAAGTGCCATGCAATACAGTAGTGAGCATAGGAATAGGAAGATAGTGCAGGTGAGTGAATGGTTAGAGAGTTGGCTTAGGAAGGAGGCTTTAGATTTCTGAGGCATTGGCACCATTTCAGGAGGAGGTGGGAACTCTACAGATTACATCCAAACAGGAGCTAGACAAACATCCCCATGAAGAGGTCTGCTCACTGTTTTGGCTCTGAATGTCCCAGAAAGAGAATGGTGTATATGGAGCAAGAATGGAAGTCCTGCTCAAATTATACAAGGTAGGATTTGGACTACACCTCAAAGCAGTTTTATCAAAAGGAAGATCAGTAAAAGAAAGCATGTCCATTGTGGGGAAAGCAGTACTCCTCCCACCAATAACTGAGTCAATTTACACGTAAACCTTTCACTGGAAAGAAGTAACAGAAGCCAATACAAATGGCTGCTGGAGGGACATCAGCCAATGCTTCTGACAAATCACTTATTCCAGGTTGGTGTCATCAGGTCAAATTGTGATAGTTTGTGACTATTACAATGATGAAGAAGAGCAACAAGTGAATGTGTCATGTTAGATAGTCACCGGTCCTTTGTCATCAAGTCATAGAGTCATACAACTCAGAAACAAACCCCTCCGTCCAACCCGTCCATCCCAACCATAATCCCAAACTAAACTAGTCACACCTGCCTCCACCTGGCCCATATCCCTCCAAACCTTTCCAATTCATGTATTTATCCAAATGTCTTTTAAACATTGTAACTGTGCCCACGTTCACCACTTCCTCAGGAAGTTAATTCCACACACATTCCATGCTCTCTGTGTAAAAAGTGTGCCCCTCATGTCTTTTTTAAATGTCTCTCCTCTTGTCTTAAAAATGTGCCCCCTCGCCTTGAAATCCCCCGTGCTAGGAAAAATACACCCACCATTAACATTGCCACTACCCCTCATAATTTATAAACCTCGTAAGTCCATCTCTCAACTTTCTAACTCCAGGAGAAAATGTCTCAGCCTATCCAGCCTTTTCTTACATAACTGAAATCTTCCATACCCAGCAACAACATCCTGGTAAATATCTTCTAAACCCTCTCCAGCTTCCTGTAAATGGAGAGCCAAAGCTGGACACAACGGGTGTTACAGACTCATGTAAAAGTGGCTCAAGCCGGTGAGCACCAGCAATGCATTTTGAAAGTGAAGGCAACATGATGGGATGACGCTCATGTCGAGTTGACAAATGAAGCTGACAGCTCAATGCAATGTGATGAATAAACATCTGGAGTCCCAGATAGAAGGCATTGAACATCATCACTTATCTCAGCTGAAGGACTTGTACAGCTTGGATCCTCAACACACCAAAAGGGATTTGCAGCATTTCACAGCTCACAAAGCCCATTGACTGTTGAATATATCCATCATGACAAAGAGACTTTGACAGGTCTCGGATGGTGAACATTGTCTCAAAGTGGCTGAGAGTGTCAGACCAAAGCAGCAGCATCTGAGGAGAGTTCCAGTTTCCCTCACGTCCATCCTGAAAGACAAGTTGGAGAAGCTGGGAAGAAAAGGAATAATTCCAGAAGTGACAAATCTGAATTAGCAGCATGGTAGCAATGTAAAAAAATTGGAAAAACACGAGTATATGTAGGTCCACAGCATCTTAATAAAGTTTTAAAGAGATCTCACTACCCAATAACAACAATTGAAGAAACTTTGTTACAACTTGCCAAGGCAGAAGTCTTGAATACACTGGATGAAAAGGATGATTGCTGGCTAGTGAAGTTGGATGAAGGTGATGATTTTCTCACTATATTTCGAACAACATTTTGGAGATGCATATGGTTGCACACATCATTTGGCATTTTGACAGCTCCAGAAGATTGTTAATGTTGACAGCACCAGATATTCAGTGATCTTCCTGGACTGGAACCTATCGTGGGTAATCTGCTCATCCGTGAATGTAGAGACACAATGGAAGAAGCTGTCACAGACCACAACAAGGATCTATTTCACCAAATCCTTGCCTAATTTGCCATGAGATAATGAATTTCCTTGCCAGCTCATTGCTGTAAGTGCAGTGAACAAGAAGCAGCTTTGGTTAAAATCAATCAGCTCATGGTGACACCACCAGAGCTACCCACTATAACGTGGATGAGGAAGTCATCTTGTACTATGTTGCTAGTGAGGTAGGACATCAAGCAAATGTGAAGCAGCAAGGGCAACCAATGTGCTTGCATCCAGAGCACTGGTTGAAACTGGACAACCCCACGTTGTCTTTGCGTGTGAGCATGTTAATAAAGATTTATTTGAGAAGTACAGAAGGATAATGGATTCCAACCACAAGCCACTTCAAAGCATCTTTCTCAATTTGCTTCTATTTGCTCCAAAGCATCAACAAAAGATCTTATTTAATTTGCAGAGATATGATCTGGACATGGTATTCAAGCAAGGGAAACAGGTGTACATTGCTGACATGCTGTCAAGAGCAGCACTCCCTATGGAGAAACTAGAACTTGCCACAGCAGCACATGAAATCTTCCTCATTTACCAAGAAGCAATGCCTTGACATGATCTGGAAGTCATCAAATGAACAGAAATGTTGAGCTGAATCTTAACAGCACTGTCAGTCTTCCTACACTAAATGGACTGCAGCGGTTCAAGGCAGCAGCTCACTACCACGTTTTCAAAGGTAAGGACAGGTATGCAATAACCTACCACGACTGGATTAAAATAAAATTGCCAAAGGGAAGGTAAGGAAATTGAGCAAATCCCTTGCAAACTTGCAAAAGGTGATCTTTGAGTAGGGAAACACACCGACTGAAGACAGTCTAAAGATTAATATTGCAGCCCATTACAGTACTTTTCCATTAGCAATATAACTCCTGGAATAGAAAGAGTAACAGGCATGAGTGACAAAATCAAGGTGCAACTACACAAAGTGAAATTTCACTTTGGTAAAACTAACAAATGCTGTCAACAGAAATCAGCCCAAATGGCAACTTGGGAGCTGAGTGAACATATTGTACATGTGACATGTCTTTGGAATAGTAGGCATCCATGTACAACTAGAGACGCTGTGCCCATATTGCAGGCAATGGATCACGTTGAAGTTATCACACCACCTGTACAGTATATTGTACAGGACAGCAATCAGCAAGAGAAATGGGCCAGAAACAACAAATACCCAAAGAAGAAACATCACCCTCACAATGAGCAGCTACATTAGGAACAGCCAATGATGATGTGCGGGCATATGATTAAGAAACCACTATAATTTAGAGATTGTGCATGAAATATATGTGCAGAGACTGATGAAAGTGAAACTGACTAGGAATTAACTATATCTTTGTGACCATATGTTTGGGTAACCCGTGTGACCAGTAATCGTAAATGATAATTCATGCATTTATTTTATGGCAAAATCACGTACTGGTTGATTTGTTATAGTTATATTACTGCTGTAAGTGTCATAACATGCAGCCTTTGACAGCCATTAAAAACATACCACTTGAAACAAAATACTTCAGACAAACATAGAATTCAGCCCTTCAAACCTATTTCTCAAAGAGTAATCTATACCTCAATTCCATCACCTGCCATTCGTTCAAGAAAAAGTGTTTTTAGAAAGTTGGAACAAAGCAAATTTTGAGTCAGTATAATAGCATTTAAAATTATGAAAGGATGTGACAGGTTGTGTAGAAATGGGAACCTGCAGACATGACAGAGCATAAAGACGCAGACTGCTGTCTTTACAGCTCCCTGATTGATGATACATGATTCTGCTGCCTGCGGCTTTGGGTCTGACTGAACTGATCGTGCCCACTCCCCAGTTGGCCAAGCCTGTGGCATCAATTGTCAGTGAGCATCCCAAGCTAATGACTATCTGTGGCCACCCCTCTGGACTATGTGCACACCGTGCCCTGACTGATGTTACCGAGAGCCCTTGACAGATGGCAGCCCTCTCCATTGAGGGCTCTGGACTAACCCCCACCAGGTTTTCAACATGGCCATTTGGCTGAATACTCATGCCCTGTGTGTGCACAGGCAGCTGGCATATGCTGTAGGTGTTAAACAGATAGCGTGGTATATATCAAGGTATCCATTCACCAGCCTGACACGTTCCTACTGACAAGCAGCCTGCTTGAATGGCTATGCAACATATTGATTGGATCATGCACCTGCTGTCAGATGGTCACCTTCTCAAAGATGTGGCAACAGATCCAGTCAACTGTTTCTTTCACAAGCTTGTCTTTGAATGTTTCCATGTACCATGTGAGCCAAATAGGAGGCAGTCACCTATTTTCATTGCTTTGATCTACACCTTTTCATATTGCCTTTCGTTTAGCTTCTTCTGTGACCTTCATGCTTTGGCCAGTGCATTTTGCCAACTGTGCGGACCCGCTCCCCCCCCCCCCCCCCGCCCCAAGATTATGGCACTGACACAGCTTCCTTCAAAACCAGGAGCACATCAGAGGCAGAAAGGGAATACAAGTATAGATGGTCCTAAACCAGAAACTCTCCCAAACTCTGGTGCCTCTAGTGTCCTGTCTTATTTGCAGCAGAACCTCTTATGGTCACACATTGACCCTTGACAGTCACCCAGGGAATGCTCACCAAACATCTCATGGTCATTTTCATCTTAGTGGACAAACAAGGTTGTACTGATCCAATACTGAAACATTGGATGAACATTTCAAGCAGAGAATGAGACAGTGCTTTGGGAAAAGCACAGGTCTGTGGATTTTAGCTTTGGATTATCTTGGGAAGAACCAACACAAATTCAGTCGGCCAAACTGCCTTCTGCTATTCTGAATAATATTTCTGTCGTCGGTCTGTTTATCAGGAAAAATGTCAGCTACCAACAGGAAAAATAAAACAAAAAAATTTCTTGGAAAAAATACAACTGGTATATGCCAAAGGTTATAACATTTCAATTCAAGCAGGTTATCCTTATCACAGATATAAACCACAGGGTCTGTACATTGTAGCAATGAGCTGAACCCGAGCATTACCTCACTGTGTGAATACTGATACTGAGAATAGAAAGGAATCTGGATGAACTAAAAAGCTTTAAATTACCTATTGCTGGTGGTAATTAAATCTGATAAGAGTATTGCTTGACTAGAAATAAAAATGCAATTGTGCAAACAATTATAATAAAGTCAAAGTTTGTAATTGAATTCACATGCTCGGTATTCATAGATATACACACATGAAGATAACAACACTATTTTGAATAGCACTTTGCATAATACATGCAGAATGGAATTTTGGCTCATTCTTACTTTTGTCTGCGTGGAAACTAGCTAACAGATCTAAACTTTCCCACCTTCTGAAAAAATTTCAATAAAACATTACTTTCTGATGATTTCCATTTAAAAGACTCCCACTACACATGTGCATTCCGAACTGATGAAGTGTTTCAAACTTCTGGCAGCTGGTTTCATTGTATATGTCTCATTGGTTACGTCCTGGATTTGGTCATAGCTATTTGTACAAATTTTCTTTTTGAAATTAATTTCTCTAGTTACAGTTTCTGAATTGAACGCTGAATTATCCCTCCACGCAGAATCCTTTTAGACAAAAGCTGTTATCATCTTGTTAGTCCCCAGGACATTGTGGGTATTCCATTTTGTATTTTTTTTTTCTTTATTCATTCATGGGATGTGGACATCACTGGTTGGGCCAGCATTTATCACTCATCCCTAATTGCCTGGGAGCAAGTGGTGGTGTAATAATTTCAACTAATAGGGTGAATAGCCAAGGTCTTTACCACAGAGTAGGGGAGTCTGAGAATAGAAGACATAGGTTTAAGGTAGGAGGGCAAAGATTTAAAAGGGACCTAAGGGGCAACGTTTTCATGCAGAGGGTGGTGTGTGTATAGAATGAACTGCCAGAGGAAGTGGCAGAGGTTGTTACAGTTACAACATTTAAAAGCATTTGGAATAGAAAGGGTTTAAAGGGATATGGACCAAATGCTGGAAAATGGGACTAGATAAATTTAGGATATCTGGTTGGCATGGATGAGTTGGATCAAAGGATTTGTTCTTATGCTATGAATGTGGAAACAAGTCAGATCCTTGACTGAAACTTGGCTTGATACATTTTTTTAAAAATTAACTTTCTTTAATGACAGAACTGAAGTTTAGTCCGCAAAAGATGGGAAAGAAATCTCGATCTAGAACACAGTTAAACAATAACATCCCAGTTGTTCCCTATTCCCTGATAAATACTGGATAGGTCAGGTCCCAGAAAGATTATACTTGACCTAGTCTTCTAAACCTTTAGCAAAGTAACCCATCCTGTTTGCCACTGTATTAAAATCTAAATTCTAAAGATGCTATTTTATATATAAATGGAACACCCTTCAGCGGAAGATGAAGTCAGCTATCTTTTGAATTGATACAATCCTTGGGTTGGCAGTTACCTAGATAGCATTTAGGTAAGGAATACCAAGATTTTGACCCAGTGAGCCTGAAGGAACAGTGATATATTTCAAAGTCATTACTAGTTTGTAGTTTTAAAGGGATCTTGTAGATGATGGTCTTCCCACACATCTACTGCACATGTCTTTCTAGGTGGTAGAAGTCATGGGTTTGGAAGGTGCTATTGAAGATATCTTGGGAAATTAATTCTGTTTCTCTCTCCATAGTTTCTTTGGCATTTTCAGATTTTATTTCAGATTTCCATCGTCAGCAATATTTTGCTTTGAGTTGAGCTGTGATGAGTTGCCTTGGTCAAGCTCTGATGAAGAGTTATCTAGACTCGAAACATTAGCTTGCTTTTTCTCCATTGATGCTGCCAGACCCATTGTGATTTCCTGCATTTTTATTTTCAGTGCAGATTCCAGCATCTTCCTGCCTTGGTTATATCTTCTGTCCAGCATTTTTATTGCTTGTTGTGGTTCTGTTCGCCGAGCTGGGAATTTGTGTTGCAGACATTTCGTCCCCTGTCTAGGTGACATCCTCAGTGCTTGGGAGCCTCCTGTGAAGCACTTCTGTGATCTTTCCTCCGCCATTTGTAGTGGTTTGAATCTGCCGCTTCCGGTTGTCTGTTCCAGCTGTCCGCTGCAGTGGTCAGTATATTGGGTCCAGGTCGATGTGCTTATTGATTGAATCTGTGGATGAGTACCATGCCTCTAGGAATTCCCTGGCTGTTCTCTGTTTGGCATGTCCTATAATAGTAATGTTGTCCCAGTTGAATTCATGTTGTTTGTCATCTGCGTGTGTGGCTACTAAGGATAGCTGGTCATGTCGTTTCGTGGCTAGTTGGTGTTCATGGATGCAGATCGTTAGCTGTCTTCCTGTTTGTCCTATGTAGTGTTTGTGCAGTCCTTGCATGGGATTTTGTACACTACATTGGTTTTGCGCATGCTGGGTATCGGTCCTTTGTTCTGGTGAGTTGTTGTCTGAGAGTGGCTGTTGGTTTGTGTGCTGTTATGAGTCCTAGTGGTCGCAGTAGTCTGGCTGTCAGTTCGGAAATGCTCCAAAACGGATTCGCCAAAAACAGATACCCGCGCAACTTCATCAACAGATGCCTAAGGGAAAGACAACGGAATGAGGACATGCTGCAACCCAAAGGACTAGCCACACTACCATACATCAAGAGCATTTCCGAACTGACAGCCAGACTACTGTGACCACTAGGACTCATAACAGCACACAAGCCAACAGCCACCCTCAGACAACTCACCAGAACAAAGGACCGATACCCAGCATAAGCAAATGTACCAATGTAGTGTACAAAATCCCATGCAAGGACTGCACAAAACACTACATAGGACAAACAGGAGGACAGCAAACAGGAGGACAGCATCCATGAACACCAACTAGCCACGAAACGACATGACCAGCCATCCTTAGTAGCCACACACGTAGATGACAAGCAACATGAATTCGACTGGGACAACACCACTTTTATAGGCCAAGCCAAATAGAGAACAGCCAGGAAATTCCTAGAGGCATGGCACTCATCCACAGATTCAATCAATAAGCACATTGACCTGGACCCAATATACCGACCACTGCAGCGGACAGCTGGAACTGACAACCGGAAGCGACAGATTCAAATCACTACAAATGCCAGAGGAAAGATCACAGAAGCGCTTCACAGGAGGCTCCCAAGCACTGAGGATGTCACCTAGACAGGGGACAAAACGTCTGCAACACAAATTCCCAGCTCGGTGAACAGAACCACAACAACGAGCACCTGAGCTACAAATCTTCTCACAAATTTTTATTGCTTATCATTTTTATCCTCCAGAATTTCCAATCTTTTCTGTGTAATGTCCTTTAATGGACAAAAAATATACCATGACAACTTAAGTAACGTTACTTAGGGATTGTAATATATAAGGGAAGAAATTAGCCCACCTAGTATTATCAATTTCAAATTAAAATTAGAGAAATATTTGAGGCAGATAATCAAGTCTGGGATGAATTTCCACTTGGCGCTGAGTTGAGAACCTAATTAATCATTTAGCTGCTTTTTGACCTTTCTTGAGAAAGGTATTACTGAACTAAGCTAGTTATTTTGCATGAAACACTTAACACATTAGCTATATATCAGGAAACCATTCCATAACCTTCTTCAATGTCAGCATAACTCCCACCATAGCGATCCCCTCCTGTAACCATGTTATCAGAAAAAGCCTAAGGGAGGTCTGGGTGAGGGATTAAACACATTCCTTACAACAGAAGAATGGAAAAAAGATGTGAAACTCTTGATAGATCAAATCGCCGTGCACAATGACTGCTCAAGTTCTTTCACACACGCTCATATAAGTGATCCTATGTGTAAAGGTATCTGCCGGTAACACTCACAGGTTCCATTCCAGTGGTGTTGTCCATTGTTTGGTGCATGAAATTGGATGAAAGACTTCCTTCTCAGGTAAGGCCAGGTTCGATGCAGTATTAAGTTCCTCAACGCCACTCTCACAGTTTCAGAAAAGCATTCCTTACCTGTAGAATGCAAGCAATTTTGCTTAATTCATCGTTGCCGAATTTAAAGTGCTATCTTCTTTTTCACACTGAATTTCCACTCTTCTATCCACTTTAATCGATTTGAAGTATTGCTAGCACAAGAAATAGCATGGCTGGTTAATGGCAGGTTAGGTGACAATTCTCAGGTGTCTGAAAGCAGAACCTCAGCAGGGGAAGATTAGTGTGAAGGAACAACTTTGGAGTGGGAAGCAAAATCCATGGTCACATCCACAGAAGCCTACTCACCATGCTAGATAGCAGAATGAGGGTGAGCTGGGATTTGAGAAGGGCATAAGGCAGGAAGATGCCTCCATTCTCAATGTTCTTAGTGATTCTAAATGACATGGACTTTGCTGAAACTGGCATCATGCTAGGGAGTGGCATCCTCCCTATTTGTATTGTTATGCACCAGACCAGACCCTCTCAACATATATTGAGAAGGTAGCCTAGACCCCAACTTTGTCTTATACTAAAGGTAAATGTAAGATGCTGTGTTACAGATATAACTTGACATTAAATAAAACACTTTAGTTAAAACACAATAACAGAAAAGAAAATGAAAAGATTGGCTTAGCTGTGACTCTAATGGAAATGCTTAACAGAATAACAGATACAGTAACCATTACTAATTAACTGTTCCAATGTAGTAACATCTCATAACCACATACTTGGCAAAAGGCAAATTCAGAAAATAGATTGTTTCATATGCAACTCCCACAGCCCAGGAGGAAAAACAACAAGAGAACTCTGAGACAATGTAGCAGAGAGAGATGTACTACAGCAACAGACCCAATAACAACTGCTACTGAAAAATGAAGCAATTAAAATTCCTGGTTCTGTGAGAGCTTGATCACACCCATTCAGGCTTCTTCTATTGTTCAAACCTTAAAAAAAGTCTCAGTGCCTCACAATCTGTGTACTTCATTGGCTATCCAACCAGACAGCTTGGCATCTCTGTCTTAATAGCTATCTTTGGACAAAACCTTTTAAAGCCATGGTGTAATCACAGTACTCATGACTTGTGGGCATCCTTATACCAGGTCTGTCGTGGTCTGCTACCTTTGGCTTTATTGTGTGCTACTTGTTTGCAAAAGATGGGATTGCATGTCCGCAATGTGTTTGTGTCACATTCCGTTTGGTTGGTATGCCTGCCATAGCTGAATAGCTGGATGTAAATGGTAAGTGTGAAAAAGGCAGCACTGGTAAGTGTATGAGGGTGAGGACATGGAATACCTGAATGGGAAGTGCCAGCAAATTATGATGCGTGAGTGATGGGGATATGAGTGATTGAGCACTGTGGGAATCTGTTGGAATGGTGGGTAGAAAATGTCATGTGATGATACATTCACTGATCACAAACATCTCCATGAGACATTGGATTTCTTACAATCATTCTAGCCTGATGCTCAGAGTCCCGACATCCACTTGGAATCATAGGATCCCTACAGTATGGAAAGAGGCCATTTTCCCCTTCGAATCTGCACTGACCCTTTGAAGAGCATCCCACACTGACCTCTACCCCTGACTTGCATAACTATGGCTAACCCACTTAACTTACACATCGCTAGATACTAGGGGCAATTTAGCATGGCCAATCCACCTAACCTGCATATCTTTGGACTGCAGGAGGAAACCAAAGCACCCAGAGGAAACCCATGCAGACATAGGGAGAATGTGCAAAATCCACATGGACAGTCACCCAAGGTTGGAATTGAACTTGGGTCCTCAGTGCTGTGAAGCAGCAGTGCTGATGACTCAACCACCATGCCTGCTCCAGCACGTCCTGAAAATTGTTCTTGAAAGCTACCTGGAACCGCATGGAACTGTGCCAACTCCTCCCAGCCACCTCCACCTTGGAAGGCCCGCAGCTTCACACACATGCCCCTGCAGCCCTTTATTCTGGTGTTCAAATGCAATTTAAATGATATTACCCAACAAAAGCCTCCAGTAAATCCATGCAGCTTCCCTTTAGGAATAAGTACCGGAGGCTGGTCTCATCAAAGTCTCTCTGACAATGCTGCTCATCTCACTGCTGAACATAAAAGCTGCCAGCCTTGCATCAAACTCTGAGCTCTGGGCTACAGCCCTGAGCTGAGGCCGCAGCATGATAGATATGTCCTGCTCACTTCCACCATATAAGACACCGTCAGGTCATGAATGGTGTTCCCCAAGTTCAGAAAATGGTGCAAATGAATTATTAGTTGAAGAATGTGGTGCTGGAAAAGCACAGCAAGTCAAGCAGCATCTGAAGAGCCGGAGAGTTGACTTTCCGGCCTAAGCCCTTAATTAGTAATCATTCATGATGAAGGGCTTCTGCCCGAAACATCGACTCTCCTGTTCCTCGGATGCTGCCTGACCTGCTGTGCTTTTCAACTCTGATCTTCCGTATCCGCAGTCCTCACTTTCTCCAAATCAATTATTACCCTAGTGCTTCTATTCTATGCAATATCTTTCCTTATTGATTAGATTAGATTACTTTAGATTACTTTACAGTGTGGAAACAGGCCCTTCGGCCCAACAAGTCCACACTGACCTGCCGAAGCGCAACCCACCCACACCCCTCCATTTACCCCTTACCTAACACTACGGGCAATTTAGCATGACCAATTCACCTGAACCTGCACATCTTTGGACTGTGGGAGGAAACCGGAGCACCCGGAGGAAACCCACGCAGACCCGGGGAGAACGTGCAAACTCCACACAGTCAGTCGCCTGAGGCAGGATCTGAACCCAGGTTTCTGGCGCTGTGAGGCAGCTGTGCTAACCACTGTGCCACCGTGCCGCCCACATTGGCTGCAAGTGCTGAATTATGGACAACTTTGGGGCATTGGCCCAACTTTGATACTTCCCACTTACTTACACTTGAATATTTCAAGCCAGTCAGATTGGATCGATTTGAATTCAGGCACTATCTCTTACTGGAGTGATCAAACACTTCATAGTGATATAAGCTACTATTTTTTTCAGAATTGTGTTTTTAATCATCTTTTTAAAAATTCTTTTTCAGCCATCCATGAAAGGTTTCACTTTTCTAATCAATTATACTCCATACACAATTGTCTATTTGAGATTCAGTATGAGCATTTAGCAGAGAGGCACAATGGCTTGTGGAACATCTTTATCATTATACTGGCAAGGGGACAGCAGTCTGCCTCACCCTTGCTCTGCATAAGTAAGCATATGTATTAAATACTTCATCCAGTCTCTGTGCAATATGATCGTCTTACAACACACAATGGAGAGATTCACAAGGCTTGCTCCTATAGCCACTATGAGACTGAGGGTAGATTACATTTCAGATTAATTGAATGACTGAATAAAGTGTGAGACTTTAGAGGTCTAATGGCAATATTGAATTGTGGGAACACTCCCAGGGCATTAAAATAAAGAATGAAATGATTTTTGACACAAGTGAAAGCATTTTGTGTTGGCTGCTAATATAAAAATGGAACAACAGTATAATTTCGCCTATTGCGATGATTCTATGGCTTTAAGAGGTATATTTCATTCATGAAAAGAGATTGAGACCGAGTTGTAGAGTAGTGTGCTTCAAGTCAATAAAGTAAACAGCTTGTGAGGCCTTGGGGTTTTTAAAAGTTGGATCGATAAAAGCAGCCTGAATGGGTGGGGTCAAGCTCCCACAGAAGCAAGATTTTAGTTTTAGCTTTCAGTAGCTGTTGTGAAAGCTGCTACATCTCTCTCTCTTTGCTACAGCTAAACACTGGGATTCTCTTTCTGCTGCTCAAATTGCATGTGAAACAATCCATTTTATTGAATTTGCCCTTGCCAAGGGTGTGTTTGTGGAATATTACAGTATTGGAACATTTAATGGGTAGTTTATTATTTTAACAGTTACAGTTAAGCCAAATTCCTTTAATTTTGATTTTGTCTGTATTTTAACCGAAGTGTATGGATAAAGTGTGTTTTGCTTCAAGCCTGATAGTTTGACCAATCAAATTGCATCTGGAATGCAACACTTGCCGTTCAAATAAGATAACATTAGGGTCTAGGCGTCCTCCATGACATGTTTTGAGGGGGCTGGTCTGGTCTATAACATTGTGTAAAGCCATTTGTTCAAGTGTTAATAGTTATCAGTTAAATATTTAACTGTTGGAGCACTTGCTGGCCTCCATTACTTTCCAGACTTATATATTTTGTCATATGATTTCAACAAAAGTATCGTCTTTCAATTCTCAGCTTCGAATGTGCCAACAGGAGCACAGATACCACTCCAGAGAGACAGAAGGGTATTACTCCTGTCTCCTCAATGGTTCTTGTGAATTTATTAATAACTGCAGCAGAAACAATTCAACCAGGGAGTGATGACTGAGATAGGGAGATATAAAAAGGGCAAGTAAAAAGCATGGTGGGAGGAGGGATGAGTGATACAGAGCTGATCACACAAACCTAGCTCACAAATAAGTGAGTGATGTTTTTACTCAGTTTCTGATCAGAAGTATACTAACAGAGAGTTATTACTCCACAAAATTGACAGGGAATATTGGAGAGGGGTGGCCTGCTTGAAGTATTCTGATACCTCCAGGTACTGGATCACAAGAGGATCGTAGAACGAGTCCATTTTGCCCATCAAGTCTGCATCAACCCTCCAAAAACCACCCCAGCCCCCCTACCCCATAACCCTGCATTCCCCATGGCTAATCCATCTAGCCTGCACATCACTGAACACCATGAGCAATTTAGCTGGGCCAATCCACCTAACCTGTACATCTTTGGAGTGTGGGAGGAAACCGGAGTACCTGGAAGAAACCCATGCAGACACAGGGAGAACGTGCAAACTCCACACAATCACAGGGCAGAATTGAACCCAGGTCCCTGGTGCTGTGAGGCAGCAGCGCTAACTGCTGAGCCACCATGCCACCCATGGTAGCAAGCTTATCCATCATTATCCACATTCCAACACAGATTGTGAAGACAGAGGGATTGTAGGCAAGCTAAAAGGAAAACTTAAACAAAAGTAATTCAATAATGATGTTATTACATTCACTGCTACAGATTACTTGTCCTTCAGAGCACCGGCAGGCAAAATAGTTTGAGTGATGTTATTGATGAGATAATTCCAGTTCTTCAAACCCAAAAAAAGAATGGACCTAAGAAAGGATGAAAGAATCACCCTAAAGCTCTCCAAACTAGAATCAAATACTTTTAAAAAGCAATTGCTGTTATTATGTAGGCTAAGAGAACAAGTCAGGTTTCACATAGCAAGATTCCACATACAGTGATGGGGTGGATGAATCACCTGTTAATCTGCTTCTGGCTGGTCTGAAAAACTGGCACTGGCAGCCAGGTTTCAGCCAATTTGTTTCCAGCAGGCAAAGTGAAATCTGTCCATGTTAGTAAAAAGGTAGCAAAAGATCTTTGATTTAAAAAGAGTGCTTGAAATATTTGGAACTGATGTAAAATAGTGAAAATAGAAATCAGAGAGAGAACGAGGAAATCATGAGAATGGTGGAAAGGCTTCCTGGTAAGCAAATGTCTCCGATTTCAAAAGCCTCCTAATGTTTTTTCTGCAAGTTGCTTTTGATTATATAGTGTAAATATTGCACAAATATATCTGTGTAGAGTCTGTTCTGATATAATATGTTAGTTCCGTTCCTGTTCAATCCCGCATTATAAGAAAATCGCATAATTTGCCGTGCCATTTAAACCAATGAGTTAAAACCATTTAAACCAGAATTGCATTATAGCCAATACAGGTAAGGAAAGTTCATGTTCTACAAATAATGGTCTAAATTCGTCAATCGCGTTATAGCCAATTCACGTTGAAGAAATGTCTGTTATAGCAGAATCGACATATTAGTTAAATATGAAGCTCCCAGCTTCCTTAAATGGACTCCTCATCTCCTGGGAGCAAGTTGGCTGCTCATCTGCCTTGTTCTACTTGCCTTGAACAAACTCGAAAGTGGGCAGGTTTCAGATTTAATATTTCTATTTAATATTTTGCGTGATCCCAACCCACTGATTTTTAAGGTCAAAATTACCCCTATAATTTTCAGTTTCGCAACAAATCAAGTTTACAAATATCAGGAAAGCGAAATTAGCAGCATTTTAAAGAGCAAAGGTAAACTTAATGCATAATATATATTCCTGATGTTCAAGACAATGAGTTTTAATTCAATCTTCTTGCTATTCTAAGAAAAAAATTCAGAAAACACACTAATGGTGGGGGGAAGAAAAATTTTTGATAATGTGATAATTGAGCCCCATTTGTCATATCTTTAAAGATGTGAATGATCAGAGAAATAGTAGGTTGCTACAATATGTTACAGGAGTACCCTTTCACCCCTGAAATATGGGATCACATCCACAACAGACAGATGGGATGAAGGTTTTGTGGTCATTAGTGTGACCTGAGTGAAATGATTTCTGACAGTCTGAAATCTAAATCCAGTCTCCAATAGATAAGAATTCACAGTGCAGCATTTGGCCATTAATTCAGCAAGGATTGAAAAGTACTGAAAGTGTGATGAGGTAAAATGCCATTTTTAAGGGAATCTGGCTGAAAAGGAAATGTCAAAGCATCGAAGGGAATCTGGAATTTCAATTTGCACTGATTTTAGAAGTATTCAGTGTCAGTGCAGGTTCAATAACTCATTAATGAACAAAGAAACAAAAACAGCTTTCAACGTGCAGTATTTTATTTTCTTTCCTTCTTCCATATGCATGGCCATTAAACCTAATGGGATCTTTCAACCACAAGACTAGATGAGAAACCTGCAGATGCCTTCAGGGCTTCAAGGACCTCTGTGGTTCTGTGGGTTAACCAGTAGAATTAGGAGACCCAGATGAGACCCCTCAATCTGGTCTGGAAGGTGGTGAATGTGCCAAGAGACAGGTCTTGTCCGCCTAATTAGGATAAGCTGTTCCTTTGTATTTGACCACAGATCTAATACAGAGATTGTACTGCACTCTGGGTTACAATGCACAGTATGAAAATCCTGCCATTTCTGCTTGCTGTTAGCCATTTGTACTGCAGCAATACACCATCTGTATAGGAGATGTACATTATTTATACACCTTGCCATGTTTTTAAAGATGTTAATAGACGAATACCAGCTGTTCACTCAGCAACACAGCTTATCCTCTTGTTAAATAACAGTTGGATCCTCTGTCATTGACAGTACATAGCTGCTTTAACACACTGGAGATCTGACACCAGAATATACATTACTTAGTTCCTGCTCAGCAGCATCAAATTATTTTATTGGATGTATGCACCTTTCTCATGAGAAAGCAGAATACAGTGCAAGAAATACTAACTGGCTTTCACTCGCCATTTTTAAATCTACATTTGAACGATGTGGTTATTGTTTTTAATGCCCATCCCTAGTTGCTCTTGAGAAGGTCATGGTGAGATGCCTATTTGAACCAATGCAGTTGACTTATTGTAAATAAACCCTGATTCCCATTGACTCCAGTTTTGTTCAGGCTCCTTGATGCCACACTCAGTCGAATGCAGTGTTGATGTCAAGGGCTGTCACTCTCACCTCACTTCTGGAATAAGCTTGTTTATCTATGTTTGAACCAAGGCCGTAATAAGGTCAGGAGCTGAGCCTTTGCAGTATCCAGTACCTCCAATCATTTCTTGACATCACATGGAGTGAATCGAATTGGCCGAAGACTGGCATCTGTGATGCTGGGAACCATTGGTGGAGGCTGAAATGGGTTACCCACTGGGTACTGCTGGCTGAAGATTGCTGCAAAAGCTTCAGTCTTGTCTTTTGCACTGATGTACAGGGCTCTGCCATCGTTGAGGATGGATATATTAGTGGAGTCACCTCCTCCAGTAAGTTGATTGTTCACAACCATTTGCAACTGGCTTTGGCAAGACTGCATGGCTTGGACCTGATCCATTGGCTGTGGGATCGCTTAAGTCTGTCTATCACTTGCTGCTTATGCTGTTTGATATGCAAAGAGTCCTAATTGTAGCTTCACCAGAATGACAGCTCATTTTTAAGAAGGAAAAAACGCAGAGAAAAAAATGAGGTATGAAGGTAAACTGGCCAAAAATATAAAGGAGGATAGTAAAAGTTTTTTTAGGTATGTGAAAGGCAAAAAATGGTTAAGACTAAAATTGGGCCCTTGAAGACAGAAACAGGGGAATATATTACGGGGAACAAAGAAATGGCAGAAGAATTGAATTGGTACTTCAGATCTGTGTTCACTGGGGAAGACACAAGCAATCTCCCTGAGGTAACAGTGGCTGAAGGACCTGAACTTAAGGGAATTTATATTTGCCAGGAATTGGTGTTGGAGAGACTGTTAGGTCTGAAGGTTGATAAGTCCCCGGGGCCTGATGGTCTACATCCCAGGGTACTGAAGGAGGTGGCTCGAGAAATCGTGGATGCGTTGGTGATTATTTTCCAGAGTTCGATAGATTCGGGTTCAGTTCCTGCGGATTGGAGGGTGACTAATGTACCACTTTTTAAGAAAGGTGGGAGAGAGAAAGCAGGAAATTATAGACCAGTTAGTCTGACCTCAGTGGTGGGAAAGATGTCAGAGGACACAGCTTAAAAATATGGGGTAGACTATTTAGGACAGAGATGAGGAGAAACTTCTTCACCCAGAGAGTGGTGGCTGTGTGGAATGCTCTGCCCCAGAGGGCAGTGGAGGCCCAGTCTCTGGATTCATTTAAGAAAGAGTTGGATAGAGCTCTCAAGGATTGTGGAATCAAGGGTTATGGAGATAAGACAGGAACAGGATACTGATTAAGGATGATCAGCCATGATCGTATTGAATGATGGTGCAGGCTTGAAGGGCAGAATGGCCTACTCCTGCACCTATTATCTATTGTCTATTGCCACTGGCTTGATGGTCATGGTTGAGCGAGAGATATGTTACAGACTACAACTGAGTACAATTCTGCTGCTGTTGATGGCCCAGAGTGCCTCATGGATGTCCAGTCTTGAGTTTCTAGATCTGTTTGAAGTCAGTCCCAGTTAGCATGGTGATAATGCCACACAATTCCATGGATGGTATTCTCAATGTGAAGGCAGGACTTTGTCTCCACAAGGACTGTTCAGTGGTCACTGTTAATGATACTAAGAGAAAGTGAGGACTGCAGATGATGCAGGTCAGAGTCAAGAGTGCGGTGCTGGAAAAGCACAGCAGGTCAGGCAGCTTCCGAGGAGTAGGAGAATCCATGTTTCAGGCAAGGATGTCTCCTGAGGAAGGGCTCTTGCCTGAAATGTCGATTCTCCTGCTTCTCAGATGCTGCCTCATCTGCTGTGCTTTTCCAGCACCCAATGTTAATGATACTGTCATGCACAGACATATCTGTAGCCAGTAGCTTGGTAAGGATGAGCTCAAGTATGGTTTTCCCTCACCACCTGCTGCAGACCTAGTCTATTAACTATGTTCTTCAGGACCTGACCAGCTCAATCAGTTGTGCTGCTGCTAAGCCGCTCTTAGTGATGGATGTTGAAATACCCCACCCTGAGTACTTTGTGTACTCTTACCAGCCTCAGTGCTTCCTCCAAATGTTGTTCAACATGGAGGATTCCTCAGTGAAGGGAGGGCTATAGATGGTATTCAGCAGAAGATCTCCTTGCCTATGTTTAACCTGACCTCACGAGACTCCATAGGTATGGAGTCAGTGTTAAGGACTCCTAGGGCAACTCCCTCTTCACAGCCTACCACTATATTGACACCTCTGCTGGGTCTGTCCTGCTGATGAGACAGGACTTATCCACGGATGGTGATGTGTGGGACATTGTCCGTAAGGTATGACTCATTAAGTATGACTATGTCAAGTTATTGCTTGACTAGTTTGTGAGACAGCTCCCCCAATTTTGGCACCTGCTCCCAAATATTGGAAAGGATGACTGTACATTATCATTTCTAATGTCTAAGTTAATGCCTGGTCGTTCAACTAGTTTCAGTTTTTAGCAGTTGATATGACTGAAACTTTCAAAGGCCATTTAAAAATCAACCACATTGCTGTGGGTCTGGAATTACACCTAGACATTAGTGAACAGGTTAGGTTTATTATGACAACAGCCTCATTATTAGACTTTAATTGTTGAACTTATAGAATTCAAATTTTATTGTCAGCCACGGTCAGATTTGAACATAGACCCTGGAACATCTCTGGATGACTAGTCCAGTAACAATTGTGGGCGGCATGGTGGCACGGTGGTTAGCACTGCTGCCTCACAGCGCTAGAGACCCGGGTTCAATTCCCGCCTCAGGCGACTGACTGTGTGGAGTTTACATGTTCTCCCCGTGTCTGCGTGGGTTTCCTCCGGGTGCTCCGGTTTCCTCCCACAGTCCAAAGATGTGCAGGTCCGGTGAATTGGCCATGCTAAATTGACCGTAGTGTTAGGTAAGGGGTAAATGTAGGGGAATGGGTGGGTTGCGCATCGGCGGGGCGGTGTGGACTTGTTGGGCCAAAGGGCCTGTTTCCACACTGTAAGTAATCTAATCTAATACCACGAGGTTGTCATTTCTCTTTGTCAGTATACTGGTGTTGGATTAGGGTAGACAAAATAAGAAGTCACATGACACTAGGTTATAGCCCAACAGGGTTTATTTGATATCACAAGCTTTCTGAGCACTGCTCCTTCATCAGGTAACTTCACCAGACAAAGGAGCAGCATTCCAAAAGCTTGTGATTTTAAATAAATTTTTTGGACTATAATCTGGTGTTGTGTGACATCATTTCCCCTGACCAGTTGTTAGTGAGGAGTCTAGTTTTCAGGTCTTAGTTTTCAGAAGTAGAGTTGTTTCAATCTGTCCTTTCTCAGATTCACCGTGTATGGTTTAACTTAATGCTGAGGTGACTGCCAAGTTGCAGAGGTTTTAAGACTCACTGCTGCTCAGTTCAATTGAATTGGGCGGAGATCTCTACAGCTCCATTGAAAATTTTAAGGTCACTGGCAAGACCTCAAATGCCACTGGGATCATGAAAACATACATTGTGTTTTAGGAGGGTCACTTGAAGGAGTTCCAAGACATTCCTGATGAAGGGTTTATGCCAAAAACATCAACTCTCCTGCTGCCTGACCTGCTGTGCTTTTCCAGCGCCACACTTTTCGACCCCGAAGTTCCAAGACCGTCACATACAGATGGGGGCCTCAACATTCACACTCAGTTTCTTTAACAGTAGCTGAGTGCTTCAGTAAGCAATGCAGGCCTTATAGACTCCCATAAAGTGTTGCCTTTTTGCTTGCATTTGGAAGCCAGATTTTGTTGTCCACTTCACAGGAGCATGTGCATTTATCCTTGTTTATACTTCCCATGGGTTGTTGTGCTGGTCTTTGCACAAGCTTCACTTTTGTTCTAATGAACTTCTAGTAAAATAACCAATCAGTCCCTGCACTAGTATCGTACGGCTGGTGAAAATTGGTGGGTCTGCTCTGGATAAAGTGTTTCAGCTTTAGATAAGACAGAAATACCAAATTAAAAAGATCCTCATGCATGCCTGCTATTAACCATTATGTACTGACCACACTTATCTTCTTTTGTGAATCAGATTAACTATGTATAGATATTTTCTATTTAATGTGTTCAGAGGTGTTATTATACACTTTGGTAAGGCAAATCAGGAAAGGACTTATACAATTAATAGAGATGGAAATGTGTTGCTGGAAAAGCGCAGCAGGTCAGGCAGCATCTAGGGAACAGGAGAATCGACATTTCGGGCATTAGCCCTTCTTCAGGAATGAGGAAAGTTGGTCCAGCAGGCTAAGATAAAAGATAGGGAGGAGGGACTTGGGGGAGGGGCGTCGGAAATGTGATAGGTGGAAAGAGGTCAAGGTGAGGGTGATAGGTCAGACTGGGGTGGGGGCAGAGAGGTCGGGAAGAAGATTGCAGGTTAGGAAGGCGGTGCTGAATTTGATGGATTTGACTGAGGCAGGCTGGGGGGAGGGGAAATGAGGAAACTGGTGAAATCCGAGTTCATCCCTTGTGGTTGGAGGGTTCCTAGCTGGAAGATGAGGCGTTCTTCCTCCAACCGTCGTTTCGCTGTGGTCTGACGATGGAGGAGTCCAAAGACCTGCATATCCTTTGTGGAGTGGGAGGGGGAATTGAAATGTTGAGCTACAGGGTGGTTGGGTTGGTTGGTCCGGGTGTCCCAGAGGTGTTCTCTGAAACGCTCCGCAAGTAGGCGGCCTTTCTCCCCAATATAGAGGAGGCCACATCGGGTGCAAAGGATGCAATAGATGATATGTGTGGAGGTACAGGTGAATCTGTGGCGGATATGGAAGTTTCCTTTGGGGCCTTGGAGGGAGGTGAGGGGGGAGGTGTGGGCGCAAGTCTTGCACCTCCTGCGGTTGCAGGGGAAGGTGCCGGGAGTGGAGGTTGGGTTAGTAGGGGGTGTAGATCTGACGAGGGAGTCACAGAGGGAGTGGTCTTTACGGAATGCTGATAGGGGAGCCGAGGGAAATATATCCTTGGTGGTGGGGTCCGTTTGGAGGTGGCGGAAATGACGGCGGATGATGCGCTGTACATGGAGGTTAGTGGGGTGGTAGGTGAGGACCAGTGGGGTTCTGTCCTGGTGGCGGTTGGAGGGGCGGGGTTCAAGGGCGGAGGATCGGGAAGTGGAAGAGATGCGGTGGAGGGCATCGTCGACCACGTCGGGGGGGAAATTGCGGTCCTTGAAGAAGGAGGCCATCTGGGATGTGCGTTTTTGGAACTGGTCCTCCTGGGAGCAGATGCGGCGGAGTCGAAGGAATTGGGAGAATGGGATGGCGTTTTTACAGGGGGCAGGATGGGAGGAGGTGTAGTCCAGGTAGCTGTGGGAGTCGGTCGGTTTGTAGTAGATGTCCGTGTTGATATGGTCGCCTGAGATAGAAATAGAAAGGTCGAGGAAGGGGAGGGAGGAATCTGAGACTGTCCAGGTGAATTTGAGGTCGGGGTGGAAGGTGTTGGTGAAGTGGATGAACTGTTCAACCTCCTCGTGGGAGCACGAGGCGGCGCCGATACAGTCATCGATGTAGCGGAGGAAAAGGTGGGGGGTGGGGCCAGTGTAGTTGCGGAAGATGGATTGTTCCACATATCCTACGAAGAGGCAGGCATAGCTGGGGCCCATGCGGGTGCCCATGGCTACTCCTTTCGTTTGGAGGAAGTGGGAGGATTGGAAAGAGAAGTTGTTCAGGGTGAGGACCAGTTCAGTCAGTCGAAGGAGGGTGTCAGTGGAAGGGTACTGGTTGGTACGACAGGAAAGAAAGAAGCGGAGGGCTTTGAGTCCTTCGTGATGGGGGATGGAGGTGTACAGGGACTGGATGTCCATGGTGAAGATAAGGCGTTGGGGACCGGGGAAGCGAAAATCATGGAGGAGGTGGAGGGCATGGGTGGTGTCCCAAACGTAGGTGGGGAGTTCTTGGACTAAGGGGGACAGGACAGTGTCAAGGTATGCGGAGATGAGTTCGGTGGGGCAGGTGCAGGCTGAGAAAATGGGTCGGCCGGGACAGTCAGGTTTGTGGATTTTGGGCAGGAGGTAGAAGCGGGAGGTGCGGGGTTGTGGGACTATGAGGTTGGAGGCGGTGGATGGGAGATCCCCCGAGGTGATGAGGTTATGGACGGTCTGGGAGATGATGGTTTGGTGGTGGGGGGTGGGGTCATGGTCAAGGGGGCAGTAGGAGGAGGTATCTGCGAGCTGGCGTTTGGCCTCAGTGGTGTAGAGGTCGGTGCGCCAAACTACTACCGCGCCTCCCTTGTCTGCTGGTTTGATAGTGAGGTTGGGGTTGCAACGGAGTGAGTGGAGGGCTGCGCGTTCCGAGGGTGAGAGGTTGGAGTGGGTGAGAGGGGTGGGGGAGTTCAGGTGGCGGTTAATATCGCGGCGGCAGTTGTCCATCTCCGTCACCACGTCTAACCCCGCCCCTTCGCCTATCGCCATCATCACGCCCGACCCCGCCCCCACGCCGATCCCCGTCCCCGCCCCCAGAATACTCCCTCGTCAGATCCACACCCCCTACCAACCCAACCTCCACTCCCGGCACCTTCCCCTGCAACCGCAGGAGGTGCAAGACTTGCGCCCACACCTCCCCCCTCACCTCCCTCCAAGGCCCCAAAGGAAACTTCCATATCCGCCACAGATTCACCTGTACCTCTACACACATCATCTATTGCATCCTTTGCACCCGATGTGGCCTCCTCTATATTGGGGAGACAGGCCGCCTACTTGCGGAGCGTTTCAGAGAACACCTCTGGGGCACCCGGACCAACCAACCCAACCACCCTGTAGCTCAACATTTCAATTCCCCCTCCCACTCCACCAAGGATATGCAGGTCTTTGGACTCCTCCATCGTCAGACCACAGCGAAACGACGGTTGGAGGAAGAACGCCTCATCTTCCGGCTAGGAACCCTCCAACCACAAGGGATGAACTCGGATTTCACCAGTTTCCTCATTTCCCCTCCCCCCAGCCTGTCTCAGTCAAATCCATCAAATTCAGCACCGCCTTCCTAACCTGCAATCTTCTTCCCGACCTCTCCGCCCCCACCCCTGTCTGACCTATCACCCTCACCTTTACCTCTTTCCACCTATCACATTTCCGACGCCCCTCCCCCAAGTCCCTCCTCCCTATCTTTTATCTTAGCCTGCTGGACCAACTTTCCTCATTCCTGAAGAAGGGCTAATGCCCGAAATGTCGATTCTCCTGTTCCCTAGATGCTGCCTGACCTGCTGCGCTTTTCCAGCAACACATTTCCATCTCTGATCTCCAGCATCTGCAGACCTCACTTTCTCCTATACAATTAATAGTAAGGTACTGGGAAGTGTTGCCCAACAAAGGCACCTTGGTCTGCAGATTCATAGTTCCTTAAAAGTGGAGTCACAAGTAGACTGGGTAGTGAAGAAGGCATTTGGTATGCTTGCCTTTATTGGTCAGTGTATTGAGTATGGGAGTTGGGAGGGCGTGTTGCAGCTGTACAGGCCATTGGTTAGACTAGTTTTGGAATACTGTATACAATTTTGGTCTCCCTGCAATTGGGAATATGCTGTGAAACTTGAAAGACTTCAGAGAAGATTTACAAGGATGTCGCCAGGGTTGGAGGGTTTGAGCTATAGGGAAAGGCTGTGAATAGGCTGGGGCTGTTTTCCCTGGAGTGTCCCTGAGGGGTAACTTTATAGAGTTGGACCGAAAAGTCTGTTTCTGTGTTTATATCTCTATGATTCTATGAAGCTAACTCTGCCTTGCACCTTTTCATGATGCCTGGAAATTGCAGCTAATGTGCTGATGTCTATGTGCATCATTGAATCTCTAATAGCCTTAAATAATTGCTTTCAAAATTTGTTTCAGTGTATATAATGCAAAATTTGAAGTCTGATATTTATTTGACAAGCTTCTAGATATTTATAACATATGTGAAAGTGTGAATGATTTCAAGTTCTATCATCAGAATGCGTATTTGAGTAGTGTGACGGCAGTAACAGACAGCTGCTATTGATAGGCTGCCACAACAGAAGCAGCAATTGAGCTAATTTGCATAACTCTGTTTTATTGTGAGGATATTCTGTAAAGTGTTTCGTTTATGCACCCAAGGGTGAATGGTGAAGAGACGCAATGGAGGTTAACCTCATGGACTGTAAACTTAATTAGTCCAAAGATAGGCAGGATAGGTGTATTGGCCAGGCTGAATTGCTCATTGTGTCCAGGGATGTGCAGGCTAGGTGGATTGGCCAGGTGGGTCTGGGTGGGATGGTCTTAGGAGCATCACAGTGAACTCGAGGTTGAATGGCCTGCTTCCCCACTGTAGAGATTCCATGATTCTATGATAAACAAATGCATCTACAGACTTTGGTGACAGTTTCTTTGGAAAGCTGTAGCTGAGGCCATATACCTGCCATGACTCCGTTCCTGTAGGGTAAAGGGTTAATGTAAAATGTCTGAAAAGAACATAATTTATCATCAATGATGCAGGATCACATGACATTCCTGGGAAATGCTTCAATGTACAAGTCTAATTTAAAGCCTGTACACAGATGAAAGTGTTCAACAAATGGTAATGTTTACCTAGAACCTAGTATCCTGCAGTCTCTATCAACTCCAGTCCCAAGAATACAATCACTAATGGTAATAGAGATGGTGACAGCTAGTGAGCGAATGGACAATGTTGATAATGGCAACAAAATAGATGAAATGACCAAACAGATAAAAATGCATGTGGAGCACAGCTAGATTAAGAAGTGTCAATGAAGAAAGACCTATCCTGTTTCAAAGGTCTTTGAAAACAGATCAGGTGTAAATCAGGCTATGAAGTAGCAGAATTAGGATTGCAGATTTACAAGGCACTGAATAACTTCAGAACCAGCAGAAAAGCCCAGCAAGGAACAAGTCAGTGAGCTCTGTTCCATAGGCAGTGGTACAGAAGTCATTTTGGTCAGACAGGATACATATGAAGAAATTGCGGCTTACAAAGAATTTACTGCAGCAGCGCTTCACAGGAGGCAACACAGCACTGATGATGTCACCGAGAAAGGGGGCAAAATGTCTGCCAGCTCAGTGAATAGACCAACAGCGAATCCAATTTATAAGCATATTTAATTTATAAGAGTAATTAATGCATACTTCAGCCTTGAAGTAACATTGTGGATATGCAGATTAATAGGTATCTCAGCAACTGGGAACAGTGTCAATTCCTTTCTTAGCAATAAGGAATGGGCTAACTGGGAATTGTGAATATGGCACCCTAAAAGATGAATTAGTTTGGAACTGTTTTAAAAGAGATACATCCAACTGAAGGAGGATTTAACTTTATCAAAGACTGTACAATTAACCAAATGGCAGAAGTGCAAAAGCAAAACTGAGTGTTTCGTTCAAGGTGACAGGGAGGAAAATTTGTAGAGGAAAATGACTGAGAACAGTTGGCATCAAGATTATCCCACCAAAACTGCAGAGTGCCATTCCTGTAAGGGGAGGGAATGTTTTAAAGCCATGTGCCGTAGCAAACAAAAGGTCCCAACTCACAAATTAAAAGAGAAAGAGAAACCCTTTAAAGCCAAAGGTTTTTAAAAAATTGAAGATGTGAAAAATATTGAAGCACCAGCACTGGGATAAATTACAGTAAGCAATGAAAACTGCTCCAGTGCAGAAATTTAACTCAATAGATATAAAACAAACTTCGAATGAGACATTGATGCAGGAATTTCAGTTCTTTTCGAGACAAAGTCATGTCTCAAACAAGAGTTCCTCCAGCTATCAACCATACAACGTCATGGTCCAGAAGGCATACAGTTCAAACTCCAAAGGGGAAGAAGACAGTCAGTCAAAGACACAAAGATTACAGAAACTTTATGATCCACAACCAGGATAACTCATTGCAGAAGAATGCACAAAGATCTAAAACTCATTGATAACACTCAAGGCATTGGATCGCCATGACAAGACATAAGATTTCAGGACAGTGTCCACAATGGTTTGAAAGTCTCAGACTTTTGAAAACATTACAACACATTTCAGAGGGATGCTAAGTTAGTCCGATTGTTCACCCTAAGAAAGACACATCACCCATTGTTGCAGAAGGTGAAGCAAGAAATTGAATTAATGCTTTAGCAAGGGCTAACTCACCTGTATTAAATCCTATAAGTCAGTATCTGTTTCCATTCATTCCCAGAGTACATTGTCTGTGCCTCAAGAATTCAAGCAGATCCACAAAAAGCAAAATACTTAAAGAGTTTCCAACACCTAATAATATCAGAGAACTTCAGTAACTTCTGGGATGGTAAATAAAGTAGGAAAGTTGTTATCTAGCTTGGCACAGGTTCATATATCACTATGTCAATTGCTTAGGCAAGACCAAGCATGTACTGGAAAGAAATCTAACAAATCTCATTTGGAAGATAAAAGAGATGCTAATTTCATCAGTCAAATTTGTCTTTTATGATCTAAATCTACTTGTGTTAGTTACTACTCAAGTATCATCCACTGGAATTGACCTTCTAGATTCAAAGAGATGGTTAATATAGACCGATATTCAATGTTTCTCATTCTTCGACTGGAACAAAACAAGGCATGAGAAGGTAGCAGTAGCTGCTATTTGGGCTTGTACAAACTTTGCAAACTATGTCTTAGGTCACTGTTAAGGCAGACTGTTAGTTACTTTATTAAATGTAAAAGAATTAGAAAGATTTTGCTGGAGATTTTCAACATTAGATGTGACAACTCAATATGGCTAAGGCAAACAAGAGACTACAGCAACTATTTTGGCATGCATTCCTGTAGTAAAACTCTAAAGAGTGGACAGAAGTATTGTCAATGACCTGGAGATATGTTCCTTAATGATCAATAAATATTTATGAGCAAAAACACAGGCAATAAATTAAATCTGACAGGCATAAAAGTCAGATGAAAAGCTCAAATCTGTGGAATGTTGGCCAGAATTTGTTCAACGTAACCTAATCCTGAAACAATATGTGAACAATGAAGACATGCAATTCTTATCTTACAAGCTATCTCGAATGGGTTGCATTTGTTTGGAAATATTGATTCAGAAGTTGACAAAAAAAGGGATGACTAAGGCTCTCTGCTGAGCTTTACACTGGATATACCTCAGAGGTTATACTAGAGTCACTTGGGCTTTATGCCAGAAAATGGAATTCAGTTTGGTCTCCCAAACTCCTAAAAACAATAGAAGGAATAAACTCAAACCACATCACATTTACATTTCAACCTTAATGTCTGGAAAAAGTACAGGGCAAATCAAACTGGAAATAATAATCAACATTAGGTTATGCAACCTCTCTGAACTCTAATCCAGAGAGTCAGTGTGGACTCAGTGACGAATAGAATCGTCAAGTTCCTAAAAATAAATTACAACCTACTCTTGTGGAGACTGAAAATGGAATAGTGAGAAGAAACGGGAGCATACTAATCTCTACAAGAAAAAAAAACCATTAACAGGATTCACCAGTTATTCTGGAAATTCAGAAGATGGTCTGAAAAGAGTACAAAGCTCTACAGAAGATGTGAAGAATCCTATATTTCCTCTGGGAGAGCTGAGAACAAGGTTGGATAGACTGTTGAAATCACCACAGTGATTATCCTTGTCAAACAGATAAAATCACGTATTTGGAAATTAAAAGTGAGTATTGCAGATGCTGGAGATTAGAGCCAAGACTGTGGTGCTGGAAAAGCACAGCCAGTCAGGCAGCATCCGAGGAGCTAGAAAATCGATGTTTCAGGCAAAAGCCCTTCCTGTGTCTTGGATGCTGCCTGACTGGCTGTGCTTTTCCAGCACTCCACTCTTGGCTTATATATTTGGAATGCTATGTAGAATGCTGCAAATATTGCATTGAATTGAGTCAGACATTTGGGGGAAATGTAGCATGTAGAGTTAATGCAGTGTCCAGATGAGAGAAAAGGATTTATCCAAATCAGAGTTGTGACACTGAAGGAACTACCTTTGGTGAGTTATTTCGAGTTTATTTGTCTGAGCTGTCACTTGACATTGAGTATCCTGTGGAGTTAAAGCCACCAGAAATGCCCCAGAACTGATTGGTGCCTCTGGTAGGTGACCAAGGTCTCAATGCCATATACATGGGTGGTGACAGCAGTATTGTTGAATAAAGCCTTTGTCTTTTTATGAAGATCTCTTTTGTCAAAGACCATACACATGCAAAGTGAAAAAGAGATGCAGCCGAATGGCAAATCAAAAGACCTCATAAATGGAATTTGCAAAGACAAATCTTACAACACCTTAAAATATTCTGTTTACTGCCACCATAATATACTGTTAATGAACCCACACTGAAAAGCTGTAGGTAAAGAGGGATATTGTAGTTCAGAAGATTGTTAGATCTAATTCTCAGCTTAATTTGCAAGTTATCTTGAACTTGCTGCACATGTTTCTATAATTTTGAATCAGAAGTTGAGAAGATTGGTCTGACCATTCACACAGTCGAAAAGTGTGGCACTGGAAAAACCATCAGATGAAGGGTTTATGCCCAAAACATCGACTCTCCTACTCCTCAGATGCTGCCTGACCTGCTGTGCTTTTTCCAATGCCACATTTTTCAACTCTGATTCTCCAGCATCTGCAGTTCTTACTTTCTCCTAGTGCCTGATCATTGACAACAGCAAAAACTCAGCAGGTCAGGCAGCATCAAAGTAGCAGGAGAATCGACATTTCGGGCAAGGGCTTATGCCTGAAACGTCGATTCTCCTGCTCCTTGGATGCTGCCTGACCTGCTGCGCTTTTCCAGCAACACATTTTTCAGCTCTGATCTCCAGCATCTGCAGTCCTCACTTTCTCCTAATAGCAAAAACTCTCCTAGGTTGGTCCAGAAGTAGCAATATGATAGATAATCGTCACAACATTCTGGATTCAAATTCCACTGCAGGGTTTGAGGACAAAGATCAAGGTTGGTACTCCAGTTCTGTGCTATTGGAGGTGCTTTCTTTCAGGCGGGATGTCAAACTGAGGCTTGACAGATAAAAGGAATCCCATGGCATTATACGAAGGAAGAATAGGGGACTGATAGTTAATAGTTATCCTTCAAAAGACACCATGGATTAATGGCAAAACACTGCAGACGCTCAATATCTGAAACAAAATACATAGGATGCTGGAGAAACTCAGCAGGTCTGGCAGCATCTGTGGTGAGAGAGAAACAGAGTCAACATTTTGAGTCTGATATGGAATTTCTTAAGATCATCATCAATTACTTGGTAATTATCACATTGTAGTTTCTGGGTGTTGAGCATATTTTGGTTCCTACATTGTAACAGTGAGTACACCCACTGGCTGTAAAACATGTTGATACATCCATTGATGCATAAAGTGCGGTATAAATGTAAGTCTTTCTTTAATGTGTACTGGACAGAGTTTTAAAAATGTTATTAGGCTAGAGAGGGTTCAGAAGAGATTTACCAGGATGTTGTCAGATATGGAAGATTTTAGTTACAAAGAAAGGTTAGATAGGCTGGAACATTTTTCACTGGAGCTTAGGAGGTTCAGAGATGATCTTATAGAAGTTTATAAAATCATAAGGGGTAAAGATAGGGTTAATGGTAGGTGTCTTTTTCCAAGGATGGGGGATTTCAAGACTAGGGGGCACATTTGTAAGGTGAGAGGAGAGTGATTTTAAAAAGGAATAAGGGGCAAATTCTTTACACAGCGGGTGGTTCATGTCTGGAATGAACTTCCTGAGCAAGTGGTGGATGTGGGAACAATTACAACTTTTAAAAGACACTTATCGAAGTAAATGCATAGGAAAGGTTTGGAAGGATATGGGCCAGGAGCATGCAGATGGGACTAGTTTAGTTTGGGATTATGTTCGGCATGGACTCTTTGGACCAAAGGGTCTGTTTCAGTGGTGCATGACTCTATGATTATATAACATAACCACAGCAGCAATAAAATATCAAGGAACATAATTGATTATTTTGCATTAAGCCAATTAGTAATTAATTTACAAAATTAAAAAAAACACTTTCTCTTCTTGAAGGTTATTTCCAGGTGATTACATTCTGCCCCCATCACATAGCTATAACCTCAAATTTGTTCTCCAATAGACAGTGTCACTCTCCTGAGCCTGTCTGTTTTGCAGATCACACTGGAATGGTTTATTAGGGACTTAATGTCTGACACACAGGTCTTAGCCAGACTTCTTGGTGATAATGTCTCTCCATTTCTGCAGATTCTTATGAGGATTGTGGATTAAGGTTCCTTGCAATGATAGTACCAGTACATCCAGAATGCCAGGAGTGGGCCTGCAAAACTTAAAGAATGGACGCCAAGGCAGGAACTGAAGCAACAAGTTTATTTTACAGTCCAGGAAGACACAGTCCTATTTGCTACAGCATCAACTGATTGTCGGGCTGTACCGCACTAAGCAAGATGACCTCACCTTCTTTATTTGTCCCAAGCTATAGTTTCAACTTTCACCAACTAAAACATTTTATTAGTTATTATTGGGAAGAATAACTACAGTCACAGAGATGTACAACATGGAAACTAAACCTTTGGTCCAACTCGTCCATGCCAACCACATATCCTAAATTAATCTAGTCCCGTTTGTCAGCATTTGGCCCATATCCCTCTGAACTCTTCCTATTCATTTACCCTCTTAAATGTTGATCAGACCAGCCTCCACCACCTACTCTGGCAGCTCATTTCATACATGCACCACCCTCTGCTTGAAAAGGCTGCCCCTTAAGGTCCCTCTCACCTTAAACCTATGCCCTCTAGTTTTGGACTCCCTCACGCTGGGGAAAACACTTTGTCTATTTACCCTATCCAGGCAGCCTCATGATTTTATAAACCTCTGTAAGGTCACCCCTCAGCCTCTGATGCTCCAGGGAAAACAGTCCCAGAGTAATCATCCTCTCCCTATAGCTCAAACCCATCAACCCTGGCAACATCCTTATTAATCTTTTCTGAACCGTTTCAATTTAACAATATCTTTCCGATATCGGACCTGAATTGAACGCAGTGTTCCAAAAGTGTCCTTCTTCAGAATAGTAAGTATTAACAAATGAGCAGTAATTTATTTTTAAAGTTCATATTAGCTCAGATTTCAACCTATCTGCTACATATTTCATTCAAAAATAGTATAAACTAGAAGCAAGCTATTACAGAATACCACTCCCATTCCAGAAATTATCCACACTCTGCATATCTTGCAACCACTCTCCTTGGTTTATATCTGAGCCTTTTCGACTATGTAAGAGAGACGTTGGTTTCTTTTATACGTCTCTTCTCATTGATTTTGTGTCAGGCAATAACCATTCTTCAGTTACTGTGCCACTGTAATACAGTACCAGCTCGCACAGAAGGGCAGCACTACTTCACTGGTACTCTTCCCACAAGGGAAATGATGAATAAATATTTTAAAATGAAAGGCCTTGAAAGTTGAAGTGGCTTGAATTGCTTTTAATTGTTGCAGGGAATGAAAACTTATACATTGTACAGTTTAGTCTTGCTATCAGGCATTGTTTTGCCTTACAGTAAGTGCTGTAGAGTTTTGCGGTATGCTAAGGGCTTTTCAAGCCAAAAACGATGCAGCAGTCATGTCTTACAACAAAATAGCTGAAGTCAAGACTCAATGGTTAATCACAGATTAGAGAAGATATCAGAGGTTGTGTTATTCAAAGGTTCGAGTACATGAAGGCCCTTTAACTCCATGAACAATGAAACCGTTTCCTTCTTTGGGGTTGCGTCTAAATGAGTTCCAGACAAAACACTGTGCAGATAATGCCTGCTCAATTATAGGATTTTAGAGATCAAACCAAAAAAAAAGAAAAAGGTCTCTTCAGATAATAGAGAAAACCGACTCTCTGCCCTTACTTGCACAGAGCTCTTCCTTCCTGACCCACAGACCGCTGGCTTTGAAGGAAGGGAATGGGCACACCCAAAGCACATTTCTATAGGAGCTCGCTTTTGTTTACAGGGAGTGATCTGGGAGACTGGTTAATGTAACAGTCTCCATCTGGTTGATTACTGATGTAATCACCATACATTGCAGGGTTAGTCATGTAAAGCTTTTAATACTTATGCTGTAGTTAAAGGATTTTCCATATCACTATCAGATGATTAATATCAGACTTCCCCCAAAAAAGAAATGCAGCTATTCAGTTTGTGTTTTTATAGACGGGTTTTGACAGGGGTTGACAGTCGAAAGCTTCTGATGATTTTGTGTAGGTCAGATGTTATCTTTGTTTCTCTCTCTTTCTATTTTCCTGAAAGATTGAAAATTAAGCCTGAAGCAAGACTTCGAGTTATTATGTATCATGTTTCTCCAAGAACTGGAAAACTGTGTGAGTCATAACTCACTCCATGCCGGAGTCCCTTTAACTAAGTGTAGCACAGTGTGTGACACACCAATGGGCAAGACATTTTTACTTTCCACAATGTTATTTACAACTGATTGTCACATGCCCTGACCTTCCTTCTACAAGTTTTGTCAACTTGAATAACTATTTCGGCTTTATACATGTAAAAATCTGTCACGCAAAAAAAGTATAATTAATTTTGGTGTGGGTGAATTTCAAACTTACAAAAAGGGGAATGTACATATTGCATTCTCTGAGGTAGTTTAATATCATTTCTCTCCTCAACCTCAGCAATTTAACCCTGAAGTTAAAATAGTTTGCACCACCCTCCTGAGTTATAACGAAAATAGGGTAGAGGGGCTTATGGTATATTCAAGCCACAAATTTGATTTTTAGATTAGAACATAATCGCCGATGAACAAGGTAGAGAAATAGCAAGGCAATAAGGTTTCTTTACAGAAAGAAAAAGGAAGGAAAGAGGAGGTTGAGGGTATAAGATGAGAGAGATGGAGATAGGAAAATTGGATGGTCAGGGTTCTTGTAGGGGAATGCCCACTTATTACCCTGTAACAACTGTTGTGTATGATGAAGGTTATTGACATCATCTTTATTAAATGTAGAAAATACAGGGCCTTCCTTGGTCTGATGTGGTAGAGGAAAACCACTTCTTTGTCTGACTTGAAGTCTTGTGTAGTTAACAAGATCTAGGTTATTTGCATTTCGGTAAGTGATTACAGATTATGTTGATATAGTTTGTTACAGAAACTTTGAAGAAGACCAGATATTTGTTGTCACTCCTCCAAGATCCTAAGCTGTCCATATCACATGATAATCTGTATAAGGCTCTGGTAAGACAGCATTTGGAATATTGTGAGCAGTTTGGAGCCCCATATCTAAGAAAAGATGTGCGAGCTTTGGGGGGGTTTCCAAGAATGATGCTGGTAATGAGGGATATCAGGAACAGTTGAAGACTCTAGGTCCGCACTCAATGGTGTTTAGAAGGGTGAGGGGGTATCTGATCAAAACTTATTGAATACTGAGGAACCTGGATACAATGAATATGGAGAAGATGTTTCCAGTAATAGGAGAGACTAGGACCTGAGGGCACAACTTCAGAGCGAAGGGATGATGATTTAGAACTGAGATGATGAGGAATTTCTTCAAGCAGAGGATGGTGAACCTGTAGAACTCATTGATCCAGAAGGCTGGGAGGACCAAATCATTAACGGCATTTAAGATAAAGATAGACAGGTTCTTGATTGGTAAGGCGATCAAGGGTTATGGGGAGAAGGCAGGAGAATGGGGTAGAGAAACATATCAGTCATGACCAAATAGCAGTGCAGAGTCAATGGGCCAAATGGTCTAATGCAGCCCCTATATCTTGTGATCTTATGGTCTCATAGTGGGTGATATTTCACACTATTAACCATTTCAGTCTCATAGACTACAGGAGTAAAGAAGGAAATCATACAGGTGATGGTTGGGGTCATGAGGAAGAACAGAAGGGAAGGATGAGTAGTAATGCTTTAAAGTTGATCCTTTTAAGAGGGATGGTTGCAAATATCCAGGATGTATTTTGCTAACAATGAAAGGGTGTGAGAGAGGCATCAGAAGGGTAGGGCATACGCAGAGGAAGAGAGCTGATGGAGAAGAGAAGGGAGATAAACTGATACACCAGGGTCTGGATTCTTCTCAGCGTGCTTACTGATGATATACAGTGGTATGCATGAAATAAAATTAAGGTTCATGTTATATGTTTCCTTTCTTTGGGATGAACTGAATTTTATCCATGATTCTCTTTTTTTAAACACTGTATGTTTCAATAGTATGTCTCATTCAAACTGAATAGATAGCTGGATTAGGATTGCTGAATGTTGTGTATATGCCATCGTAAACTGTGATTGAATCATATGGATTGCACAAAAATTCTAAAGCAGGGATCATTTATCCCAATGGCACATTTACACACTTTCACAGAAAAGCTGGAGTCACAGAAACAATAAACAACTGTGGCCCAATGTTGCAGACATATTCGGAAAGTGTCAACAACTCACCATCTGATCTTGAATCAGACATGTGTAGCAGTGCTGATTTCAAAGCAGTGGATTCAGTCATGTTGGTGTCCAGTAGGAACGACAGTTAGATCTATCATTAATTTCTCTCAACCATTTGAGATTCACATTACCTTACTTTTCAAAGCATCTCCATTATCTTATGGGGCATGGTTAGATCAGATGGTTGGTTTGCAATACAGTGTGGTGCTAACAGTGTGAGTTCAGTTTGTACACCAACTGAGATTACAATGAAGATTCTCCTTTTCAACTTCTCCCCACACTTGAGTCTTGGTGACCCTCAGGTTAAACCACCAGCGGTTGTCTCCCATTATCGAGAGATAGGCCTATACATTTACTTGATTCTCAGAATTTGCCCAGGTGGTCAGCATTGTTCTCTAGCAGCTATGAGCCTGCTATAACCCCCTCAATGGCTTTCCAATTCTCTAGGCACCAATAAATTTCTCAGACTGCTCAATTTCATCCTCCGAGATAGTGGCGGGGAAGGGTTCATGAGCTGGAGCTCCTCCATACCATCCATTTCTTTTCTTTTTTTTCATAATTTTCTTCTTTCTACTTACCTCCTGTCCTCAGACAGCATTTGTGATGCTGAGCTGAGCTAGCAAAGACCAGAGATGAGGCCCAGTACCAGACTGGAGGGACTTCTGGCATTGATAAAACCCAGCAGACTCCCAGCTCGAGGTGAAGGCCAGCATGGACGCCAAGCCTTGAGGCGAGGCCCAGCACAGACTCCCAGCCTTGAGGTGAAGGCCAGCGTAGACTCCCAGCCTCAAGGTGAGGCCCAGCACAGACTCCCAGCCTCGAGGTAAAGCCTAGCACAGACTCCTAGCCTCGAGGTGAGGCCAAGCACAGACGCCCATCCATGAGGTGAGGCCTAGCACAGACTCCTAGCCTCAAGGTGAAGCCCAGCACAAATTCCCAGCCTCGAGGTAAATCCCAGTGTGGACTCCCAGCTTCAAGGTGAAGCCCGCGTGGACCCCTGGCCTCGAGGTGAGGCCCATCACATACTCCCTGCCTCGAGGTGCCATCCAGCGTGGACTCCCAACCTCGAGGTGAATCCCAGCGTGGACTCCCAGCTTGAAAGGTGAAGACCAGCTTGAGCCCCTGGCCTCGAGGTGAGGCCCATCACATACTCCTGCCCTAGAGTTGAGACCAGCATAGACTCCAGCCTCGAGGTGCCGCTGAGCATGGACTCCTATCTTCGAGGTGAGGCTCAGCACGGATCTCCAACCTCAAAGTGAAGCCCAGCATAGACTCCCACCTTCGTGTTGAGGCCTAGCACAGACTCCCAGCTTCGAGGTGAAGCCCTGCATGGACTCCTGCCCTGGAGCTGAGGCCTAGCGTGGACTCCCAACCTTGAGTTGAGACCCAGCTTCGAGGTAAAGCCCAACATGAACGCTCAGCCTCGAGGTAAAGCTCAGCATGGACTGCCAGCCTCGAGGTGACATTCAGCGAGGACCCCCAGCCTCAAGGTGAAGACCAGCACAGACTCCTAGTCTTGAGGTGATGTTCAGCATGGACTCCCAGCCTCGAGTTGAGGCCCAGCACAGACTCCCAGCCTAGCGTTCAGGCCCAGCTTGGACTCCCGGCCTCGAGATGAGGCCCAGGATAGACTCATTTGCTCCATATGCTGTTATTTCTTTCTCTCTTTCTCTGCTTTAAAAGGACTGTAACGCTGAACTTTTAACATTATTTCTTTTGTTAATTTATACCTAAGATTTTGTACCTAAGCAACTTTGTACCTAAGATGGTGCCAGAAATGGTGATTGTGTACACTTTTCACTGAAAAGTGACCCTGTACTTGAGTACAAATGACAATATTTCCTAATTCTCAATTTAATTTGTGGTTCCTACTCATACTACTGTGGACCTCACATGACAAAATGACTCCTGTCTCTTCTTTCGCCTATTTCTCATGGCATCTTTGTCTGCACCAATAACCCTTGACCTCCAACCTGCCAAAAACATTCACTGCTTCCTGAACTGAAGGGGACAAACTATTCCCTTGCCTTCCACTCTCACCCATCACTGCTTCCTGTTGGTAAACACCCTGCTACACCAGTGTTATTTACAATATAGCATTCTTTTTCCCAGAAGTTGTTTCTTTGTTCTTGAAGCTTTATTACTAGTTCTGATTTTATTTGAAGTACCCTCAAGAATTAGAAACAATTATTGTGAGAGTGACTGGGCTCTATAGTCACACAATATCACTAACATTATTAAGCTACAATGGTATGGCATAATTGTGCAGCTCTGCAGAAAAGTGTGCTTAATTATAACTATTACAATTGTATTTATTTGTTGCCCTCCTTTGAAATAAAACATTTTTTAAAAAAGCACACAATGTAATGGAAACATTTATACTGCAAAACATGAAACTTTAAATGACAAAGGAGTGTGGAAATGTTTATTGCTTGTTGATCAAATGCCAGTAAAGAGTACTTGAGATTTCATAAAATGCCAGAGTGAAAGACATGAAGGTCAATAATGGACCTGTAATACTGACACAGTAGGTATAGGCAACCTCCCTAACTACGTGCTCCCTGACACATCACAGTTCCAGTTTAGTTTTAAAAATTTCATAGAAGCAGAGTAAAAAATAACTTCAAGTACATTGGGGTAAAGAAATCTAAACACATGCTAGGAAATTATAAAATGAAATTTGCCCTCATTTAACCAGTCACTAGTAATGCTAGGTCAGATGTAATGTCTAAAAATCTTGGATATGTGTCTTAAATTCAATCTGAAATCAATGCCCATGTATCAGTTCTTGTATTCCTGTATACATATTTATACAGACCAGTCTCACAGGCTAGCTTGATAACATTCTAACAAACTGACATGCTGGTCACATATTATAGAGAGTAGCTTCTGAAATAGGATATCCTCAAATCTTCTTGGTTTTAGAGCTAAGATTGAACTGAGTTCTGGAGCATGTTTTTTCTGACCTCTGCCGCAGCGAACTAAAACATTTTATTCTTAGGCAGGTATGATGTAGACTGCATAGGATAATAAAGACTTAAATAGTGGCAAGTTCTTTGAAACTCTACCACTCTTCAATTCACTTTACAAAGCACCTTATTTACTTTGGTCCCACATTTAGACGCAATTAACAAGGAGCTTAATGTGTGCAATTAAATAGAGTTTGAAGCTAGAGAGGGGTTTGTGGGTTCACTAGATGTCCTTAATGAAAGGAATCTGGTCTGCCTTATCCAGGTCAAAGTTAAAAATCACACAACACCAGGTTATAGTCCAACAGGTTTAATGGAAGCACACTAGCTTTCAAAGCGTCGCTCCTTCATCAGGTGATAGTGGAGGGCTCAATCCTAACACACAGAATTTATAGCAAAAATTTACAATGTGATGTAACTGAAATTATACATTGAAAAATTGATTGTTAAGTCTTTCATCTGTTTGAATATCATGAAAGTTTCACTTCTTTCATGTGTAAATCACAAAACCATTTTTTAAAAGTTGCATTCTCAGGTTAGCTGTTAACAATGGGTGACCTGAGCTAACCTGAGAATGCAACTTTTAAAAAAGGGTTTTGTGATTTACACATGAAAGAAGTGAAACTTTCATGGTATTCAAACAGATGAAAGACTTAACAATCAATTTTTCAATGTATAATTTCAGTTACATCACACTGTAAATTTTGGCTATAAATTCTGTGTTACGATCGAGCCCTCCACTATCACCTGATGAAGGAGCGATGCTCCGAAAGCTAGTGTGCTTCCAATTAAACCTGTTGGACTATAACCTGGTTTTGTGTGATTTTTAACTTTGTACACCCCAGTCCAACACCGGCATCTCCAAATCATTATCCAGGTCAGATCTACAAGTTTAACTGAAACCTGAAGTGGTCCAACAAAACAGCCAGTTGTACTATGACCTGTCCTTCTTGGGGCAACTAGAGATGGGCAATAAATGCCAATCTTTCCAGTAACACTGGCATTGAGGGTGAATAATCAAATAGTCAATTTTCTCAGCAGTCTCCGATTAACTCTGCTGTATCTGGTCTTAATGATACTTTTTGTCTGCAGTTTTTCAGATGGGTTAACCACTTTGCCTATAGAGAGGATGAAATTAGACATAAACCACGCAAAGGCAATTGTATATATTTCTCAACAGCTTAAATGGAATTAAAAAGAATTTTTTTTTTTGGAAAATTTACACTTCCCATAAATATTTTCTCAGGGAATGAAATCCAAAAAATGGGGCCAACAGATGGAAGGTCTTTTCAAATTTGACATATGGGGAATAGAATGTTTCTGCTGTGCTGTATAATTAATGCCTTAAGACTTGCATTGCATTAAAACAGATGTTATGACAAAGAAGATAATGTAACTGTGGGAGCTCTTCCCTTTTCTTCCTCAGTCCAGAGATCACAGAGTCAAATTCCTCAGGTACCTTACCATTAACCGACAACTGACCATTCTAACTGTGATGAGTTTTCCTACCTGGTTATTGGGCTGAAAATTAAATTCTCTTACATCAGAAGTAGACACTTGTCATCCATCTTGAGAGTAAACATGTAGAAGTCTTGTTTGCCTCTACATATGAAGTGCCTTTTTGGAAACTAGCAAGAAATTAAAGAGAAAATATGAGTATATTTGAAAAAGAAACTGAGGCACTGCCAATTAGACTCCCATTTCAAGGATTTGTAACTATGGATGTCATGATCTGATGAAACCAAATTCAGGATAGATCAGAAATCTAGATTTTGGATTCATAGTTTTCCCATGATGCAGCAACTTTTTTAAATGTGTGTGTTTAGCAGCTTTACATTTTTTTATTATCCAAATATATTGCCCGTGGGAGTAAGATGAAGAACATCAAAGGAGATTTGAATTCATTAGTTAGAATTACAAAATAAACCTCCATTTCTAATCTGCTTCTAGAGGTACAAGTGAACAAAGGCTTGATCTAATTTTGACAATTGCCAGAGCACAAGCTAAATATGCACGCTTGTTGTGCCATTTGTGACTAGGGCAGGGGTTTAATATTTTTACAAGAGAGATCAAGAAACTATCCTGAGATTTGCAAATGCTTTGGTCTGCCACGAATGGTTTATTTTTGAGTTGTTTTCCTTTGTTTACTCAGTTGGCTGGTTAGTCAGTTTTCACATATTTTTTGAATTCACTTGAGGGTGCATGGATTTAATAACTGAAAAAGCAACTGGGCTCTCCGACTAATCATAAGACACTTGAGGTCCCTCTGTCTTGCCTATTCAGATACTCATGGGAAAACTAAAGAAGGAGATATTTTCTTAAATGGACAACATTGCTGAAGTGCAGACTGTGCAGAAAAAAAATCTTTTTGGTTGCATTGATTTCAGATATAATACGCTAATTCCTTGAATGAAGCTTGGTTTCAACCCCAAGCAACAATTCAGGGAAATTTCCATTTCATTTCAAAGATAATCCACACCAAGACTTACTATATAGCATTTCAGCTAAGGTTTAACATTGCCACAAATATAGACATTCCTCTTAAAGACAAAGTGCTTTTATTGTGATTTTAGTGAAAGAATATCAGTTGTGTCAGCATCAAACTCTCCCAGGTCAGGTATAACTTTTGTGCTAGTAGCTGACCCAACCCCAGTTTGGGAAGTACAATCCCATTTGTAGCAGTCTGACCTTTCCAAAACAATCCTTCCCTTTGTGGGGGTTGCATTGTAGATTTGTGCTGAATTAAATCCAGTTTCAAGCGTTAGAACTATCCGAAATGGGAAATATTTGGAATTAGGTTAAGTCTGCCCACATTCATTCCATGCAGACTCTTTAGAACCAGAAAAAAAAAGATTTTCTTCCAAAGTACCCACTTTAGATTACCACTGAAGATCAATTTCATCTTCTTGATCTCTGTGTATTACCATGCCTGGATTTTATGGGCCGGATTTAATGTTGGTCTTGACTGTTGACTGGAGAACTGGCAAGGGGTACTGGGTCACCTCTTTATAGAATCCCTACAGTGCAGAAGCATGCCATTTGACCCATCGGATTCACACCAACCCTCTGAAGAGCATCCCACCCAATCATTCCCATAACTCTGCATTTCCTGTGGTTAATCCACCTAACCTGCACATCCCTGGAATCTATGGGCAATTTAGCATGGCCAATCCACCTAATCTGCAAATGTTTGGATTATGGGAGGAAACTGGAGCATCCGGAGAAAACGCACTCAGGCATGGGGAGAAGGTGCAAACTCCACACAGACAGTCACTCGAGGGTGAAATCAAACCTGAGGTGCTGGCACTGTGAGGCAGCGGCGCTAACTACTGAGCCACCATGCCACCTTTTATGGGAAGCCTGCCACTATATTAAGTCCATGATTGATGCAATTGCCCCTTGAAGGGACTGCCATCACTCAGAGGTTAGTTTTGTCCCAGAAGCACAAAACTGTTGAGTCAGCCCACTCTGGGTGTGGTTGCAACCATTTTCCATTCATTGTTCACATTTAGGGATTGAGGTATCCCTGGAAGACTGCTCAGGTCATGGTGGGCACTGTGAGACCTAGGCTCATCAAAAGGATCCCTAACTTCCTCCTCCATGCTCACTACTCCTCCATCCTAAGCCTCCATGTCTCTCTCTCCCTGTCACTCCCTGGACAGCCCATCATTGCTATCCTCCACATGTTCCTGCAACTCTCATCACAAGTACAACATTTAAAAGGCATCTGGATGGATACATGAATAGGAAGAGCTTAGAGGGATATATGCCAATTGCTGACAAATGGGACTAGACTAATGTAGAATATCTAGTTGGCATATGCGAGTTGGACTGAAGGGCCTGTTTCTGTGCTAAACATCTGTATAACTCCAGTTTAGTCCTAGCCGTCATTGTAATACACGCAAGGCCACAGTTGTGGTGACTGCCTATAATCCTCTCTCTCACAGCCTCCCATGTAATCCCATTCACTATCATCATCCCCTTTTACATGTCTGATGGCATTCTCCCTTGGACTGAAATGAAGACCACTCCCCTTCGCCTATGGCACGGGGTCATTTGGTTAAAGCACATACAGTGTATTTAACACACAGGTTGCTGGCACATGCAATAGGTGTGAGATTAACATTGCACTATACCATGCAGCAACTACCTTGAAACAATGAGTGGTGATAGTAATGAGAAGATTCCTGATTTTATGTCTGTGATAAACAGCAAGGTAACACAGAAGTAATGTAGCCTTTAAGGTCTCTCTGAGGGGGAAAAGTGTAAATAAACAAGGTGAGACAAAGCAAGGCAGGATGCTGTCAGCATTTCAGTTGGTGCCAAGTGAGTACACATTAAAAGAGTAAGTAGCCCTCGTCCAGTTGTGAGATGGATACCTGCCTGTGTCAAGCAAAGTGCCCCTGATGCAACATTGGAATGATGGGTGCCGGTGTGCTCCAAAGAGCAGCGTTAAAATTCAGAAGCACTCTGTAACTGGATCCAAGAGTGCTATGATGATGCAATGACGATGGTATATGTCAGGCGCCAATCTCCACGGATGTAGGGTGTGGGCAGTCACAGATCTAGGGACGTGCCCTAAGATGTTGGTGCCAGGTGTTGAAGGTGGAGTATCCAGAGGAGCAAGCAGTAAGCTGGAGTTGCCAAGTGCCCACTTGGCACTTACATGTCGGCATTTCTTGGCATCAAGTTTCAGTCAGCGAGTGGGAGAATGGAAAAGCGTTTCCTTGATCCAATAGATCACCTTCAGATGTTATTAGATGTCAACAATACTCACTACCACTCCCTACCGGGGTAAGTTACTGTTTGCCAGAGATGTGATGGTGGGAAGGCAGTGACAGGGTAAGAGAAAGGCCATTGCTCCTCCAATGGCCATTCACAGGCTGGTCCAGTGATACTTGAGTCACTTTGAATTGAATTAACTTTATTGAATTGGATTAGCGTTATTGTCACATGTATAGAATGGCATGAGTACAGTGAAAAGTTTACAACCTGCTACTTATAGTGCCATCTTAGATACAGATGTGCGTAGGCGCAAAGCAGGAAAATAAACAAAGCAAAGTTATGAACTTAAACAAGGCTGGTAGGTATAGGGAATGCTGGATGACTAAAGAAATTGAGGGTTTGGTTAAGAAAAAGGGAGCATATGTCAGTTATAGACAGGATAGATCGAGTGAATCCTTAGAAGAGTATAAAGGCAGTAGAAGTATACTTAAGAGAGAAATCAGGAGGACAAAAAGGGGACATGAGATAGCTTTGGCAAATAGAATTAAGGAGAATCCAAAGGGTTTTTACAAATATATTAAGGACAAAAGGGTAACTAGGGAGAGAATAGGGTCCCTCAAAGATCAGCAAGGCGGCCTTTGTGTGGAGCCACAGAAAATGGGGGAGATACTAAATGAGTATTTTGCATCAGTATTTACTGTGGAAAAGGATATGGAAGATATAGACTGTAGGGAAATAGATGGTGACATCTTGCAAAATGCCCAGATTACAGAGGAGGAAGTGCTGGATGTCTTGAAACGGTTAACGGTGGATAAATCCCCAGGACCTGATCAGGTGTACCCGAGAACCCTGTGGGAAGCTACAGAAGTGTTTGCTAGGTCTCTTGCTAAGATATTTGTATCATCGATAGTCCCAGGTGAGGTGCCGGAAGACTGGAGGTTGGCAAACGTGGTGCCACTGTTTAAGAAGGGTGGTAAGGACAAGCCAGGGAACTATAGACCAGTGAGCCTGACCTCAGTCGTGGGCAAGTTGTTGGAGAGAATCCTGAGGGACAGGATGTACATGTATTTGGAAAGGCAAGAGCTGATTAGGGATAGTCAACATGGCTTTGTGTGTGGGAAATCATGTCTCACAAACTTGATTGAGTTTTTTGAAGAAGTAACAAATAAGATTAATGAGGACAGAGTAGTAGATGTGATCTATATGGACTTCAGTAAGGCGTTCGACAAGGTTCCCCATGGGAGACTGGTTAGCAAGATTAGATCTCATGGAATAAGGGAGAACTAGCCATTTGTATACAGAACTGGCTCAAAGGTAGAAGATAGAAGGTGGTGGTGGAGGGTTGCTTTTCAGACTGGGAGGCCTGTGACCAGTGGAGTGCCACAAGGATCAGTGCTGGGTCCACTACTTTTCATCATTTATATAAATGATTTGGATGTGAGCAGAAGAGGAATAGTTAGTAAGTTTGCAGATGACACCAAAATTGGAGGGGTAGTGGACAGCGAAGAGGGCTACCTCAGATTACAACAGGATCTGGACCAGGTGGGCCAATGGACTGAGAAGTGGCAGATGGAGTTTAATTCAGATAAATGCAAGGTGCTGCATTTTGGGAAAGCAAATCAGCAGGACTTATACACTTAATGGTAAGGTCCTAGGGAGTGTTGCTGAACAAACAGACCTTGGAGTGCAGGTTCATAGCTCCTTGAAAGTGGAGTCACAGGTAGATAGGATAATGAAGAAGGCGTTTGGTATGCTTTCCTTTATTGGTCAGAGTATTGAGTACAGGGGTTGGGAGGTCATGTTGCGGCTGTACAGGACATTGGCGAGGCCACCTTTGGAATATTGCATGTAATTCTGGTCTCCTTCCCATCGGAAGGATGTTCTGAAATTTGAAAGGGTTGAGAAAAGATTTACAAGGATGTTGCCAGGGTTGGAGGATTTGAGCTAAAGGGAAAGGCTGGGGCTGTTTTCCCTGGAGCATCGGAGGCTGAGGGGTGACCTTATAGAGGTTTACAAAATTAAGACGGGCATGGATAGGATAAATAGACAAAGTCTTTTCCCTGGGGTGGGGGAGTCCAGAACTAGAGTGCATAGGTTTAGGGTGAGAGGGGAAAGATATAAAAGAGACCTAAGGGGCAACTTTTTCACGCAGAGGGTGGTACGGGTATGGAATGAGCTGCCAGAGGATGTGGTGGAGGCTGGTACAATTGCATCATTTAAGAGGCATTTGGATGGGTATATAAATAGGAAGGGTTTGGAGGGATATGGGCTGGGTACTGGCAGGTGGAACTAGATTGGGTTGGGATATCTGGTCGGCATGGACAGGTTGGACCAAAGGGTCTGTTTCCATGCTGTACATCTCTATGACTCTATTCCAGTCCTTCTTGCTAAAATGTAGAAAAACAAAGAAACACAGTCAACAGTTCAACATCATAGTCCGTAACCATTCTGGGCTCGCACTCCTCACCAGGGTTCGACTTTGCCCCCACTCCTGGCCATCGGAGCTACCTGCTCCCACACTCAACCCCAGCCCTCAGGGCTACCTGCTCCCACACTTACCCCCGGCCCTCGGGGCTACCTGCTCCCACACTTACCCCCGGCCCTCAGGGCTACCTGCTCCCACACTTACCCCCGGCCCTCAGGGCTACCTGCTCCCACACTCACCCCCGGCCCTCAGGGCTACCTGCTCCCACACTTACCCCCGGCCCTCAGGGCTACCTGCTCCCACACTCACCCCCGGCCCTTGGGGCTACCTGCTCCCTCTCTCACCCCCGGTCCTCAGGGTTACCTGCTCCCTCTCTCACCCCGGCCCTCAGGGCTACCTGCTCCATCTCTCACCCCCGGCCCTCAGGCTTACTTGCTCCCTCTCTCATCCCCAGCCCTCAGGGATACCTGCTCCCTCTCTCACTGCCCCGGGCTGCCTGCTCCCTTACTGGAGAAAGAAAAAACACAACAATACCAATGTATAACAATTCAATAGAATTCCATTCTGTTCTCTCAGTACACATTTTTCTTGGGGATCAGTTTGTATTACAGAGGCGGAGAGGGTTAAATCCTGAAATTGGGTACAAAGATTGTGATAGATGATTCAGCTGCACCCTTTTTACTGTGACACAGACAATTCATAAATTTTTGTTTGTTATTTTACAAGATTACCATAACCAGGTAATCTTGTAATAACCAGGAGTATTAATGAGCTGGATATTGGCGCAGAGAGCCATGGTTAGCATGCATTTCTTAAAGGGGACGTGCAATATGGTATGAGCAAGGAATGAGCATGTTTATGTGCTTTACTACACTGTCATGTCCATAGTGTTACTACAAATCTCTCATATCCATATCTTGCTGCTTGCACTCAATGCCAGCCAACTAGATTAACACACTCACTGGTGTTAAGAATCGTAGAATTACTACAGTGTGGAAGCAGGCCATTCAGTCCACTGAGTCAACACCGACCCTCCAAAGATCATCTGATCTGGACACCCCCCCACCCCCCAGCCCCACATCGTATCCTATCACTGCATTTTCTAGCCTGCTCACTATGGGGCAATTTAGCATGGCCAATCTATCTAACCTGCACATCTTTGGACTGTGGGAGGAAACTGGAGCACCTGGATGAAATCCACACAGATATGGGGAGAATGTATAAACTCCACAGAAACAGTTGCCTGATGGTGAAATCAAACCCAGGTCCCTGACACTGTGAGGCAGCAGTGCTAACCACTGAGCCACTATGCCACCCCATTTCAGAAGTAAAAAGTTTGTTAGACAGAGTTAAGACATACATACTTCCCTAGTCATAATTTTAACTTTTTAAAAAATTAACCTCTTTAGGCATGTTATGGCACACTTCTATGGCAGATGGGACAAAGATCCCAAACTTCCATGCCAGAGAGGGAGCTATACCACTGTGGCATAAGAGTGCCATTTTGACAAACATATCACAAAACACCAATGCTCTGATTACATGTTCCCCACAATATGTACATACACCCAGTTCATACTGAATAACCCCAGAATTAACCTAAAATCATCCCCTGTTCCCTCATTCTATTCAGTCTCAGGCATCCCTGCCATGTCCAATGCAATGATAACAACTGATGTCAATTCTTCTCTCTTGAAGGAGGACATGCACCCCAACTCAAAGCAGTCAAAGCTAACTGGAGGGGAAACATGTGGATGTGTGTGTCCTGACAATAGTGGAAGAGGCATTGCTGGTCACTATTGAAACAAAAACAGAAATTGCCAGAGAAACTCAGCATCTGAAATTCTGAAGAAGGACTTGGATTGATAACTCTGGAGTTGGATTGTTAACTCTGCTTTCTCTAGTTAGATTTTGCAGGATCTGCTGAGTTTCTTCAACAATTTCTGTTTTTGTTGAAGATTTCAGCATCCACAGTTCTTTGTATATTTTACTGATCATTACTAAGACGGCCATTGCTGAGACTGAGACATCAGTGTAAACAATATTTTCATATCTAATCTTTGTTCACACATCTCACTGCATTCTCATTAATCACTCTCTTCTGATTTACAATCCTCAGTTTGTTTAAACACTTATCTCTTCATTTTTGATCTGTCTTTGCTCCACAACTTTTAAATCAGGTATAGGAGCAGAAGTAGGCCATTCAGCCCATCAAATCAGCTCTGCCATTCGATCATGGCTGATATGTTTCTCAACCCCATTCTCCTGCCTTCTTCCCATAACCCTTGATCGCCATACCAATAAGGAACCCATCTATCTCTGTCTTAAATACACTCAATGACTTAGCTTTCACAGCCTTCTGCAACAATGAGTTCCACAGATTCACCACCCTCTGATTGAAGATGTTTTTAGATTAGATTACATTACATTACAGTGTGGAAACAGGCCCTTCGGCCCAACAAGTCCACACTGACCCGCCGAAGCGCAACCCACCCATACCCCTACATTTACCCCTTACCTAACATTACGGGCAATTTAGCATGGCCAATTCACCTGACCTGCACATCTTTGGACTGTGGGAGGAAACCGGAGCACCCGGAGGAAACCCACGCAGACACGGGGAGAACGTGCAAACTCCACACAGTTAGTCGCCTGAGGCTGGAATTGAACCCCTCAGGCGCTGTGAGGCAGCAGTGCTAACCACTGTGCCACCGTGCTGCCCACAAATGTTGCTCCTCATCTCTCATAATAGGGGAAAAAAACTATAGATTGCCTTTTATATACAGGATATTAAAATACAATATTTACTTTGTACCTATGTTTGTACACTATCTACTGTGCTAAAACACTCCTGTGAGTTTCCTGTTGTATTCCCCATGCCTTTTATTTTGTGCCTCTTTCTCCTAAAAAAACTTCAACCAATGTAAAAATGAAACCTAGATATATAAAACTGAAGTTGATGATTTCAAATGGCAAGGGGAGCTTTTAAACCGCCTATCAGTGAGAATAATGTCTTTACCTTGTGCATTTGCAAGCCAAAGATATATTTTTCAAGCAATGGAAGCAGATCTTCTGCATTGTCATTAATCTGTATCACAACCTAACGCTTAATGCTGACAGTGGGCACAAAGCGAAAAAAAATTATAATTCCACTCTCTAGCATTGTCATTCATCATATTAATGAGATAGTTGTTTAGTAGTATAGAGTTTCTGGAAGGAGAAAATCTTTGACAAAATGTGCCTTTTTTCAGCAATACACATATTAATGAGACCAAAAACTCAAGCGGCCCATCTGCTCAAAAGACATTTTCATTAGCAAGAATACCTTATATAAAAAAAGACTCAATTAACCCATTGTGTTGCATAAGATCATTTTGAAACAAAGTAACAGAATATGTGCTTGCAGGTTTTTTATTAGATAAGAGAATATATTAACAATGTGGAATGTTCTGTACTACCATTCATTCCACTGCTTCTATTCCATGCTTTTGAGTCATTAGTTCTGTAAGCAAATGAAAAATGCATGTTGTTTCTTTCTAATGGGTATTGAATACTTTTTTTAAAAATTACGATCCCGTTTGCTTTCTCGCTAAAGCATTCTCAACTGTTCATTGCATGTCATCTGATGCTATCTATCTGCAGGAAGAATATATCTTGTCAGCTCCACTGTCCTTTAATGTATGCCATCTTATCCCCTGCGTGTGCTGAGATTTGTTTTAAAATTTTAGGAAATGTAATATTTTAAAGGATTAAGCTTATAAGGTAGTTCCCAAATAAAGTTACTGAGTAAGGAAATCTGTACAAATACTCTAAATGTCTTGGGTTTTGTATCCATGTTATTTGATATTCAAGATTTGGATAAAGTACAGTTTGAATCTGATAGACCGTAATACAGGCAACTTTAATTCTAAAATTGTCCACAATCAGGAATATTTCAGAACAGTGCCTAATGACTGCTAACTGGGATCATCTATTATTAATTCTGTAACATTGCCTGACAAGCTTTTATTACATCTAAACTTGACTACTCCAATACATTCCTGACTGACCTCCCAGCTCCTATCCTGGGTAAATTCATTTCAGGTATCCAAAGTTCTATTGCTGCTGCTTCCTAATTCTCACCGAGTCCAATTCAGCCATCATCTCTTGCTGGCTCCTACTTAAGCAAGCTCCAACTTTAAAATTTTCATCCTTGGTTTCAAATTCTTTTATGGCCTCAATCCTCTCTACCTATGCAATTTCCCTCAGCCATAAAACTTTCCAAGATATCTGTACTCCTCAAGCACTTATAGGTTCTTGAATAACCCCAAATTTAACCGATCCACTACTAATGACAACACACTCATTTATCATTGCCCTAAGGTCTGAAATTCCCTCTTTAGTCCTCTCTGCCTCCATATGTCTCTTTCACTCTTCATCCTTAAAAGCTACCTCTTTGACCAATATTTCGGTCATCAGCCCCAATATCATCTCCGTGGCTCAATGTGAAACTTTGTTATGCTGTTATTAATCACCAATATGAGTGGCAGAGTATAAATGTTCTAAGAAATAAGCATGGTAGCTTAATGGTTAGTACTACTACCTCACAGCACCAGGGGCGAGGTTCAATTCCACTCTCGGATGACTGTCTGTTTAAAGGGTGCACATTCTTCCCATGTCTACGTGGGTGTCCTCTAGGTGCTCCAGTTTCTTCCCACAGTCAAAAGATGTGCAGATTAGGTGGATTGGCCATGTTAAATTGGCCAAAGTGTCCAGGGACGTATAGGTTAGGTGGATTAGCCATGAGAAATGTAGAGTTATGGGGCTAGAGTAGAGCGGTGGGTCTGGGTGGGATGCTCTTCAGAGGGTTGGTGTGGACTTGATGGCCCTGAATGGCCTGCTTCCACTCTGTAGGGATTCTATGATTCTATTGAGTTCTTCTGTATGCTACATATTCAATTAACAGCCCCAGCTGCGCTACAAGGACGTCTGCATGAGGGACATGAAGGCACTTGATATCACTATGCAGCTGACCACATAAGATGGAGAAGGACCCTGAGCCAACGCTTCAAAATGGGAAAAGAAGCTGATGAGCACTGCAGCTGACAAGCAGGCACGCAGGAAGGAGTGCAGCAGCTCGAAAAGATCAACGATTCCCACATACAGATGTGACCTCTGCAATCGGACTGTCACTCCAGTATCGGTCTCTTCAGTCACAAGCAACGTTGCTTCAGGGAAGCAGAAAGCTAGAACAACGAGGATGCAAACCATGGTCAGCCCTGACCGAAAGAGGCCTCACACTAACAGCACAGAGATGGTCAGATGTGAGTATTAGGATGTGACTCAGCACAGTATCCCTGAATGGTTGGCAGCAGGAATAGATTTCTTACGTTTTAATATTCAAGCTCTCTAAATACAGTAATCCAATGGGGAAAATATTCTGCTTGTGCCAAAATGCACTGGGTCAATCTTGCAGATTGAAGTTAAGTACCATGGCTGCTATGTAAAAAAAAGATAATGGAGAATAAAGTTTGGAAACTGGTAATTTTTATATCTACAGTTAGTCTCATTGTTGGGTCTCCTTGACTAAAGTAAAACCGAATGTGAAATTTTCCCAGCCCCTGAAAGCCATGGGCAATCATGAGTCAGTTGGGACAATACAGCAAGCACAAAATGATTAGATTCTCAACTTAAAGAAAATCAAGTCTGATTTCTCACTCAAGATTTTAACTGGGAGATGACAATCCTGTTAATGAGCAGCGAGAGGCTGGTTTGCAAGCATTAGCACCTCATTATTACCTAGTCTTACCTCATTGAGATGCAAGTTGCTACTTTCCCCGGCAGCACAGAGAAACTCAGATGACATTAGTACCCGAAATGGATGTCAAAGCAGGTACCTGCCACTTTCATCTTGGCCATCATTTCCCATGACTCTCAGGGCACGCAATCAGGTGCAATCCTTGACAACTGAAGTTAGCATCAGACATGCACCAATTTGACCATGTCATTGTGGCACATCTCAGACTCATTTCTTATACATGATTTGGAGATGCCGGTGTTGGACTGGAGTATACAAAGTTAAAAATCACACAACACCAGGTTATAGTCCAACAGGTTTAATTGGAAGTACACTAGCTTTCGGAGCGACAATCACCTGATGAAGGAGCGTCGCTCCGAAAGCTAGTGTGCTTCCAATTAAACCTGTTGGACTATAACCTGGTGTTGTGTGATTTTTAACCTCATTTCTTATACAGTTCACTACTTCAACAATGAATTTTGGTATTCGCAAACAATTAACATCGTACTTCTACTATGCACTTTGCACACAGGGACAGTCACCCATGTCATGGCTTGGCACAGAATGCCTCTCAACATTCTTAGTGCCCACTCACTTCTCACCTACTTGGATGACAGCGTCTTCATTGTGCCTTTTTAGCAATACTGTATCACTTAGAACTTACACTCTCCCAGTAGTTCTGTCTCATCTTGTCTCCCAATACCCACACACAAAGCCAGGCAGCTTGTCATGGTGGCTAGCTGTGATCAGTCAACAGGGTAGACATGTTGTTGATAGCACCAAGCTACAGAATTGTCACACCTACTGCATGTAGCAGCATCTCATGTAGTAAATACACTGAATGTGCTTCAATTAAATGCTCCAAAGTCTAAGGGAAAGTGTTCTCCTTCAAGTCAAAGGGAACTACCAGTAGTTCTAAAGTCACAGAGTCAAACAGCATGGAAACAACCAGCCCATGCCAAACATAATCTCAAATTAAACTAGTCCCACCTGCCTGCACTTGGCCCATGTCACTCCAAACTTTTCTTACACATGTACTTATCTCAATGTTTTTTAAACATTGTAACTGTACCTGCATTCACCACTTCCTCTGGAAATTGAACCACTCTTTGTGCAAAAATATTGCCCCTCATGGATTTCTCCTTTCACCTTAAAAATATGCCCCTTAGTCTTGAAATGCCCAGTCTAGGGAAAAGTCACTTGCCATTCACCTTATCTATGCCCCTCATTAATTTATAAACCTCTATAAGGTCACCTCTGAACTGCACCTATGCTCCAGTGAAAAAAGTCTCAGCCAATCTTGCCTTTCCTATAACTCAAGCCTTCCATTCCTTGCAACATCCTGGTAAAACTCTTCTGAAACCTTCCAGCTTAATAATATCCTTCCTATAACAGGGAGACCAGAACTGGGCACAGTATTCCAGAAGAGGCCACACCAATGTCCTGCACAACCTCAACATAAGGGCCAAACTCCTATATTCAAAGGTCTAAGCAATGAAGGCAAGCAAGTTATATGGTCTGTCACCAGTCAGTGAAATGCATTGTTCAATCTCAATCCAGGGGTTTGGATTTGGTCAATCAACCACTTAGGGCTTTCAGGGGCAGGGCTTCCATATTGTTATAGGCCAGGGATTGTCATGGGCCATGAACAACTTTGCAGTTCAGTGGGGAGGCGTTGAAATATTATTATTGTCACTGGAGTAGTAATCCTGCAACACAGGCAATGCTCTACAAACCAGGGTTCGAATCTCATCATGACAGATGGTGGAAATTGACTTTTTAAAACAATTCTAGAATTGCGTAACAAATACTATGAGACCATCATCAATTGTGATAAAAAGGAACCCATCTGTTTCATTAAGTCCCTCCTTTAGGGAAGGAAAATCTGCCATCTTTATCTGGTCTGGTCTACATATGACTCCAAACCCACTGTAATGTGGTTGACTCTAAATTGTCCACAGAAATGAGCGAGCAAGTCACTCAGTTGTATTAAATAACTAAAATGTCCAAAAAAAGGAACAAAATTGGACAGACCATCTGGGTACTGGAAAGAACAATGTCAAAAATGAAGTCCTTCTTTACCAATAACTGGGGGCTAGTGCCAAAATTGAGAGCTATCACAGAGACTAGTCAAACAACAACCTGATACAGTCATACTCACAAATCATACCGTACATACAACATTCCTGGCAGCACCAACATCAGATCTAGGTATGTCCCATGGCACCAACAAAACAGACCCAGCCGAGGTGGCAGCACATTGGTATACAGGGAGTCCTCTGGACCCCATGAAGTCTCAAGTCATCAGGCCAAACATAATCAATGAAGCTTCCTACTAATGACTGATATCACATTCCCTCGCTGATGACTCAGTGCTCCTCCATGTGGAACATCACATACGGGAAGCACAGAGGGCAGCAAGGACAAAGCAATGTATTCTGGGTAGAAAACTTTAGCGTCCACCACCAAGAGTGGCTCAGCAGCCTCACAATGTCCAAGCTAGTCGAGTCCTAAGGAGAATTAGCTGCTATACCAGGTCTACAACAGATCCAAAAAAGTGAAAAGCACAATTGACCTCATCCTCACCAGTCTGCTGCAGTTGAATCTGCCCATTGTTACGAAGTCAAAAGCATGTATGTTTACATTAAAATAGAATTTCTGAAGTAAACTTAAAGTGCAGGTTCAGCTGCCAAATGGAAAGACTGGGAGACAAGCTGTTCCAAAATAAATACATGTAGCAAATGGCTGTTAAATGGATTCCTGAGTTTTTGGGGTCGTTTTGACATCAATTCAAATTTAAACAATTAGTTGAAATTATGCCCAGGATACCAGAAGCCAATGGAATTTGAATGTTATTGTTTTGACACGTGGAAACCAATAAAATTATAAGAATTTAATGTGTCATGGAGGGTATATAAACCTGGTATTTTAAAAATTAGTCAGAGAGCGAGTGCCACTGATCAGCTAAGCAATTGCTGTAGAACCAGAGAGCTAACTGCCCATCTGACATTTTGCTCTCAAAGAAATTAGAAGACACTCTCTAACAAAAGATACCTTTTTCCCTAAAACATACTCACAGTAAAAAGGAAAAGAAGATCCAGGGAAATCAGACAGAAGATTGAAGACAGTGGAGAAGACAGAGACTTTGCGATCTTGAGATTAAGTTTATGTAATACTTAATACCTATGGTATTGTAACAGCATTTTTATAGATTTACAATCAGGTAGTAAGTCATTTTAAAAACAGGAGGGCTTAGATTTGTTGACAGCTTTTAATCAGTTGACGTGAAACAGTAATCTTAGTCTTAGCCACACTCATAAAGCACGGAAGCAGACCCTTCGATCCAACCAGTCCATGTCAACCGTAATCCCAAACTAACCTAGTCCCACCTGCCTGCACTTCGCCCCTATTCCTCCAAACATTTCTTCATGTACTTTTCCAAATGTCTTTTAAAGGTTGCAACTGTACCCACATCCACCACTTCCTCTGGAAATTCATTCATAGGAACATAGGAACTACCCTCTGTGTAAAAACATTGCCTCTCCTGTCTTTTTTAAAATCTCTCTCCTATTCACCTTAAAAATATGCCCCTAGACTTGAAATCCCCAACCCTAGAGAAAAGACAGCTGCCATTCACCTTACCTAGATCTCTCATTATTTTTATTAACCTCAGTGAGGTTACCCCTCAACTTCCAACGCTCCAGTGAAAGAAGCCTCAGCCTATCCAGCCTTTCTTTATAACTCAAAACTTCTATTTTTCTGGACAGTCTCCAGCTTAATAATAACCTTTCCTATAACAGGAAGACCACAACTGGACTTAGTACATCAGAAAAGGCCTCACCAACATCCTATACCACCTCAACATTATGCCCCACTCCTATAATCAAAGTTCTGAGCAAAGAATGCAAGTGCAAAACGCCTTCTTAATCCATCTTGTGGAAAAGAGTTCTCCCATTGCCCTAGACATTATTGTTCCCTGAATTGACAGAACCAAAACAATTTAACTCACTAATGTTTGTTTGCTCATATGACAAAGATTGCACTCAAAAGCAACTTAATGGTTTGTCAGACTTTGGACCAGCAAGAGGAAGTGATTTTATCCTAAAATAGAGTTCTCTGTTCACCACTCACTTTTAACAGATTATGAGGCGAGGTGAGTTTTTCTGGGTATTAGGTTTAATTAACAGAGGGGTTCAACCTCCATTATAGGGCCGTAACCACCGCACAGTCTTGTCTTTGCATTGAGGGTACTCAACATCATACTGTGTGATCTTGTTAAATGGGATAGATTTCAATTAGATCTCACAAATGAAGACTGAGTGTCCATGGGGCACTGTAGGCTAGCTGCAGCAGCAGAACTGTACTCTACTACAATCTGCAACCTCAACACCTGGCAGATTCCCAAACTGTACCACGAACAACAAGCCAGGGTATCAACCCTGGTTCAATGAAAAGTGCAAAAGCCGTTTCAGGAAAACAGAAAAAGGAGGTGCCATTTGAAGTTACAACACAGGACTACTTGTATCTGAAACAGCATGAGCAGCAATTGATTGAAAGGGCTAGCAATTTTGCAACAAATAGATCAGATGCTCTGTGGTCCTGCCATATCCATTCTTGAATGATGGTGGAAATTAAACAGCTCACTGGAAGAGGAGGCTCCATCATCAATGACAGGGGAGCCTGACACATAAGTAAGAAAGAAAAGGCTGAAGCATTTGCAACAATCTTCAATTAGAAGTGCCAAGTGGATAAACCATCGCAACTTCATTCAGAAGTCCCCAGCATTACAGACTTCAACCAACTATCAAGACTCTCTGGGATATTGAGCTAAACATGAACCCTGTTTATTCCAAGAGTCAGGACAAATGTGAAGCATTCAGTCAAAAATTTCAATATTTTGAACTTACCCAATTGACAAACTGAAGTTCAAAGAAAAGACTCACTAGGTTTATATGCTTAACTAGAAAATAACTGTTTATCATGATGAAATTATTTTTATGAGAATTTCAAACTTAAATCATAACAACTGAAACAATACTCTTGTTAAACTTACCCCTCTGTTTCACATACAAACAGGCACACAATGACAAGACATGGAACTTCAGGATGAAAAGAGGGAAAGAAAACCAGGGAAACACACTTACATAGCACCAATTTGATCTACAGGATTGAAAGAATTGCTTTCTTTTTCTTCCATCACTCCTTTTTCGTTCTTTGCTGTGAACACAAGGTTGCTTGCGCACAAATGATCTCTTTCACTCACTAATTCACTTTCATTCAGAATTCCAAACCGGCCATTTACCACCCCTACAGTCTCGATTGTCTGTAAAATGATGGAAGGTGTAAGCAACAGTGTCATCAATAATGTCAACACTTGCTCATCAATAACCTGCTCACGGACACTCAGTTTGGGTTCTGCCAGGGCTACTCAGCTTCTGATTTCTTCACAACCTTGGTTCAAACATGGACAAAAGAGCTGAATTCCAGGGGTGAAGTGAGAGTGACAGCCCTGACATCAAGGCTGCATCTGACTGAGTATGGTATCAATGAGTCTGAGCAAAATTAGAATCAATAGGAATCAGGGGCAAACTCGCTATTGGTTGAAGTTATACCTTGCACATAGGGAAACGATTGTGGTTGTTGGAGGTCAGTCATGACAATTCCAGGACATGTCTGCAGGAATTCCTCAGGGTAGTGTCCTAGGCCCAACCATCTTCAACTGCTTTACCAAAGACCTTCCCTCCATCACAAGACCTGACTTGTGATGTTCGTCAATGATTGCACAATGTTCAGCACTATTTGTGACTCCTCAGACACTAAAGCAGTCCATGTTGAATTGCAGCAAGATGTGGGAAATATCCAGGCTTAAACTGAAAAGTGGCAAGTAAAATTCACACCACAAAAATGCTAGGCAAAGACTACCTTCAATAAGTGACAATCTAACCATCATCCCTTAACATTCAATATTATAACCACCATGAACTCCCCCACTGACAATGTCCTGGGGATTGTCATTGACAAGAAAATAAATTGAACACATACACAGTGACTACAAAAGTGGGTCAGAGGCTGGGAACACTGTAGCAAGTAGCTCACCTTCTGACTTCCCAAAACCTATCCACCATGCAATGGAACACTCCCCACTTGCCTGAACTCTACACAGGTTCGTTGGAAACTTGACTAATGGATGTAACCACAGAAGGGGTTATGATCACTGTAGCTGCAATGCAAAGAAGTTGCAGAGAAATTGAGGGAGACCAGATGCGCTGGAAAACCTGCAGCAATCTCCAGCAGAAGTCTCCATGGGAAGACATTGCAATTGAAGATTGTCTCAGAATGCAGTTGAGATACAAGAGGCCCAGCATCTGTTATCCTCAATGCCATTTCCTACAGATGACTGTAGCACAATATTGCCACAGACTGTGGATGTGCCAGAACACTGTCACAGAACTGTGTAAGCTGCTGGAACAGCAGCTGTGAACCTGAAGGAATGGGTGGCCATCCTATCCAGGGTGACAACTGTGCTGGGTCTTCAAGCAACTAAGATCCACTGGGCCCCTGGGTGGGATCTCTCAACCCTCAAATGCAGTAAGGCATCTTATTTCTGTTCATCCCATGTCTGCATATTAATTAGGCAAGATTTGCCATTATCAACGAGATCAGCCAGATGACCTCGTAGAATATGAGTTTCTGATTGGGATAGTTAACCTGATCCAATCAGGGAGCCCTGGCTTATAGATATAAATAGGAGTGTCATAATTTCTGTTCACCCTGACAGCTGTCTCTGAGGGAGCTGGATCAGTGCCAAGTCTAATGCATGTGTTAATAAAGGGTGACTTGGTGACAAGACACCGATCTTTGTGGAGTTATTGCAAGCAAGGTGAGAATACACAATCATCCCCATTAATATGCCTCTTTCTTTCCACTACTAAGAGTCTCAACTCAGATCCTCAGTGGAAAATGCAACTAGTTCCTCCCAAAATCAAGATAGGCTGGGTTCAACTTCTTACACACTTATTCCACATTTCTCACCATAGCCCACATCCATCAGGATTCTGCCCCAGTGTCCTAGCCAATAATTATTTCTCCATCAGCATTACAAAAATAACAAATTATATGGTTGTTACCAGATTGCTAATTTTAAAAATATGCTGTGCACAAATTAGCTACCACATTTCCTACATGTCAACAGAGTAGACTTCAAAAAGTGCATCATTCGACATAATGCACTTTTAGACATCTAGTGATTATGGAAAACAGAAAATCAATACAAGTCTTTCTTTGGCTTGACTCCTCAAAATGTGAACTGCGTCAGTTAGAAGAATGTGCTTCAGCTCGCTTCAACGTGACCAACCCACATCATAAATATCAAGTATTTGACACAGATCGAGGTAAAAGAGGCTAAGCAATTCAATCTTTCCTATCATATATTCCCCTCTTTAACTGAATACTATCTCCTGGTTCTCAATGAATTTGGTTGCAAACTTTTTTTCTGTTGCTGGACACAATCCACAGCATTTTGAAATTGCAGCATATAAAAAAAAAGCTAACCAATGTAAACAATCTGGGATTTTATTTATACTTTACCACATGATAACTTGTTAAAAGCTAGCCCTTAACTTTAAAGAAAAACAGCTGAAGTTAGGTGCATAATTTTATGTATTTCTATCTCATCAGTTTTACTCATTGCTATCATGTTAAAAATAAGATTTGTTGGTAGGTTTTAATATTTACAGTTTTAGTAAATGGTATGAGATGAAAATTGCTCATTTTTCCTTTTCATAGACTACTGGGATTTAGCATGCAGCTAAATGTAATGGACCAACAGTATAGATTTGTTTTCAGTACCTATTTACTGAATTGAAATATTAACCACTGACTATATCTTTAACCCCTTTGAGAACAGTAATCAATTATATTCATATGGAGTGGTCTGAAAGAGAGAAATTTGTTAAAATTATTTGAGTGGAGGTACATTTTTCACCGGTGCGATTACAATCTATGCATTTTCAATGTACTGTGAACAAAAGCGGGTCAATGTAGGGTTTTCAAACACTTGGCTAACTGGCTTAAGTGCCTTCTATAAACTTTAGAGCTAAGATTCTGAGAATTTCCATGGCTTAGGAAAATTTGATCCTGTTCTGTAAACTTGGCAGAATCCACCAGAAAACTGCATACCTGATTACTATTTGCCATTGACATCCGAGGCTGAATTTTAAATTTGGGATCAGGGATCTACACAGCAATAATTCCTGGGTCTAACATCGCTTGACAATTGCTTGTTTACCTGATACTGTTTTTCAAATGTAAATCTCTGATTAGGTTGGAGGTGAGTTGGGCACCCAGTTAGTGGCACTGAGCGTGACATGGAGCTGTCTACATACCAGCGAAGAATCAGCAGTCTTCATGGAGCATTGCTGCACCAGTAACCTTACTCAGTACCAAAGTCATCAAAAGTTCAAATGACAGGTAAAGCATTGAAATTGGCACAAGATTATTAGAATGTTTTAATACTAACATTTTGACATTTGCTCAGTTTGAACCTATTAACCATACGCTACTAGTCATTTGATAATGCGGTGGTTATTACTGATGACAGAGCCGTGCTGCTGCTGAAGCTTTTCAGTTTGCACTCAGAACCATTGAACTATAGAAATGTCACAGCACAGAAGAGAGCCATTTGGTCCATCACTCAAAGACAGCCAGATAGCCTTTCAAATCCAATCTTCCTGCACACGGCCTATAGCCCTGCAACTGACAGCACTTCAAGTGAGATCCAGATTCTTTTTAAACGAGTTTAGGGCATTGTCTGCAAATTTCCTAATTGCACCCCCCTCCCCATGTTCAAGTCTAATTTGTTGATGCATAAAACAAACAGTAGGGGTTCCAACACTGTGGAACACTTAAATTTGCTTTCCATTCGCAAGGGCAGCTATTGACCATTACTCTTAGTTCCCTGTTACTAAGCCATCTTTGGATCTAATTCAACACATTACCCTGGGCTTTTAGTTTTTTGAACCAGTCTTCCATGTGGGACCTTGTCAAAGGCTTCACTAAAATCCATGCAAACAATGTCTCCTGTACTACCCTCATCGATCGTCCTTGTCACTTCCTCAAAGAATTCGATCAAATTTGCAGGTCATAACCTTCCCTAATAAAGCCATGCTGATTATCCCTGACTAGTCCATGCCTTTCTAAGTGACAGTTGGTCCGATCTCTCAGGATTTCCCATCCATGCACTCCATTTACATTTCTTGTTGCCACGGAAAAGCTGTCAACATCATCAAAGACCTTTCCCACCCAGTAATGCTCTCTTCCGGCCTCTTCTGTCAGGCAGAAGATACAGAGGCTTGAACACATGCACCTACAGGTCCAAGAACAGTTTCTTCCCTGCCATTATTAGATTATTGAATGGACCTCACTAACTTCAAACAATGTTGATCTTGCTAATGTTGATCTTGCTTTGCACACTTCCTGTGCAGCCATAACCTTGTATGCCTCACTCTGTCTAAGCACTCTATGATCTGTATGTCCTTGTTTGTTGCAATCTGCTTGTAGTGCTCGCAAAACAAAGCTTTTTATTGTACTTAGGTACATGGGACTATAATAAATCAAAGCAAGTCAGATCGAAATTGATTCCAGCAATTTGCCTGCATTATCTGGGCAAACTCAAGAGTGGGCGGCACGGTGGCACAGTGGTTAGCACTGCTGCCTCACAGCGCCAGAGACCCGGGTTCAATTCCCGCCTCAGGCGACTGACTGTATGGAGTTTGCACGTTCTCCCCGCGTCTGCGTGGGTTTCCTCCGGGAGCTCCGGTTTCCTCCCACAGTCCAAAGGTGTGCAGGTCAAGTGAATTGGCCATGCTAAATTGCCCGTAGTGTTAGGTAAGGGGTAAATGTAGGGGTATGGGTGGGTTGCGCTTCGGCGGGGCGGTGTGGACTTGTTGGGCTGAAGGGCCTGTTTCCACACTGTAAGTAATCTAATCTAATCTACCAAAGTTCAAAGAGAGCATCAATTTATACTGCATGAGAAAAGGTTACTGATTTATTGTTAAATCAGCTCTGATTGAGCAAGGTGTTGTCATGAAACATGTATCAGGCAAGTATTGTCCTACATATTTGTTTAATTCAAGAAGCTTGCAAGTACCCAGCCAATTTCTTTCCCTCTAATAGATGATGGGTCACTGCTGAGATCCCAGCTGATGTTGTAACTGGACAAGTCAGACTCCAGAATAAAATCTGAGCTGATAGATATTTTATCATCTTTTATTTTAACTTGGAAGTTTTTCACTTAAACATAAACATACATAGGTGCAGTTTTGGATTTAACCATCAGACGTTTATTACAGAAAAGAAATAAAAATAAAATAGATAACAAACTAAGCTATCTCTTGTTTCATCTCACTGGAATACCATACCAGAAATCAAGTTTATACTATCCTTGGTGCCTTCATAAAAAGTGCAAAAATTCCCCACTTTACACGACTTTCAGACCCAAGCTGACAGAAAACACAGACTAGTGTTCCTGATGAAGAGCTTATGCTTAAAATGTCAACTCTCCTACTCCTCAGATGCTGCCTGACCTGTTCTACTTTTCCAGCGCCATACTTTTGACTCTGATCTCCAGCATCTGCAGTCCTCACTTTCTCTGTAGGTAACAAGAATGACTTTTTGTCACGAGTAATTAGATGCTAGCTACAGGTAAACAGTTATGAACCACAAGCATATAGCTCAACTAATTAAAACTCTAATCGCCTTGTCAATTGCCCCTTACCCATACACACAGACACAATGTGGAGGTGCTGGTGTTGGACTGTGGTGGAAAAAGTCAGAAGTCATTTGACACCAGGTCATAGTCCAACAGATTTATTTGAGATCTCAAGCTTTTGGAGTACTGCTCCTTCTTCAGGATAGACATAGACAGGTGTTAAAAACAAAACTGGTGTTATGAAAATCTGGGAAGGAAGTGTTCCCTGTTCACAGGTTTGCTGAGATGGTTCATATGATTCTTGTGCTGATCTGAACACTGCTTTTCAGTCATGCTTTTCTGGATACTTTCACTAGTTTGTAAGAGGCATGGAATGGCTGATTCACATATAAAAGGTCTCTAGCTCATTATTACGCCATACAGCTTACAGTAGCTACTGAATGAAAGATCCTTGCAATGCCCACTTTTAAAACAATTCTATTTTTATTTCCAACCACAATTTGAAAGATAATATAAATAAAAAGATACGGTCCTTACATTATATATAACGTAGTTTTAAAGATTTGAAAATCAAGAGAAATTCTTTCCCTATTAAATCTATAAGTTTGACTTAACTGATCCTCCTCAGTTCCAGTTCTGTAAGCTGTGATGTCTTCTCCCTGGACCAATCACACAACACAGACCAGTCACACAACACAGACCAGTCACACAACAGGTTTTTAATAATTTGCAGAGATTTAAACAAACACTTTGTGGCTGGAAGGTTCACAACGTACACTCTTCCACTGAAGTATCTTGTTTCCTTAACTGCTCTGTCCAATTTCCCTTTTCCAAGTCAGACTCGACAATCCTGGTCGAGTCTCCCTGGAACTGCCCAAAAGCTTTTGAATTACTTCAACTAGAACTTCTCCATGTAACAATCATTCTTTATTCAAATTCGGTATCATGGGACTCCTTTGTTATCTCCATCTCTACTTTCAATTAATATTTGATCCTTTATTAACCCCTCTAGAAAATAGCATTAGTAAATGGCTAGCTCCAGTGTCTCTCAAAATCTTTCTGGGTTTATATTTTGATTGAAACATAAGCAAATATTTCTCTTTTGGGATGAAACATTCAGAATAATCTCTTTGCCAACATTTGAAGAAGAATTATCACAGCTGACCTGAGTTATCTCTCCCTTCTTAGTAAATTCTAAAGAAAAGGTTCGTTTTTATGCATTTCCTACAACCCCACCTACATAAAAAAAAGTTTTCCTAGCTACCATCAGTTCTGAAAGTCACTGGACCCACAAGATTAACTCTGATTTCTCTCCACAGATGCTGCCAGACCTGCTGTTCCAGCAACTTCTGTTTCTGCACCTCCGACAATGTAGCGCAACCTCAGCAACGCACTGATTTCAAACCTGTGATATACCTCAAACTTATTGCATTTGTGTTTCATCAGAAGAACACCAAATGTGCATGAACGTGTTCCTAGAGAACAGTTACCTACATTGTGTGGAGTCAAGTATCGTGTAGAAGCATGTTTGTTGCATGCAGAGAATAATGGGTTCCAAGAACTAAAGAATATATCTAATTGAAAAGTTCAGCTGATCTTACAAACTTCTTACCTGGCAGACCTTATCTGGATTTTGAGATGGGATTGCATCCACGAAGTTGCTCTGTTGTGTCTTTTTTCTGTCAACAAGTGTATATTTATATCTTATTTAATTTAGACTCAATTCTGGGACAGTGATAATGTCCACACAATTATATTGTCCACTCTGAGCTGTTGATTTGCAAACGATTCATAGTTGATATTTTACTGCAACATTAACAAGAAGTAATCTAAAACTGGGGACTGAGTAGACATATTAATGAATATTTTACAAGGACGATAACAAGCGCCATCAATTAAGTGGTTATTCAACATTTTTTTAACAGACCATCAATTTGGATTTCAACAGATGCAGTGTATTTTTTTTCCAAATTCTAAGTGCACTTTGGTCTCAAAGGGTACAATCAACTGTTCACAAAATGTTAACTGTCTCGTTCTGGTCACTATAGTTTGTGGCATATATGTTATTACTTCTGATTGAAGGGTACTACATCTTTTGTGGCTGATGTAAATTCTGGTCTCACTTCAAAGACAGCATCCAACAACAAGAGCTATGCTAAATACACTGTATGCTTGCAATTTAAAGTGCCTAACATCAGAGGCAAGTGACAATCTAGCAAGTTAGCATAACATTATACCATTGGACATTGCCTCCCCAGTAACATTTAAACTCTTGATAGTAGTGCGATGTATAAGCATTTGAATTACATGATAAGGGGAAACATTTTAACACTGTTCCAACAGCATCTTTATTTTGTTCTGGTGTGCTATTGAAACAGAAACTGACAGATGAGGAGCAGGAACTAGTTTAGTTTAGAATTATATTCAGCATGGACTGATTGGACTGCAGTGTCTGTTTCTGTGCTGTATGGCTCTGAGAAGCGGTGGGGCTGCAAACTTTGTTGGAGTAGCATGATTTGTGTTCTTCCATGATTTTAATTTGAATGTGTCAAATTGATTTTTAAAATTTCCCTTTTCTATCATAGCATATAATATTTGGTAAATTATCTAGGTAAAAGATAAATCAGCAAACAAAATTAAAATTAAACAAAACCTGACCAGTCACAAAATACAATTGGTATTGTTTTACTAAACATGGTTCTTAGTGACATTTCAGAGTTCAGCTTTTCAACATGCATTGTGCAGTTACATACAGACAGCTAAGCTATCACCTTTGAGTTATTTTCATATTTATTTCTAAAAATATTTAACATAATTGAAGTATATTTCTAGTTATAGAACTCAAGCCTTAGAATACTGTGTAATGCACGAGGAAATCAATGGTGGAGAAGAGATAGGAGCCAAAATAAGAAGCATGTGAATCAATGATCTTGGTAATAGAGTGGAAGTAAGAAGGATAATTAATGATATGTGTCCACTTGGCTCAATCTTAGCTCTGGATTAGAAGACTTTTATTCCAACCCTGTTTTCATGGTTTAAAGAACATAATCCGTGCTGAAATTTCAGTTCATTGCTGAGACAGTGTTTGGTTATCAGAGCTTCCATCACTTGAATGGAAAATTGGATCTTTTCCAGAAGTTCAAATAGTATAGATTCCAACAAGAGAAGGAAATCTTCCAAAGTCCTAATCAGCATTCTTCCATCAGCCAAGCCATCCAAGAGTGCATTAATGAGTGGGTCATTTATCTTATTGCTATTTCTGGGGTGATGTTTCATGCAGTACCCACCCATATCAGAGAATCAAAGAATTGTTACTGTGCAGAAGGAGGCCATTTAGCTCAGTGTAAACACAACAGCAGCATTAAAGCTCAACTAAATCTACAATAGTTAGGTATTTTGTGATATTTCTAAAAATGCTAAAATTAAACTTCATTCATAAAATCTGGAAATCTACATTCCAAAACATTTCAAGTTGGGCTTTATGGACATTTGTCTGTAAAGCATGCTCCAGCCTGAGGTGTCTTGATATTGTTGCAATACAGGTTATATTTACCTTTAGAACGATGAATAGAAAGCATAAAACCAGAGAGGCGCTGCACACTTTTCAACTCTTTGGTGCTCTATGACAGTCACGCCTTAGACTAGCCTTTCTATATTGCACCTTTGAGGCGGCTGCCCACACTTTAAGACAACTCTCAAAACATAGTTCTGGATCTTGGAATGTGCAATTATTTATCACTCTGTTCTGGACAACACATTGTGTTGCAAGACCAATATGTTTCATGTAGCCCAAGGAGTGATTTTCACTGAGTTGATGATCCACCAGCAGTAGTTGATGTTTTTCTTGGTGTGCATCCCTGAGTACAGCCTATACAGCTTAGAGACCTGCGTTGCAATGTTGTTGGGCTCGAACTTTGACAAAAACCACCACTTCCCTTTCCAGGCCTTCTTTGCAAAGGCGCCATCCAAATGAAAGTGATTAACAGTCTCTTCCACACTGCAGCTGCCCTGAGGATGGCATATAATGGTACTGAGACACTAGGTATGAAGGATCTGACAGGAATGGGACCTTCTCATCAACAGTCAAGATTCATTTTCACGCTTGTTTGAAAGTTCTGGCAATGAGGCTGTACCAAATAATTTTGACAGTCTCCTCAGGGAACCATCTCACAGAATCCTTAATTTCCTTTTCCCAAGGATGATCCAAGTCAACGGAGGATTGTAGCCAAAGATGGTTTTCGATAGAAATTATCCTACATCATCCTGGTGAGCAACTACAGTCTAATGACTTGAAGCATTTCCCTGCAATGTCATCGACATTTTCAATGCCGAGTCAGGTAGGACCTCCTCACATGGTGACATTTGTTAACTAAATGCAAGCTTTTTTTCACATGTAGCCTCAGCTATCGACCCTTATACCTTGGAATTCCCTCCTCTTCAAGTTTGTAATTACAGCTGCTTTAAGTCACTGTATAAAACCATAATTAAGCTTTTAGTTAGTTGTCTTTTTATGTCCTAGTTTAGACAAATTAGAGCAGATATAGTTGGGAAACAATAAGAAGAGTACAGTTAATTTAAATGGTAATCTTAAGAAGATTTACAGAGACATGGCAGCCCTTCTTGAATTATTCGGAAACAGATCTGTCCACCATTTTAATTAAGGCTTTTGTCTAGCCATGATGGTTTGGGTTAATAAGCCTAATGTCCTGAGAATTTTGAACAAATGTGGGTTCAATAATTGATGCTCTCAAAGGCTGAGAACTGTGGTCTTGTTACGCTGAGTGGTGTTACTTATTTACTTATTTATTGGTGTATAATGAGTGTAGTTTTGAGTTCTTTTGAAGAGTAGTATAGTAGTTGGTTTACTGTTTATTGTTGTTGTTTTTGTTGTTATAATGTTATATTTTCATATTTTTGTAATTTTTTAATTTTGGAAAGATAATTCTTTTTCAGTAAAAATACTTAAAACAAAAGGTTTACAGAAACACAACACCAATATTTAGTGGAGTGCCACAAGGATCGGTGCTGGGCCCTCTACTTTTTGTCATTTACATAAATGATTTGGATGCAAGCATAACAGGTACAGTTAGTAAGTTTGCGGATGACACCAAAATTGGAGGTGTAGTGGACAGCGAAGAGGGTTACCTCAGATTACAACAGGATCTGGACCAGATGGGCCAATGGGCTGAGAAGTGGCAGATGGAGTTTAATTCAGATAAATGTGAGGTGCTTCATTTTGGGAAAGCAAATCTTAGCAGGACTTATACACTTAATGGTAAGGTCCTAGGGAGTGTTGCTGAACAAACAGACCTTGGAATGCAGGTTCATAGCTTCTTGAAAGTGGAGTCGCAGGTAGATAGGATAGTGAAAAAGGCGTTTGGTATGCTTTCCTTTATTGGTCAGAGTATTGAGTACAAGAGTTGGGAGGTCATGTTGCGGCTGTACAGGACATTGGTTAGGCCACTGTTGGAATATTACGTGCAATTCTGGTCTCCTTCCTATCGGAAAGATGTTGTGGAACTTGAAAGGGTTCAGAAAAGATTTACAAGGATGTTGCCAGGGTTGGAGGATCTGAGTTACAGGGAGAGGCTGAACAGGCTGGGGCTGTTTTCCCTGGATCGTCGGAGGCTGAGGGATGACCTTATAGAGGTTTACAAAATTATGAGGGGCATGGATGCTCTTTAGACAATTGGCGTGGATGCAATGGGCCAAATGGTCTGCTTCCACACTGTAGGAATTCCAATTATATTTGTGAGTTAATAAATAATTATTTAATAAATTTAAGTTGAGCTTAAAAGAATGTAGATTTTTTTTACATAAAGGATTGAGATTTAAAAGTTCCTATCAGAAGAAGATGTGAAAGCAGAATTCTTAAAAGCTTTCAAAATGAAAGGGAATAAATATTTTAGAAGAACACATCCTTTAACATTTATTCATTGCATTTAATGGAATATGTTTTACCCAGTTGGTTCTTAATTTACAGTATAAATTGAAGTTTTTGCATTTCTATGTCAATCTTTCATACTTGGAATCATGTTCACTACACTCAATACATGTATTATCTATCAATGTAAATGAAACTGAAAAATATGTTATTTTGAATTCTTGTATACTTCATTAAATTCAAAAAATTATTTGATGTGTTTTCTTTATTTTCTTGCGGGACATGGGCATTACTGGCTGAGCCAGCATAATCTCTTGTTGCTCGTGAGAAGGTGATGGTGAGCTGCTTTCTTGAGCAATTACAGTCCATGTAGGTAGGCACACAATGCCCTTAGTGAGGGAGTTCCATGATTTCAATGTAATGCACAAGTATTTTTAAAATGGCATACAAAATTGAAGTATCATCTTAAAAAAAGTATGACTGATTATCAAAGTAGATTACATCCAATTTTTAATGTAAATCCTGGTCATTGTGAATTGCTTCCATGATGGATTTAACTATAATTAATTTATACTAAAAGTTACAGTGACCTCTAGTGTTAATAGTTTAAAAATATTTGGTCAAATACTTTAAAGCAACTGGATGTAAGTTTGCTCACTGAGCTGGAAGGTTTATTTTCAGACGTTTCGTCACCATTCTAGGTAACATCATCAGTGAGCCTCTGGTGAAGCACTGGTGATATGGCCCGCTTTTTATTTATGTGTTTAGGTTTCCTTCGGTTGGTGATGTCATTTCCTGGTCTTTTTCTCAGGGGTTGGTAAATGGGATCCAAGTCAATGTGTTTCTTGATAGAGTCTCAGTTGGAATGCCATGCTTCTAAGAATTCTCTTGCGTGTCTCTGTTTGGCTTGTCCTAGGATGGATGTGTTACCCCAATCAGAGTGATGCCCATCCTCATCTGTATGTAAAGATATTAGTGAGAGTGGGTCCGCTATGTGGATGACACCTTTGTCATCACTAAATGAAACAAATTAGAGGAAATCTTCATGACTATCAACAATACCTTTACTGGCATAAAATTCATTAAAGAAGAGGAAAACAACAACAAACTGCCATTCCTAGATGTCACAGTAGAGCGAACAGCCAATGGGGAACTTCAAACCAGCGTCTACAGGAAAACAACACATATGGACCAAATACTGAACTGCAGAAGCAATCAGGTAAAAACAATGACTGCAGATGCTGGAAACCAGATTCTGGATTAGTGGTGCTGGAAGAGCACAGCAGTTCAGGCAGCATCCAAGGAGCTTCGAAATCGACGTTCCTGATGAAGGACTTTTGCCCGAAACGTCGATTTCGAAGCTCCTTGGATGCTGCCTGAACTGCTGTGCTCTTCCAGCACCACTAATCCAGAATACAGAAGCAATCATCCCAACATACACAAACAAATATCATTTAGAATATTATTTCAATGAGCCACCACACACTCTAGCACAGAGGAACTATGCAGAGCAGAGGAAAATCACCTATACATTATATTCAAAAAGAACGAGTACCCAATGAACACAGTCCACCGATTTTGCAGCAACAAACCCAAACAAGCAGACAAAATGCGTCCAGAAGTCCTAGCCGCTCTCCCCTACATAAAAGACATTTCGGAAATGACTGCCAGACTATTCAGACCTCTTGGCATCATGGAAGCTGACAAACTCACCAACACACTAAAACAGCAGCTAATGACCTGAAAGACCCTATACAGATAAAAAGCAAAAATAATGCCATTTACAAAATACCTTACAAGAACATTAACAAACACTACATTGGACAAACAGGCAGAAAACTAGCCACCAGGATACATGAACAGTCTCACCAGTATCTTTAAATAAATAAAAATAAATACACCTAAATAAAAAGTGGGCTATACCACCAGTGCTTCACCGGAGGCTCACTGATGATGTTGGAAATGTGTTGCTGGAAAAGCGCAGCAGGTCAGGCAGCATCGAGGGAACAGGAGAATCGACGTTTCGGGCAGCATCATTCCTGAAGAAGGGCTTATGCCCGAAACGTCGATTCTCCTGTGCCCTGGATGCTGCCTGACCTGCTGCGCTTTTCCAGCAACACATTTCCAGCTCTGATCTCCAGCATCTGCAGACCTCACTTTCTCCTCACTGATGATGTTACCTAGTATGGTGATGAAAAGTCTGAAAACAAACCTTACAGCGCAGCGAGCAAACTTACATCTTGAACCTCAACATGAGCTACAAATCTTCTCAAAACTCACAGACTTCAAAGCAACCACTAATTTAGCAGGATTTTTATACTTTAAGAAGTGATTTAGATATCTTTGCCTTCTCATTAAATAATTTTGAATGGAAGGATGTTTGTACAAATCTGCTACATCAGTTGGAAACATGTTCAGTCCTTTTGTTCCAAAATGTAATGTGTAAGAGGCTCTGTTCCTCTTAAAACTGTGTTGCAGTGGTATCTGACTAGATCAGGTTACACATAGACCTGATTTTGGCTCCTTAAGCATCACTGAGTTGACAATCCAGGAACTTGCCCATGGATGTATCTGCAGCTCATTGACTACATCCTCAGGGGCAAATAAAGAATGACAATTAATGCTGCCAAAGCCGGCAACTCCCATATCATGAATGAAAAAAACAAGAAAAACTTAAATATTTAAAAAGTTGCAAAATTCTATACATATTTCACAGAATTAAACTCAACAGACTGAAAATATGATTTGTCCTTTCTGATGCAAATACTCTGTTAACATTGTAGTAAGTATTAATTCTTGCCAAACAACCTCTTTGGCACGAAAAACAGTTTTTTGCAAGGAGAGCCACATGCTTGTTAATTGTTGTTGAAGATATTGCACACAAAAGATTGAACTTTATCTCTCTGTCCATCTTTTCTCGCTTTCCCAATTCAATCCTTTTCTTTATTTAATTTTGAACATCAGATTTTGAATTAAATATTCTAAGTGACTTGTCCTTGCTCAGACTTTGTATTGTTCAATAATGAAACATCAGTCTGATTTCTAAAGGACACACACAGTTTCTTGACTTGTTCACACGATTTCCAGATGCTCTGGAGAGGATATTGCACTTTTAAGATGCTGGGGTGACAGTAGCTTCCAATGCAAAAGCTTATAGAAAGTAATGAGCAAGTGTGATATTTATTTATTGTGACAGTCTATCTAAACAGCCATTTCCACCAATCTTTTAGGTTCTCTGCTGACCTTGCACCAAGTTGTCAGTGATCACTCCCTAACAAGTATGATTGTCTAGCTAGGGAATTCTGTATCGTTAGTTATGGCTGAGGTTTATAAAATCATGAGGGGCATAGATATGGAGAATAGCAAAGGTCTTTTCCCCAAGGTTGGGAAGTCCAAATGTTTAGAGTGAGAAAAATTAAAAGGGGCCTAAGGGGCAACATTTTCATGCGGAGGGTGCTGCATATATGGAATGAGCTGCCAGAGGAAGTGACGGAGGCTGGTACAATTGCAACACTTAAAAGGCAATTGGATGGGTACCTGAATAGGAAGTATTTAGAAGGAGATGGTGGATATGAATTCAATAAATATCTGAAAGTAAGAGTCTAATGATGACCATGAAACCGTTGACAATTGATGGGGAAAACTCACCTGGTTCACTAATTTCCTTCCTTCAGGGAAAGAAATCTGCCATCCTTACCTGGTCTGGCCTACATGTGATTCCAGACCCAGAGAAAAGTGGTTGAGGCTTAACTGCCCTGTAGGCAATACATGCCCACATCTTGTGAATGAATTTTTAAAAATAGTGTTACAATTGGTCATCAGGTAAGGATCTTTGACCTTCATCCCTCACCACTTGGCATTCAGCTTCAATTGGGACATAACACTGACCCAGACTATAATTTGGATACAGAATGGTTTTGTGGTGTGCCCTTCTGTATCGGTGAACAGAGAAAGGACTGTCCTAATCTCCGCAAGCCCATCCATCAGAACCTCCAGGATTTCATCTGTGAAGTAGAGGCTGAGTGCTATTGGCAACATCTTCAATGGCGATGTAAGAACATTATGAGGGCCAGTTCCAGGCTTGGAGCACCTGAAGTGGTGTGATGTTGGGCTTTGAATGGTATGAATTCCAGAAAGTCCCTGCTGTAATGACCACTTCAGTCTCTCAGTTTCAGCCCACGAGTCTAGGAGACAGAATTAATAAGGCAAAGTGTTTGAGGTGAAGTGAGAGTACAGGAACCGTGTGAGGAAAGTCAATCCAAGTTATGGTAGAGAGGTGCCCTGAATTGAATTCAACAAAGATAAGAAAGTTCCACCCTGGAGTTTGGTTTGAAGAAAAAGCCAAGAGCTTACTCTGCATGCTTCTGTGCTCAATAACATTTAGCACTTATGCAGCATTTTCTGAAATGTAGTGCTCATTGAAGAGATGAAGTTTCATTTAAAGTTTCATTGCAATTTCGGCCAAGCGTTACAATAAACTCCTGTAGAATAACAAGCAAGAGCAACAATCTGTGACAGAGTAGCAACCATTGGGGCTTACTGTGGACAAAGGAAAGGGGTTTGGCAATTTAAAGCCACAATTTGATCAAGAATCCATATCCTGGCTGGCATTATTATTTCAAGCTGAGATTTAAGATGACATTTTGTGAAGATTATTCATTTATGAGGTCAGCGCTAGCAGACCTGAACGAAACATATGGCTTGGAACCTTTGAAGTCAGATTGGTCATAAGCTTTCCTTGGCTAAGTCAATGACATCATAGCTGTCTACCAGCAGGAGCTCATTATCATCTTGACATATGTGGAAAAAGTTAAAAAGAAAACAGCAAAAGGATGTAGTCAAAACCAGAATTGATGATGTGTCCTCAGAGGAATTCTTTACAAGAAGTTACATTATTTAGGGAAAATATTGCATTAAATATAGCACTGAATTTATATTTGGAAAATAGCCATTTGATTTTCAAAGGGTTTTTTTTTCAACTTCTTACCTTTTATTTTGTTTAAGAATATCTACATCTACACTACCAATCACGAATATTAAAAAGTAGGTTTAGAATGATTGAAGTTTCAGCAGAATTCCCCTCACAAGAGCCATAAATACCAGTAATAGGCAGGTTTGTGCCCAAGTGGAAATCAATCCCATTGAGTTTCCTAAAGATTGCCACAGCAGGGTTGCCACCACAAATGCCTCCACTCTGATGCTAGTCTGATGCTAGGGCACCTAATTGAAGAACTGTTGCCTTATCAAAGATTCTGCCTTTTGGTTCAGAAGGTAGAGATTGGTCATTGTTATGTCAGTTTTGTAGATCAAAAGCAGAGTTAAAAATTCCCAATTTTGAGATTCAAGGTGGCAGCGACCCAGCAAGTCTGAGTCTGTAGTGCTCTGCCTAAGACTCAGGCCAAGTGGGGCACCCGCCTTCACCAAACCCTTTAAATCATTTAAGATAGCATTTGCCCAGTGTAGTCAGTCATTTTACATCAAACTTGGATAGTTTGGTGTTGCTTCTAAAATGACTAAGGGCAAAAATTCCCGCAGCTCACAACAAGCAGGGACCCCTCCCAAACACCCTCTGCAGAAGCAGGGACCCCTCCCCCCACCCCCTCCCACAGCAGCAGGGACCCCTCCCACACCCCCTCATGCAGCAGCAGGTACCCCTCCCCCACCCACTCGTGCAGCAGGGACGTCCACTGCCACCTCAAGGGACCTACGGAGGCGAGTCTGATCTCCGGGATCACCAAACTTCAAGAGAAGATCAACGCTTTTATTGAGGAGTCCCGGTCCAGGTGGGGGTCATTCTCGGTCATGCTGCAGAAGTATGACCGAGAAATCGAAAAACTTGAGCAGCACGTCGGAGGGGCGGAGCAACGGGCCGCGGCCTCGGAGACGGTTGCCGAGTCGTCCGTAGGTCAGGTCCGGGCTCTCGAGCAGTGAATCTGGACTTTGGAGGAGCTCATCAACGAACTCGATAATCGGGGCCATCGGAAAAATATTCAGTTGCTTGGCCTTCCCAAACAGGAAGAGGAAGGCCAGCTTGTGGATTTCTTGGAGCGATGGCTCCCACAATTATTGAAGTTAGAGTCGGGACTGGGCTGGTTGCGGGTGGAGTGGGCCCACTGGGTTGCAGTATGCAGGCCCCCCGCCCAGTTCTAATCCGACTCCAATGCTACGAAGAAAAACAAATGCTCCTGGAAGCCTCCAGAGTCTTGGGAAAGGATACCCAGGCCATGATGCACAAGGGCTCCAGAATAATGTTATTTCAGGACTTGTCTCCAGCTGTGGTCAGCAAGAGGAGGGCATTCGATGAGGCGAAGAACCGTCTGAGAGACCTAAATATCCAATACACCATGCGTTATCCGGCAAAGTTGCACTTCAGCCATGGAGGATCCATTTACAACTTTGGGTCACTGGAAAAAGGAAAAGAATTCTTGGACTCTCTTAAATAGACTGCGGGATCTGAACCATACGGATAATGACTTTATTTTGACCTCTCACTTTGTTTACCCCCTTTTTTCTCTTTTTCTTTTCATCCTTCTTTCATTCATCTTTCGTTGGGAGTGGGGGGGCGGGGAGACCTTGTCTTGACTCTTCCTTTGGTTTCCTTTTTACCGTTCGTGTGGCTTACTCGATTTGTGGGCGAGGGGAGTTTGTTTTGTCTTGCCCTTTTCTTAAGAATGGGGTTTTCCTCTTTTCTCATTTTACTCGCTGGGATTGTAATTTTATATACTTCTATTTTGTACTGTGTTTGCTAAATGCAACCAGGTGTTGGTGTGCGTGGGGTTGGGGAGGTTACTCAATTTTAACTTTGGTTTTATAAAGTACTTGAATTTGTCTACTCCATTTTATAATGCCTGGGCCGAGGGCAGAGCTCTAGCTAGGAAAGTCTCCTTTCAAACATGTTTTGCGTTGTTTTTTTTAACTTATGAATAGCTTTTAATTGTGTTGGTTTAAATGTTTTAAAGGATTCTTGTATTTGTGAATTTACTACGGTCTTTATTCAAGATTTTCTGAGTGGGGTTCTACCTCCTGGGGGGTCTCGGGCTTGCCTAGACGATCATCGCTAGCCATCAAGTCTCAAAAATAAAGGGTCGATGCAGCTCTCTTACAGGAGGCACATCAACTTGGCAAAGAACATTTGAAGCTACAACAGCGTGGATTTGATCAGGCTTTTTTCTCATCTTTCAGTTAAAAAAGTAGGGGAATAGCCATTGTTATTCGGAAGAATCTTCCTTTCCAAATGTTAAACCAGATAAAAGATGAGTCAGGACAGTATATATTGATCAAAGCCCTAATACATGGAGAGGAATATGGAATTTTGAATCTTTATTGCCCACCCCGGCGCATCCCTTTAAATTCGTAATAGAAGCATTCTCAAAGTTGATGGCTTTTGGAGTCTGCCACAATTATAGGAGAAAGTGAGGACTGCAGATGCTGGAGACCAGAGTTGAAAAATGTGGCGCTGGAAAAACACAGCAGGACAGGCAGCATCCGAGGAGCAGGAGAATCGACGTTTCGGGCATAAGCCCTTCTTCAGGAATGAGGCTGGTGTGCCAAGCGGGCTGAGGTAAAAGGTAGGGGGGAGGGAATTTTGGGGAGAGGCGCTGGGAATACGATAGGTGGAAGGAGGTGAGGGTGAGGGTGATAGGCCAGAGAGGGGGTGGGGGCAGAGAGTTCAGGAAGAAGATTGCAGGTCAAGAGGGTGGTCTTGAATCCGGAGATTGAGACTGAGATAAGGTGGGGGGGAGGGGAAATGAGGAAGCTGGAGAAATCTACATCATCCCGTGTGGTTGGAGGGTTCCTAGGCGGAAGATGAGGCGCTTTTCCTCCAGGTGCGTGTGGTCAGGGTCTGGCAGTGGAGGAGGCCAAGGACCTGCATGTCCTTGGCGGAGTGGGAGGGGGAGTTAAAGTGTTGGGCTACGGGGTGGTTGGGTTGGTTGGTGCGGGTGTCCCAGAGGTGTTCCCTGAAATGTTCTGCAAGTAGGTGGCCTGTCTCCCCAATGTAGAGGAGACCACATCGGGTGCAGCGGATACAGTAAATGATGTGTGTGGACTTGCAGGTGAATTTGCAACGGATATGGAAGGATTCATTGGGGCCTTAGAGGGAGGTGAGGGGGGAGGTGTGGGGGCAAGTTTTGCACTTCTTGCGGTTGCAGGGTAAGGTGCCGGGAGTGGAGGTTGGGTTGGGGGGGGGGGGGTGTGGACCTGACGAGGGAGTCGCAGAGGGAGTAGCCTCTCCAGAATGCTGATAGGGGTGGGGAGGGAAATATATCCCTGGTGGTGGGGTCTGTTTGTAGGAAATGACGGAGGATGATACGATATATCCGGAGGTTGGTGGGGTGGAAGGTGAGGACCAGTGGGGATCTGTCCTGGTGGCGATTGGAGGGGTGGGGTTCAAGGGCGGAGGTGCGGGAAGTGGAGGAGATGTGGTGGAGAGCATCATCGACCACGTCGGAGGGGAAATTGCGGTCTTTGAAGAAGGAGGCCATCTGGGTTGTTCAGTAGTGGAATTGGTCCTCCTGGGAGCAGATGCGGCAGAGGCGAAGGAATTGGGAATATGGGATGGTGTTTTTACAGGGGGCAGGGTGGGAGGAGGTGTAGTCTAGGTAGCTGTGGGAGTCAGTCGGTTTGTAGTAAATGTCTGTGTTGAGTGGGTCACCCGAGATAGAAATGGAGAGGTCTAGGAAGGGGAGGGGGGAGTCTGAGACGGTCCAGGTAAATTTGAGGTCGGGGTGGAAGGTGTTAGTAAAGTGGATGAACTGTTCAACCTCCTCGTGGGAGCACGAGGTAGCGCCAATACAATCATCGATGTAGCGGATGAAAAGGTGGGGTGTGGTGTCAGTGTAGCTGCGGAAGATGAACTGTTCCACATATCCAACGAAGAGGCAGGCATAGCTGGGGCCTATGCGGGTGCCCATGGCTACTCCTTTGGGTTGGAGGAAGTGGGAGGATTAGAAGGAGACGTTTCTAAGAGTGAGGACCAGTTCAGTCAGTCGAAGGAGGGTGTCAGTGGAAGGGTATTGGTTGGGTATACAGGAGAGGAAGAAGCAGAGGGCTTGGAGACCTTCATGATGGGGGATGGAAGTGTACAGGGACTGGATGTCCATCGTGAAGATAAGGCGTTGGGGGCCAGGGAAGCGAAAATCATGGAGGAGGTGGAGGGCGTGGGTGGTGTCCCGAACGTAGGTGGGGAGTTCTTGGACTAAGGAGGACACGTCAGTGTTGAGGTATGCAGAGATGAGTTCGATGGGGCAGGAGTAGGCTGAGACAATGGGTCGGCCGGAGCAGTCGGGTTTGTGGATTTTGGGCAGGAGGTAGAAACGGGTGGTGCGGGGTTGTGGGACTATGAGGGAGGCGGTGGATGGGAGATCCCCCAAGGTGATGAGGTTATGGACGGTCTGGGAGATGATGGTTTGGTGGTGGAAAGTGGGCTCATGGTCAAGGGGGCAGTAGGAGGAGGTGTCCGCGAGTTGGCATCTAGCTTTGGCGGTCACTGGTCCTCACCTTCCACCCCACCAACCTCCAGATACATCGTATCATCCTCCGTCATTTCCGCCACCTCCAAACAGACCCCACCACCAGGGATATATTTCCCTCACCTCCCCTATCAGCATTCCGGAGAGACCACTCCCTCTGCGACTCCCACGTCAGGTCCACACCCCCCACCAACCCAATCTCCTCTCCCGGCATCTTGCCCTGCAACCGCAAGAAATGCAAAACTTGCGCCCACACCTCCCCCCTCACCTCTCTCCAAGGCCCCAATGAATCCTTCCATATCCGTCGCAAATTCACCTGCACCTCCACACACATCATTTACTGTATCCACTGCACCCGATGTGGTCTCCTCTACATTGAGGAGACAGGCTGCCTACTTGCGGAACGTTTCAGGGAACACCTCTGGGACACCCGCACCAACCAACCCAACCGTCCCATGGCTGAACACTTTAACTCCCCCTCCCACTCCGCCAAGGACATGCAGGTCCTTGGCCTCCTCCACCACCAGATCCTGACCACATGACGCCAGAAGGAAAAGCGCCTCATCTTCCGCCTAGGAACCCTCCAAACACACGGGATGAATGTAGATTTCTCCAGCTTCCTCATTTCCCCTCCCCCCCACCTTATCTCAGTCTCAACCCCCGGATTCAGCACCACCCTCTAGATCTGCAATCTTCTTCCCAACTTCTCTGCCCCTACCCCCTCTCCGGCCTATCACCCTCACCTCCTTCCACCTATCGTATTCCCAGCGCCCCTCCCCCAAATTCCCTCCCCCCTATCTTTTATCTCAGCCCGCTTGGCATACCAGCCTCATTCCTGAAGAAGGGCTTATGCCCGAAACGTCGATTCTCCTGCTCCTCGGATGCGCCTGTCCTGCTGTGTTTTTCCAGCACCACATTTTTCCATACAATTATAGGAGGATATTTTAACTGTATTATGGACCCAGAGACAGATAGGATACCTAAGAGCACGGCAGTTATATCTCTGAGACCTAGACAACTGGTGGATCTGAATAAGGAGCTAGGGCTTGTAGATGTGTGGAGGTGCCTTCACCCCCAGGATAGAGACTTTACTTTCTACTCTAATCCACATAAGTGCCATACCAGAATTGATATGTTTTTTGCCCCCTCAACCCTTTTGAATTCCATATTGTCTTGTAAAATAGGTAATATAACTATTTCTGATCATGCCGCAGTATATATGGAAGTCAAGGTTAGGGATGATGGGATAGGCTCCAATATTGGCGCATGCATCCCTTCCTATTGAAGGATAGCAAATTTATAAAATATTTTTCACAGGAATTCAAAACATTCTGGCAAATTAATTCAGGTACAGCCAGTAACCTGTCGATGATGTGGGAGACCGCAAAGGCATATATGCGCGAGGTTTGGTCATCTCATATTCTGTGAACTGGAATAGACAAAAGGGACAGCAACAGTGCGTGCTTGAGGCTCCCTTGAAGGCAGCTGAGACAGCGTATCTTAACAGGCCTTCCATACTAAGCTACAAAGGATCACAGCCCTTAGGGCAGCCTTGAATACTGCACTTACCCAAACAGCAAAGAGGGAAATATTATTCAGAAAGCAGAGATTATTTGACTATGGCAACAAGCCTGGCAGATACCTAGCATACCTTACTAGAAAGAAAAAGGCTTCTCAAGCCATTACGTCCAATAGAGAAAGTGCTGGTACCCTGACTTGTGATTGTAAAAAGAACAATACAGCCTTTAGAAAGCTCTATTTTGAACTGTATAAATCGCTGGACTGTGAGGATAGAACTCAGAAGATTTAAACCTTCTTTAAAAATTTGATCCTTCCGGGCTTAACCTCAGAGCAGGTGTCGATCTTGAATGCCCCTTGACAACCCAGGAAGTAGTTGACACGGTTAGGCAGCTTCAGAGTGGCAAAGCGCCTGGTCCAGATGGATTCCAGGTTGAGTTCTTGAAAGAATTTATAAGGGAACTGGCCGGGCCACTCATAAATATGTATAATTATTCACATAGTCAGGGCTGCCTCCTGCCTTCGTTGAGAGAAGCAAACATCTCTCTTATTCTTAGAAAGGGAAAGGCCACAGAAGATTGCTCATCATATAGACCCATTTCCTTACTAAATGTGGATTTCAAAATTCTTTCTAAAATTGTTAGCATTAAGATTGGAGAGGGTCTTACCATACATCATAAAAGAGGACCAGACGGGGTTTATAAAGGGCCACAGGTCAACTAATAATATTAGAAGGGTCTTAAATATGATACAAGCCTGTCAACAAGGAACAATACTGAGTTTAGCAGTCTCCTTGGATGCAGAGAAGGCATTTGATCGGGTACAATGGCCATATCTTTTTGTACACTGGAAAGTTTCGATGTCGGAGAGGTATTTACTAAATGGGTTTCAGTATTGTATAATGATCCCAAAGCAGCGGTGATCACCAATGGTCTAAGTTCGGATAGCTTTAGTGTTGGCAGGGGCTGTCGTCAGGGATGTCCTTTTTCATCATTATTATTCACGCTAGTGATTGAACCACTGGCGGAAGCTATACGAACTGACCCTAACATAACGGCTCCGAGGGTTGGATCGGGCAAACATAAAATCACTCTGTGCGCGGATGATGTCCTCCTCTTCTTAATATCCGTGTCCCATCTAATCCAAGTGATCAATTTATTTGGGATATTTTCAGGCTATAAAGTTAATTTTGTGAAATCTGAGGCCATGCCGTTGGCAGGTCTTGCCAATGTATCCGATTTACCGGACAGATCCTTTCAGTGGTCACTAGAAGGGCTTCTGTACTTAGGTATTTTTATCACCCCAATATTTGGTCAGCTATATAAAGCTAATTTTGTGCACTTATTAGAGAAAATAAGACATGACCGTCAATGCTGTGGAGATCTCCCAATACCCTGGTTAGACAGAGTGACCTGAGTTAAGATGAATATCCTACCTCGTCTTCTATATCCTATGAGAATGCTCCCCTTGATGCTGCCGAGACAGGCGTTACGTAAGCTTTACAGCTGGCTCGGCTCCTTTATTTGGAATCATAAACGGCCCCTTATCAAATTAGAAAAGCTGCAGCTGCCACAAGTAAGGGGAGGACTGGAATTTCCAGATTTTAGGAGGTATCAATTGAGCTCCTTATTATCTTATGTAGCTGATTGGGTCTCTTGTGACCCACAATCTATCTGGTTAGATATCAATCTGGTTAGACCTCCAAAGCAAAATATCCCCTCATCAATCTTTTATTTATAGACAAGATGAGAGCTATTATGGTCTACTGTAAAAACCCTATTGTATTAAATACAATTAAAGCCTGGAGTATAATAAGACAAGATGAGGGTAACCTACAAATAACCTCCTCTAATACTCATATAGTGGGAGCACTAGGATTTCAGTCGGGGTGACAGATATTACATTTAAAACTTGGAAGTCCATAGGTATCTCCTGCTTGAGAGACCTGTTCGATGGGGAGGTTATGATGTTCTTTGAGCAGTTATGGAGTCATAGAGATGTACAGCATGGAAACAGACCCTTTGGTCCAACCCGTCCATGCCGACCAAATATCCCAACCCAATCTAGTCCCACCTGCCCGCACCCGGCCCATATCCCTCCAAACCCTTCCTATTCATATACCATCCAAATGCCTTTTAAATGTTGCAATTGTACCAGCCTCCACCACTTCCTCTGACAGCTCATTTCACACACGCACCACCCTCTGTGTGAAAAGGTTGCCCCTTAGGTCTCTTTTATATCTTTCCCCTCTCACCCTAAACCTATGCCCTCTAGTTCTGGACTCCCTGACACCAGGGAAAAGACTTTGTCTATTTATCCTATCCATGCCCGTCTTAATTTTGTAAACCTCTATAAGATCCCCCTCAATCTTGGCAACATCCTTGTAAATCTTTTCTGAACCCTTTCAAGTTTCACAACACCTTTCCAATAGGAAGGAGACCAGAATTGCATGCAATATTCCAACAGTGGCCTAACCAATCACCTGTACAGCCGCAACATGACCTCCCAACTCCTGCACTCAATACTCTGACCAATAAAGGAAAGCATACCAAATGCCTTCTTCGTTATCCAATCTATCTGTGACTCCACTTTCAAAGATGCACCAGAAGTTTGGACTTCCTAAAAGGGACCTTTTTCCGTATTTCCAAATACGAGATTATATACAAAAGAAGACCACACTGATAACTAATCCCTGCAAATCGGATAGGGAAAGGAGAGTGCTATGGCCGATGGGGCCCCCTTCGGTCAGTACTCTTTATCACTCATTATATAATAAAGCATCTAAGGACATGAAAGGATTATTTAAAACCTGGAATCAAGAATTAGGGTTGGAAGTCTCATTAGAAATATAGGAGGACATCTGGGAAAATACCAGAAACATCTCGTTGTAATAGAACTCAGGCTATTCAATTACTCCACAGGGCTCATATGGCACCTGAACGACTCACAAAATTCAAGCCAGGAGCATCCCCAATGTGTCCTAAATGTAAAATAGAAGTTGGCAGTCTCACGCACTGTCTATGGGCATACAATAAGATCCTTAGGTATTGGGATAGAGTAGCGAATGCCTTGACAGAGATCTTGGGTACGGAGATTAGTTTGGATCCAGTGTCCCTGCTTTTGGGTTCTTCAGATTTTCCCTCCCTGGATGTGTATGGGAGGAAATTATTTACCATTCTTTCTTTCTGTGCAAGGAAAAATATCTTAGTGAATTAGGTAGCTGAAGGCCGTCCAGGACTCTTGAACTGGCACAGGTTAGTCATGGAATATATGCCCCTTGACTTCCTCACAAATATGGTGCACCAAAAAATAGAATTATTCTATAAAACATGGCAGCCCTTTTTGAACTACATCGACACAGATATTTTGGCCAAACTGTCCATGGCTTTTGTCTAGCTGTGGTAATGGTTCTGGCTGGTTCGGGGACGCCTGGGAGGAGGAAACCTGTATAAATACGGGTTTTATTATGACTTGATGTAAATCTATTTTGAGCATGTATCTAGTTATTTAATTATTTTGTTGTTTATTGCTAGTAATGAATGATACTCTATGTTTTGGTTGTCTGTAGGATAGATTCGTAGTTAGTTGGGTTTTTCTTTCTCTTTTTTGGTTATTATTTATTTTTTTCTCTGATTTATTTAATTTTATATTGATGTTTATACTTATAGAGTCATAGAGTCATAGAGATATGCAGCATGGAAACAGACCCTTCGGTCCAACTTGTTTATTACTTTTGTAATTTTGTAAAAAATCTTAAAAACTTTCTTTTTTCAATAAAATACCTATTAAAAAATTCCCAATTATATGGGGCTGTGACTTTGATGGCATCATAGAATCATAGAGATTACAGCACGGAAACAGACCCATCAGCCAACTCATCCATGCCAACCAGATATCCCAACCTAGTCTAGTCCCATTTGTCAGCGCTTGGCCCATATTCCTTCAAACCCTTCCTATTTTTATACCCATCCAGACGCCTTTGAATGTTGCAATTGTACCAGCCTCCACTACTTCCTCTGGCAGCTCATTCCATACACACACCACCCTCTGCGTGAAAAGGTTGCCCCTTAGGTTTCTTTTATATCTTTCCCTTCTCACCCTAAATCTAGGCCCTCTAGTTCTGGACTTTCCAACCCCAGGGAAAAGACTTTGTCTATTTATCCTATCCATGCCCCTTATCATTTTATAAACCTCTATAAGACCACTCCTCAGCCTCCGATGCTCCAAGGAAAACAGTCCCAGCCTATTCAGCCTCTCCCTATAGCTCAAATCCTCCAACCCTAGCAACATCCTTGTAAATCTTTTCTGAACCCTTTCAAATTTCAGAACATCCTTCTGATAGGAAGGAGACCAGAAACGCACGCAATATTCCAACACTGGCTTAACCAACGCTCTGTGCAGCCCCAACATGGCCTTTCAACTCTGATATGCAAGGCAGGGATTCACTAATTGAGATATTTTAAAGTTCAATTAACTGGAATTTTTGAACTTTATCAGCACCATACTGGGAATCATTAAACAATAAGACATAGGCCCGAAGTAGGCCATTCAGCCCATCAAATCTGCTCGGCCATTCAATGAGATGATGGCTGATCTGATCATTCTTGACTGCACTTTTCTTCTGTTTCCCCTCATAACCTTTGACTCCTTTACTGAGTAAAAATGTGTCTATTTCAGTCTTGAATATACCCAGACTCTCCAGTCGTCTGTGGTAAATAATTCCACAAATTTACATCCTTCTGAGGGAATAAATTCCTTCTCTTCTCTGTCTGAAATGTGTGATCCCTTATTCTGAGATTGTGCCCTCTCCAACAAGGGGAAACAACCTCTCAGTATCTACCTTGTCAAGTCCCAGCGGCCTTTTTCTGGTAAAGGAAGGGCACAGCAAGCAAATGGGATGCAAGTGCTGGTTCTCCAATGCTAGAAGAAAGGACAACACTAGTAAAGAAGCTCAGGAGGAACATGGAGGCTCGAGGGTGCCCCTTGATTACCAGGCGGAATTTGAAATTCACTGTGCCAAATATGATCTACGTTGCCCCATTGATGAAGAGATCCAGCATTGCCTCCTTCGGCTGCCTGAGGGAAATGGTGTTTGAGGACACCAACATTGATCCGACATCAAGATCATGGTTTACAGAGTTGTGGCAGTTCCCGCCCTCCTATATGGCTCTGAGATGTTGATTCTCTACAGCAGATACCTCATGAGCTGTACCACCAATGCTGCATGCGCAAGATCCTGTGAATCCGCTGGGAAGAAAGACGCACCAATACTAGCGTTCTTGAGCAGGCCAATATCCCCAGCATTGAGGCACTAACCACACTTGATCGGCTACGATGGGCTGGGAATGTCAACCAAATGACCAACACAAGACTCCTCAAGCAGGTGCTCTACTCCCACCTCCGAAACGGCAGGCAAGCGCCAGATGAACAAAGGAAGCAGTTCAGTGATACCCTAAAGGCCTTACTGGTGAAGTGGGTACCTGGGAATCATTGGCCCAAGATCATCCAAAGTGCAGAAGGAGCATCGAGGAAGGCATCGAGTACTTCAAGATTTGCCGTCGGAAAAAAATGAAAATCAAGGAAAACAACGAAAGGAGTATGCTGCAACACCAATGCCTCACCCATCCCTTCCCATCACCATCTTCTGCCCCAGGTGTAACAGAGCCCGCAGGAGCTGTTTCAGTCTGTACAATCACCTAAAGATTCACTGTGAGAGTGGAAGAGAGTCATCCTTGTCTGTGATAGACCACCGATGATGGTAATGACATTGCCTTCCATACTCATGCAAATAGTAAACGCACACATAAAATGGAAAATGGCTGTGACCACACCCAGAGTGAGCAGAGTAATTGCTCCTTTCTCAGCTGAAACATTAGCGCTCCTCTTGTAAGGTGAAAGTGAGGACTGCAGATGCTGGAGATCGGAGTCAAGAATGTGGTGCTGGAAAAGCACAGCAAGTCAGGCAGCATCCAAGGAGCAGGAGAATCAACATTTTGGGCATAAACTCTTGTAAGGCTCTTCAATGGGCAATTGCATTAATCAGGCACTTACACAGTGGAGGTTGAAAACATCTGTAAGCGTCGTGCCATGCAGGTGAAATGCAAGCAGTATCCAGCTGTGTGCGATGCAAATCCTGGTCACAGGCATCAACCATGCCATTGGTCATTGCAAATTGAAGATCATCATCTCTGTGAAACAGGAAAAAAAACATAAGCAACCTTAAAGGAGGCACCAGCATTCATGAAAATAATCCAAGATCTTAGGACGATGTTGTTAAAATGTCACTTAGGAGAGATGCTAATGCTAACTGTTCATCTCACTGAGGACCTGTTCTGCTTCTGATATTCCCTACACAGATTAATTGGCACTGTGACAACCACAGCACAGGTAATCCAATCAACAAAGGTTCATAGACACTGATAAGGAGCAGATGCAGTAGCAACCTTCAGCAGCTGCCAAACAGTCTGCATGTGAAGAATTTACTGCTGATGGTCACCTCAGTGTGTGCAGGAGATTTGATTTGATTTATTATTGTCATAAGTATCTTGGTACAGTGAAAGGTTTTATTTTACCTACAGTGCAGGCAGATCATTACATACAAAGTGCTTTACGGTAATAGAACAGAGCGAGGAATAAAATGTTATGGCTGCAGAGGTGCATAGAGAGTGAGACCAACATCAAACTTAAAATTTGAGAGGTCCATTCAGAAATCTAATAAAAAGTGGGAAAGAAGCTGTTCTTGAATCTTATTGGTGTGTGTTTAAGCTTCTGTATCTTCTGCCTGACGTAAGAGGTTGAAAGAGATTATAACTGGGGTGGAAGGAGTCTTTGATGATGTTGGTTGTTTTGCTGAGGCAATGAGAAGTGTAGATGGAGTCAGTGGATGGAAGGTTGGCTGGTGAGTTGGAGGTAGAGCAGGCCCAGAATCTATCATCATCAATTGCATTTCCACAAGATTAGAAAGGAGCAGTGCTGTTGCAGATTACAGATATCCCAAGATGCTATCACAGAACTATGCCAATTGCTGGAATGGTACCTGCTACGTAAAAGCTGAAAATGTGTTGCTGGAAAAGCGCAGCAGGTCAGGAAGCATCCAAGGAGCAGGAGAATCAACGTTTCGGGCATGAGCCCTTCTTCAGGAATGAGGAAAGTGTGCCAAGCAGGCTAAGATAAAAGGGAGGGAGGAGGGACTTGGGGGAGGGGTGTTGGAAATGCGATAGGCGGAAGGAGGTAAAGGTGAGGGTGATAGGCCGGAGTGGGGGTGGGAGCAGAGAGGTCAGGAAGAAGATTGCAGGTTAGGAAGGTGGTGCTGAGTTCGAGGGTTGGGACTGAGACAAGGTGGGGGGAGGGGAAATGAGGAAACTGGAGAAATCTGAGTTCATCCCTTGTGGTTGGAGGGTTCCTAGGCGGAAGATGAGGCGCTCTTCCTCCAGCCGTCGTGTTGCTATGGTCTGGCGATGGAGGAGTCCAAGGACCTGCATGTCCTTGGCGGAGTGGGAGGGGGAGTTGAAGTGTTGAGCCACAAGGTGGTTGGGTTGGTTGGCCCGGGTGTCCCAGAGGTGTTCTCTGAAACGTTCCGTAAGTAGGCAGCCTGTCTCCCCAATATAGAGGAGGCCACATCGGGTGCAGCAGATACAGTAAATGATGTGTGTGGAGGTGCAGGTGAATTTGTGGCGGATATGGAAGGATCCCTTGGGGCCCTGGAGGAAAGTAAGGGGGGAGGTATGGGCGCAAGTTTTGCATTTCTTGCGATTGCAGGGGAAGGTGCCGGGAGTGGAGGTTGGGTTGGTGGGGGGAGTGGACCTGACGAGGGAGTCGCAGAGGGAGTAGTCTTTTTGGAACGCTGATAGGGGAGGGGAGGGAAATATATCCCTGGTGGTGGGGTCCGTTTGGAGGTGGCGGAAATGACGAAGGATGATACGATGTATATGGAGGTTGGTGGGGTGGTAGGTGAGGACCAGTGGGGTTCTGTACTGGTGGCAATTGGAGGTGCGGGGCTCCAGGGCGGAGGAGCAGGAAGTGAAGGAGATGTGGTGGAGGGCATCGTCAATCACGTCTGGGGGGAAATTGCGGTCTTTGAAGAAGGACGCCATCTGGGTTGTACGGATTTGGAACTGGTCCTTCTGGGAGCAGACGCGGCAGAGAAAAAGGAATTGGGAATATGGGATGGCGTTTTTACAGGGGGCAGGGTGGGAGATGGTGTAGTCTAGGTAGCTGTGGGAGCCGGTCGGTTTATAGTAAATGTCCGTGTTGATTCGGTCGCCTGAGATAGAAATGGAGAGGTCTAGGAAGGGGAGGGAGGAGTCTGAGACGGTCCAGGTAAATTTGAGGTCGGTGTGGAAGGCGTTGGCAAATTGGATGAACTGTTCAACCTCCTCGTGGGAGCACGAGGCAGTGCCGATACAGTCATCGATGTAGCGGAGGAAAAGGTGTGGGGTGGTGCCAGTGTAGCTGCGGAAGATGGACTGTTCCACATATCCTACGAAGAGGCAGGCATAGCTGGGGCCCATGCAGGTGGCCATGGCTACTCCTTTGGTTTGGAGGAAGTGGGAGGATTGGAAAGAGAAGTTGTTCAGAGTGAGGACCAGTTCAGTCAGTCAAAGGAGGGTGTCAGTGGAAGGGTACTGGTTGGTACGGCAGGAAAGGTAGAAGCGGAGGGCTTTGAGTCCTTCGTGTTGGGGGATGAAGATATACAGGTCCATGGTGAAGATAAGGCGCTGGGGACCGGGGAAGCGAAAATCATGGAAGAGGTGGAGGGCGTGGGTGGTGTCCCGAACGTAGGTGGGGAGTTCTTGGACTAAGGGGGACAGGACCGTGTCGAGATATGCAGAGATGAGTTCGGTGGGGCAGGAGCAGGCTGAGACAATGGGTCGGCCAGGGCAGTCAGGTTTGTGGACATTTGGGCAGGAGGTAGAAACGGGCAGTGCGGGGTTGTGGGACTATGAGGTTGGAGGCGGTGGATGGGAGATCCCCTGAGGTGATGAAGTTATGGATGGTCTGGAGATGATGGTTTGGTGGTGGGAGGTGGGGTCATGGTCCAGGGGGCAGTTGGAGGAGTGTCCGCGAGCTGGCGTTTAGCCTCAGCGGTGTAAAGGTTGGTGCGCCAAACTACTACTGCGCCGGTTTGATAGTGAGGTTGGGGTTGGAAGGGAGGGAGTGGAGGGCTGCACATTCCGAGGGTGAGAGGTTGGAGTGGGTGAGGTGGGTGGAGAGGTTGAGGAGGTTAATGTCGCGGCGGCAGTTGGCTATGAAGAGATCGAAGGCAGGTAAGAGGCCAGCACGGGATGTCCAGGTGGATGGGGTGTGTTGGAGACGGGAGAAGGGGTCGTCAGAGGGTGGGCGAGAAGCCTGGTTGAAGAAGTAGGCGCAGAGGCGAAGGCAGCAGAAGAATCACTTTGATGGAATGGAAACTTTTGTACTGATGAATTTGTCTGTGTTTTCAAATGGCTCACTCATTGTGACGTGTGTACTTAATAGCACAGTTGGAAAATCCAACTACATTGCCAAAGTCTACTTTCCAGGCTGTAGCATTCCGGGGTAACAAGATGAAGTGGTGTGGTCTGGCAGAAATTGCATTTGTAGCAGCCTTTATACATGTGTTTGTTGAAGACTGAGATATCCCACCCAGTTTCCCAGTAACTCCTTGAAAACAACCAGGGGCATAAAAAAGACTTTGCACAGTCATCGTCTTAATAGCCAATGGGATACCAATTCTTTTACGTAGCAGGAGAAAGTGAGGACTGCAGATGCTGGAGATCAGAGCTGAAAATGTGTTGCTGCTAAAGTGCAGCAGGTCAGGCAGCGTCCAAGGAGCAGGAGAATCAACGTTTTGGGCATGAGCCTTTCTTCAGGAAAGAGGAAAGTGTGCTAGCAGGCTAAGATAAAAGGTATGGAAAAGGGACTTGGGGGAGGGGCGTTGGAAATGCGATAGGCGGAAGGAGGTTAAGGTGAGGGTGATAGGCCGGAGTGGGGGTAGGGGCGGGGGGGTCAGGAAGAATATTGCAGGTTAGGAAGGTAGTGCTGAGTTCGAGGGTTGGGACTGAGACAAGGTGGGGGGAGGGGAAATGAGGAGACTGGAGAAGTCTGAGTTCATCCCTTGTGGTTGGAGGGTTCCTAGGCGGAAGATGAGGCGCTCTTCCTCCAGCCGTCGTGTTGCTATGGTCTGGCGATGGAGGAGTCCAAGGACCTGCATGTCCTTGGTGGAGTGGGAGGGGGAGTTGAAGTGTTGAGCCACGGGGTGGTTGGGTTGGTTGGTCCGGGTGTCCCAGAGGTGTTCTCTGAAACGTTCTGCAAGTAGGCGGCCTGTCTCCCCAATATAGAGGAGGCCACATCGGGTGCAGCGGATGCAATAGATGATGTGTGTGGAGGTGCACGTGAATTTGTGGTGGATATGGAAGGATCCCTTGGGGCCTTGGAGGGAAGTAAGGGGGGAGGTATGGGCGCAAGTTTTGCATTTCTTGCGGTTGCAGGGGAAGGTGCCGGGAGTGGAGGTTGGGTTGGTGGGGGGTGTGGACCTGACGAGGGAGTCACGGAGGGAGTGGTCTTTTCGGAACGCTGATAGGGGAGGGGAAGGAAATATATCCCTGGTGGTGGGGTCCGTTTGGAGGTGGCGGAAATGACGAAGAATGATACGATGTATATGGAGGTTGGTGGGGTGGTAGGTGAGCACCAGTGGGATTCTGTCCTGGTGGCAATTGGAGGTGCGGGGCTCCAGGGCGGAGGAGCGGGAAGTGGAGGAGATGCGGTGGAGAGCATCGCCGATCACGTCTGGGGGGAAATTGCGGTCTTTGAAGAAGGAGGCCATCTGGGTCGTACGGTTTTGGAACTGGTCTTCCTGGGAGCAGATGCGACAGAGACGAAGGAATTGGGAATATGGGATGGCATTTTTACAGGGGGCAGGGTGGGAGGAGGTGTAGTCTAGGTAGCTATGTGAGTCGGTCGGTTTATAGTAAATGTCCGTGTTGATTTGGTCACCTGAGATAGAAATGGAGAGGTCTAGGAAGGGGAGGGAGGAGTCTGAGATGGTCCAGGTAAATTTGAGGTCGGGGTGGAAGGCGTTGGCAAAGTAGATGAACTGTTCAACCTCCTCGTGGGAGCACGAGGCAGCGCCGATACAGTCATCGATGTAGCGGAGGAAAAGGTGCGGGGTGGTGCCAGTGTAGCTGCGGAAGATGGACTGTTCCACATATCCTACAAAGAGGCAGGCATAGCTGGGGCCCATGCGGGTGCCCATGGCTACTCCTTTGTTTTGGAGGAAGTGGGAGGATTGGAAAGAGAAGTTGTTCAGGGTGAGGACCAGTTCAGTCGGTCAAAGGAGGGTGTCAGTGGAAGGGTACTGGTTGGTACGGCAGGAAAGGAAGAAGCGGAGGGCTTTGAGTCCTTCGTGATGGGGGATGGAGGTGTACAGGGACTGGATGTCCATGGTGAAGATAAGGCGTTGGGGACCGGGGAAGCAAAAATCATGGAGGAGGTGGAGGGCGTGGGTGGTGTCCCGAACGTAGGTGGGGAGTTTTTGGACTAAGGAGGACAGGACCGTGTCTAGGTAGGCAGAGATGAATTCGGTGGGGCAGGAGCAGTCTGAGACAATGGGTCGGCCGGGGCAGTCAGGTTTGTGGACTTTGGACAGGAGGTAGAAACGGGCGGTGCGGGGTTGTGGGACTATGAGATTTGAGGCGGTGGATGAGAGATCCCCCGAGGTGATGAGGTTATGGATGGTCTGGGAGATGATCCTCCAACCACAAGGGATGAACTCAGACTTCTTCAGTTTCCTCATTTCCCCTCCCCCCACCTTGTCTCAGTCAAATCCCTCGAACTCAGCACCACCTTCCTAACCTGCAATCTTCTTCCTGACCTCCTCGCCCCCACCCCCACTCTGGCCTATCACCCTCACCTTAACCTTCTTCCACCTATCGCATTTCCAACGCCCCTCCCCCAAGTCCCTCCTCCCTACCTTTTATCTTAGCCCGCTTGGCACACTTTCCTCATTCCTGAAGAAGGGCTCATGCCCGAAATATTAATTCTCCTGCTCTTGGATGCTGCCTGACCTGCTGCGCTTTTCCAGCAACACATTTTCAGCTCTGATCTCCAGCATCTGCAGTCCTCACTTTCTCCTGCTACGTAAAAGAATTGGTATCCCATTGGCTATTAAGACGATGACTGTGCAAAGTCTTTTTTATGCCCCTGGTTGTTTTCAAGGAGTTACTGGGGAACTGGGTGGGATATCTCCGTCTTCAACAAACACATGTATAAAGGCTGCTACAAATGCAATTTCTGCCAGACCACACCACTTCATCTTGTTACCCCGGAATGCTACAGCCTGGAAAGTAGACTTTGGCAATGTAGTTGGATTTTCCAACTGTGCTATTAAGTACACACGTCACAATGAGTGAGCCATTTGAAAACACAGCCAACTTCATCAATACAAAAGGTTCCATTCCATCAAAGTGCAAGTGACCTGTGATGATATCGTACAATATCTTAGAGGTCTGCACAAAATATTCTGAGAGCTTCTATAATTCCACAATGCTTTTCCAAATGGTGGATGGAGAGTTGGGAGAGCCACAACAATCTTCAGAGGAGGTACATGAGGATATAAATCAGGTAGGTGTACGATCAACGTCCACATGCTGAAACAGGGTAAAAAAAAATCACAAAACACCAGGTTATAGTCTAACAGGTATATTTGAAAGTACTAGCTTTCGGAGTGCTGCTCCTTCATCAGGTAGTTATCACAGTTAGTTGAAAATACCTGATGAAGGAGCAGTGCTCCGAAAGCTAGAACTTTCAAATAAACCTGTTGAACTATAACCTGATGTTGTGTGATTTTTAACTTTGTCCACCCAAGTCCAACACTAGTTCCTCCTCATCATGCTAAAGCAGTGCAGAAATAGATTGATGCATGGTGGTTTATCCTCTCATTTTAATTTTTGTCCACAGTACTGAATACAGGCTCTCCATTCAGTCTATTTCAGAACCCAGCAGCTTTTCAGGTCTCCACAGGTCACCTCGCTTGAGCTCCCAACCATCCTTAACACAAACTTGGATTGAAAATGGGTAATCGTGAGTCCTTTATAATGGGCATGTCCATACAGTGGGAAATTTTCATGCATTTGCACACCAGACCTGGGAATGAAACTCTGGGCCCAAAAATCACGACACATTCTGAATAATTTTTCGAGAAATCTGATGAGGTAAAAGACATGAGAACAGAAAGTGATAGAGAAACTCAGCAGGTCTGGCAGCATCTCTGGAGTGAGTAACAGAGTTAGTATTTGGAGCCTGGTATCCCTACTGTGTGGAATTAGGCCATTTGGCCCATCGAGTTCTCTTCACCCCTCCAAAAAGCATCCCATCCAGACCCACCCCTTACCCTATCCCTGTAACCCTGCATTTCCCATGGCTAATCCACATAATCTGCCCACCATGGACACTATGGGCAATTTAGCATGGCCAATCCACCAAACCTGCACATCTTTGGATTATGGAAGGAAGCCAGAGGATATGGAGGAAACCTATGCAGACACCCGGGGAGAACATGATAGCGTCATAGAGATGTACAGCATAGAAACAGACCCTTTGGTCCAACTCGTCCATGCCAACCAGATATCCCAACCCAATCTAGTCCCAGTTGATTGAAGAGGTCGATTGAAATAAATGAAAATACTTAAATTAGAACTTCTTACTTCCATTAACATCAACTCTACATTTATGGAAAAAAATGCTCAGTTTAATTATTTAATGGGAGAAAAGTAAGATTGCTTTTCAAATTTTAAGGCCAATTAAGGTCAATGTTTGGACTTTGTGTGTTGTTTTTACTGTTCTATTTTAGCACAGATCTATATCTGATCTATAGCTAATGGTGTGATGAGCGGGAAACTTGAGAGCTATGAGGACATTGTCACACAGACATAATTTACAACAGTCAGCATGTGCATGTTCTTTAAGGAGGCATTTAGTGTCAATATTTCATCTGTTTTCCTCATTTTTAGTTTATCCTTTTGCTCCTGACAGTGAAACACGAGCCATCCTAAGTCAAAGACAGCTTCCTTTGTGCCTTCTCTATTTAAGAAAGAGTTCACCTATTCCAATCTGAAACAATAGAGAGAATTTTGCTTGATGTGGATTTAACAATAGCTGATCAGAGTTTGAGGAGGGTTTGTGAGATCAAGTATCCTATTGCGCACATTGCATCTGTTTCATCAAATCAGCTCCTTAACATTTGTCATCAAATGTGAGGTCTTCAGTCAATTCCACTCACTTCACAAATGCATCAGATAACATTCTTGCCTAAAAAAACAGTGAAAATACTCAATCACTACTTCAATTTTGCAGTCAAAATGTTCAATTAGAGAGAATGATAGACATTAGACAATGGCTGAATCTATCATTAAGGCCTCAACAATTGATAAGGCATGAAATGATCTTACTGAGATGATAAAAGCAGCAATGTTTTTGAAAGACAGAGCTCCTGTAACACTGCATTACAGTAATAATAACCTTTGTGATAGCTTTGCAAAAAACAAAATAGTAGCTAAAGAATCAGTGAAAGAGTAATGATAGCTACTGTCAAACTATATTTTTGAAAATGAACAACAATTCTTGGAATATACTAGAAAAAGGCAACATTTTAAAATGCTAATAATTTTGTTTACTTGTAAATGCTGGTAGATGTCCCCAATTTATTACAATCCAAATGGGGTAACCCAAACTATTAAGCTCCAGTTATGAGGGATGATTAGTTCTCCTTAGTGTCAGAGAAATAGCATGGAAACAGATCCTTCGGTCCATCATATCCATGCTAACTAGATATCCTAAATTAATCTAGTCCTATTTGCCAGCATTTGGTCCATATCCCTCTCAACCTTTCTTATTCATGTATCCATCAAGTTGCCTTTTAAATGCTGAAATTGTACCAACCTCCATTACTTCCTCTGGCAGCCAATTTCATACTCGCACCACCCTCTGCATGAGAAAGTTGCCCCTTAGCACCCTCACCTTAAACCTTTGCCCTCTATTTTTGGACTCTCCTATCCTTGGCTATTCACTCTATCCATATCCCTCATGATTTTATAAACCACTGTAAGGTCACCCCTCAGCCTTTGACGCTCCAGGGAAAATAGCCCCACTCTATTCAGCCTCTCCCTACAGCACAAACCCTCCAAACCCGGCAACATCCTTGTAAATCTTTTCTGTGTTCCTCAAGTTTAACAGCTACAGCAGGGAGACCAGATTTGAACATAGTATTACAAAAGTGGCTTAACCAATGTCCTGGTTTTGAACACAAGTGCAACATGTCATTCCAATGCCTATACTTAACGCACTGACCAATAAAAGCAAATAAATCAAACGTCTGCTTCACTACTCTGTCTACCTGTGACGCCACCTGCAGGGAACTATGAAACTGCACCCCAAGGTCTCTTTGTAGGACTGTATAAGTCCTACCCTGATTGGGCTTACAAAATACAGCATCTTTGGGCAGCACGGTGGCTCAGTGGTTAGCACTGCTGCCTCACAGTGCCAGGGACCTGAGTTCAATTCCTGCCTTGGGCAACTGGCTGTGTGGAGTTTGCACATTCTCCCCAAGTCTGCGTGGGTTTCCTCCGGGTGCTTTGGTTTCCTTCCACATTCCAAAGATATGCAGGTTAGGTGAATTGGCCATGCTGTAGTGTTGGGTTCATTAGTCAGGGGTAAACGTTGGGGGGTGGGTTGCTCTTCAGAGGGTTGGTGTGGGCTTGTTGGGCCGAAGGGCCTGTTTCCACACTGTAGGGAATCTAATCTAATCTTCTTTATTCACTGGTCCCTTTAGTTGTAACAGGTTACTTTATAAAATACAGATCCCTTCACTTGTGGAAATCTGTCAGTCCCAAAAGAACCAATCTGAAGAGCCAATTTAACCACACTTTTCTTGAGTTAACAAAGAGTGAGTTTACTAATTACTACACACAAGAATTAATAATGCAACACACATGCACACAGGTTAAAAGTAAAAGGTGAGTTCAAAAAGATAAAGGCTTTTATAAATAAATAAAAAACGAGTCTCTGAACTATTTGTGATGAGTAGATGGTCGAACATTGCAGTTATGGTTACATTAATGCTAGGGCATCTGAAGCCATTTTCACAATCCATGGTTTTGCAGACTGGTCGAGATTCTGCAGTTCTGAATCCTTTCAACCATGATTAAATTCCAGCATTCAGGATGGGAAAGAGCCCTTTTGTTTACGGATTTCTTTTTGTCTAGCTGCAAACCAGCTGACTTCTGGCATTCAGAGTAATAGAAGACTTTCACCTGCAATACAGAGATGACGAAGGGATAGTCCTTCATAGCATGCTAATGTTCACCCCCAGGCTAGTACACATGAGAACATGCACTAGCACGTTACAGTATGGTTGAAACTGGCTTTTTCACCCCTGTTCTTGTGTATTCTTCAAAGGTAAAATTGCAAATTATGTCTGAGGTTTGGGACATAATCTGCAGGGTTGGCTTGCTGTTAAGCAGAAACTTGTCAGCCCCTTGTTATTTGTGTTATCATGAAAGATTGCAGTCTAAATTATTTGAAGTTGCTGCTCTCCATCACCTCTCCCTAAAGGACTGTTGTTTGAACTTCCATTTGCATCTAAAGGTGTGACATTCCATGGATCTCTCTCTCTCCAGACAGCCATTTACTGGTTGGTATCAGCTCTTTTCAAAAATACAATTTGGAATTACAACTTAAAAAATTATCCACAGTACTTCAGTATTATGACAGCTGATGATGCAAAAGGTTATAATTTTATAAGACAATTCATTTTCCTGTCAATACTCTCAACACGTTTTTTCTTGCTGGAGCGTTAACTCCTCATTGACATATAATTCCAGCCTTCAAATTGTTATCCAAGTCATCAGTGCTCACATGCAAGTCTCAAAAGGTGAGGAGCAGTTTGTTTGTGGAGTCAAATCCTTAGACACATTTTTTCCAGTGGGATTGCTTACAAACATTTAAAAGCAGGATCCTCTCTGTTTCTAACTCAAGACCACTGAGGCTAACTGTACAAGTCTACCACCAGTTTGGCTGAGATTAACTAACTCAACACAGATTGAGGATTGGAGGCAAGGTCTTTTGATCTGGAGAAGTCAATAACTCTCATCATAGACTTGCTGAACTATCTGAATTCTTTCTTTATAAAAAGATCTTCTAAATTAATTATGTGTCACAAGCTTACTTTATGTTGTTTTTTATTATTTTATTATTGTTCTTTAGTGTTTTAATAGAAACTATATGTGCACATGTTATTCATTTATGACCAAAGATACTACTCGGCACAAACTTCACTAAAGTTTCTGGTTTCAGAAAGGTTACACAAATATTCAGCAATGCAGAATGGCCATGGACTGTGGCAAGTTACCTTAGTGTGGCAGTTTACAGAAAATAAAGTTAGTTATAGGGAAGCTTTAACTGCAGACTGACTGTTTTATGGCACAGAAGGAGACAAGAGGCAAAGAATTTCATAGTTGCAATGTTCTTATTTGCAACATTGCTGACTGCATAGCAACCTACTTTCAGGATGTCGATAGTAGTCATGATTCGGAGATGCCGGTGTTGGACTGGGGTGTACAAAGTTAAAAATCACACAACACCAGGTTATAGTCCAACAGGTTTAATTGGAAGCACTAGCTTTCGGAGCGACACTCTTTCATCAGGTGATTGTGACAATCACCTGATGAAGGAGCGTCGCTCCGAAGCTAGTGTGCTTCCAATTAAACCTGTTGGACTATAACCTGGTGTTGTGTGATTTTTAACTTTGTACTTTCAGGATGTACATCAGAAGCAGTAAGAGGCAAACCTATAATTGACATGCTAACCTGTACAGTACAGGACTAAAGGTATAGCAGAGAGCAGAGGTAACATGCTGTAGATCGATCCAAAATATTCCATAACCAACATGAAAACTCATCCCTTATTCGTCCAATTGGAAATTGTGGGTGAATGAATGATTTCAGTTCCATGAACATCCCCAACCCCAACAACTGCAGAATCATCCATTAATGCAAAAGACGATAAGTCGAGTGAATGATCCACCTTGGCCTCTTCCTAATGACACACCATTACAGAGACCAGTCTTCAGTCCTATGAACCTGAACAAGACAATCAAATTATATTATGATCCCTTTTGCAATTTCTGAGATATTTATGAGTCTGTGCATATGCAACAAAACAGTTTTGTTTCCTTTATTCATTCACAGGATGAGGGCATCACTGGCTGGGAAGCATTTATTGCCCATCTCTAATTGCCCAGAGGGCAGTTAAGCGTCAACTACATTGCTGTGAGTTGAAGTCACATATAGGCCAGACCAAGTGGGAAAGACAGTTTCCTTCGCTAAAGGACATTAGTGAACCAGATTTTTTTTTCAATTGAATTCAAATTCTACCATCTGTTGTGGCAGGATTCAAACCGGTGTCTCCAGAATGTTATCTAGGTCTCTGGATTAAAAGTCCAGCAATAATACCACCAGGCCCTCACCTCCCATAAACATGGATTACTCTATTTCTGATGAAGGGCTTTTGCCCGAAACGTCGATTTTCCTGCCCCTCGGATGCTGCCTGACCTGCTGTGCTTTTCCAGCACCATTCTAATCTAGACTCTGGTTTCCAGCATTTGCAGTCTTTGTTTTTACCATGGATGACAATCATGCTTGGGCTGATAACTGCACATAGCACAAAGCGGAGGTTCGATTCCCTTTTGTCTGGCATGGGTTCAACCAGGTTGAAGTGACTGGGTTTTAAAATGGAGACCTGATGTCAATTATGGTTGGATGCAAATCACTGATCTAACATAAATAGTGTTTAGATAATGGCAGTTAACCTCATAGCAGAGATAAAAATGCTCCTGGTTCCCTGACCATCAAACATGACAGTGAGGCAATGGTGGTAATGGGCTTTGATGCAAAGAAGTCCTTTTTTTTGTCTTCTGGTTCATGATTCACTGCCCTTGAGGAGATTCAGAATGAAATGAGATTCAGATTACAGCTAAGAATGAGAGTGAGAAAAGATAATTAAAACATAAATAGAGGCAAGTGTTCCTGTATGTTTACCTGCAAAAGTTGTCCCATTGTTTGAATGGGAATTTTGAAATGCTGAGGAAATGTTGAGTGAAAATTTTGACATGAGTGTTTTCTGATTGACAGAATCAAGTCATCAAATTTACTCATTTCCTTTCAGATTACAATTATGGAGCAGAATAATACATGGACCTGATTTAGTGTTATCCTTGTTTCCATAAAACTTCAGAACATATCAGGGAGTACACATTTACATGAAGTTGGAAGCATTAACAAACATCAACTTTGATAGCCTTCACAGAGATCACCTAAGTATGAATTAATAATCGGGATATGGACCAATGGTTGGCATATGGAGTTAGGCCACAGATCAGTCATGTTCTTATTGATTGCTGGAACAGGCTTGAGTGCATGAGTGGCCTACTCTTGTTCTTATACTCATATGTAAGTCAGAGCAAAATATAATTCCTTTGGAGCATTATTCACCAATACCAGTTCCAATAGAGGTCTTTTTTTAAATTCCCAAACCTTCATGAAGGCAACCATGGAAGTCTGCTTTTCTCTTTCCTGAACCATTTCATACAAGCTATGACCCAGAAAGGATTAAGCAATGTTTATGTCTGACACACCCCTTTAAGAGGGATTTGCTGACAGTTCGTCGAATCCTTACAGTGTGGAAGCAGGCCATTTGGCCCATCAAGTCCACAGAGACCCTCCAAAGAGCATCCCACCCAGATCCAGTTCCCTACCCTATCCTTGTAACTCTGTATTTCCCATGATTGACCCACCATGGCTGCCCATCCTTGGACACTATGGGCAATTTAGTATGGCCAATCCACCTGGCCTGCATATCTTTGGGTTATTTAGTATTCTTTCCTGTTTTAACCACTCCTGCTTCTAACATATTTTAAAGAAATGCTGTTTATCTTCTCTATTATTCAAGAATGTAGACAACAACATGAAGAAGCAAGTTTCTGATTTGAGTTTCATTAAAGCAGTTGTCAGGGTCAGAAGAAAAGCAGAATTCTGTTTTCCCAAATCTAACAGAAACATGAAACAAGATGCTTAATGTCATGCAACAATATATTAAAAATAACTAATTTGTTACATTATACTCTCGATGAGAAGTATGACAATAAAAGTTATTGTGGGAGAAACTGACTTTCATGAGGAATCAGATTGAAATAACAATGTGTTCAAAATTCACATCTGACCAAAGAGGGCAGTATTTTCAAACTTCCATACATTCTAGTAAAGTCAAAATGGCAATTAAGCATCTCTTGCAGTTCATTGGACTAGCATACATTTCGAAACAGCTGTTAGTTCTATAGAATCCAGTTAGATATAATTGAACGCCTTGAGGTTGAAGAAACATTATCATATGTCACTTTTCCACTTCCAATTTCCTTGAAGGAATCTGTAGAATTCATATAATTTCTGTAAATTCAATGGACTGGATTCTCCTCCACAATGCCAGATAAAGTGGAACAGATGGCAAAAGGAGCCGAACTTCTGACAATGAGGTTAGGTATTATCTTACTGCCCAAATCTGTACTCTACCCTGCCTTTTCGCACTGAACCCTCAGTGTGTGCACTTTTCTGGTCTGTGATAAGCAAATATCTAGGTGCATATGGTTCAAGAGTCTGGGCAGATTCTATTAACCCAATGGATTTCCTTAATATTCTGGCCCAGTGACTGCCCTTCCCATGTCTCGTGTGTGAAAAATGGCAGCAAGCCCCAAAATATGACATAACTATCCACACTTGAGAAAGACAGCACTGTGAGAAAGTGAGGACTGCAATGCTGGAGATCAGAGTCAAAAAATGCAGAGCTGGAAAAACACAGCAGGTCAGGCTGCATCTGAGGAGCAGAAGAGTCAACGTTTCGGGCATAAGCCTTCATCAGGAATGCATTGCAAAGTCAGCATTGTAATAGCCTCAAGCTTCCAATTAACTTTCTAAATAGGTCTTCTGGAGTGACTTTGTTACAGCAAGGCATCTTATTTGATCTGGCAATACTTATGTTACCTCTTGTAACATAAGAAATTGGATGTAGATATCATGCTATTGAAAAATTTATTACAACTACATATTATACAAAAATTTGACATTCACAGGCACACAGGTGCCTTGGCTAACATTAAGCTATTACATTACAGAGCAGCATGCTTCCAGCAGCATGTCATGCTCCAAAAGATTGCAGGATAAGATGGAATTAGATTTTTGTAATATCAGGTTACGTGCTATTATAATATTGTAAGCATGCCACTTGAAGGTATATTGAAATACTGATTGTGAGACATACACATTAACCCTTTTATTCAAAAATAAAAACTTATTCTAAACAGATATAGATAGTTGAGACGTGTGGTGCTGGAAAAGCACAGCAGGTCAGGCAGCATCCAAGAAGCAGGAGAATTGATGTTTCGGGCATAAACCTTCAACAGAAGGGTTTATGCCCGAAAGGTTGATCCTCTTGCTCCTCGCCTGTTGCCTGGCCTGCTGTGCTTTTCTAGCACCACGCTTTTCGACTCTGATCTCCAGCATTTTCTCCTAGCAGACATACACATAGTTGTTCACTGGTACATGCTGTCACTTGAAAATTATATCAATAAGTGAAAAAGAGTTTTTCATAGATTTACAATTCAAATTTCAATGTAACACTTTGTAGATTTGATGATGTGTCCTGATCTAGTGATCTGGAAAAGTAGACAATGTTCTCCAGTTGTCTTATAGCTGGTTGCTGTGACCAAACATTACCACACTATCAGCATTAAGCCAATATCATGTTCATGGTACACCAAGGACATGTGACTAGTACTGTACTTGAATCTGTGTACTGGCTATCTATAACATCTACAATTGAGCTGAGAAAACAAAGTATCCAGTGAATATGCATTGTGCAACACTATCATAATATCACTTTATATGGTCTAAAGTTAAAAATTTTCAAAATGTATTTTCTACAATAAACCCAAAATCTAACTATCACTCTTTAAATTCCTGCGCAATGTTTTTGTCAAATATTGCTGTCAGAAAATTTGAAACTAAAACTGAGATCAAGCTAATTTAATGCTTTTGTTTGTTTATGTTTAATTTGTATTTTTCTTGCATATACAGCATTATAAATACTTCATAATACAAGAAATCGCACAGCCAATGAAAAATAACAATTATTGACTGGGATGGGAATTAAATTGTGCTCTGCACTTTAATGGTTGTAAGATCAAAATGAAAAATTGCATATTGCAACATTAATACTTAAACTTTTGTGCTGTTATTAGTCACTACAAGCTTATATTAATGAATTATGGAGGCTTAAGCATTTTTTTCCCTTGCTTTCACATTGTTCAGGAAGCAGCAATGCTCACATGCAGAAATAAAGTATCACCCAGGGAAACCCAATCAGTAGGTTGGAGGCTGAAAGCAGTCAATTTTGATATTTGTGAAAGATTTTGTCACTTTAGATTTAGTAAGATTATAGCTGTAAGTATTTTACAATGCACGAGGCTGTATATATTTTGTTAGAGCATTTAAAAAAGACATTTACAAAGAAAGTTATATCCCAATCAAGTAATTAGAAAATACTTAATTTAAGTCCCACAGCCTCAACTGTTAAGTTTCAATGCTAATTTGGCATGTAAAATGTGAAAAAAATCTATTTAATTATGTTCATTTTTATCAACAGCTTGAAATTATACAGCAGCTTTAACATTATTGTTGTCCCAAGGCATTTCTACATATGTATGCATTTTGTTTTTGTACCTACTTTTTTCCGAATCAACTTATTTTCCTTCCATAGGTCATGTATTACCCTATATTTACTGTCAACCAAGGACAAAGACCATACGTTGTAACTAACAGGTCTCTTGTGTCATTACTCATGGCAAGTTAGATGATGCACTTTTTTTTATGACGGGGCATTAAATTATGCACCATTGATGCATTATTCTCTTGCTAAGGGAAGCTGAGTCTGTCCTATTAAAGCTTAAAAATCTCATTAATGTAAACAGCCTGAGGTCAATTATAGTTAATTCTTGTTGATGAGGCAAGTTTGCAGAAAGGCAGTTACATCCAGGTCAAAAGGCGGCAGCATGAAATGGCTTCCCTTTCTTTCTCTTTTCACTGCCACTTCAAAGACACACACACACACACACACACACACACACACACACACACACACACACACACACACACACACACACCTGCTCACGCAAGAGTCTGACGTGAGAGTAGGGAAAATCTTTAACAGTTTGAGATCCAGTCATGCAAGAGAGAGTTGCAATGTGTGTAGAAACAAGACTTTGAATACATTAAAATTGAATTATGCTGGATGCAGTGAATAGCCTCGAGTTGTCTGTATAAATAGCTCTTTATGTACATCAAGCTCCTGCATACCAATGCTGCACAAGTATCACCATTTTATTAATTTTCTGTTTTCTTCATATTCTCTCCTTAGACAATGGATCATATTAGAGAACAGTACCACAGTCATAGCAATCACATTACAATACTTCAACTATAAACCTCATAGGAAAATATCAAAATTGTATTCGATTGCAGGATAACACGGCCAATATCCAGCTTAATTTTAACATGGCACATACCAAAACAAAGAAAAAAACAGAAATTGCTGAAGAAACTCAGCAGCTCTGGCAGCATTTCTGGAGTAAAGCAGTTAATATTTTTAGTTCAGTAGCTCTTCTTCAGCATTGGTAATGGATAGGAAAAAGTTGTATCTATACTGATAATGGGAGTAGGGGTGGAAGGAGTAAGCAGATAGGTGGAAACAGTGCCCAGAGAAAGAAAGAAAATTAGGAAGAAAAAGGGATGTTGACAGCAATCCAGGGAATGGGGAAAAGCTGATAACGGTGATCTACATGAATGGGTGAAAATGGGTTGGTTGTGTTGAAAGCAGTCTATGTCATAACATTTTCCAGTTTTAAGTCATTGGCACATTTTATTTCAGTTCCTAAAGTTTGATGTCTTTGCAATCTTGGTGGGTTATGATTTTGGTAGAGGCCAGTTAACCTTTTCTCAACTAGGTAAATAATCAAAATTCCAGTTATTTGTTAAAAGTATAAAATCATTATGCTCCGTGGTGGAAAACAAAAGCACTTTAACTAATATAAGAGTCAGTATAGCAAATAGCAAATGCAACCTAACCTATATTTAAACATCCAGAATTAACATGAAGTAAACATGAATTAATAGGCAAAATTTGATTGTATGTAAATTGTACATTGCATATGAAATTACAGATACAATGAAGACATCTTATGAATTGGCTAAGCAGTCCACTCAGACCTTAGTGATCACAGGTAGTCACAAAATGCTTCAAAATCTGTCTTCCTCAGAAGGAATTTCAGCTCCTCTCCTACCAGGAGCTAATTTTATATCCAACCAACAGTAATGAAAAAGCAACCCATGGTCCATGGTCATCACTACAAATGGAACACATTTGAAGAACATGCTAAACTCGATTTGGATTATCATAGAATCCCTTCAGTATGGAAACAGGCCATTTGGCCCAACAAGTCCACACTGACCCTCTGAAGAGTATCCCACCCAAATCAATTTCCCTACCCTATTACTTTACATTTCTTCTGACTAATGCACCTAATCTACACATCATTGAACACTATGGGCAATTTAGCATGGCCAATTCACCTAACCTGCACGTCTTTGGACTGTGGGAGGAAACCAGAGCACCTGGAGGAAACCCATGCAGACAAGGGGAGAATGTGCGAACTCCACACAGACAGTCATCCAAGGGCAAATCAAACCCGGATACCTGGCGCTGTGAGGCAGCAGTGCTAACCACCGTTATGGTTATGTAGACCCATCAATGTTATGTTCCACTAACAGAAGGCACTTCAACTTATTTTTAGCTTCTGGGTCAGTATTGTTTGCTTTAGTCTTCCACAGCTTGCTTGTACTGCAATTATAAACTCCACAATTGCTACAGCTCATTTTGGACTAATCTTTATCATTATGTATCTTTCAACAAAGCATTGATTTCCCAAACTCAAGTTTGTTTTGGTTTTCCGAGAAATAGGTATACTCTATTTCATTTCTAAGTGAACCTTTTTTTTGCCCTTTAACTTTCGTTTCAGTTCGGCTTCGAGTTGTGATTTGCTTATCATCAATTAGTGCTTCAGGAAAAGCAAAAACAGCTCTTCTAAAAATATGTTAAGGCAGCCAAGTTTCAGAAACATGCAAGAAAAATTATGAGAACTATATGGTCCTGAAAACACAAGGGCTGTACTTACTATCACCTATAACTTCAATGGGAGACAGATGGAATTCTCAGAGAAATAGTTTACACTCCAGAAATTGACTATTTATCTAGTTTCTCTCAAGACTCTACTGTTAGCATTGTGACAGGAGATTTCAAAATTCCTCACGGCTGCCTGAGCCCCATAATTCTAAATAGGTCCAGAATATTCTCAGGAGTTCTTGGTGGGGAGGGAGGGATAGTTTCAGGTAAAAATGAACAATGAAGTGGCAATAATTGTACACTATTTCTCTTGTTCCAAGGAAGTGAGATTTTGGTTCCTGCAAGGCACCCCATCTAGCAACACATAAAAACTAACTACATTCAGCTCACTTGGTAGCAAATTGATTTGTGATACATAGACAAACATGGAATGGCATGCAGCTTTTTGATCTCTACACTCACACAGAAAATTGAGTCTGTGAACAGTAACAAAAGCCTTCTGTCTCATGAAAAATAAATACAGCACCTGCATTCAGGGCTGTAACTGATAACCATTACTAACTCTTTTGCAATAGTGATGTTTATGACATGGTTTATCTCTATCTTGTAAGCATCAACATGGTTAGAAGTTAAGAACAGTTTATTTAAAACTTAACTTATGACATTCATTAGTACCTTATTGGATTTAACTAGCTCAACTATTCTTTCAACCTGTGTAATACCTATGAAGATAAGGTTTGATAACCAGGTGTTGACAGGTATTACATAGGTTAGATTATATTAGATTAGATCCCCTACAGTGTGGAAACAGGCGCTTCAGCCCAACCAGTGCAGACATAATAATATCATAGTCAATACATGTTCTTAAGAAGACTGCTAGATCCTTCACATATGTGATCAGGTTGTTAAATCTTTAATATCAAATTTTCAACCCATCTCCAAATATAAATAATTACCCATTGTTCAAGTACAGTCTCAATCTATTTCTGCAATTCTGTGAAATTTTATTTGTTAAACATTTTAGTTAATTCTATTTCTTCAAAATGTTGCCATACATAAAGAAATAAAGAAAAATAAAGAAAAATTGATTACTTGTTCTTAATACAAATCCACAATCAAAATACCGCAGATGCTAGAAATCTTGAAAAATAAAAAACCCAGAAAATATTGGAAATATACAGCAACCCCTTCGCAGACTCCAATCTCAAAGGGCCTCCAATCCCAGACAATAAACTTCTGCCTCCTTCCCAAAATCTGTAAACCTGGTTGTTCTGGTCAACCTATTGTTTCAGCTACTGAACTTATTTCTTCCTCCCTTAACTCTATTTCTTTCTCGCCTCATCCAGCTCATCTTGCCGAGATCAGTGACCTTTCCAACCTCCTACATCAGTGCTATTGTTTCCAGTTTCCTAGCCTGCCTCTTCTTTATCATAGATGTCAAATCTCTCTACATCTCTATTCCCTTATCAAGGTAGTTGGAGAACTCACTACTCTTATTTTGAGTGAAGGTCCACCCAGTCCCCGTTCACCACAACTCTCCTCTGACATACTGAACGTCTTCTCACATTGAGCAACTTGCACTCACTTTCTCTAAACAAAAACAAGTTGCAATGGACACCTACATGGATCCTTTGTTAGTCCATTGCTGACCCTTCCTTAACTTGTCTGTTTTCATTTCGGAAGGCAAGCTATCAACTAATGTATGTAACAACCCACTGACTCATAGTTAGTGTGACTACACTTTCCACACCCCATTTCCTAGTGAAAGTACAGAGCAAATATGTTCTTGTAAAGATAAAGGGTGAGGCCAAGAGCAGAGAACCCAGGACGTCAAGGGACACAAAAGCTAGGGTTAAGAAAAAAGAGAACCTTATGGCACATACCTGAGGGCTCAGTAAAGAGTCCATAGGGGAGTATAAAAATGCAAGGGATCTTAAAAACAAAATTAGGAAAGGAAAGCAAGCTTACGTAAAAGCATTAGTGGCTAAAATAAAGAGTTTTCATTAAGCATACAAAGAGCAAGTAAATAATTGGGGTCTGCATAGGGGCCATAGGGGTAATGTGTATGTGGACCCAGAAATGTAACACCAAAGGATACATAGACATAAATGTCAGGGTGAAGGACTGTGAAAATCGACATTTCGGGCAAAAGCCCTTCATCAGGAATACAGGCAGAGTGCCTGAAGGGTGGAGAGATAAATGAGAGGAGGGTGGGGGTGGGGAGAAAGTAGCATAGAGTACAATAGGTGAGTGGGAATGAAGGTGATAGGTCAGGGAGGAGGGTGGGGAAAGATAACAAAGAGTATAATGGGTGGATGGGGGTGGGATGAAGGTCCCACCTCCATCCACCCATTGCACTCGTTATTACCTTCCCCCACCCTCCTCCCTGACTTATCACCTTCATCCCCACCCCCACTCACCTACTGTACTCTATGCTACTTTCTCCCCACCCCCACCCTCCTCTCATTTATCTCTCCACCCTTCAGGCACTCTGCCTGTATTCTTGATGAAGGGCTTTTGCCCGAAACATCGATTTTCCTGCTCCTCAGATGCTGCCTGAACTGCTGTGCTTTTCCAGCACCACTCTACTCCAGAATCTGATTTCCAGCATCTGCAGTCATTGTTTTTACCTACCTGAAGGACTGTGAAATAATAGTAAAAATTAACATAGAGTGACAGAAAGAGAGACTGAGAGAGAGAGAGAGAGAAAGAGAGACAAGGTACCATTGGGTATCTTTCAGGTTCTCTCTGGCCATAGCTGAGGTGTCAGATGACTGAGGACTGTTAACGTTATCTCATTACTAAAACTATTACTAAGACCAGGCAATCACAGGCTGATCATTCGAACCTTGTTGCTGGGGAGATTATTACACAGACTTCTGTGCGACAGAAAATATCTGTACGACAGAAAATATCTGTACTTGGTGAGCATTAGATTAAACTGGGACAATCAACATGGATTTGATAAGGGAAGGTTGTGTTTGACAAATTTGATTGAATTTTTGAGCAGGTAACCAGGCATGTCAATGGGTGGTAATGCAATTGATGTGGTCCACAAGGCTGTTGATAAGGTTCCGTATGGCAGACCAATAAAGAAACTAACAGCCCATGGGATCTAAGGCTAGGGGGCACATTAGATCCAAAATTGGCAAAGAAACTGGAAGGAGAGAGTATGTTTCTGTGACTGTAAGTTTGTTTCCTGAAGGGTTCCACAGCGGTTGGTGCTAGAGATCTTGCTGTATGTGGTGTATGTTAATGATTTGGATTTAAATACGGGGTGGGGGTATGATCAAGACTTTCACAGATGATATGAAAATTGGTAGGCAGGTAAGTAGTGAGCAAGATAGCCATAAACTACTGGAGGATATCAAAGGACTGGTCAATTGGGTACAGCAGTAGCAGAAGGAATTTAAACTTAAACAGGGCAAGGCAAGGAATTGCACTGTGAATAGTAGGATCCTAGAATATACTGAAGATCAGAGCAACCTTGCTGTTCATATTCAGAGATACCTGAAGATAGCAAGGTAGCTGGATGGTTAAGAAGGCGTAAGGGACTGAGGACACAAGTGCAAAGAGTATATGCTGGAACTCTGCAAAAAGATGGTAAGGCTGCATCTGGAGTAGTCACACAGCCATAGAGATATACAGAACAGAAACAGACCCTTTGATCCAACTCGTCCATGCCAACCAGATATCCTAGTAAATCTAGTTCTATTTGCCAGCATTTAGCCCAAACGCCTCGAAACCCTTCCTACTCATAAACCCATCCAGATTCCTTTTCAATGTTGTAGCTGTACCACCCTCCACCACTTCCTCTGGCAGCTCATTCCATACATGCACCACTCTCTGTGTGAAAATATTGCCCCTTAGGTCCCATTTAAATCTTTCCTCTCTCACCTTAAATCTATACCCTCTAATTTTGGACTCCTCACTCCTTGTCTCATGATTTTGTAACCCTCTATAAGGTCACCCCTCAGCCTCCGATGCTCCAGGAAAAATAGTACTGCTTATTCCTTAGTTATGGTCACATTATGGGAAGGTTGTGATTGTACTGAGGAAGGTACAGAGGAGACTTACATGAATGCTGCTTCAGCCGCAGGGTCCAAACTATGAGGACAGACTGGATAGCTTGGGGTTGCTTTTCCTTAAACAACAAATGTTGAGAGGACACCTCTCGAGGAATGTAAATAAATGAGGACAAGGATAGGATGAATAGGAAAACACTTTTTCCCCTCATGGAGGCACCAATGACCAGATTTAAGATAAAGGACAGAAGGTTTAGAGGAGATGTGAGGAAAAATATTTTCACCCAGGGAGTAATGGGAATCTGGAACTCATTGCTTGTGAGGGCAGTAGAGGCAGAAACTATAATAATATTTAAGAAATATTTAGATGTGCACTTGTGATGCCAAGACATACAAGTCCAAGTGCTGGAAAGTGGGATTAAAATAGTTAAGTGGTTGTTTTTGACTGGCGTGGATGTGATTGGCTGAAAGGCTTTCTCTGTGCTGTAGACCTGTATTAGTAGAGTGGTCAATAATCAGGGATATAGATTTAAGTAGAAAGGTAAGAAGACAGCTGAGGAGAAACTTACTCAGAGGGTAGTGGGGAGTCTGGAACACACTGTCTGTAAGAATGGCTGCTTCAGAAACTTGTATAACATTTAAGCAATATTTAGATATAAACTGTGTTGCTATAAACTCCAAGGCTATAGTCCAAAATCTGGAAATGATGTAATCAGATCTTTGTTAACTGACACAAATATGATTGGCCAAATGACCTCGTTCTGTGCTACCTGTAAGTCTACAAGGGCATGCTTGATCTTCTTATCTGGAAGACTGAAGCTCCCATCTTGTAGCACTCCTTTAATATTGCAACTAAATGTCAGCCGAGATTATATGCTCAATACTTTGAAGTGAAACTTGGATAAGTGCCTTCTGACTCAGAAGTAAGAGTGACGATAACTAAGATAAATTGTATGGTTTTGACTAAAACACATTTATCTTTACCTACACTGGGTCCATATTGAGATTATAAATTATTTGGAAGTAACTTAGAGAGACTTGCAATAGTAAAAGGGTTAGAATAATTAATCATTTCTAACTTTCACTTAGATAAGGAAAACTATTGTGCTGCAAGTGGATTCTTAGCAGATATTCAGGGTACAGAAGTTGTTACATGCATAGGGAAAGCAGTTACCTTCTTTGGCCAACTCATGAAATATGCATGTAATAACAACAAGCTGACTCTTAGGACCTTGCTGATTGAAAAAGGCTTCTGTTCTCAGCATTTTGCTGTAAGGCTGTGAAACACTTATGACTAACATTTATCAAAAGAAATTCAAAAATTTTCATTAGTGTCTGCAATACATTGTGGGTATATTCTAACAAAACAAGTTCACAGATGAGACTGTCCTCTCAAAGACAGAGCTCCCAACTTTGCTAGCACTCGTTAAACTGAGGCAGCTTTGTTGGCTCAAGCACAGCGCAGGATAGAAATCAGTCACATACTCAAGGATTTGCTGTGTGTCAATACAGCCAGAGCCAGATGACTAGTAGGATTCCAATGCATCAGAATCTAGGACGCTTGCAAGCATGACATAAAGACATTTAGTCTGAATTATCTCACCTGGAAGTCTCTATTTGATGACAGAGGAAAATTGTTATGCTGTAGGCTGGTGTTCACCATCACAATGACCAGAGGCTACAGTGGCTTTGCAATAGGCAAAGATTAAACAAAAAACCTACAACGACACTCAGTAACTTCATACACAGCATGTATGATAGAACTTTACATGAAGCCACTCCTCCTAAATTGGATTTAGTTGTTCTGCATCCAGCATCTTTTGGAGATGGAAGGAAGCCAAAATAGTATACTACATGCTTAATGAGGGATGATATGGTACTAGAGTTTGTTTGGCTCTAGATAATTATTCTGGGCAAGTAAATGAATTGAAGGTCACAAAACAGGTTAAAAATATGGCTATCATAAATTGAATACAGAAGAATTGTTGGAATTTGCAAGTTCAGACCGAAAATACCTAATTTCAGGTTAATGAAAGAGAGCCTAGCCAAGGTTAAATATATGGAAGAAAATTATGGGTTAAAGCAACAAGTTGGTGATATTTTAGTACCACATGTAAAAGGTAAAGCTAAGTATGTTTTGAGGAGAAAAGTGCTGCATCAAAGGTTCAGATTCCAGGTTTAAATAAATAATGGGAGAAAGTGTTAGGTTTTCAGAAGAGGTATATTGTAAGGGCTTTTTTAACTTAACTTTTCTATTTTTTATATTTTAATATACAAGGGAAATAGGAAGCGAAAGAAAATTACATTTATAAGCAAGTCTAAAATGGCTCAGGTCCAACAAAAGAATAGAGTTCATGCTTTATAAATCACTGAAGAGGTAAAAAGGCAGTCAAAGAGGGATTATGACCATAGACAAGGAGGAGGACACATTATATAATTGAAAGTGAGGAAAAGAAAATTATTTAACAGTCATTTTGATTGGGTTTTTGCCTAAGAATGTAAATGCAGTACTCGAGGAATAGAAAATATACTATACTTTTTCTATAAGAATACAATTTGCCATAATATTCCAACAAAATATACAACCAACTACATACATGGCAAATTTTTACAAAAAAAGCCTTTGTCATTCAAGGAGACAATACTGCCTTAATATCTTCTGGTCCCAATTGCTTGTGAAGATATTCTTCAGCACCAATCCTAATTTGTCATCAGTGGATGAAATAAGTACTAATCATTTGCAAACTGAAAATTCTGCCACAAATCATTGGCATGGTTAGAGCTATAATAGATTTTTGACATAATAAATATGACAGCAATGGTGATATTAATTTTCATCAGATTAACTATCCCAATGAAAGATGTTGTAATATGAGGTGACTTGACACAAGTATTACTCAACCAGTCTGAATATTTGCAACATTGACGATATTAAGGTTCTATTCTTCACCTGAGCAAGATCAAAAATCATGTCATTGCTGTTATGGTTTAATTAATATTGATTTACATCCTAACTATGATGAAGATGGATGGCCAATAGTCCTTTGGCATATTGCAATAAAATGGCTCAGGATTAATTTTTTTGAGAAGTTGATTGACACCACAGCGATAAACAAATCAACTGAAGATTACTTCTTACTATTTGAACAATAACCAAAGGATTAATTTACATTAAGTAAAGATTAGAAGGATTGGTATAGAAAAATAAAGAAAAGGTATACAATGTGTAATTGGCAAAATATAATCTAAACTGAATTGCATAATATCAGAAATGGCTCATGCCCGAAACGACGATTCTCCTGCTCCTTGGATGCTGCCTGACCTGCTGCGCTTTTCCAGCAACACATTTTCAGCTCTGATCTCCAGCATCTGCAGTCCTCACTTTCTCCTAATATCAGAAATGGTCAAACTTGTTGAAAACTGTCTGGCGATATTAGTTGCTCTGAAATTATAAATTTAACAAAGTTATAATTAAAGTAAATGAATGTAGAAACAGAATTCTGTCCTCTGGATGTAATGTTTAGAACAACATATTTCCTGATAAGTAACATCCATAAACATTTTGGCAGTTTTCATAATTACTTTTTACTAAACAGTTTACTTACTTATGTAAATACATATTAACCATTCATGAATTAAAACCATTTAATTGTCCAACTTAACAGTATTTTCTAATAGTCTCTTTATTCAACATCCTCTTATGAAGGTGGTAAATCATAAGTTTCTATAGATAACAGCCTGTCAAAGCTGAGAGAGGGAATACTGGCATGCTATTCAGCAATGGGGAGAATCATCACTGACCCCTTCCCATTATCCAAAACTAAGAGTGGCTCAGTAGTACAAGTATGGACTGAGTCCTGAAATTATACTAGTATGGCAGCAGGTGAGAGAACCAACATGAGCAAAAACTCTACTTAATCTTGTCCTTACCAATCTCTCTCCTTAGATACAACAATCCATTACAGTATCAATGAGAATAATTAATGCTCAGTACTTATGGGGATGAATTTCTGAAACTGATGATGCTGTGCATGATGTGTGAATCTTCAAAGTTGTTAAATGGGTTAGATCAAGACTAGATCTGCAGTTTAATCCAGGTATCTATCAACAGCAACAGAATTTTATTCTACCACAATCTGTGATTTACATACAAACATATGAATTATGGGTATGGTCCATTCAGCCCCTCAAGTCTGCTTCCAACATTTGGTAAGATTGTGCATGATCTAAACCTTGTGGCCTGGTATATCCCTTACTTTATCATTACTATCAAGCCAGTGTACCAAACCTGGTTTAGCAAGGTGTGGAGGAGAACATGCCTGGAACAGAATCAGGCACAGCTAAAAATGAGGCATAAATTTAATTAAGCTACAACATTAGGCAACATGCATGTTGAATAGTGAAAGTAGCATGCTGTAGACAGGGCTAAGTGATCCCATAACCAATGAATTAGATCAAAGCTATGCAACCCTGTCATATCCAGTCATGATGGTGGTGAACAATTAAATCACTAACAATTGGCAGAGACTCCATAAACATTTCCAACCTTAATGATGGCGTATGTCAAATGGCTGATCAAGTTTGGTCTTTTCCTGAAATTCCTAGTCAGATTTAAGACAATTCAAATTACTTTTAGGATATCAAGAAATGATATCCTAAAAGGCATATTGGAAAGGCAAAAGCTTTGAGTATCAACATCCCAACTATTGGGCTGAAGACATATAATCCAGAACTATCTGTGCCTCTAGCTAAGCTATTACTTGGCTGCAGCAACAAAATGGACACCTATTGAACAAACTGAAAAGCAAACAAAACAATTAGTCTTGGTATGTCCTATTTATGTAAAGCAAGACAAATCCAACATAATCAATTATCACCTGATCAATCTACTCTCAATTACCAACATAATGGAATCTTCCCTGACCTCCTCTGTTCAAAATAAAAATCTCCCCTTAAAGCTAAAATTCTCATTCTTGGTGATATCCAATTAAATCTCCTCTATCTTCTCACAAGTACATACACATCTTTTTTTAATTTCCAAGAACATAACTGTACATTCTTTTCTAACTGTGATTCAACAGAACTTTCTTGTGTTTATATTCTATGCCTTCAATAATCAAGTATTACCACCTTATCTACCTGTCCTGCTACCTCCAGAGATCAGCTGACTGGTCTCCAAATTCCTCCTTCATATGCAGTATGAGTATTATTTACTATATACTGCATTGTCATGTTTATCCATATCAAATGCATTCTGTTCACCAATAATCAGCTTATCCATGATAGTTTGTTCCTGGCAGGATTGTTCACTTCTAGACCATGTCATAGTCTTGGTCCAAACACGAAAGTGGTGAATTCCAGAGATGAGATGAGGGTGGCTGTCCTTAAGATAGAATGTAAAATCATCTACTCATAGAAAGATACGCACATAAAATGGCCACTTAATCCATTATTTCTGTGCCAGCCCACAAAAGGGCTATCAAGACTTCCAGTTCCTGGTTCACAATATTATAGGTCACTTCAGGTGCAGATCCAAATACTTTTCAAACGTTGAAGGTTCCTTCTTCCACTACTCCTGGATTAAAATGTTTTGACAATTACCCGCTAACACTTCTATTGATTTCTTTCAGTATAAACCACCTAGTTATTGACATGTTTGTTTAGAAAAATATGTTCCTCCCATTCATTTTATCTCATAATTTTCTACATCTGAATGAAATCTTCCCTGATCTCCTCTGTTCAAAATAAAAAAGACACCCAAAAATCTTCCCTTAAAGCTAAAATTCTCATTCTTGGTGATATCCTTGTAAATCTCCTCTATCTCCTCACAAGTACATACACATCCTTTTTTAATTTCCAAGAACATAACTGTACATTCTTTTCTAACTGTGATTCAACTAGTGTTATACCAGTCTAACAGAACTTTCTTGTGTTTATATTCTATGCCTTCAATAATCAAGTATTACCACCTTATCTACCTGTCCTGCTACCTCCAGAAATCAGCTGACTGGTCTCCAAATTCCTCCTTCATATGCAGTATGAGTATTACTTACTATATACTGCATTGTCATGTTTGTCCATATCAAATTCTTTACCTCACTTCTCTGATTGAAACCATTTATCATATTTCTGGCCACTTGACCTGAGTATTGATATTTTCAATAGTCTACAGCTTTGTTCTTTTTTGATCTACGGATAGCATTAATAAGTCTTACTAAAACCAAAGTCATTAATTTTTGTTGCGCCTGCCACACAGTGTGTTTTAACTCATATCTAGCAAAGAAACTGCGAGTCAAATCTTAATAGTAATAAACAATATATGTGATGGATGGCAGTTATAGAAAGGGGGGGAAAGTCTCAGATACAGTCACATAGATGGGTTAACTCCAGGAAAGGTAAGAGAGGTAGGCAGCTAGTGCAGGAGTCTTTTGTGGATATACCCATTTCAAACAGGTATGCTGTTTTGAAAAATGTAGGGGGTGATGGATTCTCAGGGGAACATAGCACGAACAGCCAAGTTTCTGATATTGAGACTGGCTCTAATGCAACGAGGGATACATCGGGTTCCAAGAGATCAATTGTCTTAGGGGATTCTGTAGTCCGAGGTACAAACAGACGTTTCTGTGGCCAGTAGCGAAAAAGCAGAATAGTGTGTTGTTTCCCTGGTGCCAGGATCAAGGATGTCTCAGAGAGGGTGCAGAATGTTCTCAAGGGGGAGAGGGGCCACGAGAGGTCATTGCCCACATTGGAACCAAAGACAAAGGAAGGGAAAAGTTTGATATTCTGAAGGGAATTACAGAGAGTTAGGCAGAAATTTAAAAAGGAGGTCCTCGAGAGTAGTAATATCTGGATTACTGCCAGTGCTATGAGCTAGTGAGGGTAGGAATAGGAAGATAGAGCAGATGAATGCATGGCTGAGGAGCTGGTGTATGGGAGAAGGATTCACATTTTTGGATCATTGGAATCTCTTTTGGGGTAGAAGTGACCTGTACAAGAAAGATGGATTGCACCTAAATTGGAAGGGGACTAATATACTGGCAGGGAGATTAGAGCTGCTTGGGAAGATTTAAACTAGTAAGGTGAGGGTGGGGACCCAGGGAGATAGTGAGGAAAGAGATCAATCTGAGACTGGTACAGCTGAGAACAGAAGAGAGTCAAACAGTCCGGGCTGGCAGGGACAAGGTAGGACTAATAAATTAAACTGCATTTATTTCAATGCAAGGGGCCTAACAGGGAAGACAGATGAACTCAGGGCATGGTTAGGAACATGGGACTGGGATATCATAGCAATTACAGAAATATGGTTCAGACATGGGCAGGACTGGCAGCTTAAAGTTCCAGGATACAAATGCTACAGGAAGGATAGAAAGGGAGGTGGGGGGAATGGCATTTTTGATAAGGAATAGCATTTCAGCTGTGCTGAGGGAGGATATTCTGGAAATACATCCAGGGAAGTTATTTGGGTGGAACTGAGAAATAAGAAAGGGATGATCACCTTATTGGGATTGTATTATAGACCCATCAATAGTCAGAGGGAAATTGAGAAACAAACATGTAAGGAGATCTGAGCTATCTGTAAGAATAATAGGGTGATTATGGTAGGGGATTTTAACTTTCCATACATAGACTGGGACTACCATAGTGTTAAGGGTTATTAGGCAAGAATGTTCGAAAGCTGATTGGGGGCAGATGTTCGCAGGGAAAGGGATGGCTGGAAAATGGGAAGCCTTCAGAAATGAGATAACGAGAATCCAGAGAAAGTATATTAATGTAAGGGTGAAAGGAAAGGCTGGTAGGTATAGGGAATGCTGGATGACTAAAGAAATTGAGGGTTTGGTTAAGAAAAAGAAGGTAGCAAATGTCAGGTGTAGACAGGATAGATTGAGTGAATCCTTCGAAGAGTATAAAGGAAGTAGGAGTATACTTAAGAGGGAAATCAGGAGGGCAAAAAGGAGACATGAGATAGCTTTGGCAAATAGAATTAAGGAGAAACCAAAGAGCTTTTTTTACAAATACATTAAGGACAAAAGGGTAACTAGGGAGAGAATAGGGCCCCTCAAAGATCAGCAAGGCGGCCTTTGTGTGGAGCCGCACAAAATGGGGGAGATACTAAATGAGTATTTTGCATCAGTATTTACTGTGGAAAAGGATATGGAAAATATAGACTGTAGGGAAATAGATGATGACATCTTGCAAAATGTCCAGATTACAGAGGAGGAAGTGCTGGATATCTTGAAACGGTTAAAGGTGGATAAATCCCCAGTACCTGATCAGGTGTACCCGAGAACCCTGTGGGAAGCTAGAGAAGTGATTGCTGGGCCTCTTGCTGAGATATTTGTATCATCGATAGTCACAAGTGAGGTGCCGGAAGACTGGAGGTTGGCTAACGTGGTGCCACTGTTTAAGAAGGGTGGTAAGGTCAAGTCAGGGAACTATCGACCAGTGAGCTGGATGTCGGTGGTGGGCAAGTTGTTGGAGGGAATCCTGAGGGACAGGATGTATATGTATTTGGAAAGGCAAGGACTGATTAGGGTTAGTCAACATGGCTTTGTGCGTGGGAATTCATGTCTCACAAACTTGATTGAGTTTTTTGAGGAAGTAACAAAGCAGATTGATAAGGGCAGAGCAGTAGATGTGATCTATATGGACTTCAGTAAGACATTCGACAAGGTCCCCATGGGAGACTGATTAGCAAGGTTAGATCTCATGAAATACAGGGAGAACTAGCCATTTGTATACAGAACTGGCTCAAAGGTAGAAGATAGAAGGTGATGGTGGAGGGTTGTTTTTCAGACTGGAGGCCTGTGACCAGTGGAGTGCCACAAGGATCGGTGGTGGCTCCTCTATTTTTTGTCATTTACATAAATGATTTGGATGCGAGCATAAGAGGTACAGTTAGTAAGTTTGCAGATGACACCAAAATTGCAGGTGTAGTGGTCAGCGAAGAGGGTTACCTCAGATTACAAAAGGATCTGGACCAGATGGGCCAATGGGCTGAGAAGTGGCAGATGGAGTTTAATTCAGATAAATGCGAGGTGCTGCATTTTGGGAAAGCAAACCTTAGCAGGACTTATACACTTAATGGTAAGGTCCTAGGGAGTGTTGCTGAACAAAGAGACCTTGGAGAGAAGATTCATAGCTCCTTGAAAGTGGAGTTGCAGGTAGACAGGATAGTGAAGAAGGTGTTTGGTATGCTTTCCTTTATTGGTCAGAGTATTGAGTATAGGGTTTGGGAGGTCATGTTGTGGCTGTACAGGACATTGGTTAGGCCACTGTTGGAATATTGCGTGCAATTCTGTTCTCCTTCCTATCGGAAAGATGTTGTGAAACCTGAAAGGGTTCAGCAAAGATTTACAAGGATGTTGCCAGGGTTGGAGGATTTGAGCTATAGGGAGAGGCTGAACAGGCTGGGGCTGTTTTCCCTGGAGCGTCGGAGGCTGAGGGGTGACCTTACAGAGGTTTACAAAATTATGAAGCACATGGATAGGATAAATAGGCAAAGTCTCTTCCATGGGGTCGGGGAGTCCAGAACTAGAGGGCATAGATTTAGGGTGAGTGGGGAAAGGTATAAAAGAGACCTACGGGGCAACTTTTTCACGCAGAGGGTGGTACATGTATGGAATGAGCTGCCAGAGGAAGTGGTGGAAGCTGGTACAATTGCAACATTTAAGAGACATTTGGATGGGTATATGAATAGGAAGGGTTTGGAGGGATATGGGCTGGCTGCTGGCAGGTGGGACTAGATTGGGTTGGGATATCTGGTCGGCATGGACGGGTTGGACCAAAGGGTCTGTTTCCATGCTGTACATCTCTACGACTCTATTTAACACAATTAATATGATAATAACAAAATATGCTACAAACTAACAATTTATACTATAAAACTAATCAATTATCTTGTGCTTTAACTTGTGGATGATCATATACCACCACACTAGATCTTGGCCTTGATCCATGTGGTGTTGATTTTATGGTCTTCTTCTCGCGATATCTCAGATGTATCTTCTCTACACAGTGGCTGGTCTTGAGTTACCGCTCCTGAGGGTGGTTTCACAGTCATTCTTATACTTAGAAGTCTTTGCACCCTTTTGGGAGGGTCTTTGATGTTCATCAATAAATCGATCACCCTGATCAATCGGACCCAACCAGGTGTTGACATGTCGATGGCAGGGTGGTCCTTGAGCATCCATTCTGGAGGTGTTGGGTACAAATTGGTCAGGTAGCCCTCTCCAAATTAGGGTGTGAGTCACTCTTGTGTCTAGTAAGCAACTCAATGTTTACGATTGTCCTAGGGATGGCATTCAAATCTATTCTATTCAATTCCAATCCAAGTGTATATTGTATTGTCCGCAGCTGCTGGGTCAGTTGCACACTGTCTGTCTGTAACTGCAGCCTGTCTGAATTGTGCAGATTATTTATTCCAGAGTCTTTGAGCACAGTTACTTTTGGTCAAAGCTTGTTTCAATTTCCCAGCATGCCTCATTTATTGTTCATTTTTCATAAATCTATCGTTTTGAGCAGCCCATCCGGCCACACTTTCCTGGCTGGTGTTATACCTGGCATGAAAGGAGATGTTTGTTGGAGGCTAATCACCTCAGCCCAGAACAATGCAGCTGGAGTTACTCCAATATGCTAAGCTCCACCATCTTCAGATCCTTCATTCATAACCTTCCCGCTGTCTTAAATCAAAATTCAGGATGTTCATGATCCAATTACAAATCCTCAGACAATGAAGCCATTGTGTCCATACAAAACATGACATGGACAAAATCTAAGTTTGGGCTACTAAGGGGGAAATAGCACATAAGGCCAAACAAATGTGAGACAGTGACCACCTCTGAATAGTGTAGCATCTAAGAAAGTTCTTCCTTAAATCACTCAGGTATACACTTGCTCATTTTTAAAACCAATTCTGCTACAGTCCCAAATTCTACCCTAAATTCCCATTTATTTTTACCCTAACTAATAGCCTTTGATGTGGAACCTTGCCAAAGTTCTTCTTGAAATTAAACAGTATTAGTGAGACTATTGCTGAAGCTGTAGCCCAACTAGGAACTTACAGTTGAGATAATAATTATAACTTGAACTTTATTGTTTTAGATCATTTGTTGAACATTTCAAAAAGAAAAAAAAATACATGGCTATAGGAAAGAAAAAAAAATACATGGCTATAGGAAAGAAAAGCAGGAGAGTGAGGCTAATTAGCTAGCTTCTTCAAAGAGTCAGCACAGCTACAATGCATGTTTTGGCCTCTGCTTGTGCTATGTGGTTTAGCTCATCTACCGCTGAAACTCTCAACTTCACCTATTTTATCTCAGCTTGACAATTCCAATGCCCTTCCAGCTAACCTCTCAGATCCCAACTTCCATAAATGTGAGATAATCTAAAACTCTGCTCCTATATCTCAGCCACACCAAATTCTAATTCCCTATATCCTCTGTACTCACTGACCTACATTTGTTAGTGTCCATACAACACCTTGATTTTAAAACTCGTCTCCATGTTTCAAATCTTTCAAAAGACAGACACTTCCCTATCTCTGCAACCTCCTACAGCCCCCAACATATCAGTACTCATCCAATCCTGGGCTGTTCTGTTACTTAAATTGCTCGTACATTGGGGACCATGCTTTCAGCTGCTAAAGTCTTAAATTCTGAAGTTTCCTCTCTAAACCTTATTTTTCTCCTTTGAGATACTCCCGAAAATCCACCTTCTTGATCAAGCTTTTGATTATCTGTTCCAAATATCCTTATGTGATTTGGCATCAAATTTTGTTAGATAACACTGCTCTGAAATGTTCTGAAATGTGTCACTATGCAAGGGCTTAGATTCATGCAGGATAGCTACAACATTGATCTGTATTGGTGTTCCTCAGCTATCAAATAATACCTCTCCCTGGACTGTGATTTGGGGGACAGAGCTGGAATCTGACATCTCGCAACACATTACAGTGGAATAATTGCCATCAATTTTACTTGTTGGACCATATTGAATTAAAACATCAATTAATTAGCCCTGTCAGTACAGTAACTAAAATTGACAGCATTGATTTGAACGTTGATATGGATTAAATTCAAAGCTCTGATCTACTTCAATGAACTGCTTACATTCTTCATGTTTAGACTTGGCAACAGAAATTGTTATTTAGAAACTTCTCCACGGTCTCTATTTATACTCATACTCAGCTGATTGTTTGAACAAAATCTTTGATCTATTTTTCTGACAGCTGCACAATATTGCATCTTGTTATTTCAACTTTCAGATTTACTAGAAGCAATTCCTGAGAGAACCATCCAGACATTGCATTGCCTATTTCCACTCACCTGTCTTGGTGCCTGTCTTCAATTTGTCAATTTTATTATAACTTTATATACCTTAATTTAAACCTAGATTTTTTTTTTAACTCACATTTCAGTCTTAGCTGTCTTAATCTAATTTGCAATCTTGTTGTCTATATAACCTCATTTTCCCATATCCTTTTCACCATGGCTGGTGCTCCAGACTCGAACCTGCATTCTTATTCCTCTCTTCTCTAAGCCTTCCCTGTTATTATGCCTCATTTTTCTCTCTATCCTCGGTAATCCACGGTATCTCAAGTACTCATTGTTTTTCCTACTCTTATGCCACCATCTTAGGCTTCATATCCTCTTAATAACCCTACAGCCTCCTTCTATGCCTCTCTAGGTATTCTCAAAAGACCTATTGTGGTATTTATCGCTGCCTCCTAATGAGTAGCAATACCCATTCTATTCCTGACTTCACCATCCAGCCTGCCTGCTGAGAATATTGCAACCTCCTCTGTCCATCTTGTCACTTCTAACGCTGTTTCTGTGAACATTTCATGTAGGATGCTTAGTCATTGTTCCAAATCTCCCTCAAATATGCACTTTAATGAAGGTTTTGCTGTTCATGAGTTAATTGCAAACAATTGCATTGATATTATTACCTCAACAGAGACATGACTAAGAGTTGATGACATCTTTCCCTTCACAAAGCTTTCCCAACTGTGAAGCATCCATCACTTGCCCTGCTATACTTGCATAATAGTGTACTCATCTTTAAACCATACCTTGATATTTTTCCCCTCTTTTAGCAATTCTCATTTGGACAGTTGTCATGTTTCACTCTTAACACCTCTCAGTTAAAATCCTTGTTTTACCACCTACGCAGTTATCAAATCACCCAATTAACCCAATATACCCCATTAAACTTCTCACTAAGATATCCTCTCTGCTTTCTTCACTCTCCTTCTGTATTTAGTAACCTTTCATCCTTGGTGATTTCAACTGCTATCTCAACTCTTGTTCTTTGCAAACTGAGCTTACTCTGCTCCTTTCCTCCATAGATCTATCCTTTCAGAAAAACTTCTCCTATCACAGATACAATCACCCATTAATGCGTATTCACAAATGGTCCCATTGAGTATTCTTCTTAAATGACTTGAGTCGGACTTCTTTGTTCACCGATTTGAATATAAATTGTAGTCTATGCGAGGTGGAACCAATGTAAGGCAGGCTGGCTCGTATCTTAATGGAAATAGTTGTTACGAAATGAGAAACTGGTTGATGCACATTAAATTTGTTTCAAATCGGTACCACACTAGTAGAATGATGTCAAATTTGGACACATTAGTATAAGTTAATGTGATCCAGTAATATCACAGTTTTGTTGGATGAGAAGTCTTCTTTTAAATATTTTTTGATGATAAAATAAGCTTCTTAATGAATACATTGGTGAAGAATAACTTAACTGACCACTGAGTTGGATAAATCTGCTGTACCTATTGAATGTTTAGTGTTGGTGAAATAAGCAACTCACCAAGGCTCCTTCTACACCATCTTTCAAATCTGTGACATCTAACACCAAAATGGGCAAGGGCAACAGATATATGAGAATCTTATACCTGCTAGATTCCCTCCAAGCGACAGATTCTCCTGACTTGAGTGTAGTGCCATTACTTCACTATAGCTGTTTCTAAATGCTGAATCTGACTCCGTGACAATACTGTTGCTATCATATTAACCGTAATGATTCAAAAGGCAGATCACCATCACCTTCTCCAGGATATTAGTGGTGAGCAATAAAATCTGGCCTGGCTGGTAATGCCCACACCCTGTGCAAGAATAAAAAGGTTAGTGGATTTCTTCATTAGTGTTTTGAATATTTTGGCTGTTTTTGAGTCATCTTGTATGTTGGAAATACTTTAGGGGAGATGATAGGTCTTGGTGTCGGCTCTGCTTTATAGATCTTGGGTTGCCCAAATTGAAGAGGATGAAGTAGTATGAAGTTTATAAGAAGGCTTGGATAGAAAATTATCAATGTGTACTGAGAGTAACTTGCTACGAATTTAGCTCTCAAAAAGCTGGGTGGAGTTTCTGGGAAGATTATTTTAAGAGTGCTTTGTTCAATAATGTTTTGAGTCAATGATCTTTCTGTGGAATTTTGCTGCTGCACCACAATTTCTTTTTTCCATGAAGACTGTAAGAGCAACTGAACACTTGCACATTTTCTGTGTTCACGTCCATTTTATCCCCTATTGTAGCCAAACGAATCATTCACAGCTGTTTCTCTTCCACTTTTTGCAATGCAGCTTCCATTAAAAAAATTCTTGGGCATTTCCTATTCTTCGTCTGCCCCCTTGAGACATCATCCAAAATCAAGTTTCCACGATTACAACGATGATAGACATGCAGCTTTCCAAGTTGTCTGAGACTTAACCATCTCTCCACAAAATTCCTGTCTACACACTGATGAGATAGAGGAGTTTTCAATTTTGTCATAAACTCTCTGATGACATGACACCATAGCATGGCCACTGTCTGAACTTGATCAACAGACTGCTATATTTGATCCCAAAGATGAGCTTCCCATTTCACAAATGCACATGGCATCGCTTGATCCCACATTTTATCAACTCGTGGCCTGCTGAAACCATCATCCGTGCTATTTGTCATGTCTAGATTGATCATTCCAACTCAGCCTTGGCCAGGCGGTTATTCAGGGACATTTCGGTAACTTACACCAAAAGCGGAAGTTCGGAGTCAGCCAGCCAGAGGGACTTCCGGTGACGTCACCTCGAACTGGGTGAAGCTGCTCGGTGACGTCTCCCTGGACCGCCTTCAGTTGCTCGGTGACGTATTTCGCGGGCTGTGGTCGGGGCACGTTTCAAAACCGTGCGGCCGAAAGGAATAAATCTAACGGTCCAGAGCTTGAATCCAGGTGATTTTCGGTGACGCTAAACCGACGCTTTTCCCATTCCCTGAGCGATTCCCGAATTCGGGCGAAGCCGCTGGAGCGTCGCGTGGAGCGCGAGGAACGCCACGCGCGCAGTCGGTTGAGAACAGCAGGCGCTCACCCCTCCACACCTGCCCCACCCTCACCCCTCCGCACCTGCCCCACCCTCACCCCTCCACACCTGCCCCACCCTCACCCCTCCACACCTGCCCCACCCTCACCCCTCCACACCTGCCCCACCCTCACCCCTCCGCCCCTGCCCCACCCTCACCCCTCTGCCCCTGCCCCGCCCTCTCCCCTCTGCCCCTGCCCCGCCCTCTCCCCTCCGCCCCTGCCCCGCCCTCTCCCCTCCGCCCCTGCCCCGCCCTCTCCCCTAGGCCCCTGCCCCGCCCTCTCCCCTAGGCCCCTGCCCCGCCCTCTCCCCTAGGCCCCTGCCCCGCCCTCTCCCCTAGGCCCCTGCCCCGCCCTCTCCCCTAGGCCCCTGCCCCGCCCTCTCCCCTACGCCCCTGCCCCGCCCTCCCGCCCTCTCCACTACGCCCCTGCCCCGCCCTCCCGCCCTCTCCCCTACGCCCCTGCCCCGCCCTCCCGCCCTCTCCCCTACGCCCCTGCCCCGCCCTCCCGCCCTCTCCCCTACGCCCCTGCCCCGCCCTCCCGCCCTCTCCCCTACGCCCCTGCCCCGCCCTCCCGCCCTCTCCCCTACGCCCCTGCCCCGCCCTCCCGCCCTCTCCCCTACGCCCCTGCCCCGCCCTCTCCCCTACGCCCCTGCCCCGCCCTCCCGCCCTCTCCCCTACGCCCCTGGCCCGCCCTCCCGCCCTCTCCCCTACGCCCCTGCCCCGCCCTCTCCCCTATGCCCCTGCCCCGCCCTCCCACCCTCTCCCCTATGCCCCTGCCCCGCCCTCTCCCCTACGCCCCTGCCCCGCCCTCTCCCCTACGCCCCTGCCCCCCACCTACGCCCCTGCTTCCCCCTCCCGCCCTCTCCCCTACGCCCCTACCCCGCCCTCTCCCCTACGCCCCTACCCCGCCCTGCCGTCCTCTCCCCTACGCCCCGCCGTCCTCTCCCCTACGCCCCTGCCCCGCCCTCCCGCCCTCCCACCCTCTCCCCTACGCCCCTGCCCCGCCCTCACCCCTACGCCCCTGCCCCGCCCTCCCGCCCTCACCCCTACGCCCCGCCCTCCCGCCCTCTCCCCTACGCCCCTGCCCCGCCCTCCCGCCCTCTCCCCTACGCCCCTGCCCCGCCCTCCCGCCCTCTCCCCTACTTCCCTGCCCCGCCCTCTCCCCTACGCCCCTGCCCCGCCCTCCCGCCATCTCCCCTACGCCCCTGCCCCGCCCTCTCCCCTACGCCCCTGCCCCGCCCTCCCGCCCTCTCCCCTACGCCCCTGGCCCGCCCTCTCCCCTACGCCCCTGCCCCGCCCTCCCGCCCTCTCCCCTACGCCCCTGCCCCGCCCTCCCGCCCTCTCCCCTACGCCTCTGCCCCGCCCTCTCCCCTACGCCCCTGCCCCGCCCCTTACTCCCCTGCCCCGCCCTCCCGCCCTCTCCCCTATGCCCCTGGCCCGCCCTCTCCCCTACGCCCCTGCCCCGCTCTCCCGCCCTCTCCCCTACTCCCCTGCCCCGCCCTCTCCCCTACGCCCCTGCCCCGCCCTCCCGCCCTCCCCCCTGCGCCCCTGCCCCGCCCTCCCGCCCTCTCCCCTACGCCCCTGGCCCGCCCTCTCCCCTACGCCCCTGCCCCGCCCTCCCGCCCTCTCCCCTACGCCCCTGCCCCGCCCTCTCCCCAACGCCCCTGCCCCGCCCCTGCCCCGCCCTCCCGCCCTCTCCCCTACGCCCCTGGCCCGCCCTCTCCCCTACGCCCCTGCCCCGCCCTCCCGCCCTCTCCCCTACGCCCCTGCCCCGCCCTCCCGCCCTCTCCCCTACGCCCCTGCCCCGCCCTCTCGCCCTCTCCACTACGCCCCTGCCCCGCCCTCCCGCCCTCTCCCCTACGCCCCTGCCCCGCCCTCTCCCCTACGCCCCTGGCCCGCACTCTCCCCTACGCCCCTGCCCCGCCCTCCCGCCCTCTCCCATACGCCCCTGCCCCGCCCTCTCCCCTACGCCCCTGCCCCGCCCTCCCGCCCTCTCCCCTGCCCCGAACTCTCCCCTGCCCCGAACTCTCCCCTGCCCCGCCCTCTCCCCTACGCCCCTGCCCCGTCCTCCCGCCCTCTCCCCTACGCCCCTGCCCCGCCCTCTCCCCTACGCCCCTGCCCCGCCCCCCCCGCCCTCTCCCCTACGCCCCTGCCCCGCCCTCTCCCCTACGCCCCTGCCCCGCCCTCTCCCCTACGCCCCTGCCCCGCCCTCTCCCCTACGCCCCTGCCCCGCCCTCTCCCCAACGCCCCTGCCCCGCCCTCTCCCCAACGCCCCTGCCCCGCCCTCTCCCCAACGCCCCTGCCCCGCCCTCTCCCCAACGCCCCTGCCCCGCCCTCTCCCCTATGCCCCTGCCCCGCCCACCCCCTACGCCCCTGCCCAGCCCTCTCCCCTACGCCCCTGCCCCGCCCTCCCGCCCTCTCCACTACGCCCCTGCCCCGCCCTATCCCCTACGCCCCTGCCCCGCCCTCCCGCCCTCCCCCTATACCCCTGCCCCGCCCTCCCCCTATGCCCCTGCCCCGCCCTCCCCCTATGCCCCTGCCCCGCCCTCCCCCTATGCCCCTGCCCCGCCCTCCCCCTATGCCCCTGCCCCGCCCTCCCCCTATGCCCCTGCCCCGCCCTCTCCCCTATGCCCCTGCCCCGCCCTCTCCCCTACGCCCCTGCCCCGCCCTCTCCCCTACGCCCCTGCCCCGCCCTCTCCCCTATGCCCCTGCCCCGCCCTCTCCCCTATGCCCCTGCCCCGCCCTCTCCCTACGCCCCTGCCCCGCCCTCTCCCTATGCCCCTGCCCCGCCCTCTCCCTATGCCCCTGCCCCGCCCTCTCCCTATGCCCCTGCCCCGCCCGCTCCCCTACGCCCCTGCCCCGCCCTCTCCCCTACGCCCCTGCCCCGCCCTCTCCCCTACGCCCCTGCCCCGCCCTCTCCCCTACGCCCCTGCCCCGCCCTCTCCCCTACGCCCCTGCCCCGCCCTCTCCCCTACGCCCCTGCCCCGCCCTCTCCCGTACGCCCCTGCCCCGCCCTCTCCCGTACGCCCCTGCCCCGCCCTCTCCCGTACGCCCCTGCCCCGCCCTCTCCCCTACGCCCCTGCCCCGCCCTCTCCCCAACGCCCCTGCCCCGCCCTCCCGCCCTCTCCCCTACGCCCCTGCCCTCCCGCCCTCTCCCCTACGCCCCTGCCCTCCCGCCCTCTCCCCTACGCCCCTGCCCTGCCCTCCCGCCCTCTCCCCTACGCCCCTGCCCCGCTCTCTCCCCTACGCCCCTGCCTCGCCCTCTCCCCTACGCCCCTGCCCCCCTCCCCTACGCCCCTGCTTCCCCCTCCCGCCCTCTCCCCGACGCCCCTGCCCCGCCCTCTCCCCTACGCCCCTGCCCCGCCCTTCCGCCCCACCCTCTCCCCTACGCCCCTGCCCCGCCCTCCCGCCCTCTCCCCTACGCCCCTGCCCCGCCCTCCCGCCCTCTCCCCTACGCCCCTGCCCCGCCCTCCCGCCCTCTCCCCTACGCCCCTGCCCCGCCCTCTCCCCTACGCCCCTGCCACGCCCTCTCCCCGACGCCCCTGCCCCGCCCTCCCCCCGACGCCCCTGCCCCGCCCTCCCGCCCTCTCCCTGACGCCCCTGCCCCGCCCTCTCCCCGACGCCCCTGCCCCGCCCACCCGCCCTCTACCCGACGCCCCTGCCCCGCCCACCCGCCCTCTACCCGACGCCCCTGCCCCGCCCTCCCGCCCCCTCCCCTACGCCCCTGCCCCGCCCTCCCCCCCTCTCCCCTACACCCCTGCCCCGCCCTCTCCCCTACGCCCCTGCCCCGCCCTCCCGCCCTCTCCCCTACGCCCCTGCCCCGCCCTCTCCCCTACGCCCCTGCCCCGCCCCCTCCCCTACGCCCCTGCCCCGCCCTCTCCCCTAAGCCCCTGCCCCGCCCTCCCGTCCTCACCCCTACGCCCCTGCCCCGCCCTCCCGCCCTCTCCCCTACGCCCCGCCCTCCCGCCCTCTCCCCTGCCCCGCCCTCCCGCCCTCTACCCTACGCCCCTGCCCCGCCCTCCCGCCCTCTCCCCTACGCCCCGCCCTCCCGCCCTCTCCCCTGCCCCGCCCTCCCGCCCTCTCCCCTACGCCCCTGCCCCGCCCTCCCGCCCTCTCCCCTACGCCCCTGCCCCGCCCTGCCGCCCTCTCCCCTACGCCCCTGCCCCGCCCTCCCGCCCTCTCCCCTACGCCCCTGCCCCGCCCTCTCCCCTACGCCCCTGCCCCGTCCTCCCGCCCTCTCCCCTACGCCCATTGCCCCGTCCTCCCGCCCTCTCCCCTACGCCCCTGCCCCGTCCTCCCGCCCTCTCCCCTACGCCCCTGCCCCGTCCTACCGCCCTCTCCCCTACGCCCCTGCCCTCTCGCCCTCTCCCCTACGCCCCTGCCCTCTCGCCCTCTCCCCTACGCCCCTGCCCTGCCCTCTCGCCCTCTCCCCTACGCCCCTGCCCCGCCCTCTCCCCTACGCCCCTGCCCCACCCTCTCCCCTATGCCCCTGCCCCGCCCTCCCGCCCTCTCCCCTACGCCCCTGCCCCGCCCTCCCACCCTCTCCCCTACGCCCCTGCCCCGCCCTCCCACCCTCTCCCCTACGCCCCTGCCCCGCCCTCCCGCCCTCTCCCCTACGCCCCTGCCCCGCCCTCCCGCCCTCTCCCCTACGCCCCTGCCCCGCCCTCCCGCACTCTCCCCTACGCCCCTGCCCTGCGCTCCCGCCCTCTCCCCTACGCCCCTGCCCCGTCCTCTCCCCTGCCCCGTCCTCTCCCCTGCCCCGCCATCTCCCCTGCCCCCCCCTCCCCTACGCCCCTGCCCCCCCCTCCCCTACGCCCCTGCCCCCTACGCCCCTGCCCCGTCCTCTCCCCTACGCCCCTGCCCCGCCCTCTCCCCTACGCCCCTGCCCCGCCCTCTCCCCTACGCCCCTGCCCCGCCCTCTCCCCTACACCCCTGCCCCGCCCTCCCCCTACGCCCCTGCCCTCCACCGTACGCCCCTGCCCCGCCCTCCCGCCTTCTCCCCTACGCCCCGCCCTCCCGCCCTCTCCCCTACGCCCCGCCCTCTCCCCTACGCCCCGCCCTCCCGCCCTCTCCCCTACGCCCCGCCCTCCTGCCCTCTCCCCTACGCCCCGCCCTCCCGCCCTCTCCCCTACGCCCCGCCCTCCCCCCTACGCCCCGCCCTCCCGCCCTCTTCCCTACGCCCCGCCCTCCCGCCCTCTCCCCTACGCCCCGCCCTCTCCCCTACGCCCCGCCCTCCCGCCCTCTCCCCTACGCCCCGCCCTCTCCCCTACGCCCCGCCCTCCCGCCCTCTCCCCTACGCCCCGCCCTCCCGCCCTCTCCCCTTCGCCCCGCCCTCCCGCCCTCTCCCCTACGCCCCGCCCTCCCGCCCTCTCCCCTACGCCCCGCCCTCCCGCCCTCTCCCCTACGCCCCGCCCTCCCGCCCTCTCCCCTACGCACCGCTCTCCCGCCCCCCCTCTCGCCCACGCCCCCCCTATCGCCCACGCCCCCCCTTCGCCCCCGCTCCCCCCCCCACTCGCCCCCGCTCCCCCCCCCACTCGCCCCCGCTCCCCCCCCCACTCGCCCCCGCTCCCCCCCCCCCACTCGCCCCCGCTCCCCCCCCCCCACTCGCCCCCGCTCCCCCCCCCACTCGCCCCGCTCCCCCCCCCACTCGCCCCCGCTCCCCCCCCACTCGCCCCCGCTCCCCCCCCCACTTGCCCCCGCTCCCCCCCCCCCACTCGCCCCCGCTCCCCCCCCCTCGCCCCCGCTCCCCCCCCCACTCTCGCCCCCGCTCCCCGCCCACTCGCCCCCGCTCCCCGCCCACTCGCCCCCGCTCCCCCCCCGCTCCCCCCCCGCTCCCCGCCCACTCGCCCCCGCTCCCCGCCCGCTCCCCGCCCACTCCCCCCCCACTCCCCGCCCACTCCCCGCCCACTCCCCCCCCACTCCCCCCCCACTCCCCCCCCACTCCCCCCCCACTCCCCCCCCACTCCCCCCCCACTCCCCCCCCACTCGCCCCCACTCGCCCCCACTCGCCCCCACTCGCCGCCCACTCCCCGCCCACTCCCCGCCCACTCCCCCCCCCTCGCCCCCACTCGCCGCCCACTCGCAGCCCACTCGCCCCCACTCGCCGCCCACTCGCCCCCACTCCCCGCCCACTCGCCCCCACTCCCCGCCCACTCGCCCCCACTCCCCGCCCACTCGCCCCCACTCCCCGCCCACTCGCCCCCACTCCCCGCCCACTCGCCCCCACTCCCCGCCCACTCGCCCCCACTCCCCGCCCACTCGCCCCCACTCCCCGCCCACTCGCCCCCACTCCCCGCCCACTCGCCCCCACTCCCCGCCCACTCGCCCCCACTCCCCGCCCACTCGCCCCCACTCCCCGCCCACTCGCCCCCACTCCCCGCCCACTCGCGCCCACTCCCCGCCCACTCGCCCCCACTCCCCGCCCACTCGCGCCCACTCCCCGCCCACTCGCCCCCACTCCCCGCCCACTCCCCGCCCTCTCCCCGCCCTCTCCCCCGCCCTCTCCCCCGCCCTCTCCCCCACTCCCCGCCCTCCCCGCCCTCTCCCCCACTCCCCGCCCTCTCCCCCACTCCCCGCCCTCTCCCCCACTCCCCGCCCTCTCCCCCACTCCCCGCCCTCTCCCCCACTCCCCGCCCTCTCCCCCACTCCCCGCCCTCTCCCCCACTCCCCGCCCTCTCCCCCACTCCCCCCCACTCCCCCCCACTCCCCCCCTCCCCCCCACTCCCCCCCTCCCCCCCACTCCCCTCACTCCCCCCCCCTCCCCCACTCCCCCCCCTCTCCCCCACTCCCCCCCCTCTCCCCCACTCCCCCCCCTCTCCCCCACTCCCCCCCTCTCCCCCTCGCCCCGCCCTATCCCCCTCGCCCCGCCCTCGCCCCACCCTCTCCCCCACGCCCCACCCTCTCCCCCACGCCCCGCCCTCTCCCCCACGCCCCGCCCTCTCCCCCACGCCCCGCCCTCTCCCCCACGCCCCGCCCTCTCCCCCACGCCCCGCCCTCTCCCCCACGCCCCGCCCTCTCCCCCACGCCCCGCCCTCTCCCCCACGCCCCGCCCTCTCCCCCACGCCCCGCCCTCTCCCCCACGCCCCGCCCTCTCCCCCACGCCCCGCCCCCTCTCCCCCTCTCCCCCATGCCCCGCCCTCTCCCCTACGCCTCGCCCTCTCCCCTACGCCCCGCCCTCTCGCCCTCTCCCCTACGCCCCGCCCTCTCGCCCTCTCCCCTACGCCCCGCCCTCTCGCCCTCTCCCCTACGCCCCGCCCTCTCGCCCTCTCCCCTACGCCCCGCCCTCTCCCCTACGCCCCGCCCTCTCCCCTACGCCCCGCCCTCTCCCCTACGCCCCGCCCTCTCCCCTACGCCTATGCCTCACCCCCAGCCCTCTCCCCTACGCCCCCCCCCCCCCGTCTCCCCTACACCCCTGCCCGGCTCTATGCACCCTCTCCTCTACGCACCCTCTCCCCTACCCTCCCACCCTCTCCCCTATGCACCTGCCCCACCCTCCCCCCGCTCACCTGCCCCACCCTCCCCCCTGCTCACCTGCCCCACCCTCCCCCCTGCTCACCTGCCCCACCCTCCCCCCTACTCACCTGCCCCACCCTCCCCCCTACGCACTTGCCCCACCTCCACACCCTCTTCCCCTACGCACTTGCCCCACCTCCACACCCTCTTCCCCTACGCACCAGCCCCAGCCCAACATCTCCCCCACACATGCTGCCCCACCCCCACACCCTCTCCCCCTACATACCTACCCCACTGCCACACTCTCTTCCCCCACTCCCTGTCCCCCTCCCCACATCCTCTACCCCTGCATACCTGCCCTAACGCCACACCCTCTCCCTCTAAACATCTGCCCCACCCCCATACCCTCCCTCTAAACATCTGCCCCATCCCCACTCCCTCCCTGTACACACCAGCCCCACCCCCTCACCCTCTACCCCCACAAACGCTGTTCCGTCCACACACCCTCTCCCCTGTGTACCAGCCACTCCACCACACCCTCTCCCCTACACGCCAGTCCCAGCCTCACAACATCTCCCCCACCCCCTACACCCTCATCTCCACATACCTGCGCCTCACCCTCTCCCCCTACACACCCGCCCCACATCCTCTCCCCACGCACCTGCACCACCCCCACACCCTGTTCCCTGCATACCTGCCCTACCATCTCACCACCCTCCCCCAACACAAACACCTGTCCCACCCCCACACCCTCTCCCCTCTGTAGACAGACTGACGAGGGGAGAGGCCATTTTGGATTTGGTGCTCAGTAATGAGCCAGGACAGGTGTCAGATCTCATGGTGGGACAGCACTTTGGTGAAAGTGATCATAACTGCCTCACATTTAGCATTGCCTTGGAGAGTGAAAGGAGCAGTTACCGAGGGAAGATATTTAATTGGGGAAAAGGAAATTATGACGCTATCAGACAGGAGTTGGGAAGTACAGACTGGGAGCAATTGTTTCACAGAAAGGGCACAGCAGACGTGGAGACTATTTAAGGAGCTGTTGTTGCGAGTGATGTACAAAACTGTTCCTCTGAGACAGGTAAGGAGGGGTAAGATTAAGGAACCTTGGATGACAAGAACTGAGGAACGTCTCATCAAAAGGAACAAGGCAGCTTACGTAAGGTGGAGGAAGCAAGGATCTAGCACAGCTTTAGAGGGTTATAGGCTTGCTAGAAAGGAACTCAGAAATGGACTGAGGAGAGCCAGGAGGGAGCACGAAAAACACTTGGCAAGAAGGATTAGGGAGAACCCAAAGCCATTTTACTCAGACACGCGGAATAAGAGAATGATCAGGGAGAAGGTAGGGCTGATCAGGGATAGCGGAGGGAACTTGTGCGTGGAGTCTGAGCAGACAGGGGAAGCTCTAAATGAGTGTTTTGCTTCGGTTTTCACCAAGGAAAGAGAACTTGTTGTAAATGAAAACTTAGAGGAGCTGGTATACAGTCTTGACCAGATCAAGATTGATGAAGTTGATGTGCTGGAAATTTTGGAAAACATTAAGATTGATAAGTCCTGAGGGCCAGACCAGATTTATCCTAGGCTGCTCCGGGAAGCGAGAAAGGAGGTTGCTAAGCCGCTAGCGAGAATATTTGCCTCCTCACTCTCCACAGGAGTCGTACTGGAGGATTGGAAGGAGGCAAATGTTGCTGTTTTCAAGAAGGGTGGTAGGGAAATCCCTGGCAATTACAGACCAATCAGTCTTATGTCTGTGGTCAGCAAAGTTTTGGAAAGAAATCTGAGGGATAGGATTTATGAATATTTGGCAAAGCATAGTGTGATTAAAGGCAGTCAGCATGGCTTTGTGAGGGGCAGGTCATGCCTTACAAATCTTATTGAGTTCTTTGAGGAGGTGTCAAGAAAGGTCGACGATGGTCGAGCAGTGGATATGGTGTATATGGACTTCAGCAAGGCATTTGATAGGGTTCCCCATGGTAGGCTCATTCACAAAGTCAGGAGGTATGGGGTACAGGGATATCTGGATTCAGAATTGGCTGGCTGACAGAAGGCAGAGAATGGTTGTAGATGGAAAGTATTCTGCCTGGAGGTCAGTGTTGAGTGGGGTCCCGCAATGCTCTGTTCTTGGGCCTCTGCTCTTTGTAGTTTTTATAAATGACTTGGATGAGGAGGTTGAGGAGTGGGTTAGTAAATTTGCAGATGACACAAAGGTTGGAGGTGTTGTCGATAGTATAGAGGGATACTGCAGCACGACATAGGATGCAGAGCTGAAAATGTGTTGCTGGAAAAGCGCAGCAGGTCAGGCAGCATCCAGGGAACAGGAGAATCGACGTTTCGGGCATAAGCCCTTCTTCAGGATTCCTGAAGAAGGGCTTATGCCCGAAACGTCGATTCTCCTGTTCCCTGGATGCTGCCTGACCTGCTGCGCTTTTCCAGCAACACATTTTCAGCTCTGATCTCCAGCATCTGCAGACCTCACTTTCTCCTCAAGGATGCAGAGCTGAGCTGAGAAATGGCAGATGGAGTTCAACCTGGATAAATGCGAAGTGATGCATTTTGGAAGGTCGAACTCGAATGCTGAATATAGGATTAAAGACGGTGTGGAGGAACAGAGGGATCTGGGTGTGCAAATAGACCCCTCAAAGTTGCCACCCAAATGGATTGGGTTGTTAAGAAAGCATATGGAGTTTTGGCTTTCATTAACAGGGGTGTAGAGTTTAAGAGCCGCGAGGTTTTGCTGCAGCTCTAAAAGTCCCTGGTGAGACCACACTTGGAATACTGTGTCCAGTTCTGTCCCCCCCTTCCTCATCCCCTATACACCTGCAGCTCTCCTATATCTCCCCTCCCTACCACACATCCTCTTGTCCGACACATCTGCCACTCCCCACAACACCTTGCACTACACACCTTGTGGCCTTTCTCACCTGACTCCCCTCCCATCTCCCCATGCCCCATTCTTCCTCCACACACTTCTGCCTCCTACACCCCCCAGTCCTTTTCCCCCTTTCCACACACCCCCCAGTCCTTTCCCCCTTTCCACACACCCCCATCCTCACCACACCCCCTTTTTCCCTTCTTTGCCACACCATTTCTGTCGCTCTGCCTCATCACACCTCTTCTATTCCTCGGCCTCACACCCCCCCCCATACCCACTCCACTGCTCCACACTCATCACCTACCCCATCCATGCATCAACCCCCCTCCCATACTCTCCCCAGGTCTCTGTTCCCACCACAAATCCCGCTGCCCTCCCACCTGCATCCCTCTCCCTCTCCCTCCCCTCCGCTGCACCCCTCTCCCTCCCCTAAACCTGTCCCTCTCCCACACCCCCTCTTCAACACACCTGCCCCTCTCCCACACCCCCTCTTCAACACACCTGCCCCTCCCCACACCTCTCTCCTCCCCCCCGCCACACCACTCCCATGACCATTCCCACACCATCTTCCTGCTACACACCTGCCCCCCCCCACTCCCCCTCTCCATCACATGACCCTACCCACACCATCTCTCCCTACACCCGCCCCTCCCCTCCTTCACACCACTCTCCCTCCACCATTCTCACACCATCTTCCCCCATACACCTGCCACACCCCCTCCCTCAAACCCACCTCCGCCTCCCAACACCATCTCCCCCTACACATCTGCCCCTCCCTCACACTCTCCCCTACAAACTTGCACCTTTCCCACACCTCCCTACCTCCCCTCCCCTCTGTCCCCCACCTCCCATTCTCCTCCCCTCCTCTGCCCCTACTCCCCTACCTCTCCCACCTCACCCTCTCTCCCCCCCTACACATCTGCCCCATCCTCACACCCTCTCCCCCTACATACTTGCAGCTCTCCTTCCCCTCCCCCACTGCACCATGCACCCTCCCTGCTCCACACCCATGTTTCCCCTGCATTTCCCACTCCCCTCTGTCCACCCCTCCACTGCCCTCGCTCCCCCCTGCATTCCTCACTCTTCCCCCTCCCCCGCGATCTTCTGTCCCGGCATCCCTCTCTACCTGCGGCCGTCTCTTCCGGCACCCCTCTCCCTCTCTGTTCCCGCACACCCCTCCTCCATGCACGCCCTTGCCCCCCAACAGCATGTTCTCCCTTGCCCCCCCCCCCCCCGTCACCCTCCTCTCTCTCTCTCTGCCCTGTCCCGCAGCTCCCTCTCTCCCCACACCCATCTTGTCCTTGCCTGCCTCCCCTCAACCCTTCTTCCCTCCATCCCATTTTTTCTCTGTCCCTCCCCTACTCCCTCTGCCCATAACCCACACCCCACCTCTATTCATTAACCCACTCCTCTCCTTTGCTCTCTTTAACCACTCGCTTTTTACCTCTGTCTCTCTTTCTCCCCCACCCCCCTCAGCTCCATCAAACCACCAGCCCATGAACTGATTTTTACTTTAATAAAATCTTTGATTAAAATTTATGATGTCTCATAAAGTCTTTTGTATTGTAAACTCCTGAACCTGACTCACTAATTTGGTGTAGTTGTAAGGGGTGATGTATTTTAAAGTTATTCTGGACCCTAATAATATCCTGAATGTTGTAATCTGGCTGAAATTTATTGAGCAGACTATCTGGAGGACAGTAATTGCAACAGGCTCCTTTTTCTCTTTAGAGAAATAGATTAGTCGTATAGACAGTTTCCCATCTTTAGTATCTGTTTTTTCTCAGTCTAAAGTTTGGTGGAATTATTTGTGAGGTCGGTCTAATCTTTGACTGTCCCAAAATGGGCTAGAATTATACATCTTGTAACTTTTTTTAATCAACTACTTCACAGATGTTATTACACACCTCTGGAGCAAGTGGGACTTGTCTCTGGTAGAGACACTAGCACTGAGCCACAGAAGGGCTGTATGAACTAGAATTATAATCAGATGCGGTTGCTGGATTTTTAACAGAAAATAAATTGTTACATCTCGAGGAGAGTGGAGTTTATTTGTGTTTCCACTTTGACACATTAGATAAAGAGCATTTATTTTTGGGGTATTAAGTTCTCTTTTGTATGAAGAGAGCACTACAGGCAGAAGAAACCTGCACTACTCTTGTCACTGTCGAGTTTCCATTTAAGCAGTAATCAAATCCAGCTTCACTTGGATTTGGAAAAAGACAAAGATTAATTTGACTAAATAAACATTTATGACATTCACAAATGAACAGTGGTGAGCTTCCATATTTGGATTTGGTTCGTGGGTGAAACATATGGGAAATGCTCAATTATTTAAATTAAATTTGTTGAAAATGTTTAGAAGCTGAATTTATTATTTCTAAATTACAGGATAAAATGATGGCGTTTGGTTCATCTGGCCAGAACTTCGTTCCGATATCTGATCTTCATCCAAACTCAGCACGACCTGTAGGTGCTAATTGGACCGCAGCCTTGTAATATTTCAAATCTGTTACATTCATATAACATTTTAAACAGTTGTCTGATAGGACTTATTTATCAGTGTCTATTTAAGCTTGATCCAAAAATGTTCCATTTTATCCTTCTGTTTCCAGTATAGGAGAGAGCTGCAGAAACCTTTTGTTTGTGGATCATTCATCATAGAATCAATTCTTTATTCAGCCATAATGTATAGACATGTTTTTGCAGGTTAAAATTTCACCTTGTCAGAAAATAATGTGTTGTCCTTTTGCATTACGTGAAAACACATGTCAATCTTCTGTGGCAATGTATGAGAAGTTAAGTCTTCAGATGAAACCGAGTTGAAGGCTGAGGTAATTGGATCAGTGCATATGTTCACAATGCAGCTTTTTAATATCCATTCTTTCCTAATTTTTCATTTTCTATTTTATGTTTCCAATTTTGTGGAAACTGGCTTTGAATTCTAGTTTTCTAGATAAGTTAACCTCGACAGTTTCCATTATAAGAGTAATAGTAGAAATTTCTAGTGGGAAAATTTGAGGTACTTTGCTCTTAATGATAGGGGTGGATCCAGTGTTACTGATCAACAAGCATCAATTTTCCACGTGCACTGAAGTGAATATTACCCTATGATTTTTAACATTATGTAGATGAAGATGCATTTAATGTTTTACTTATACGTTGTCAATCTGAGACTAGTAGCTATGGGGTGATGCTTAGCTAATAAAAACAGTGCTTCACTGTCAGTTGCAACTCACTTTCTTTGCCAGAAGAAAGCTGTCTGCACCTGTGCAATGAATTGGCAACCTGAACTCTGCCTCCTCAGCAATTATTTTTAAAGGTTTGGGCATTGAGTAACAATGTTTGCTTGCTCATACCTTAAAATTTAGTGTGTCTTTTCGTTATTCAGGAGACCAAAGTGCCAGGGTTCACAATGGTTTAGCCTTATACCACATCTTGTGTTTAAAAAAAACACAAAATCGCTTTCTGAAAGAGGGATAACACTGTTTAGCTTCACTGTAGAAGCGCAACAGGTCAGACAGCATCCAAGGAGCAGGAGAATTGACGTTTCGGGCATAAGCCCTTCTTCAGGATCTTCTGATCTCCAGCATCTGCAGTCCTCACTTTCTCTTAGCTTCACTGTATTCAGGCTTCGTATCAGGATCTGCATCAAGTTATATTGTCAGTGTGAATCCAGAAACACTTTGTCTGACATACAAGTGACTATGCCATTGCAGCCTGCAAACAACATATGGGTGTCAGTAAACCTACTAATACACTTAATAGTACACCACTACGTTATGTAATGACTTAACAAACCTTAATATTAAACATTGACTCCTTCCAGTATTATTCTCGATATGCTATTTTATTCATTTCAGAGTGTGGCTGGAATAGTGATTGGAAAAATTGATGCAAAAGGATTTCCAGACCGAAAAAGTTGAGTATTTGTGTTCTCTTAAAGAAAAGGATCATTTTTTGGTCAATTTACCATCTAGCATTTGCAGAATTTATAATGTTGTTGATATATAAATTAAATTTTATTCAATATTATATGAATGAATTCAATCTATGATACTGATTCAGATGCCTGCTACTAGATTCTATGAGTGAACGTGCAAGCTATTGCTGTAACTAATTTAATAAATGCATGGCTTTCTTTGTAAGGAGCATATGATGTTCTTGTAAAATATAATGACAAAAATGAATATTAGCCTTGACCTTTGTGTTTGTTAAATTGACAGGCTGTCTAATTTGGACAGCTTTGTACTTGTATGTAGCATTTAATTGACATGTCTGTTGATGCATGACACATTGTTAGCCCTAACATTGGTAGCCTCATTGTATCTGTGTTTGAAATTGTTTATTTTTATATTAAGCTTTTTTAATCTTTTTAATCCCCTAGTTATTTTAGTTGCAAATTATGGAAGGTAACTGAATTGAAGATAAATATAAATACATTTATGTATTTTGAGCAACTTATCCACATCCAGTTTCCATGTTTGAATTATTGTTCAAGGGGCAGGGTGCGTGTTGTGCAGACTTCTTGTTGCAGTTGATCTTTTGCCTGTTTGGGGGCTAGCTTTATTGGTGGACACATTTAATAAAATGGAAAGGTGGGGTCAAGTGTAGTGCTCATTGTTACAAATTGCTTATTTTCTGCACAATTCGGTTTTCAACATATGCAATTTCACTTTATGTACTTCAAATATTTATCCCTTCTTGCACTACTTGATCACAATTGGCAATTTTCCGTATACTGTTTTGACAACTTTCTGTCCAGATCCACACTCAGATCATGAGATTCATGCTATATTTTGTCTGCTCGGTTCTTTTCTTTGATTCTGAGGGGCGTGCGTTTATGTAACATATTGGCAGTACTCACAAAGAAACTGAAAATATGGTTGATGAGGAAAATGGGACAGTTCACATTGGTAGAGTAAAGAATAATCTTCGCAGCTTGGGCATCGTGTTATAGCAGGGGACAGGACAACTTTGCTCATTATAGGTATCACTACTACACCTGACTTGTCAGTGTACATTAATGTTTTTACAGTGAAAAACCACAGCCAGTACCCAAAGCATGGTCATTTATCAGCACTGCTTCAGCAGTTTGGCATCTGGGCTTGTTTTGTCAGTCACTGACACAGTTTGAAAATATTTTAATCTATTAACATCTACAAATATATTCAAAATTTTCTCCAGATATAGCCCATATGAAAATAGACATTTTCTTGCCCTTAATTAAAATAATTCTCCCATTCATGCAATACATCTAGGTAAAACTGCTGCTTATTATTTTGTAATTTGTGTAATTACCTGCAAAAATCTCTTCTAAAACTTATAAAATTGACTGTGTTCGGTTTACAATAGAGCTAAACTATTTGGCTGATGCTGAAAAACAAGTTTATTTATTTGAGTAATATGGCATTTTTTAATTCTCTGCTGAAGATCTCCTTTGGTAACTACTGATACTATGTTAAGTTCATTCAGGAAGAGTATTTGTTGCATTTCATTGTTACACCAGCACACCAACAAATCTGGTAAACAAAGCATATGCTGCTACACTTAATGGTCTTGTGCACTGTAGCATCTGTGTTACAAACTTATGTGGGATATTAACCGATAAGAGATTTAAAAAAAGAGAAACCTCAGTTCAAAATGCTTTCCTGTCCTATATAAGTAAAAAGTACTTTAAACTCTAAAGAGGCAATATTATATTTATTTCTTATTTTAAGCCCATGGAATCTCATGTTTTAAGTCTTCAGTCTCTGCAAGTAGCTTTTCTATCTATGTCAGCAATGTGGGCACGCACAATGGTCATTTTAGGAAGCACCTGGGTGAATTCAGAATTCAAATAGACAGACCCTTGAAGCGGGAAAATAGATGTTGCTGTACATTAAGGCACTGTCATTCTCAGCAATCTTGTGCATCCCCTGGTGGTTATTTCAGAAAAGCATTGCCAGAGGTCTGAAAGCCAATCAATCGCAATCTGCTCTCTTGGTCTGTCTGAAGAACTTGAAGATAAATTAAGGAAGAACAATTTCAAATAAAACTTTTGGAAGTAATTATCTACTGTAAATATTAAAAATAATATTGCTTTATCTCAGTTAATATAATTTGTGAAGATCTTTGAGAACAGTACAGACACAGCATTGAGCACTAAGCATGTTTCTACAATAGGAAATATAAATGTGGTTAGGGAGCCAAATCACTGAACAATTATTTTACAGCAAATTCATTATTGTGCCATTGCTTTATAATGTTCAATATAAAAAAAGAAACTGTAGATCTCATACAAAGTGGAAACTTTCATGTTTTGAGAGGCTATAATGGAAGTTAAAAGATAGAAAATATTTATCCAGGAATTCATGTGAAGAAAACTAATACAGACTGGGTTAATAGTTTCTACTTCTGGTTTCTATCAGTTTCAAATGGGCAATAAATGCTGACTAGCCAGCGACTTCCATGTCCCACCAGTAAATGTTTTTAAAAAGTTCGAGGTGAAAGTGACGACTGCAGATGCTGGAGATTAGAGTCAAGAGTGTGGTGCTAGAAAAGCTCAACAGGCCAGGCAGCATCCGAGGAGCAGGAAATCAACATTTCGAGCAAAAGCCCTTCATCAGGAATGAGGTTGGGAGCCTCGGGGGTGGAGAGATAAATGGGAGGAGGGTGGGGCTGGGGGAAGGTAGCTGAGAGTGCAATTGGTGGATGGAGGTGGGCGTAAATTGGTGGGATGGAGGTGAGAGGGGAGGGGTGGAATGGATAGGTGGGAAGGAAGATAGACAGATGAGACAGGTCATGAGGACGTTGCTGAGCTGGAAGGTTGGAACTGGGGTAAGATGGGGAGGGGGAAATGAGAAAACTGGTGAAATCCACATTGATGCCATGGGGTTGGAGGGTCCCGAAGCGGAGGATGAGGCGTTCCTCCTCCAGACGTCTGGTGGTAAGGGCGTGGCGATGGAGGAGGCCCAGGACCTGCATGTCCCCAGCAGAGTGGGAGGGGGAGTTGAAGTGTTCGGCCACGGAGTGGTGGGGTTGATTGGTGCGGTTGTCCCGGAGATGTTCTCTGAAGCACTCTGCATGTACGTTTCCCGTCTCCCCAGTGTGGAGGAGACTGCATCGGGAGCAACAGATACAGTAAATGACGTGTGGAAATGCAGATGAAACTTTGGATGTGGAAGGCTCCTTTGGGGCTATGGACGGAGGTGAGGGTACAGGTTTTGCAGTTCCTGTGATGGCAGAGGAAGGTGCCAGGAGGGGAGGATGGGTTGTTGGGGGCATGGACCTGACGAGGTAGGCATAGAGGGAATGGTCTTTACAGAAAGTGGATGGGGTGGGGAGGAAAATATATCTCTGATGGTGGGGTCTATTTGTAGGTGGTGGAAATGGCAGAGGATGATGCGATGTACATTAGGGCTGGTGGGGTAGAAGGTGAGGACCGGGGGGAACTGTCCTTGTCGCGGTTGGAGGGGTGGGGCTCGTCTCAGCTTGCTTCCACCCCCCCTCCAAATTCATCTCCACATACCTCGATCCCCTTGGTCCAGGAACTCCCCACATACTTTCGGGACACGCTTCCATCTCCTCCAAGACATCCATTTCCCTGACACCCAACGCCTAAATAATATTCTTCTTTAAAGACCGCAATTTCCCTTCCCATGTGGTTGATGATGCCCTCTAACACATCTCATCCACCTCTGCCCTCAAACCCCACCCCTCTAACTGCAACAAGGACAGACAACTTGTCTTAAAAATATGAAAAAATTGGCCTTTTAGCAAGCAACATGAAAACTAAGGACCTTTTCCATCCAGTTCCCTGTACCCACCCCAGAGGTTAAGATTAGTAGTGAGATCATGGAAAACCAAAGTCTTTGTGTACAATAGGAGCCTTTCTTGACTAAGAAAGACACCGGTGTCAAAATGTATAGTGGCCATAAATGTGTCAGGTCAGCTTTTGGCTGACTGAAGAAAAGAATATTTGAGGATTCTTAGTGATCCCCGTTTATGTTTTGATGATTTGGAAAAGCTACATAAGCACCTCAAAGCACTGGAGAAGTGCCACCAGTGAATTCCTTCAAATTTAAAGGCAGAAGGGTGGTCTAAAACAGACCCTGAACCAACTGCTGTTCTTAGAATGCTTTTGCAGCATGCGATGTCCAGGAGAAAAGGGACATGATTTTGGGAGATCCTCAAAGCATTCTAGAAAGACGTTAAACATACCAAAGGACTCATGACAGATGTATGGCTTGTGACTAGCAGAAAATGAAAAAAACTCATTCAGAAAGTTGTGAAACACATCTAAAGACTTCGCCATGAATGTGTAGAGATGAAGTCAAGGCATCAGAGGAAGCATGTAAACCCATTTAGCCAACCCTTCAAGCAGCAACTTGCATGTCACAGAGACCGTGGATCACATATGGAGCTTATTCGAGGAACAGCTACTGTGGGTCCTTGATAAGTATACCTATCAGGCAAGGAGGTAGTGTCGAGAGAGGGAGCCATGGTTTACTAAAGAAGTTGAAGCTCTTGTCAAGAGGAAGAGGAAGGCTTATGTGAGGATGAGGTGTGAAGGCTCAGTTAGGGGACTTGATAGTTATAAGTTAGTGAGAAAAGATCTAAAAAGAGGGTTAAGAAGAGCTAGGAGGGGACATGAGAAGTTGTTGGCAGATAGGATCAAGGAAACCCTAAAGCCTTCTATAGGTATATCAGAAATAAAAAAATAACTAGAGTAAGATTAGGGCCAATCACAGATCATAGTGGAAAGTTGTGCATGGAATCTGAGGACATAGGGGAAGCGCATAATGAATGAAGCACATTGGAAAAGGGCACTGTTCGTGAGAACACAGAAATACAGGCTACAAGATCAGATGGGATTGAGGTTGACAAAGAGGAGATTTTACAATGTTGGAAGATCTGAAAATAGATAAGACCCCGAGACCACTGGGATTTATCCTCCGATTCTGTGGGAAGCCAGGGGCGAGATTACAGAGCCTTTGGCTTCGATCTTTATATCATCATTGTTGACAGGAGTAGTGCCAGAAGACTGAAAGATAGCAAATGTTGTTCCCTTGTTTAAGAAGGGACAATTCTGGTAATTATAGGCCAGTGAGCCTTACTTCGGTTGTGTGTAAAATGTTGGAAAAGCTTATAAGAGCTAGGATTTATAATCATCTGGAAAGGAATAATTTGATTAGGGATAGTCAACACGGTTTTGTGAAGGGTAGGCCGTGCCTCTCTAATCTTATTGAGCTGTTCGAGAAGGTGACAAACAGGTGGATGGAGGTAAGGTGGTTGATATGGTTCTGGATTAGTAGTGCTGGAAGAGCACAGCAGTTCAGGCAGCATCCAAGGAGCACATGGACTTCAATAAGGTGTTTGATAAGGTTCCACACGGTAGGTTGTTGCACAAAATAAGGAGTTTAGGATTGAAGGTGATTTAGCGGTTTGGATCAGAACTTGGCTAGATGAAAGAAGAGAGAGGGTGGTGGTTGATGGGAAATGTTAGTCCTGGAGCTCAGTTACCAGTGGTGTGCCGCAAGGATCTGTTTTGGGGCCACTGCTGTTTGTCATTTTTATAAATAATCTGGAGGTGAGCGTAGAAGGATGGGTTAGTAAATTTGCAAATGACACAAAGGTCGGCAGAGTAGTGAATAGTGCCAAAGGATGTTGTGGGTTTCAGAGGAACTTGGATAAGATGCAGAGCTGAGCTGAGAAGTAGCAAATGGAATTTAATGCAGAAAAATGTGAAGTAGTTTACTTTGGAAGAAGTAACAGGATTGCAGAGTACTGGACTAATGGTAAAATTTTTGGCAATGTTGATGAACAGAGAGGTTTCAGTGTCCAGCTGCACAAATTCCTGAAAGGTGCCAGCCAGGTTGATAGGATTGTTAAGAAGGCATATGCTGTGTTGCCGTTTATTGGTAGGGGGATTGAGTTTCAGAGCCATGAGGTCATGCTTCAGCTGTGTAAGACACTGGTAAGGCCGCACCTGGAGTATTGTGTGCAGTTCTGGTCACCGCGTTATAGGAAGGATGTGGAAGCTTTGGAAGGGTTCAGAGGAGATTTACTAGGATGTTGCCTGGTATGGAAGGAAGGCCTTACGAGGAAAAGCTGAGGGAACTGAGGCTGTTTTCGTTGGAGAGAAGAAGGTTGAGAGGTGACGTAATCAAGACGTATAAAATATTCAGAGGGTTAGATAGTGTGGACAGTGAAAGCCTTTTTCCTAGGATGGTGAAGGCTAACATGAGGAGTCATAGCTTTAAATTTAGGGTGATAGATTTAGGACAGATATCAGGGTAGTTTCTTTACTCAGGGAGTAGTAGGGGCATGGAATGGCCTGCCTGTAACAGTAGTACACTCGTCGACATTAAGGGCATTTAAATGGGCATTGGACATACATATGGATAATAATGGAACAGTGTAGATTACATGGGTTTCAGATTAATTACTGCACTGTAATGTTCCATGTTCTATATTCAACTTATCAGCCATTTCAGAACACAGCTGAACGAGAATACAAACAACTCAGCTATGATCTCAAGGGACTGTCTAAGTAAAAAAACATGTATTATTCTTCTGTGAACATTAGGTTGATGTTCATTTAAAACCACAAGGTTAACATGCTGTAATTAGGCACATTTGTTAGAGGCGTTTAAAGTAATGAAAGGATAGGACAGTGAAACTGGAAACAGTTCTGGCCAGATTTTTCGATGCTAGGCCAAGAATCCAGTGCTTGGACAAATTCGGAGTCTTTACTCTGCACCTAAGCTGCTTCATGATTATGATGTGATCTTCTGGTCAAATGGCCATATTACCTAAGAGACAAACCCTAAACCCAGTTAAAGCCAATACGTACGAGGCTGAAATTATCTGGATGGCACCTGAATGGCACAGCTATAGTGGAGGTTGCTTTGCTAACTTGAGCAGGCAACACCTCGCTAGGCTGAATTAGACGGATTCAAAATGGCTCTACTATGCACAAACAAGTATGTTCACTTGTGCCGACAAAGATGTTGAAAATTGAATTCCATTCCGTACAGCTCCTTTGGGAATTTAATTGGAGGTAAACACCTTCCCTGCCCCTCTCAACTAATGGTCTATTGAAAATTTGAATTGTCTTGGAGGCATCAGGATGCCAACCTGGCTTAGTGACCACCATTTTCAAAGCCACACTACACTGGGGCCTGAATTCATGGTCCTTTGTAAAATGGTATCCCTCATGTTTGAGTGCAGAAATGTGGGATAGAAATAAGAAACTTCTTTTTAACACATAATACCGAGACTGTGAATGTACTCCAAGTTAGTGAGAGGAGTGAAGATATTTAAGTATTTCAGAACAGTTAAGGTAGATGGTTAAAGCAAAGGTAGAGAAAAGAGAAATCAGAAAGCACCAACAAAAACTAGTTGATCTGAAAACTTGTGTTTTGAAATTTCTATGTAATCAGAATAAATAAAATAAATAAATAAATAAAAGTTGAAGGGAAAGCTTTTCTCTACATGTATAGGTGCTTGAAAATTCCTGAATCCTCCTGAAGGCAAGGAGAAAGCAGAAGTAAATTACTTTTCTTTTTACTCGTTTAAAAGTTGTGATACCGAAGTTTGTATTTGTATTTTATTTTTATTCACTCATGGGACGTGGGTGTCGCTGGCTGGCCAGTATTTGTTCTTATTGCCCATCACTAGTTGCCCTTGAGAAGGTGAAGGTGAACTGCCTTTTTGAACAGCTGCAGTACATTCAGATGTACATTAATGTTTTAAATCAGTAACAATCCAGATATTTACATATTGTATTAGAAGTACAAATGCATACAGTTTGGTAACATTTTGTTTACTTTCTTTAGACATCGGGACAGAAAGATACACTTTTACTTTCACAATTCGAGATTGTCCAGTTTCCTTCATCAATGTAGTTTCATGGGGGAGAGAAGAATATGTAAGAGGGCTTTCCAACAGTTTCAGAATTGGGGACTGCGGTATGTTTTAATTAAATGACTAGCTAATAAAATTAACCTTAAAACAGAAATATTTCATAATAAGTGTGTTTTTCCTATGTATTCAATGTTGCATATTATTTTGAAGAAAGTGCACCATTCAAACAGTTAAGTGATCAATATGCATGTTGATTTTTGACAATTTAGTTCATCCAAGTCAGACATTTTGCTTAAAAATCAGTCACACGCTAGTCTATTTGTTTTGTTAATTATAAATGCCAGCAGTTTTTGAGTTTACATTATCTGACCCATAGACTCTTGATTGTTATTTAAAATATACATTCTACAATATTAACCTTGCCTCAATACCCATGGGCTTCATGAAGAAAATGATTTGTTCTTCGAAATGATTCCATATACGTCAGCAGTCTTAAGATGTTCATCTAAATGTCTATTTTTCAGGACAATGCTTTCAGAAGTCCAGAGTCATGCAGTTTGCATGTTTTGCATGCTTTTCAGAAAATCAAAAAAATAAACCCAAGTTCTTCTGATGAGTTGATGTATGCATGTAGCTCGTCAATAGTTCTGTCAGCCAGAACAGTGACTGTTGACAACTATATACCTTCCTAGGAATTGGGGTCCCTGAATCTGGAACTTCCTGATATTTTAGGAATTTTGAGGAATGCTGGATATCTTCAGTAATAAATTCTGGTACTCATTTAATCAAATGTTGTCTTAGTGGTAATCTTTAATTCCAGTTTGCAGGATTATACTTAAGACACAAAGTTACAATTGCATTTTTTTGCCTTTGTTCTATTGTTTAATCAGATTACATCAATAAAATTAGCTTTATGATGGTGCAGATTTTGAGCTTAGATTGAAACCAGGAGTGACTTGAAGCTTACTTTCATATGTGGCTTGGCTGACTTAGGCTGTGTGCTTCTCTGAAGCCAGTTATTTTACGTTAATTAGGAATTAGTAACATTTCGGCTCTTGAATGCTGACTTCAGAAAATAGAATTGTGCAAAATAGTTTAATTAATACAATGCAGTCTGGCCTGTCAAAGTGCAAACCAGTTGAATGGTTAATTTTTTCATGTTTCTAGAACTGTTAACTAATTTTTTAAAAAAAGTTTTGTTTTAATAAACTTAACTGCAAAAAATTGTCCTCTACACCATATTGTAGTTTCAGAGTATTTTTGGTTGGTCAAGTAGTCTGAGATATAAATTGGCTTTTGTATTCCAGTTGCTAGCGAATCACAGGAACTGCACAGCAGGACCATGTGGAATTCCCACTGCAGCTGATTATGTGGGAATTGCCTGAAAAAAATAATTTTCCAGTGGGCAATTGCCCTCCATTTGGAACCCTCGAAAATAATCCATTAAACTCACAGAATTCAGATTCAGATTGGGCAGATGTTGGAAGATGTGTGCCAGAAACCTGTGCAAGTCCTGACCAGTGAATCCAAGTATGAGTTTTCCATTTGATGCCTTTTAGGGACCCAAGTTTAATATACTAGGATCGTTTTCTCCATACTTGTTTGACCCTCTTTCTTATTATAGTTATACAGAGTCTCAAAGATGATGTATCCATGTACTTATAATTTGAAAACATTTTTTGCTAGTTGTGATTGAAAATCCACTAGTGCAGGCCAAGGATATAGAAAAGGAGGAAAGATTCAGCCCATCTACTTCAAGGTATATTGAGAGTTATATCTTCACCACTCAATTATAGTATGAATGCATGAAGCCCTCTGATGTAATTTAAATTGCTCAATTGTTAACAATGGAGGTTCTGGTCAAATATAACGAAAATATAAATGATAATTTGTCCTCAACATTCATGGTGGGGGAGGGAGGTGAGCAATGATGAAAGCTGATGGAGGGACCCACCAAACTGTAAGAACACCATCATTTGATCCTATATTGGGATGTCCCTTTTGAATTCACTCTGGCCTGTGAATTCCACAGTGCTGTCTGAAATGCAAATTCCATTCTCAATAAGTTAGATCTGCCGGACTCTTTATGGAATAGAGCATTGGAAATTGTGAATATTTGAATAGTGAAATTTGTTTGATTAACTGAACACCAGTAAGAAATGAAGATCAAGAAATTCTGATTCATATTTTTTGGAAGAGTGACTAATACAGTAAACAGAGAACTGTGAATGTTTTTTCGAGGGAATTTTGGGTAATATCTTTCATATTTCACTGTAAGCTAAAATTGAAGGCAAATATTGACCTGGCTAGGAAATTAATTGAACAGCTGGAGATAGAAAGTAGGGACAATGGCCAGAGGCACCTACTGGTGTCCTAGAAGGATTCATGTTCCAGCCTGAACTATTCATCATATTTATTAACAATGTAGATGATGAGATAGAAAGCTACATATCCACCTTTTGACAATGAGTAAATTTAGGTGGCATTGTAAGCAGTATAGACAGAAACATAAAATTACAGAGGTATTGACACATCAAACAAATGGATAAGTTTTGGCAAATGGAGACATATATTTCATCCTTCCCCAGCTACCTTCAGTTCTGGACTTTAACGTTAACGGTTTACTCTCTATTGATGCCGCCAAATCTGCATTGTTTCTCCAGCACTCTGTTTTTGGTTTTGGCAAATAGTAGAGTGAGACATTGGTAGAGTGTTTATTCATTATTTCATATCATCATTACTCGGGAGAAGGAGGATACAAGTACAGAATTTGGTAAGAGAAATTGAAGTTCTTAAGCAGATTAATGTAAGAAGCTAGGAAGGTTTGGAGAATTTAACAGATTTAAAAGATCCAGATGAGTTGCATTTCAAGCTGTTGTGGGAAATAAGGGAGCAAAATACAAAGGCCCTTACTCAAATTTTTAAATTGTCTCTGGCCACCGGAGAGGTGCTAGAGGACTGGGCGGCAGCTGCTGTGTTTCCACTTTACAAGAGGGGTGGTAGAGATAGACCAGGGAGCTATAGACCAGTGAATCTAACATTGGTAGTGGGGAAACTATTGGAGAAATTAGTGAAAGAGAAAATTAATCTCCATTTAGAGAGGCAAGGTTTTGATCAGGGATTATCAGTGTGGCTTTGTCACAGTGAGGTCACACTGAACAAATCTGGTGGAATTGTTTGAGGAGGTGACCAAGTTTTGGATGAAGCCAGGACAGTTGGAATATCTGTTGGACTATAACCTGGTGTTGTGTGATTGTTAACTTTGTCCATCCCAGTCTAACACTGGCACCTCCACATCGAAGCTAGGACAGTTAGTTTATATGGACTTCAGCAATGCCTTTGACAAGGTCCCACATAGGAAACTGATAACGAAGCTAAAAGCTGAAAGATTCACTGGTCTATAGATGGGATCCAGGGTAACTCAATAAGGTGGATCCAAAATTGGCTTGAGACAGGATGGTGGTAGAAGACTATTTGTGACTGGAGCCCTGTGTGCAATGGCATACCACAGGATCAGTGCTGGGCTGTCTATTGTTTGTGATATTCATAAATGATGTAAATGAGGATGTGGGAGGGATGCAGGTTACATAATATTGGTCAGGTTGTTGATAAGGAAGACGGTCTCAGCTTACAGGAAGACACAACTGGATTGGTCAGTTAGGCAGATCAGTGGCAGATGGAATTTAACCCTGATAAATGTGAGGTGATGCACCTTAGAAGAAGGAACAAGACAACGGAGTACTTAATGAATGGCAAGGCAAAGGAAGCTGAAAGGAACAGAGGTTTTTGTTTTGGGATGTTTGTCCACAGATTCCTGAAGGTGGCGGGACAGCTTAATAAGGTATTTAAGTAGAGATACAGTAAACTTGTAAGAGCGTGGAGGTAACGTTGGAGCTATACAGAACTTTGGTTAGGCCACAGTTGATAACTGCATGCAGTTCTGGTCACCACATTATCAGAGGTTTATGATTGCACTGGTGGAATTCAAAGGAGATTCATCAGGATGTTGCCTGGGATGGAGAATTTCAGCTATGAGGAGAATTTGGATAATTATGGGTTGTTTTCTTTCAAACCAGCAAAGTTGAGGAGGAACCCAATAGAGGTGTACAAGATTATGAGGAGCATGGATATGTGAATAGAAAGCAGCTGTTCCCCTTGGTTGAAGGGTCAATAATGAGAGAACATAATTTTAAAATAAAGAGCAGGAGGTTTCGAGGGGATTTGAAGAAAAACTTTTCCACAGAGGGTGTTAGATTCAACTAGGAGAAAGTGAGGACTGCAGATGCTGGAGATCAGAGTCAAGAGTTTAGTGCTGGACAAGCACAGCAGGTCAGGCAGCATCCAAGGAGCAGGAGAATCTACATTTCAGGCATAAGCCCTTCATGTCTGAAATGCACTGCCTCGGAGGGTAGTTGAGGCAGGAAACCTCACAACACACAACCAAAAAGTAGGAATTATTTGTTTTATTTATTTAAAGTAGGCCTCATTAACCCAATAGTATTATCGGCAATGTCTCCAAACTCTGATCCAGGTGTTGCATAGTCAATCACCCAATTGGGTGATGTATGAACAGTTCATAATTTGTCTTGACTGGCTATGTAGTGAATGTCCAATTTCTGATTGATTGCCAGTGAAAGTAACGTTCATTTACAGGTAGTTCTTCTATGATGTGATGGTTGCATTCTTGTGCAACCCTGCATTATAGAAAACTCACACGTTAGCAGCAGCGCTTAAAGTGTTGGCGATATAATCGCATTACAACCAACGTACATTTTAAAAGTTTTTGCTTTCGAAACAATGTCTCCAATTCATCAATCATGTAACAGTGATTTCACGTTAACGAAACATGTGTTACAGCAGAACGACCTGTACAGACCTCACTTCCCATTATCTTATGATTTGATCTTTAAGTTGATAATGATCCATGGGCCTATCTTCTTCTTCTTGGTTTACTGTGGTTATTTTTGACTTGTTTCCAAGATAAAAGGATAGTTTAATATATTCTTTACTCATATGTTTTAGCAAGGAAATAGATGCTATCAAAAGCCAATGATTGATACTCGGGTTCAACGTCTCACAATTTGCTTAATGATGCAAGTTTCTATTATATCAGCCACTTATCACTGACATTTATTTATTCATTGAGCCATTTAGGTCCTTATAATCTTTTTAAAAATAAATGATGTAGAGTAAAACGTTGCGCATGCCCTAAAAACTCTATAAAAGTATGACAGAATATCACAGTATATTAATCTAAACAAATTGTTCTAGACAATGTAAAAAAGAATGAAGTAGTGAAATATTCTTATATATAGAAACTCTAAAGAAATGTAGAGTAACAAACTTAAACATAATTGTTACAAAGTATTATTACAAAGTTAACTCTAATAGGAGGATAAAATAGAAGGATAAAATTTAATGCATGAACTCAACATTTTACCACATTATATTTCATTTGTCAAGCTTTTGTCCACTCACTTAGCCTGTCTCTATCCATCTGCAGATTCATAGTATCATCCTCACTGCTTGCCCTCCCACCAATTTTTGTATCATCCATAATTTGGTGGTAGTAAGTTCACTTCCATCATCCAAGTCATCATTATACATTGTTAACAATTATGGTCACGCACTGCTATAAACTTAGAAAATTGGACAGGAATAGTCCTTTCAGCCCTTTGAACCTCCACCACCATTCATAGGTGATCATCCAGTTCAGTGCTCAGTTCCCACTCTCTCTCCATACCCTTTGATCCTTTTTCGTCCTAAGAGCTATATTGTACTCATTGAAAACATCCAACATTTAAAGCACAACCACTTCTAGCGGCAAAGTATACCACAGGCTCACGACTCTCGGTAAAGCAAGTTCTTCTCATCTCAATCCTAAAGGACCTGTCCTGTATCCTTAAACGGTGGCCTCTGGGCGTGGACTCCCCTGGTCATCAGGAACTTCCTACATTTACCCTGGCTAGTCCTGTTACAATTTCCTAGGTTTCCATGATATCCCTCCTCATTCTTCTAAAATGCGATGAATATTGTTCTCACTGATGCAGTCTCTTTTCAAACATCAGTCCTGCCATTCGAGGAATCAATCTGGTGAACCTTCAATGCACTCCCTTTTTAGCTAAAATATTCTTCAGATAAAGAGACCAAAAACTGCGCACAGTACTCCAGGTGTGATCTTATCAAGACCCTGGACAATTGAAGCAAGACATCCCCATTCCTGTACTCAAATCCTACTGCTATGAATACAATATGTCACTTGTCTTCTTCACCACATGCTGTATCTGCATGCTTGCTTTCAGTGATTCGTGTACAAGGACACTCAGGTCTCACTGCACCATCCTTTTTCCCAATCTGTCACCGTTCAGATAATTTACCTTCCTCTTCTTGCTACCAAAGTGACTAACCTCATATTTAACCACATTACTCTTCATCTATCATGCACTTGCCACCCACTTGTCCAAATCACACTGAAGCATCTTTGCATCCTCCTCATAGGTCATCATTCTGAAAGTGATTGCTTCAGGGTAAAAACAATGACTGCAGATGCTGGAAACCAGAGTCTGGATTAGAGTGGTGCTAGAAAAGCACAGCAGTTCAGGCAGCATCCGAGGAGCAGTAAAATTGATGTTTTGGGCAAAAGCCCTTCATCAGGAATACAGGCAGAGAGCCTGAAGGGTGGAGAGATAAATGAGAGGAGGGTGGGGGTGGGGAGAAAGTAGCATAGAGTACAGTAGGTGAGTGGGGGAGGGGATGAAGGTGATAGGTCGGGGGGGAAGGGTGCAGTGGATAGGTGGAAAAGAAGATAGGCAGGTGGGACAAGTCATGGGGACAGTGCTGAGCTGGAAGTTTGGTATGGGGTGAGGTTGGGGAAGGGGAAATGAGGAAGTCCACATTGATTTCCTGGGGTTGAGGTGTTCCGAGGCAGAAGATGAGGCGTTCTTCCTCCAGGTGTCTGGTGGTGAGGGAGCGCCGGTGAAGGAGGCCCAGGATCTCCATGTCCTCGCCAGAGTGAGAGGGGGAGTTGAAATGTTGGGCCACAGGGCGGTGTGGTTGATTGGTGCAGGTGTCCCAGAGATGTTCCCTAAAGCGCTCTGCTAGGAGGCATCCAGTCTCCCCAATGTAGAGGAGACCACAATAAATGATATTGCTGGACGTGGAGGTAAAACTTTGGATGTGGAAGGCTCCTTTAGGGCCTTGGATGGAGGTGAGGGAGGAGGTGTGGGCTCAGGTTTTGCAATTCCTGCAGCGGCAGGGGAGGGTGGGTTGTAGGGGGGCGTGGACCTGACCAGGTATCACAGAGGGAACGGTCTTTGCGGAAGGCGGAAAGGGGTGGGGAGGGAAATATATCCCTGGTGGTGGGGTCTGTTTGGAGGTGGCAGAAATGTCGGCCAATGATTTGGTTTATGCGAAGGTTGGTAGGGTGGAAGGTGAGCACCAGTGGCGTTCTGTCCTTGTTACGGTTGGAGGGGTGGGGTCTGAGGGCGGAGGTGCGGGATGTGGACGAGATGCGTTGGAGGGGCATCTTTAACCATGTGGGAAGGGAAGTTGCGGTCTCTAAAGAAGGAGGCCATCTGGTGTGTTCTGTGGTGGAACTGGTCCTCCTGGGAGCAGATACAGCGGAGGCGGAGGAATTGGGAATATGGGATGGCATTTTTGCAGGAGGTAGGGTGTTCATTGCTTATCAGCAGTTCACATTGCTTCTCGTTAGTGTCTTTAACCCAGCCATCTGCACCTGTTTAAAAATGACCTTCCTTCCAACATAAGGTTAGATTTGCTGATAATATACATCCAAAAGTCATCCAGTTAGTGAAGAAGCCCATGCCAAGTTATCCAGGCTTGGGCTACAAGTTGTAGGTCATCAACAGTTCCAAGGATGACGGCTACTCAAGGTTGTGATCTTCTAACACCTGACTGAACAGGCCAATTTTCTACTTGCATATCTTTGAGCACTGTATCTGGATTGTCAAGAGCATCACCCCCATCAGGTCTTGCTTTTTCCAAGCGCTCAAACATTCCAGGTGAGGACAAAGACAATACAATGAAGACAAACCGAAGTTGTTAGCCTTGACATAAATGGCTGGGAGGAGCTTGTTTTCAATGTTCATAATGGTAATAATTGCACCATCAAGCTACTGCATGCTTTGAGTCCCGACAGCTTGATGATGAAGCAGAGAAGTGGATAGGAATGTGAATAAAGGAAGAAAATCCTCCTCTCTGGAATTCACACACTCATGACAGATGAGGCAGGATTTGTTCAGCATACCCCTAGTACTTGTGACGTATTTAAAAGACCACTGTGCACCCAGATGAGCCCAAGCATTGCAGAGCTGCCTTGCTCAGTCAAGGATGAAGTCTAAACATGTCAGAGAAGGGGATCATAATATCACAGTCCTTCAACAGGGACCATCAAGTTCTGGTCAAGGAGGTGATGAAAAGGGGAGGAGTCCTTTTCCAAGAAGATTAACAGAAGAGTCACAGCACCACTGGCAGCATATTCTGAAGTCATCACCTGGACAGAACTATTTTGATGGTGAAGAAGCATGGCCAGCAGTGCTGCAAGAGGATCAGTTACCCTCTCCATTCTGGCAGGGTAAGTGCCATACTTTGTTATCTCACATCTGCACTACCTCTGCTATTGTACCTACCACCTACCAAGGCTCACACTCTGGCATTCGCACTCTTACCTATGTTATGAAGATGTAGGTGTGTACTGTACCTTTAAGAGAGAGAGGAAGCTGGCAAGGACTGAAACCACAGAGTGTGCTGAACAATTTAAAAATGTAACTTTTTTTGGAACAAATAGCTGGAGTTGCATTGCCATGGAACAAAAACAAATTCAAATTCAGCCAATCAGTTTAAATTATGCCCCAGATACCAAAATCCATTCAAATTTGAAGTTTACTATTTGAGATGACATCAAACCAATGAAAGCATCTGATGTTTTAGGGTATAAAACCAGACATTTTGAACAGTTAGAGGGAGAACAGCAAAGAACTGCCAAGCATCAACAACAGCCAACAAAATAACTCTCTGAAAAGTACCTGTCAATAAGAAATTTGTGCAGCAAAACCCTAAAGCCGACTTAGAGAAATCTACAGAGAAAGTTCAAAGACAACAACTGGGTTTGAAAGTAATTTGCCATAAATCTAAGAGGGAATTTATCGGATCAGTATTGTAGAGTGGTGCCAAACTATAGGCTTCAGAGAAAGGAGTAGTACATAGTGTTGTTTTAATCTCTTTTGGATTTAAAGAATAAAATTATTAATTTTTACTTTAAATAATGAGATCTGGGATAGTTCTTTGCCTCTCGAAATTTAACAGATTACGACGTGAGGTGAGCTTCTCTTGCAGAGAGGTTTACACTGTGTCGTCAGTTTGAGGGTTCTCGTCAGTGATTTGAACAGGTTTAGACAGATCCAGTCTGAGATTTGGACAGATTTGAATAGATTTGGGGTCTGAAAAAAGCCCAGTAGATTTAAACACTTGCCAGTTAGTGTTCTAGGTCATTAACTAAAACATAGGTGAGACAATTTGTTTAATTTCAGTTACTTGTACTTAGTTCAATTAAAAGGGAGAGAAATGGCTCTTAATTGCCAAAGAGGTTCTGGAGTTTGCAGATGATTACCAAATTTGCCAGGAAAGTTTAGAAAATAAAAGACCATACTCTTAGACTGAGCAAAGAGGTTAGAATTGGATTTAACCAAAGACAGAATTAAAGCTGAAATTATTACTCCAACACTTAGAGGTATGAGAGAAACAGACAATTGCAGTAGAGTTAGAAAATCTTCAATTATAATTGAGGAAAATTAAGTTTGAAGACAAAGAAAGAGAGAGGAAGAGAAGAAAGGGAAAGAGAGAAGGAAAAGAAAGAGAAGGTTCTTAGCTGAGCAAAACGAGAGAATTTGAACTCAAGAAGTTGCGACTTAATCAGCAAAGTAAAGAAGATGGAGATTAAAAGTAAAGGTAGCGATGTATACAACTATGTCAAAACTCTGCCACATTTTGATGAGAAAGATGTTGAAGCCTTCTTTATTTCAATTGAAAAATTGGCTAGGCAGATGGGGTGGTCCAAGGATTTATGGGTAATGCTAGTTCAGACTAAATGAATTAGTACCAGAAGCACATAGACAGCAGTTCAGAAACATAAAGAAGGAACTGGATCAGATTTATGTTAAGTTCAAAAGAATTAAACGTAGTCATTTTGATAGATGAGTGTGGGCCTTAAAGATAGAGGCTCTAAGAGAGATTATTCTGCAGGAGGAGTTTAAAAACTCACTTCCAGACATGATTAGAATTGACATGGAAGAACAAATTTCAGGAATTGAGAAGGGCAGCAGAGTTAGCAGATGAATACATGTTAGTGCAAATGACAAGCTACTGGCCAGAATTTCATCCTGTGAGGAATAGAATTTGGGAGAAGGGGAGATCCTACATTATGAAACAAAGAGTAGAGAACACTGGTAACTGTTTACCACAGGTTAAAGAAGCTCAAGTGAGTAGAAAGGAAGTGAAAGGCCTCAGGTGTTTTCACTGTAATGGAGGAGGTCACAGAAAATTACAGTGTCCTGTTTTCAGAAGGGTACTGGGAAAAGGTGTTTTCACTGCCAGAAAGTGGGACATGTAAAGTCACAGTGCTGGGTGTTAAGGAAAGGCAGTGTGGGAAAAGATGTGGTAAAAGAAGCTAAGCCAGTGGCATTAGTGAAAGTAGTAAAGGAAACCCCAAGGAAAGCCCAGGAGCTGTAGGAGAGTGCATGGCCTAGGCAAGGGCTGGGTATGGAGTTAGTGCCTGATCTCTATGAAGAATTCGCCTCTGTGGGTAAAGTTTACTTGGAAACAACAGGGGGAAAAAGGACAAGAAGTTTTCATTTCGAGAGATACAGGGTCTAACCAGTATCTAATAGTAAGAGATGAGTGAATTTGCACTCTTTCTGGTCTGTTGTCTGAGAGTGTGGTAATTTGTGGGTTAGAAGGATAAAAGTTTGGCGTTCCCCTACGTAAGATCAGGTTGGAGTGCCAACTCAAGACTGGGGAAGTATCCATGGGAGTTATTCACAGAGTGTCAGTTCCAGGAATCCAGTTTGTTCTTGGGAATGATTTAGCAGGGTCCAAGGTGAGAGTGACACCCCTTGTTGTGGAGAAGCCCAAGGAAGATCAAGTAACTGAGGAATTAAAAGAAAAATATCCTGGTATTTTCCCAGACTATGTAGTAACAAGATCCCACTATCATAAGTGACAGCACAAAGCAAAAACTAAAGAGAAAGATGAAGGAGTTGAGGTTCAATTAGCGGATATCCTGCTTGACGTAATGGTGCAGGATAAACCTGTACAGGCAGAGGGTCAGACAGAAGTGTTTAGTTCTGAAAGGTTAAGGGACTTGCAATAGAAAGACATGATAAAGGTTATATATGTGGATGTATACTCCGAAAAGGAGGCAGAGGATATTCCTGACGGTTATTATCTGAAAGAACTGAAGAAACGGGTGTTAGTTACTGCCCCACAGAGTGAGGAATCAAATCCAGATGTTGTGGATTTTGATGTGCCTCAAGATATGTTAAAAAATGAAGAAATCCTTCAGGAGTGGGATAGGTTATTAAACTATCTGTCTCAGGAGCAAAGAACGCAGTTGAAAGGTTTGTTACTACAGTATGAGGACATACGTAGGAATCAGTTGGAGAGGATGAATGCTATTGTACGTGAATCAGACGTAGGGAATACTGTTCCGATAAAACAGCACCCCTATTGGCTTCTTTCAAAGCCAGACAGGTCCAGAAGAAGGTGGAGGCCATGCTCAATGAGGATATCATCGAACTGAGCCAGAGCAAATGGAGTTCGCTGATCGTCTTAATTCCCAAACCGGACGGGACTCAACGATTTTGCGTGGATTATCGGAAGGTCAATGCCGTTACAAAATCACTCATTTTGGAGGATTGGAGGACTGTATCGAGAAAGTTGGACTAGCCAGTTACATCACCAACTTGGACTTATATGGTTACTAGCAGGTACTTTTATCAGAGACGACAAAAGAAATTTCTGCGTTTATAACCCCAAATGGGCTATATCAATTCAAAGTGATGCCCTTTGGAATGAAGAATGCACCCGCCACATTCCAAAGACTCATGAACAGAGTTGTGGCTGGGTTAACAAACTGTGCATTCTAATTGGACGATGTAGTGATATTTAGTAAGTCCTGGAAAGATCACATGGTACAGTTGGCAGAGCTCTTTAACAACTATGAGAAGCAAAACTGGTAATAAACTAAAAACAAAACTGAATTTGTGAAAGCAGAGGTGACGTTCTTGGGACATCAGTCATGGAAGGTTGACCCCATGGAACGCAAAGTCAAAGGCCATCGGGAGGAATTTCCATGACCAACACCACAGGAAGAGCTGCTTCAATTTGTGGGACTAAGTGGATTCTATTGGAAGTTTATTCCAAACTTCAGCAGTGTAGTGGCACCATTAACTGATTTGCTGAAGAAGAACACAAAGCTTCAGTGGACAGAACAATGCCACAAGGCATTTGACCATTTAAAAGCAATGTTAACTAATGCACCATTTTTAGCTACACCAAACGTTTCAAAACCCTTCAAAGTTGCCATCGATGCTAGTGACAAAGGAGTTGGAGCTGTACTCCTACAGGAAGATGATGATGGAATTAAACTGCCAGTTGGTTAATTTTCGAAGAAACTCAACATCCACTGAAGAAATACTTCATGATTGAAAAATAACTATTGAGTTTGGTACTGGACATACAACTTTTTAAAGTGTACGTCACGAACAATGTGTAAGAGACAAGTGAGTACACGGATCACAATCCCCTTACATTTTTGGAATGCTTTAAAGACAAGAATATGAGACTATACATTGGAGTCTTATGTTATAGACTTTTAATTTACAAATTGTACATGTCGTTGGTCGTAAGAATGTAATCACAGATGCGTTATTGCGGATTTAACTGATAAACTATAGATGAGATTCAATCATATATATAGGAATAAGTTAATATGAACTTCAATTAAAGTCATATGCAGATTGTGGTAATGTGCTTAAGGAATAGAGAAACAAAATGAAGCTATCTTTTCATTATGATAGTTCATTTTTTCTTAAGGGGGGAGGTGTTTTGAAGGTGTAGGTGTGTACTGTACCTTTGAGAGAGAGGAAGCTGGCAAGAACTGAAACCACAAAGTGCGCTGACCAATTTAAAAATGTAACATTTAGTTGAAAGAAATAGCTGGAGTTGCTTGCCATGGAATAAAAACAAATTAAAATTCAGCCAATCAGGCTAAATTATGCCCCAGATACCAAAGTCCAATCGAATTTGAATTTTACTGTTTGGGATAACATCAAGCTAATGAAATGATCTGATGCTTTGAGGTATAAAACCGGACATTTTGAACAGTTGGGGAGAACAGCAAAGAGTTGCCAAGTACCAACAAATACCAGCATAATAGTTCTCTGAAAGGTAGCTGTCCATAAGAAATTTGTGCAGCAGAATCCCAAAGCCGACTTGGAGAAATCCAGAAAGTTTGACATCCGAAGATGATGCTGGGTTTGAAAGTGATTTGCTATAAATTTAAGAAGGACTTTATGGATCAGTATTGTAAAATGGGAGGTAAAAGATTGGTTTAAACGAAAGGAGTTGTACATAATTGTTATTTTAATGATCTCTTTTGGATTTAAAGAATAAAATTATTAATTTTTACTTTAAATAATGAGATCTGGGATAGTTTTTTGCCCCTCAAAATTTAACAGATTACGGTGAGGTGAGCTTCTCTGTGTGTCAGGTTTAAATTGGCAGAGAGGTTTACCCCATGTTGTAACACCTAAAACATCATCTTCACTCACTTTCGCTAGCCCCCAACCTCCCCCACTACTACCTTGCATGGCCTATGTATTATCTACTCACTTGTCTGGGATATCTCATTACTTATTGATCATGTGTACAGCAGCATGAACAGCTATGATGCTCAGCTAATGTCACCTCACTCAAACCCTCCTTGAAGCATTAACAAGGCTGCTTCATGCACCCCCACCTCAGATACTGACACCTTAGTGCGAACATTAGCCTTAGAAAGTTTGGGAGCAAAATCTGGTGAGCATGTCACTGTGACAGCTCTGTAGCTGGTCAGGGATGAAAAATACCTAGCCATTGGCATCCAGAGGACCAGGCATGTGGCCAGCCCCAAGCAGGAGAGGATCCCATCTGCATTCATGGATTTCGTAAGAATCCATATGGAGGAACAGAAGCAGACATTAATGTTGGATGCAATTACCTCCATTGCCAGAAGCTGCAGTAGTGCAGCAAGTCGTGCAACATCTGGTTGTCCAAGGACAAGTTGGTTACTGCTATAGAGAGCCAAGCCTGGCACTCAAGATCTGCTGGAGAGATACACATATCTGTACTCCATCACTCCAGACATTGGTCCTCAGATCAAAGGTACCCAATAGGGTGACAGGAAACATGGTGAGGACTCTTGACTTCATCAACCTAAACATAGCTGAATTCCTTAATCCCTATAAACATTCTGATAAAGTTGCTCTACATCCTTGCATTCTTTCTAAAGTTATTGTATTTAAATTCCACTGATGTGGAGGTGCCAGTGTTGGATTGGAGTGGACAAAGTTAAAAATCTCACAACACCAGGTTATAGTACTGTTGAACTATAACCTGGTGTTGTGTGATTTTTTAACATAACTTCCACAGTTAGGTTTGAATTTGTGTCCCTAGAGCATTAGCCTGGGCATCAGGATTGCTAATGCAGTGGCATTACCACTTCACCATCATCTCACTTTATGAGAGAAGAGTTTAATTGATGGAGAAATTGAAGATAGTTGGGCCTAGGATACTGCTTTGATGAACTCTTGCAGTGATGTTCAGGGACTGTACATTGCTCTACTACTGTTTTCTTTCATTTTGCTAGTCATGACCTCAACCAGTGGGAGCAATTTCCCCCTCATTGCCATTGACTTCAATTTTGCTAGGGCTCCTTGATACCACACTGGGTCAAACATTGCCTTGTTGTCAAGGGCAGTCATTCTTACCTTTCCCTCATGTTTGAGACACATCTGGACCGACAGAAAACAGGAGTGAAATCCAAGGCAGAGATTGAGACAATAAAGAGGTGAGAGCTATGCTGCAGAGATATTCAATTCATAAGCAGAAATTAGACTCTTACTTCAGTTCTCTCCAAGAGCGACATCTTAAGATTAAACAGCACAACTATTTTATATGCTTTTGAATTTATAGAATTGCATGTTGGTATGCCATTAATTTAATGACAACTCAAGTGAAGTTTGTTCAAACATAAAACTTAGTTTTGTGCCAACAATGGGATTGAAAAGGTTGCTGAGAATCTGAACATATTGATGATATATGTTTTTTTAGAACAAATTGGATCTATTTTCCAAGCAGTGTTTAACACTATAGTTTAGACAATGTAGCACATAATTACTACTGTTTTAAAAAATGATTCATCCTGTAGATGAAACCTTTGGCATTAATGTTGTTTGTTGTTTCATATTTAGTTGCTATAAACTTCTAGTCAGTGAGAACTTCTCAATGGTGAGATTGTGCCATGACCTGGACCTTGACTCCAGACTTCTCTCCTTGTTGCATTTACCTGTGAAAGATCCTCAGGATTATTATTCACTTGGAGATATTGTTCATAATGGCCAAAGCCTGAATGGAAACATAATCAATATACTGGCATCAGTCAGATCGGTGAGCTTTTAGTAATTAAAATATAATGGATGTTTTCTTCAGTGAAGCAATGAACATTCACTACCACACATATTCTATATATAAGTTTAGTAGAAGAAAAATTACTTTTATGTATCTAAAACAAGTGGTGGGCTTGTTAGTGGGTGAACATTTTGGTGATGGTGACCACAATTCTGTGACTTTCACCTTGGTTATGGAGAGAGATAGGTGCGCACAACAAGGTAGATTTTATAATTGGGGGAAGGGAAAATACGATGCTGTAAGGCAGGATTTGAGGAGCATACGTTGGGAGCATAGGCTGTCAGGGAAGGATGTGGTGGAAATGTGGAACTTTTTCAAAGAGCAGATACGACGTGTCCATGATATGTATGTACCTATCAGGCAGGAAAGAAATGGTCGTGTGAGGGAGCCTTGGTTGACGAGAGAGGTTGAATGTCTGGTAAAGAGGAAGAAGGAGGCTTACATAAGGTTGAGGAAACAGGATTCAGACAGAGCAGTGGAGGGATACAGGATAGCCAGAAGGGACCTGAAGAAAGGGATTAGGAGAGCTAAGAGAGGGCATGAAAAATCGTTGGCGGATAGGATCAAGGATAACCCCAAGGCATTTTATGCGTATGTGAGAAACCTGAGAATGACAAGAACGAGGGTAGGTCCGATCAAGGACAGTAGTGGGAGACTGTGTATTGAGTCGGAAGAGATAGGAGAGGTCTTGAACAAGTACTTCTCTTCAGTATTTACGAACGAGAGGGACCGTATTGTAGAAGAGGAGAGTGTGAAATGGACTGGTAAGCTAGAAGAGATACCTGTTAGGAAGGAAGATGTGTTGGACATTTTGAACAACTTGAGGATAGACAAGTCCCCCGGGCCTGACGGGATATATCCTAGGATTATGTGGGAAGCAAGAGAGGAAATTGCAGTACCGTTGGCAATGATCTTCTCATCTTCACTGGCAACGGGGGTGGTACCAGGGGACTGGAGAGTAGCGAATGTTGTGCCCCTGTTCAAAAAAGGGAATAGGGATAACCCCGGGAATTACAGGCCTGTTAGTCTTACTTCTGTGGTAGGCAAAGTAATGGAAAGGGTACTGAGGGATAGGATTTATGAGTATCTGGAAAGACACTGCTTGATTAGGGACAGCCAGCACGGATTTGTGAAGGGTAGGTCTTGCCTTACAAGTCTTATTGAATTCTTCGAGGAGGTGACCAAGCATGTGGATGAGGGAAGAGCAGTGGATGTAGTGTACATGGATTTTAGTAAGGCATTTGATAAGGTTCCCCATGGTAGGCTTATGCGGAAAGTCAGGAGGCATGGGATAGAGGGAAATTTGGCCAATTGGATAAAAAACTGGCTAACCGGTCGAAGGCAGAGAGTGGTGGTAGATGGTAAATATTCAGCCTGGAGCCCAGTTACAAGTGGAGTTCCGCAGGGATCAGTTCTGGGTCCTCTGCTGTTTGTAATTTTTATTAATGACTTAGATGAGGGAGTCGAAGGGTGGGTCAGTAAATTTGCAGATGATACGAAGATAGGTGGAGTTGTGGACAGTGAGGAGGGCTGTTGTCGGCTGCAGAGGGACTTAGATATGATGCAGAGCTGGGCTGAGGAGTGGCAGATGGAGTTCAACCCTGCCAAGTGTGAGGTTGTCCATTTTGGAAGAACAAATAAGAATGCGGAATACAGGTTAATGGTAGGGTTCTTAGTCAGGTGGAGGAACAGAGGGATCTTGGGGTCTATGTACATAGATCTTTGAAGGTTGCCACTCAGGTGGATAGAGTTTGTAAGAAGGCCTATGGAGTATTATCGTTCATTAGCAGAGGGATTGAATTCAAGAGTCGTGAAGTGATGTTGCAGCTGTACAGGACTTTGGTTAGGCCACAGTTAGAGTACTGTGTGCAGTTCTGGTCGCCTCACTTTAGGAAAGATGTGGAAGCTTTGGAGAGGGTGCAGAGAAGATTTACCAGGATGTTGCCTGGAATGGAGAGGAAGTCGTACGAGGATAGGTTGAGAGTTCTCGGCCTTTTCTCGTTGGAACGGCGAAGGATGAGGGGTGACTTGATAGAGGTTTATAAGATGATCAGAGGAATAGATAGAGTAGACAGTCAGAAACTTTTTCCCCGGGTACAACAGAGTGTTACAAGGGACATAAATTTAAGGTGAAGGGTGGAAGGTATAGGGGAGATGTCAGGGGTGGGTTCTTTACCCAGAGAGTGGTGGGGGCATGGAATGCGCTGCCCGTGGGAGTGGTAGAGTCGGAATCATTGGCGACCTTTAAGCGGCATTTGGATAGGTACATGGATGGGTACTTAATCTAGGTTAGAAGTTCGGCACAACATCGTGGGCCGAAGGGCCTGTTCTGTGCTGTATTGTTCTATGTTCTATGTTCTAAAACAATCATCAATTAATACTAAATGCTAAGCACTGACAGTTCTTTTGCACATTGTTAAAAGAGAACATAACAACATTCTTAATGAGTTTTTTAGATTAGTAATATGAAAAAAGATTATTTTCATCATTCCATTTATTATGTTTCTCTGTTCTTATTTTAATTGGTGATTTCTGATGACATTCTCTGGGAATTGGAGGCATTAATGAATCCAAATGTGACATAACTTAATATGCACAGCTAAATGAAGAGTCTGCAGAAAGACTGTGAATTAATGATGTTACCTGTTGACATTTGTTCAACTTTCACATGCCAGCCAAATGAATCTGATTTATGGAGCCCTCCTCCACAACTTAAAAAGCTTTTGAAACACATTGATTGGTCATGTTGGTTTTGGGTATTGGTGAACTGCAAATGCCCTTGAATAGACTGATGAGGAGCCTGTTTTAGAACTCAAACCAGAAATTGGTTTGTCCTGAACATGGTAGGAGTTGAAGTTACTGTATGAGCTTACAGGATTACCAGGTCTACACTTGTCCTAAACAATGATCATTAAGGGAATCACTCAAGGTTGCTCTCAAGATGCTGATCTTAATGTGTAGCCTGGAGGAGTAGGAATGTTCTTCTCAATCTCAGTGCTAACCACCACTTCCCTATTTCTCAATTGTGTACCACAGGATTAAGCTTTGGATTTTGGCTAAAACCCCAGCCAACTGATCTTGCTCACCTGCCCCTCCCCTGCAAGGGCTACCTCCACCACCAGTTTCCTATTCAATATCTATAACAAAGTGTGGATCAAACCAGGAGTTGATTAAATTTTTACCAGAAATTAATCACTTCTAAATATTCTTGTACTCTTTCAGCACTTCGTAGGGTTTTACCCTTAAAACACGGTTACTTGGTGTTCCTATTAATAGTGATTTGCATATTTTTATGTTTACACCATAAAAGTCAAATTAATAGTTTAAAATAATGTGTTTGATTTAGAAAAGCTGTAAAATTTTCAGTTTACGTTTAAGTAGTGTACCAATAGCCACTATCATCCAACAGGGGTAGACCTATTCTCACCAGATTTTATTGTCATCTATCTAGTCCTACCAGAAAATTATGTGCCATGGTTCCTCCTCCTACTCCCATACCATTACTTATGATGTCTCCCAAGGATTCATCAATATATGTCACTTCACCGACATCAAACAAAAACCTCAGCATTAGTTTCCATATGCACATTGATAAAACACAGCTTTACCCTATTTTCACTTCTCTTGACTATGTTTCTCATGGTTAGATTGCCTGTCCAACAAACAATAGTGGATTGGCAGAATTTTCCCTCAACTAAATATTGAGTAGGAAGCAGTTACTGCCTTCAGTCCTTATCAGAAACTGCATTCCTTTGTTATTGTCATCATACCTCTCTCTGTTAAGTTGCCTGATGTCAAACTTGTCTGCTGTAATCTTGATGTTATGTTTGAATAAATTTAGGTACCTACTGTATGTCTGCACCATCATCAATATTGCCGTTTCAACTTCTCTTTCAAATGTCCAATCTGCCCTTGTCTCAGCTTATCTGTTGCTGAAATTCTCATCATAGTTTTGCTACCTCTAGCCTTGACTGTTTCAATAGCGTCCTGTGCAACCATCCTGTTCTACCTTTTGTGAATTTGAGATCATTCAAAACTTCTAGGTAGCTAGGCTTGAGTAGACTTGTACTTCAAAAATTACTGCATAGATATTATGCAGTTTATTTCTGGATTTATTAGTTCTAAGTGAAGTCTAAGGAAATATGTTGAAGTAGAAATCAATTTAAGATTGAGATCTTTAATTTCAATAACATTAATCTTCAAAGAATTCTGTTGTGACGTTTATCCCTTGATGTTTATGGTGAAAATGTAATTATTTCACTATTGAATTAGTATAAAGATTAGAAAAAATCTTTGTCTTAAGGTAGGGGAGCAGAAATATTTTACTACTGCAGACAGAAGAAAAGGACAGCGATGCGAAGTAAAACTGTTTGACGAAACTGTACCTTCGTTCCTTTTGAGATGGTCAGTGTATTTTTGAACTCTTAGTAAATGCCATTAAAAAATTTTGGACGTTGCTTTTGGTAAATTCTTAGATAGATTTGATGGGCTGTTCAACCAATTTGTTGTTATTCTCTTAGAATTCCAGCCTTTTACCATATTTGTGGTAATGTATCTAACTTAATCTTGGTGTCCTGAATTGATGTTTGTGAAACCACTTCCAAATGTTGGTCAACCTTCGTGTAAATAAATACTTTCAGATTTGTCTCCTAAAAGTCATAACCCCAAACCTGTGCCCTAAATATTGCTTTTTAGAACTCAATTGATATCACTCATTAATTATCTTATGTGCTGGTCTAAATTCTCTCTTTGACGCCTTTTTAGGGTTGAGAGGCTTGAGTTTTTCAAGCTAATATAACTATTTCTTCTGACATCAGAGATCAGCCTTCTAGTACCTCTCTGTACTTTACTTCTAGGCTCTAAATTCATCCCTTAATGCTATTGCATTACATGGTGTTACAGTGCCAAATGATCAGGGCATGCATTTTAGTACAACCTTGCTGGTATTCACTGCAAATGACTTCCAGCATTTTCTCTTTTGATCTCCCATCTATAGTCTTTGTTACTTTTATTGGTTTATTTTAATTTTTGCAGTCATTATATTTTGGATTTAAAAGTGTTAAAATTGTTAGCTGTGTCTCTGTGATGAAAAGCGTCCCAAACTTTCAAAATACATTTTTATTATAACAAATATTAAAAATAGGAAAACACTTTCACATAGAGCGTGGTGAGAAACTCCCTGCTTGTAAGGATGGTAGAGGCAGAAACCCTCACAACATTTAAGGTTAGATGTGCATTTGTGGTTCCAAGGCTTTCACGGGTATGGGCAATGTGCTTGAAAATTAGATTAGAATAATTAGGTGTTTATTTTTGACCAGGAGAGACTCGATGGGCTGAAGGGCCTTTTCTGAGCTGTGAACCACTATGATTCTGTTACACAGCAAATTATGCTTTGCAATGCTTATTGGTTCATACATTGAAATAGATTAATTCTCCAACAGTGAGAAAATAATTGAATTTTTATATTTTTGAAGGAAAGAAATCTTTTTACAGGTTGACTAATATTTATGTGATTTCCATAGTTGGGATAATGAATCTATACAGCTTGCACAGACATGGATACCCAGGGAAACAGGTACTGTATGTGTCAGTTTGTGTTGGGTGTATTTTTTTTAATCTGAGATAAATTTTCAACAAGTCTTCGTATTTTCATCAATTATTTTTGCAACTGTTACAGTACTGTTCATAGCTGATGTACGAGTAAATTATGATGGTTTTCGCAACACCATGGCTGCCACTGTGATCTCTAAAACCATAATTACAACAAATCCCGGTAAGTCTTTCTGACTTTTAATTAAATGTAACATTAGATTGACTTTCTAAACTTTAAGAATAGTTTTCAAGTAATAACTTTTAAGAACATAGCATGGAAATCTTGGTACACTCAAACATACTAATCAGGAACAGCAGTAAGCCATTTGGCTCTTCAGTCTCCTCCATTCAATAAGATTGTGTCTGATCTGATTGTGAGCTTCATATCCATATTCCTGCTGACCCCTAATAACCTTTTAATCTCTTGCTTAACAAGAATATATCCCACTACACCAGATTATAGTCCCAACAGATTTATTTGGAAGTTCTAGCTTTCGGAGTGCTGCTCCTTCATCTAGTTATCTGATGAAGGAGCTGTGCTCTGAAAGCTAGTACTTCCAAATAAACCTTTTGGACAATAACCTGGTGTTGTGTGATTTTTAACTTTGTCCGTCCCCAGTACAACACCTGCACCTCTACGTCAAGAATATATCCAGCTGAGCCTTAAAATATTCAAGGACTGTTAAGTTGTATTTTCTTAAAAAGAAGTCTTTTTAGAACATCTGGTTAAGGCAAACTTTCAAGTTTCTAAAATGATTTTATATTTACAGAAGCAAAGTGCTTATTTCATGACCAATTTTCTGTAACCACATTAAATAAATAGAAACATTACATTCATTGGTAAATACCCCAAGAAGATGAGTGCCCAATCTCGAAGCCAATAGTTTTCATTTCAAGATTTCTCTCCTAGTGGGTTTTGATATAACCAGAGTAAATTATAGATCATTTATATTGCAGAACCACTTCGATTTGAAGTAATATGTTTATCTCAGGTTATACACAACAAACTTAGTTAAAAAATTTTTTAGAAGTTTAAAAGAAAAGATAAAATAGATAATATTCAGCGGATCAGTCAATTTCTTTGGAGAGATGTCTTAAGATGACCATGGTTAATGTGTCCTAACTTGCATTGATTTAATCAGCCTGTGCTCACTGTCCAGCATTGGGCCATGGTGAAGTAAAACCTTGAGTTTAAAATCCCATTCCTGCCTGTGTTTATAATCTCTTCCAGCCCTACAACTCTCCCTGATATCTTGAGCACCACTCAGCTATTGGCAGCCATGCCTAAGCTCTGAAATTCTTCGCCTAAATCTCTCATCTATGTAGCTGTTTCGACAGTTGAGACACTCATTGAAACTTCTTCGACAAAACTTTTAGTCACCTATCCAAACAGTACTGTTAGAGGTTTGGCTTGTTACAGCAATGGAATGTCTCAGTAGACTATTGTGGTAATCCTTCAAGGTTTTCTTTGATAGTTCACCTTAAATTATATGGAATGAAGTTAACTTCTTGTGAAATGAAATGCATTTAAAAAGAACACTGAAGCCTCTTGGGACCACTGTTAAATCAGGCAATGCATGGCCAAGATGTAAGATAACCTCACTACTTTTAACCTAACCTCATAAAAAGTACGTTCTGCATTGCTAGTGTAACGCATTTTGATTTAGTGGCAATGACTATGGTAATGAAGGAGTCATTAATTCCAGATACGAATGGATTACGAGCCGATGCCGTAAACACGATTTTTGTTCATTTACTCACTAGATGTGGGCATCACTGGCTAGGCCAGCATTTACTGCCCACCTTACTTCCTTTGAGAGGTTGGTGGTGATCTGTCATCTCAGTCCATTTGACATAGTGCTGTTAAGGAATGATACTCCAGGATTTTGACCCAGAGTCAACAACACTGAAGATATAGTTCCAAGTCAGGATGGTGTGTGACTTAGAGGGGAACTTACAAGTGGTAATGTTTCCCATGTTTCAGCTGTCCTTATCCTCCAAGTTGGTAGAGTTTGTGGGTTTTGAACCTTAAATGGTACGCACTGCTGCCATTGGACCTCAGTTTGGGCGAAGTGAATTTTGAGGGTGTCAAATGGGTGCCAGTAAAATAGGCTGCTTTTTGCTGGAGCTTCTTGAGTGTTGTTGGACCTGCACCTATCTAGGCAAATGGAAGGTATTACATCATACTCTTGACTTGTGTCTTGTAGATGATGGATACCTCAAAGGTGAGTTCCTCGCTGCAGAATTCCCAGTCTCTCACCTGTTCTTTTGGCCATTGTACATATATGGCTCGTTCAGCTCATTTCCTGGTCAATGGTAACACCTGAGAATCTTGATAGTGGTGGATGCAGCTTTGGAAATGTAAATCAGTATCAGGAAGTGATGGTTAAATTCTCTCTTTGGAGATGGCCAATCTTGGTGCCTTATAGCATGAATGTTACTAGTCACTTAGCAGCCCAAATCTAACTGCACTTGGACATGGATTACTTCAGTATCTGATAGTTGTGAATGGTGCATATTTATCTGCAAATATCCTCACCTTATAATAGATGGAGGTCACTGAAACAGTTAAAGTTGGTTGGACCAAGGACAATACATTAATGACCTGGTAGTGAGATGATTGATATCCAATAACCACAACCACCTTCCTTTGTGTAAAGCATAAATCCAACCAGTAAAGAGCTTTCCCCTGATCTCATTAACTCCAATTTGCTGGGGCTCCTTTATACCACACTCGGCCAAATATTGACTTGATGTCATGGGCAGTCACCCTCGCTTCCCTTCTCGCGTTCAGCTGTCTTGAAATGCCAGTTCTAGCGAATATGCTCCAGTTATAATCTACATTTTTTTTTTACTAATATTTTAGGAAGAAATATTGGTCAGAATGTAAGGAGATCTCCCTCCACTTGACTTCAAGAGTGCTATGTAATATCTAACTGATTTTAACTACGGAATATATTCTCTTAATTGAAAAACAGTCCTAACGATGTTCATTATTCCAACTTCTTGTTCCAGCCTAAATTGTTTGTGTAAATCCTGGAGGAGTTTAAAACCAGTTTTTTTTGGCGATTACACTGACCTTTATCCTGGAGGAGATTCAGTGGTGATAGTGACTACAATTCAGTTATGTTTACTTTAGTGATGGAAACGGATAGGTATATACCTCAGGCAAGAGTTATAGGTGGGAGAAAGGCAATTATGATGTGATTAGGCAAGATTTAGGATGGGCAAGGAAACTGCAGGGGATGGGCACAATTGAAATGTGGAGCTTATTCAAAGACCTGCTACTGCGGGTCCTTGATAAGTATGTACCAGTCAGGCAGGGAGGCAGTTGTTGAGCGCAGGAGCCATGGTTTACTAAGGAAGTTGAATCTCTTGCCAAGAGGAAGAAGAAGAAGGCTTATGTTAGAATGAGATGTGATGGCTCAATTAGGGTGCTTGAGAGTTACAAGTTAGCCAGGAAAGACCTAAAGAGAGAGCTAAGTGGTGCCAGGACAGGCATGAAAAGTTGTTGGCGGATAGGATCAAGAAAAACCCTAAGGCTTCCTATAGCTATATCAGGAATAAAAGAATGACTGAAGTAAGATTAGGCCAATCAAGGGTAGTAGTGGGAAGTTGTCTGTGGAGATAAGGAAAGCGCTAAATGAATACTTTTCATCAGTTATCACACTAGAAAAAGACAACGTAGTCGAGGGAAAATTGAGATACAGGCTACTAGACTAGATGGGATTTAGGTTCGTAAGGAGAGGTGTTAGCAATTCTGGAAAGTATAAAAATTGATAAGTCCCCTGGGCTGGATGGGATTTATCCTAGGATTCTCTGGGAAGCAAGGGAGGAAATTGCCGAGCCTTTGGCTTCGATCTTTAATTTGTGATTGTCTAAAGGAATAGTGCCAGAAGACTGGAAGATAGCAAATGTTGTTCTCTTGTTCAAGAAGGGGAGTAGAGACGACCCTGGTAATTATAGACCTGTGAGCCTTACTTCGGTTGTGGGTAAAGTGTTGGAAAGGGTTATAAGAGATAGGATTTATAATCATCTAGAAAGGAATAAGTTGATTAAGGATAGTCAACACGATTTTGTGAAGGGTAGGTCATGCCTCACAAACCTTATTGAGTTATTTGAGAATGTGACTAAACAGGTGGGTGAGGGTAAAGCGGTTGATATGGTATATATGGATTTCAGTAAGGCATTTGATAGGGTTCCCCATAATAGGTTATTCCACAAAATACAGAGGCATGGGATTGAGGGTCATTTAGCAGTTTGGATCAGACATTGGCTAGCTGAAAGAAGACAGAGGGTGGTGGTTGATGGGAAATAGGTCTGCAGATGCTGGATATCAGAGTTGCTGGAAAAGCACAGCTGGTCAGGCAACATCCGAGGAGCAGGAAATCAACGGCTATGGCCCGAAAAGTTGATTTCCTGCTCCTCGAATATTGATGGGGAATATTCATCCTGGAGTTGACTTACTAGTGGGGTACAGCAAGGGTCTGTTTTGGCTGCACTGTTGTTTGTCATTTTTATAAATGACCTGGATGGGTTACTAAATTTGCAGATGACACTAAGGTCAGTACAGTTGTGGATAGTGACAAAGGGTGTTGTAGGTTACAGAGGGACATAGATAAGCTGCCGAGCTGGACTGAGAGGTAGCAAATGGAGTTTAATGTAGAAAAGTGTGAGATGATTCACTTTGGAAGGAGTAACAGAAATGCAGAGTACTGAGCTAATGGTAAGATTCTTGGTAGTGTAGTTGAGCAGAGAAATTTTGGCTTCCTGGTACATAGATCCTTGAAAGTTGCCACCCAGGTTGATAGGTTGTTAAGAAGGTATACTGTGTTTTAGCTTTTATTGGTCGAGGGATTGAGTTTCAGAGCCATGAGGTCATGCTGCAGCTGTATAAAACTCTGGTCCGGCCATACTTGGAGTATTGCGTACAGTTCTGGTCACTGCATTATAAGAAGGATGTGAAAGCTTTCGCAAGGGTTCAGAGAATATTTAATAGGATTTGCCTGGTATGGAGGAAAGGTCTTATGAGGAAAGGCTGAGGGACTTGAGGCTGTTTTTGTTGGAGAGAAGAAGATTGAGAGATGACTTAATTGAGACATATAAGATAATCAGAGGGTTAGATATTTTGGACAGTGAGAATCTTTTTCCTCTGAGGGTGATGGCTAGCACGAGGGGACATAGCTTTAAATTGAGGGGTGATAGATATAGGACTGATGTCAGAGGTAGTTTCTTTACTCAGAGGTTAGTATGGGCGTGGAACGCACTGCCTGCAACAGTAGTAGACTCACCAACTTTAAGGACATTTAAATGGTCATCGGATAGGCAGATGGATAAGAATGGAATAGTGTAGGTTAGATGGACTTCAGATTGGTTTCACAGGGCGACGCAACAGCGAGGGCCGAAGGTCCTGTACTGCGCTGCAATGTTCTATAACACTATTCATTCCAGAGTACCTAAACTGCATATCTCAATAATTTTATTTATAAGCTGCATTTCAAATAGTCCTACAAATAGAAAATAATACTATAACTCATTTATTGACTCATTCATTTTAACCCAAAGATCTTTTGATCTTTTCCTGTTTTGTTCATTTAGTCTGCAATGATATCATACTGATATGATCTTTTTCTGTACAGTTATGATCAGCGACTCATATATAGTTTATTTACTATTGCATCATCATTGAATAAGCAGGTCATGGATTTCTTTTACTGTGTCATGACTAGATTATACTCCATTGACTAATTTGTAATTTACTTAGATTTTTACTTGATTGACCAGAACATTGTTAACTTTACATATCTAAAATGGATTATTGCTAAATTTTGTGTTTTTACCTGGAATTATGAAGACACAAAAGAAGCCAACCTGCTGTTTAACTTTGCCAAAGAGTGTGCAGAACATGGTGAAGATGATCCAGAACAAAGAAATGAATCAATTAACTGTAAGTCATTAAGTTTTACATTAAATTGTACTTCCAAATGTAATATCCACCAGTGATTTAAAATTATAAATGTGATTTAAAAGTTATATTAGACAAACAATGCAAGATCCTTTACTTAACTGTGATAAATATAGTTCTGGCATGCAGTGAGCAGCAAATTCAACAAAGTTCCTGCTAAACTTGAAGCAAGTTACATGCAAAGACATGCTGACCTCAGTGGCAAAGGTTTCCCCAACATTTGTGTCATTAAGTAAACAAAACAGCTAATCACATTGAGACATTTACCAAGAAGTCTGAATCACTGATTATCTTTTGATTTTTAATATCACTACACTAGTTAGAGTCAAACCTGGTAGAAAGGAAGATGGTTGCAGTTGTTGGAGGCCAATCATCTTAACTCCAGGACATCTCTGCAGTAGGTCCTTAGGGTAGTGTTCTTGGCCCAGCTATCATCAGTTGCTTCATCAATGACCTCTCTATCATAAGGTCAGAAGTGAGGATGTTCACTGATGACTTGTTCAATGCTCAGCGCCATTTGAACTCCTCAGATATTGAAGCAATCTATATGCAAATGCAGCAAGACCTGCACAATATCCAGGTTTGAGCTGACAAGTGGCAATTAATATTATACCACACTACTGCCAGGTGATGAATGTCTCCAACAAGACAGAATCCGACTATCACCTATGACATTCAATGGCATTACCATCAATGAATCCCATGCTATCAGCATCCTGAGGTTCCTATTGACCAGAAACTGAAATGGACTCAGCATATTAATACTGTAGCTATAAGCACAGAATAGAGGTTATTAGTAACCTCACCATTAGACTTGCCAAAGACTGTCCATCATCTACAAGGCATAAGTCAGGTAGATGGTGGTACATTCCTGACTTGCCTAGATGAGCACATCTCCAACAACACTGAAGAAGCTTGAAACCATCAAGCCAAAGCAGCCCACTTGCTCAGCACCCCATTCACAAACATTCAGTCCTTCCATCATCAATGCTCAGAAGCAGCAGTGTGTATCATCATTTATGAAATGCAGTGCAGAAATTCTCCAAAGCTCCTTAGTTCCTTCAGAGTTACTAGGTCAAAGTCTGAAAATCCCTCTCTAACGGCTTCCAGACCCACAATCCCTACAATCTAGAAGGACAAGGGCAACAAGGTCTTCTCCAGGAGGTCACTCTTTTAAGATGATTAACAGATTTAAAACAGAGATGATGTGAAGTTTCTTCTCTCAAACCATCATGAATCTGTGGATTATCCTAGAGCACAGTGGATGCCAGGACTTCGATAAATTTAAGGAGGAGATAGATAGACTTTTAATTTTAATGGTTCGAAAGGTTATGGAGAGTGGACAGGAAAGAGACCAAGATGAGATCAACGATGATCATTTGAAATGGTGGAGCAGGCTCAAGGGGCTGAATTGCCTTAGTCAACTCCTATCTCCGATGTTCTTTTAAATTGCACACCATCCTAAGTTGTAGATATATCACCGTTCCTTCAGTGTTATTGAATTAAAGTCCTGAAAATCCTTCTGTAACGACTTTATGGGTACAGCAATGGACTACAGTGTTTCAAGACAGCAGCTCACCACCACTATGGATCAGTAATAAATGCTAGCCCAACCTACGATGCCCACATCCCGTGAGTGTTTTTAAAAACTGGGGTATGATATAAAGATTGAATATATATTTGGGATTATGATAAAATCTGGATATCATTGAAAAAAACTTAAATGTGAATAATACAATAGAATCATATTAAAGAAATGTGACATTCCACAAGTATGAAAATCGGTTTTCTGATCAGTGGGGCAGTTCAGCAATGATTATGAAAATGGTCACTGTTAAATGCTAAATTGTTCTTCAGACAACAGGGTGTGACTTTTTCAGGGGGTTTTATAGCAAGGTAAACAGCTTGAAAGGCCAAATTTTCATCAGTTCAGTGGTTTTTCATTGATTGTTGTCTGGTAAGTCAAATATACATGCTTTGGTAAAATGAAGAATCACTGACATCAACTTCTGGATTTCCACATGAAGCTGTGCATATGCAGTTTCCAGAACCTGCTGTCAGTTTCAGAGAAATAATGAAAATGACCATTAACAATTCCACAACATTACTACTTAAATGTCTACTTAACAATTCTTCCACTAAGTATACAAAAATTAGATTGTGATGATTTTTTTTCTTTATTTTTTGCTGGGATGGGGATTTTACGACATGTACAGCATTTGTTGCTTATTTGTCTTTGAACAGAGCTGTTTCAGATGTATAGTTAAGAACAGTGCGTTATTGACACATCAATGCTGAAAAGACCACTTTTTGATTTTAATGCAGAAGCTAGGTATGTTTGAAGTTGTCCTGTCAGTTCTTTTATCACATACATAAGTCTAAACAGCAATTTTAACAGGTAAATTTTATTCTGCAATGTTATTCAGTCATTGTGACTTCTATTAATATGGCAGCAAGTCTTTGAACAGCATCAAGGTTGTTGAGCATCAGTTAATGTATTTTTCGATGAATATTAAACAATGACATTGAATCAATTATGCAAGAGAGTCTAGAAAAGAAAAATTTCTAAGGCCCAAGGAACATATGTCAACACCTAATGAATGCATAAATGGCAAGATGTTTGTGATCTTATTAATGTAATGCCAGAATATTGATTATGAAATAATATTAAAAAATGGCTCACTGACTACAAACAGAATGCAAAATAAGCTGCTACAAACAGGCAGGAACAAACCGATATCGGAGATCTCACGAATGCTAACAATAATACACTAAGACAAAAGTAGTTAATTTCTATCCCTGGAGATTTCTGAAATGGTGAAGCGAGTAGAACCGGGTTACCTCTCCCTTGAAGGAAAGGATTCTGGGTATAAATTGTAGTTAGTTTTAAATACCTGCTTGTTTAATCAATCAGGATTTGAGGTGAAGTGCCTATATATGCTCGGAGACTTTTTTATTGTCAATGGGAGCTAATTTGTATGTAATGGAAGAACTGCAGCACAAATGAAATCTTTCAGAGTAAACATTTTTTAATTTATTTGTTACGACCCACAAAATATTCTTTACAGCTTAATATTATTTGCCTGTTGGCAGAATTCTAAGCAACTTATTTTTATGTCACAACCAGCATACAATGAAATCAAACAGAATAAACAGTTACCGTGAAGTAATGATCTTGATGCCTATAAAAGTAAAACCTTTTAATTTTTCCTATTTCTAAAAACAGAGATTCATTAATCCAAGTGACATAACAATATTTCCAAGGTTTTTTAGTCATTCACAGGCTAGGGCAGCGTTAGTTTCTCATATCTAATTGCCCTTGACAAAGTGGTGGTGAGCCGCTGCCTTGGATTGCTGCAGTCCGTGGAGCTGAGAGTAGGTGTGGGTAGATATTTCTGTGGTGCTATTCGGTAAGGAAGTCCCATGATTTTTGACCCAGCAATGGTAGAGGAATATAATTCCAAATCGAGATATTATGTGAATCTGAGGAGGACTTGCAGGTGGTGGTGCTTCCATGCATCTACTGCCTTTGTCCTTCTAGGCATTAGAGGTCATGGGTTTAGAAGATGTGGTCAAAGTAGCTTCCAGCTCTATTAATGTCATTAGCACCAATGTGGATGATGACAACTGGATCCCTCCCCTCTCACCAATTTCTGTCCAAACCCAAAGTGATATCCTTAACCCTGGTTCCAGATAATTAACACCGCCTTCAGGACTCAGTCTCACAGTTGCAGAAAACAGTATCTATTCCTGTAAATTTACTATAGGGGTATCGTGGTAGGTCAATTATCTTCTCACTCTCATCCACATGACTGGCAAGAGCCTTGTAATTGTTAGACGATTGCAAGGACAGAGGCTGTTTGAGATCTGCCCCATTGGTTCCCAATACTTGCCTCACCACCTACCATACCTACCAAGTTTGAAGTACCAAATCTAAGGGATGACTGTCTCCTGGCGCAAAATATCAAGGTAACTTTTCCTCTGCCAGAATTGGCAGAATATCTGCTGCTCAGAATTCATCTCCTCAACTTGGATCCAAAGTTGTTCAAGCTTCTAACACTTGCTACTGATATGTTCTTTGTGGATCACGTTGGTGACCAGCAGCTTTGACATGCTGCAGCTGCAGTGCATCACTTGACTTGACATCGCTATCAAGTTATTAACAAAATCACTCCAGTATCTTTGCTACCTACACTTGAAGAATCCCAACTGTTAACACTATTCAGATTTTTCCCTTTTTAACATCACCGTATCAATTCTATACCTAATTCTAATCCTATCAATTCAATTCTAAACCTATTTTTAAAAGAAAAAAAACTAAAGATCTGTATGCAGTCTAAATATCTTACTTTTTATTTAAAGACCAGAAATACTCTTAAATCAGCTGCTTTGCTTAGGCAAAAACAACCAAATGACTTGTTCCTCTGCTGAGCTTGTGAAACGGTCAACTTAGAGGCTGAATTGTAACTCGCTTTCTCAAATGCTCAGTCACACTAAGTTGGCTGCTTATACATGTTGCCAGAGCTGGGAGTTGATCTGAATCAGTTAATGAGGGTTCAGTTTCAGCCAGTTCTTAACTCGGCAGTTCTTTCAATGCACCTCCTGAAAATAAGACAACTCAAAGTTTGAAAACACAGAATTTTAAGCTGCAGATTTCACTTTAAAGCCAATCACAAACTACAATGCAAATTAACTTTGCACATTTTGATGACTCAGACTCTCAAAATTATCAACCACATGCACTGAGCCCAAGTCTGAACTGGATTTGCTCATTGATTTTATTTATTTATTTTTAAACCAATTTTTCTAATCAGCCTGTTCAGAGATGTGGAACTTGAACTTGGGATATGGACACTATTATGTGTCACAAGAGGGCCCCCACTTATTGAACTTGTAGTTCCCAAAACAAAGGGTTTATTTCACTTAGTGAATGAGGGTCCAATTTCAGTAGGTTCTTAATTGGGCAGCTCTTCCAAAGTAACCCTTGAAAATAAGTTTGCTCAAAGCTTGCGAATACAGAATTTTAGACTGCAGATTTCAGTTTACAGGCAACTATCAATTCCAATCTAAATTAAATCTGTGCAAATTAAAGATTTAGACATTTTCTTACCAAGCAAATGCACACGCTTAGTCCACCCATAGTCATCTTACTTTGTTGTAGGTGAGAGTTCAACCATTAGACATTTTTCTCATGTTTCTCATTGCTCTAGCAATACTGGAGTCATTTTGACGCCAAACTCAGTTCATGACTGCCTTAATGTCACCTTGCCTCTGGACTTCAGCTCTTCTCTCCATGTTTGGACAAAAGGTATAATAACATCAGGAGCTGAATATCTCTGGCAGACTCTAAACTGAACGTCAGGTGACAGGTTATTGCTGGGCTTTTTATCACTGTCAATGATTCTTTCCATCACTTTGCTTATGATTAAGAATAAAGTCATGGGGCTATAGTGGTCATGTTGGAGTTGTCCTGCTTTTTTAATGGATTGGACAAACCTGAGCAATTTCCACGTTGCAAATACCAGTGTTATAGCTGTACTAGAACCACTTGGCTAGGGGCTGGATTAATTCTGGATCACGAATCATCAATACTTTTGCTGGGATTTTGTTAGGATCTGCAAATTTTCAGTATCTAGTACCTTTAGCTATTCCTTGATATCATATGGAGTGAAGCAAATTGGCTGAAGCTTAGCATGTGTGAAGTAGAAGCCGAAGGAGGAGATTGAGATGGATTTTCCACTTGGCAGTTGTGGTTGAAGATGTTTGCAAAGCTTCTGTGCTGGACTCGCTCATCATGAAGGTGCATGTTTTTCTCATTCATTTCTGGTATGTGGGCATCATTGACTGGTCAGCATTTATTACCCGTCCCTAGTTTCCCTTGAGAAGGAGATGGTGAGCTGCCTTCTTGAACCACTGCAGCCCACCTGCTTGGGTTGATCTACAATGCCATCATACTGCAACTAAGCTACTTTTGGTGGTGGAAATTGTCCCCCACTTTGAAGACATTCTGTGCCCATGCCCTCAATACTTTCCCCAATTGATGTTGCACATGGAGGAGTACTGATTCATCAGCCGAGGAGGTCAGTCCTTGAGTTTCCTTGCCCATGTTTGAATTAATGCCAAAAGACATCATGGAATCTGGCGTTAATATTAAGGATTCCCAGGGCAGCTGCATCCTGACTGTATATCACTATGCCACTGCCTCTGGGTCAGACCTATCAGTAGGACAGGACGCAGCCAGTGATAATGACAATATTTTCTCGACATTGTCTGTAAGGTATGATTCAGTGACTATGACCAAGTCAGGCTGTTACTTAACTAGACTGTGGGATGAGCTGAAAATGTGTTACTGGAAAAGCGCAGCAGCTCAGGCAGCATCTAAGGAGCAGGAGAATCAACGTTTCGGGCATGAGCCCTTCTTCAGGAACACATTTTCAGCTCTGATCTCCAGCATCTGCAGTCCTCACTTTCTCTTAGACTGTGGGATGAACCTGGATGCTAGTGAAGTAGACTTTGCAATGTTGACAGGCTGCATTTGTCATTATCATTTCTGATGCCTAAGTTGATGCCAGGTAGTCTATCTGGTTTCACTTTGTTTTTCGGGCTTCAAAGTAGTGACTTGTTAGGACAATTCAGAGGGCAATTTAGAGTCAGTCATATGGCTGTAAGTCTTGGGCTGTATGTAGACCAAAACAGGTAAGCATGACAGATTTCTTTCTGTAAAAAGCATTAATGAACTAGATGGGCTTTTATGACAACTTTTTTTTATTCTCTTGTGGGACAAGTGCATCGTTGGTTGTCCAGCCTGTCCCTAGTTGCCCTTGAGAAGGTGGTGGTGAGCTGCCTTTTTAAATTGTTGCACTGTAGGTAGACCCCCAGTGCTATTCAATGGAATGCACAAAAGCATTCTGAAAACGACATACAAGATTTAAGTTATCATGTTTTTAAAAAATGGCTGATTATCTAACTAAAATACATCCTGATAATGTAGGCAGGATTTTGACCCAGTGACACTGAAGGAACACCAAGTCAGGATGGTGAGTGGCCTGGAAGAGCACTTGCAGATGGTGCTGTTAGCTCCCATCCAAGCCACTCATCATCCTGACATGGTTGCGACTAACAATGGTTTCATGGTTACCGTTAGACTGGCTTCTAATTGCAGATTTATTAATTGAGTTTAAATTCCACAAGCCGCTATCCTGAGACTTGAGTCCATGGTCCTAGAGAATTAACCTGGACCTCTGGATTACTAGTCCACTGATGTTACCACTACATCATTGTCACCCCTGTAAGCCTGTCTAGCTCCATATGTTAATCATTTCTGAAGATACAATGTGCCCACACTCAAATTTCTGCTTTCCTTATGGACTAGCATATTACAAAAGGTATGTGCTAATAAAAAAAATTATGGATCCTAGGCAGTGATTAAGTGTGAGACACCCAAGTTGATACTACCATTATTTGTGCAGTAGCTGTATAATGAAGGCTCTTTGAACACTTTTTGAAGGGTTCTTGGGTGCATGCTATATAGATATCTTAAAGAATAAATTTAATGGTAGCTGACATTTTCTTTCATCCATAGAACTATACAATTTGTAATGCTTATGTATTGTGCATTCCTTTTACTATCGTAGAAAAGGAACATTTTATTATGCTATTCAAGAATTATTCCACCACGATTTACTTATTTTCATTTTATGTTTGCAGTACAATCCATTGTGGATGTATTCACTGTCCAGCAGTTAAAAAATAAAGTAATGGACAATGTTGGCAAGGCAGAACCCATGTATGGAATCATTTTTGCTTATATTACTATGTTTAACATTGATTCTGACAGTTCAAAGATAATAAAATCTAAATGGTAAGAATTACACTAATTTTAAATTTGAATATTAAAGATACCCCATTTTATGTGGTGTTGTACATGACATAGCAGTCATATATTTAACAGAAAAATATGTATTTTGCATTGCTCTTCTATGTTGCGTGGTCACAATTTGGTAACAAATGTTTACCAGATGCAGGGATTTATTTTACATTGTCAGTAATATTAAATTTGGAGATGTCTTCCCAATAGTAAGGAAAAACTGAAATGATGCCAGAAAACAAATAATATTTTGGCCTGAATATTTCAATATGGAGAGCAGTAAATTACACAACTGAAAATGTCCTAAAACACACATGTGGACAATGCTTAGGCAGGAAGTCTTAACTCATAATTGGTGTTTTATCCTACCCTAATTGCTGCACAATTCTCTCGGACAAGTTGACCATATATTCATGTAAACTAGTGTACTTTTACCCTCTACAGTACATTTCCTGATTTTTAAATGGATTTACTTCCTGCTTTCCTGCTCAGAAGCTTAGTGCCAAGTAAATTAACTAGTATGTCAAAGCCTCTAGAGAATCTGAAATTACAAAAACAAAATGCCAGTTAAAATTGTGCAAAACAAAAAATTGAAGCTACGATTATGATCTCAAGTTGAGGAATTTAATGTTGAATCCAGAACATTGTAACATGACAAATTTAAAGATTAGAAGCGGCTGCTGAAGTTTTAAATAAGTTTCATTATAACAGTGTTCAGGATGGAGTAGGGCGCAGAAGTGAAATAGCAAGCAAGAACTATAAAAGTATTTTGTGTTCCATATGTAATAGGAATTCTAAATGCATAATTCTGTGTTTGTCAAAGTGGCAGGTGCAGATTTTTGATTGATGTTGGTTCAAATGCATGCACAAATCCTTCCTGTTCATCTGACACACTGAATCCCTCAAGTATCATCACCAGTTTTGATTTCTGGCTGGATGTGTCTGACCATACAGGCACTCTTCAATCATGTAACTTATCAGGAAACACAGCTGAAAAAACTCTTGGCTACACAGTAAGTAACTGGTACTTGGAGTTTTGATTAAAGTTGGAATATGACAACTGATAGAGTGTTTTTTTTTAATGTTCTTTATTCCAGTGGTTCACAAACTAGGGTTTGAAGAGATCTTTTGTATATGCTAAGAAATAATAAGATATTTGAGACATAGATCCACCAGTTTTGTTGATATCTGTAAGTAAATATCTGTCTACCAAATAATATTAAAACATTGTCTACATGCTGTACTTCCATTTTGAGGATTATATGGAACTATAATTTAGATTGGAGTGGGGTGGGGTCATGCTATCTGTGTTTACTAATCTATTTGAAAAGGGGACCTTTAACCAAAAGCTTTTACTGCATCACAAATGAATGATGAACTTCAATTACATTGGCCAGGCCAACTGGAAAATTTACATCTCTGGACAAGCAGAGAAGATGTAGGAATGTTGGCTAACCTGAAAGCAGTAGCATTAAAACCAAAAGAAATAAGTCACCTGATCTTTTTCAAAACACCTTATGGATGCAGGTTAAAATTAAAAGTTTCTTTTGCAGATTGTTTATTTAATAAGTTTGCGTTATGCCTGTTCGCTATCAAAAATCTGCATTTACACTTTTCATATTAAAAACAACTCTATATTAAGAATCAGTGTATATCTCATTTTTTCACAGTTAGCTAAATCAATTTTTTGATTTTGCTGTACCTGTGAAAAATAGCATCGCATTTAAATATATATAATAGTCCAAACAGAAAAACAAATAGAATGTTTTTTTTTCTTTTTGAGAATCATTAAAGGACTGTACTACACTAAAAAGTAGAAAGTATTTAATAAGAAAATATTCATGTTTTGTATAGGCACATATTACTTTCTTAAATTATAGCTACACCAGGAAAATCAAATGTCCTTTATTGAAGTCCAGATTTTCAACTTTGTACTTATAATAAATTCAGAATAAAATTTAATTAGCAATATCATAAAACAAAGCTTTAAGATAATTTGTATTTAACATGCTAGTGCTAGCTTTCCTGTGTAAGGACCAGTTTGAAGTGAGAATTTTCCCACAAAGACAATGTTATTTTATATTGGAGTCAGAGCCGCTATTGTTACCCCACATAGAATGGTGTTAAATATAGTCTGATAACATAGTGCTATGGTGTTGAATATAACTGAGAGACTAAAGATAATGATCTACATTGCCAGTCACATTCCTCAATCAAAGCATTTCATTCATAGAGCCATACAAATTGAAACCGACCCTTCGGTCCAACTCGTCCACGTTGATCACATATCCCAATCTGTCCTAGTCCCATTTGCCAGTATTTGGCCCATATCCCTCTAAATCCATTCTATTCATGTACCCATCCAGATGCCTTTTAAATGTTGTAATTGTACTTGCCTCTACCACTTCCTCTGGCAGCTCATTCCATACACACACCACTCTCTGTAAATCTTTCTTCTCTCACCTTAAAACTCTGGAATCAATCTAGCAAATCTCCTCTGAACTGCCTCAAATTGAACTATATTCCTGTTTTTAAAAAAATTCACAATTAATTAATTAAATCACATTCATGTTATTAAAGTTATCTCAGAGAAAGAAAGAAAACTGCAGCCCTTAAGTAAATGTCATCTGGTTCAATCATCCTATTGCAGATGTATTTACAAGTTATACTACCCATATATGAGAAATATATGAGAACATACAGATGCCTAGTGATAATTGCTGCTATTTGTAATGGGGTTTCTTTAGAAAGTTCCTTTAATAAGATTTAAATGATTGATAATATAAAATTATTTTAGTCATAAAGTTTGCATTGTTAACTGCGTGTGTATCAGATAAGGTTCAAAATTATGTCCAGCTGACTAATAATATATACATTAAAACAAACATTACCAGTAGCTTGGACTATTTTTCAAATTCCAGAACACACGGTGGACGTTTCCAATTCCACTATTGCCCACTAGTGGTTTGTATTCTTTGTACGCTGATTTGAGTTATGTAATGGTGTTAGAAAAAATGACAATACTATGACAATAAATTGTCTTATGGATACGGTAAACATTTTACAGGACCCTTAAACACTCAATGCAACTAAAACCATAACCGGAAGTATTTTGTCAAAAGCTGTAATTCTGAAATCATGTGCTTTTGACCATTTTGTAAACAGCAAAATAACTCATTTCCTTGCACAAATGTGAAAGACTTAATATTAACCAGGATGCATTGTGGAATAATTTTGAACTGTAACCAATCCACACACACAAAATATTGTGTTTTTATACAGAAGTATATTTGATTTTTGACTTACAACAGAAAATATTATTTGTATATGAATGAAAATAGTTATGTTTTTTAAAGTAATGTTACACCTTCTAATCCTTTCTTCTGATTTACTCTAAAAAGGGGTGCGAACCTAATTTATATGTAAACCACATTCTTTTACATAATAAACTGGATTCATTTTCAATTAGATATGTTATTTAGACCTAGCTCTTCCACTATCCCTGCCTTTGTGCTTGTTTAAAACCTGTTCCATTTATGATCTTCCCCAGTTTTGATGAAAAGTCATCAATTTGAAACATTTGTTTCTCCAAGGATGGCCTGATACATATTTACAGCATTTTCTGTTTTCATTTCATAGGTAACACTAAAACCCAATACCAAACTTCATGTATTTAACTTGCATTCCATCAACACAAGTGATATAAAGCAGATATACTGCAATTAAATCTGTGCAATTGCAGTAAATGTGCAGTACTCTAGTACTGTAGATCTTCGTAGGTCAAGCATCAAATTACAGACCTCACCTAGAATTGACTTGTTTTAATTGTTTGTCCTTGAGGATCCATGATACCCACATTTCTTTCTAACTTAAGGTGACTTGGGAACAAGAAATGTCAGTGTCAGTGCCAATGGTGTAGCTCCAAGAACAAGGGTGCAGTGCAGGAAAAACTTTAATGATCTATGAGTTAACAAAGTTTGTGAATTTAGTCTTCAAATCATATACCCTAACAATAGCACCCCACAACCTACTCAACTGTTCTACTAGCTGTATCACCATCCCACACCAACAATCAGTACTCAACTCTTCAACTCATATGTTTTATCTCACTCACTCAAAATTAAAACTGTTGCAAAAAACACTGAAGATGAGTGTTTACGAACGAATGCAATCCAATTCTAAACAATCATATGAGGAATGTGTAAACTTAAAAGGTATCAATCAAATATTACGTTTGGATCATCTTGTGTTTGATACATTTGCATTTCGGACATCTTCAAGTGCAGTGTTTAATTTGAATTCATTTTAAAAAATCAGAATCTGGCAGTAATAAAGAATAACAAAAAGCAGAAATGAATTGGGGCTAGATTAAAGCAACAGTTGCAACTTCAGCACCCACTAACTTCATACTTCTTATTCATTTCAAAATGTTCAGCCTGAAGGAAATGTCAGCTGTGCTGTTGATTATTGGCACATCACAGGGGTCAAAATTGTGAGTGACTAGCACCACTTATGGTCAGCCTGCATTACTTATATCTAGCCTTAAAGGTGAATTGCAGTATGTTTGGAACAGATGCTGCCAATTATGCAAGAATTCTTTCTTGGCAAATATTGAGGTTATAGATGCAGATGCATGGTTTTTAGATGTTGCAGTGGTAATCTTACTGGAAAGGATCAAAAGAAACTGTGATATTCAATCCCATAGAAGGCTTCCCAGACAGTCTCAGAAGGCAATGGGAAAAGACTGAATTTAGGTCAAAGCATGAGGACCTGGATATAGTGCTGCAAGAAGTTTAGTGAACTCACGAGTTGCCAAGATCAAAGAATGTATCATCAATTACTATTTTCTACTAACTGCACCAGTAACCTCAAACACTGCATAATTCAATTCCCCATAGCACCTAAACAGACATCTTGCCCCAATGGAGGTCAATATGGTGCTCAACCACAGGCAGCAGGAACTAATTAGAGGCCTGCCTGCAATGATCTAACCCCAATGAAGGAGTGCAGTCATTGTGGCAGACATTATTGGAACAGCCATACTGGCACCATGACCAGCAGCATGACTGAATGAATTGAAAATGACAAGACTTGTACCTAAACCTCTTCACATTACATCACTTGTTATCCTATTCTCTCCGGAGCTTCAACAACTTGTAGCATCTTTGAAAACAGTACTAATAAACACAATTTATTAAACCCAATTTATTTGCCTGGGAGTAATTTAAAGAAGAACCTTAATTTTTTGTTGTATAAATATGCACGGTGGCACAGTGGTTAGCACTGCTGCCTCACAGCACCAGAGACCCAGGTTCAATTCCCGCCTCAGGTGACGGACTGTGTGGAGTTTGCACATTCTCCCCGTGTCTGCGTGGGTTTCCTCTGGGTGCTCCGGTTTCCTCCCACCGTCCAAAAATGTGCAGGTTAGGTGAATTGGCCATGCTAAATTGCCCGTAGTGTTAGGTGAAGGGATAACTGTAGGGAAATGGGTCTGGGTGGGTTGCTCTTCAGCGGGTCGATGTGGACTCGAGCCTGTTTCCACACTGTAAATAATCTAAATATGAAAAAGTTGACTGTTAATTATATGCTTTAAGATTACAAAACTGAATCTGCGTGTTTCATGCTATAATTCCTAGACGGATGAGTTTTGCAGTTTAACAGAAGAGCAGAGAACATCATTAAAATGGAAATTCCTTTTGGAAAGATGCAAGATTTATCTAAAGGTTTGGATCTTATTCATCCTTAATTATTACTCCTTTTATATTTTGCAGCATATTACATACGAAAAAGTCATGCTATTTAAAATAAAAAAGAACAATATTTTGTTGTAATGCAAAACTGCCTCCTGTAAAGGAACTATTCGTTGTCCATGTTGGTCTCAGTGTACTGGTTATATAATCGTTACATAAATGGCAAATCGAGTCCTTTAGAAAGTCCAAACTTCATGAAGAAACCCAATTTGAATCCACCAAGAAAGAATATGGGAAAGGAAATCTTCAGTCCACTTCCTCCATTCAAGGTATATCCTCATCTTGCTCCAGGGATGAAATATCTTCTACAGTGTTCAAACAAAGGGACAGCAAACCGGGACAAATCAGATTTGCTGACACTGAACACCATGAAATTCAAATCTTTTATGTTTGAACCTTCTCCATATCAGGCCTCTTTCCCCCAAACTCCCCTTTTCCTACAGAAAGGGTCCATTTGACATCACTGCCTGCCCTGCTCTGTGCCCTCCCTCACTTTTGCTATCTGCTGCTTTGTTCCACAGTTCATTGCTTGAGATTTGCTGTCCTGGCAACTACACATCACACAGTGATCATTTGCTATGCATTTTCATGTTTAGCAGGTTCGGTTGTGCCATGATGGGTACAATGGTCATTTCCACGTTAGTGGCAGCATTCGCTTCTTGTATCAGTCAGCTGGGCAAATGATGAGGGATGGGGTGATATTCTGCATTTCCTCACAGGGACCTTCGTGGCCTCTTAACCTGTACAGGTACCTACCATGGCATCTGGGCTCTGTGGTGAATCACACTCACTGGGGTCTAACTTAGTCAGGTCTCCAGGAGTCTTGTGATTGACAAAATGTGTTGAATCAGTTTCTGCGTCTTGATCGGTCTTCCCAGTACCATTTTCCAGGACTGGAGAAGGCCTTCTCTCATAGGATACCGCCCTTGGATTCACAACTCACAAGTCACTACAAAATTTCACATCATATGTACTAGCCTTCACCACTTCCTCTGGCAGCTCATTCCATACACACACACCACCCTCTACGTGAAAAAGTGGCCCCTCTCACCTTAAACCATGCCCCTCATGATTTTATAAACATTTGTAAGGTCATCCTTGAGCCTCTGACATTCCAGGGAAAATAGCCCCAACCTATTCAGCATTGATCAAACCCTCCAACCCTGGCAACATCGTTGTAAATCTTTTTTGAACCCTTTCTAGTTTCACAACATACTCCTGTAAGAGGGAAGCCAGATGGGATACCCTGAACTGTTATGTTCCCAGTTGAGGGAGAATGATTGTAATAAAGTTAATTTATAAAGGATCCTTTCTCTTGTGGATACCTTTCTTGCAAACACAAATAAACCTCATTTTTAAAAGTAGCCAGTTTAAATACACTTGTCTTGCTTTTTAGCATACCTTCAGAGCCACATTGCTTGTCATGGTGATCCACCAAGATTAGTCCAGGGGCCAGGCAAGTTGCTGTCTGAAACTATGCAACGTCAATCTCACACCTGTACCATGTGCCAGAAGTAACAACTGCATGTGCTTCAACCAAATGGCCATGTGTCAAAATCTGAGGAGTGAGGGGAGGGTTTTTTAAAATTTATTCATTCACAAGGTAACAGCGTCGCTGGCTAGGCCAGCATTTATTGCCCATTCCTAATTGTCTAGAGGGCCGCTAAAGGTCGACCACATTGCTGTGGTCCTTGGAGTCAATGTAGGCCAGACCAGGTAAGGATGGCAGTTTTCTTCCCTAAAGGACATTAGTGAATCAGATGGGATTTTCCTGACAATCGGCAGTGGAGTCGCAGTCATTGTTAGACTCTTAATTCCAGATTTTGTTTTTAATTAATTTCAAATTCCACCATCTGCAATGGCAGGATTTGAACCTGGGTCTCAGGATTAACAGTCCAGCAATAATACCACTAAGCTATCACCTCCTCCTGTGGTAGTCCTTAATTAACTTAAAGGAGACACCCTCCTCTCAGGGTGTCATAGAGTCATTAGAGATGTACAGCATGGAAACAGACCCTTCGGTCCAACCCGTCCATGCCGACCAGATATCCCAACCCAATCTAGTCCCATCTGCCAGCACCCGGCCCATATCCAACCAAACCCTTCCTATTTATATACCCATCCAAATGCCTTTTAAATGTTGCAATTGTACCAGCCTCCACCACATCTTCTGGTAGCTCATTCCATACACGTACCACCCTCTGCGTGAAAAAGTTGCCCCTTAGGTCTCTTTTATATCTTTCACCTCTCACTCTAAACCTATGCCCTCTAGTTCTGGACTCCCCAACCCCAGGGAAAATACTTTGTCTATTTATCCTATCCATGCCCCTCATAATTTTGTAATCCCCCATACGGTCACCCCTCAGCCTCCAACGCTCCAGGGAAAACAGCCCCAGCCTATTCAGCCTCTCCCTGTAGCTCAGATCCTCCAACCCTGGCAACATCCTTGTAAATCTTTTCTGAACCCTTTCAAGTTTCACAACATCTTTCTAATAGGAAGGAGACCAGAATTGCATGCAATATTCCAACAGTGCCTAACCAATTTCCTGTATAGCTGCAACATGACCTCCCAACTCCTGTACTCAATACTCTGACCAATAAAGGAAAGCATACCAAACACCTTCTTCACTATCCTATCTACCTGCAACTCCACTTTCAAGGAGCTATGAACCTGCACTCCAAGGTCTCTTTGCTCAGCAACACGCCCTAGGACCTTACCATTAAGTGTATAAGTCCTGCTAAGATTTGCTTTCCCAAAATGCAGCACCTCGCATTTATCTGAATTAAACTCCATCTGCCACTTCTCAGCCCATTGGCCCATCTGGTCCAGATCCTGTTGTAATCTGAGGTAACCCTCTTCGCTGTCCATTACACCTCCAATGTTGGTGTCATCTGCAAACTTACTAACTGTACCTCTTATGCTCGCATCCAAATCATTTATGTAAATGACAAAAAGTAGAAGGCCCAGCATCGATCCTTGTGGCACTCCACTGGTCACAGGCCTCCAGTCTGAAAAACAACCCTCCATCATCACCCTCTGTCTTCTACCTTTGAGCCAGTTCTGTATCCAAATGGCTAGTTCTCCCTGTATTCCATAAGATCTAACCTTGCTAATCAGTCTCCCATGGGAAACCTTGTCGAACGCCTTACTGAAGTCCATATAGATCACATCTACTGCCCTGCCCTCATCAATCTTCTTTGTTACTTCTTCAAAAAACTCAATCAAGTTTGTGAGACATGATTTCCCACGCACAAAGCCATGTTGACTATCCCTAATCAGTCCTTGCCTTTCCAAATACATGTACATCCTGTCCCTCAGGATTCCCTCCAACAACTTGCCCACCACCAAGGTCAGGCTCACCGGTCTATAGTTCCCTGGCTTGTCTTTACTGCCCTTCTTAAACAGTGGCACCACGTTTGCCAACCTCCAGTCTTCTGGCACCTCACCTGTGACTATCGATGATACAGATATCTCAGCAAGAAGCCCAACAATCACTTCTCTATCTTCCCACAGGGTTCTCGGGTACACCTGATCAGATCCTGAGGATTTATCCACCTTTAACCGTTTCAAAGCATCCAGCACATCCTCCTCTGTAATCTGGACATTTTGCAAGATGTCACCATCTATTTCCCTACAGTCTATATCTTCCATATCCTTTTCCACAGTAAATACTGATGGAAAATATTCATTTAGTATCTCCCCCATTTTCTGTGGCTCCACACAAAGGCCGCCTTGCTGATCTTTGAGGGGCCCTATTCTCTCCCTAGTTACCCTTTTGTCCTTAATATATTTGTAAAAACCCTTTGGATTCTCCTTAATTGTATTTGCCAATGCTATCTCATGTCCCCGTTTTGCCCTGCTGATTTCCCTCTCAAGTATACTGCTACTTCCTTTTACTTTTCTAAGGATTCACTCGATCTATCTTACATATGGTTCCTTCTTTTTCTGATCCAAACCCTCAATTTCTTTAGTCATCCAGCATTCCCTATACCTACCAGCCTTCCCTTTCACCCTGACAGAAATATACTTTCTCTGGATTCTTGTTATCTCATTTCTGAAGGCTTCCCATTTTCCAGCCATCCCTTTACCTGCGAACATCTGCCTCCAATCAGCTTCTGAAAGTTTTTGCCTAATACCGTCAAAATTGGTCTTTCTCCAATTTAGAACTTCAACTTTTAGATCTGGTCTATCCTTTTCCATCACTTATTTAAAACGAATAGAATTATGGTCGCCGGCCCCAAAATGCTCCCCCACTGACACCTCAGTCATCTGCCCTGCCTTATTTCCCAAGTGTAGGTCAAGTTTTACACCTTCTCTCGTAGGTACATCCACATACTGAATCAAAAAATTGTCTTGTACACACTTAAGAAATTCCTCTCCATCTAAACCTTTAACACTATGGCAGTCCCAGTCGATGTTTGGAAAGTTAAAATCACCTACCATAACTACCCTATTATTCTTATAGATAGCTGAGATCTCCTTACAAGTTTGTTTCTCAATTTCCCTCTGACTATTGAGGGGTCTATAATACAATCCCAATAAGGTGATCATCCCTTTCTTATTTCTCAGTTCCACCCAAATAACTTCCCTGGATGTATTTCCAGAATATCCTCCCTCAGCACAGCTGTAATGCTATCCCTTATCAAAAATGCCACTCCCCCTCCTCTCTTGCCTCCCTTTCTATCCTTCCTGTAGCATTTGTATCCTGGAACTTTAAGCTGCCAGTCCTGCCCATCCCTGAGCCATGTTTCCATAATTGCTATGATATCCCAGTCCCATGTTCCTAACCATGCCCTGAGTTCATCTGCCTTCCCTGTTAGGCCCCTTGCATTGAAATAAATGCAGTTCAGTTTATTAGTCCTATCTTGTCCCTGCCTGCCCTGACTGTTTGACTCACTTCTGTTCTCAGCTGTACCTGTCTCAGATCGATTTCTTTCCTCACTATCTCCCTGGGTCCCACACCCCCACCTTACTAGTTTAAATCCTCCCAAGCAGTTCTAGCAAATTTCCCTGCCAGTATATTAGTCCCCTTCCAATTTAGATACAATCTGTCCTTCTTGTACAGGTCACTTTTACCCCAAAAGAGATTCCAATGATCCAAAAATGTGAATCCTTCTCCCATACACCAGCTCCTCAGCCGCGCATTCATCTGCTCTATCCTCCTATTCCTGCCCTCACTAACTCGTAGCACTGGGAGTAATCCAGATATTACTACCCTTGAGGACCTCCTTTTTAAATTTCTGACTAACTCTCTGTAATCTCCCTTCAGAGTCTCAACCTTTTCCCTTCCAATGTCGTTGGTTCCAATGTGGACAATGACCTCCTGCTGGCCCCGTGAGAACATTCTGCAACCTCTCTGAGTCATCCTTGATCCTAGCACAAGGGAAAAACACGCCATTCTGCTTTTTCTCTGCTGGCCACAGAAACATCTGTCTGTACCTCGGACTACAGAATCCCCTAGCACAATTGATCTCTTGGAAGCCAAAGTACCCATCGTTGCATTAGAGCCAGTCTCAACACCAGAAACTTGGCTGTTCGTGCTATGTTCCCCTGAGAATCCATCACCCCTTACATTTTCCAAAACAGCATACCTGTTTGAAATGGGTATATCCACAAAAGACTCCTGCATTAGCTGCCTACCTCTCTTACCCTTCCTGGAGTTCACCCATCTCTGTATCTGAGACTTTCCCCCCCTTCCTATATCTGCCATCCATCACATACTGTTGCTGTTGCAAATTCCTCATTGCTTCTATCTGTCTCTCCAACCGATCCACTCACTCTGACAAGATTTGCACCCAACAGCATTCATGGCAGATATAATCCGCAATAACCCTTAAACTCTCTTTAAACTCCCATGTGTCCTGGCATAGTAAACCAAAGGTAGCCTCCAATATCAGCCCAGGGATTGGATACGGTGAGGTAGTCCTTGTGGACTTGAATCAGCCCTGGGCCCAGTGCAAACTGTCCAGGGAGTCATGGTAAGTCAGTCAGGAGCCACACAAAGATCAGTCAAGAATCTAGTCAATCATCAGTTGGGGCTTCTGGCTACAAATCAGTCCTGGGGATCCATCCACTTAAAAATCATTGAGGGTTTATCAGGGGCCACTTCTGTGACAGGGAAGCTGAGGAACTCCAACAATTGTGGGGAATGGAAGCTGCATGCTGAGATGCAGAGGTGATAACAAATGTGATTCTATATTGACCCTGCAGAGACTAGAGAGACTGAGGAAGTATAGTGCAGGAGGGTGGTCATTGATAGTTAGCAACACCCTAGTTCCAGTGAGAGGGTAACGCAGTACTGTATCTGGCATGTGGACTCTATATGCCTGGGATTAATGAGTTAAAGTGGGAAGGTAGAGTTAGAAGGTGGGATGGGAACCTGGAGAAGTTTAAAATTAAATGGGGTTGGCAGCATTGGCTACCAAAAAGGAATGTGTACATTTTGGGGGGTTCACCAAGTATAAGAGACTGAGACTTATTAAACACAGCCACTGTTTCTTTCCATTGTGAGGCAAATAACAAGTGCATAATGGAGCTGAAAATGGCTGCCACCACCCCCAGTATGGGCGGGGTAAATATTCCATTCTGTGAGGAACTGGGCTTTTGAGTGATGCGAAGCTTTTCAGAAGACAACAGCATTGCATAGACATCCATTCAGTACAGGTGCAAGACACCTGAGTGCACTACGTGCAATATGAATCTTAGGCATTAATTCACAATCTTGACTCAATCTTGACTTGCAGCATCAAGAATCAATTTCACTAATGACTGTGATGCAAAGGCAGGAACAGCTAACTTCACACTTCAAATCATTAACCATGATATAGCTCTGAGGATGGTTAGGCTCTGTACCATCAATTTTGTAGTTATTACTAGATAGTTATTTACTCACAAAGTTGATGAAAAATGAACATATATTTATAACTCAGAACTTGTTTAGGGCAAAGTGTCATCTAAGCCACTCATGTCCTTTCAAAAGATTATCTTCCTTTCCTTCCCACTATGTCTCAGTTCTGGCCCAGGGTCTGCAGCTGAGGCAGAGGGATCCTGCCTTACAGTGGTCTTGAAGTTTGGTAAAATTGAATCTAACCAGACATCAGCTAAGTGCCCATTTTGGTAAGTTTCATGCTGGGTTTCTTTCCATAAACACAGCAGGTTTTCTCCCATACTATCTTCCCAAATTCACTTCATTAACTATCTACCATGCCCCTTTGACATCCACTCGCTTTACAGAGGAACCTCAATTATCCAAACAAGATGGGCGGACACTATTTCATTCGGATAATTGATTATTCAGTTAATTGATTCAATGCCTCCCTCTGGGGCTCAGAGTTTTCTGACGTTTCCCTTTTCCTCACTGTGCCTACCTTGCTCCCTCTCTCTGTCTCAGAGTTTATTTCTGAGCAGACACACACTAGAGTGTAAAGGACCTGCAGCATTGCTGAAATCCCCCTTCATCAGTTCAATGGGATTAACACAGTGAGTGAGCACTTGCTAAGTCCGCTCCCCTATCAGAAGAATAGACAGCAGCACACAGCATGCGTCCCCTGGCCGACCCAGCCACTGCACTCCTTCGGGGCAGCTGGACTGGACACCAACAGCAAGACTGCTGCTACCTTTGTGGGGTGAGTCTCAAAGGTGCGCACGCGCGCACACACACACACACACAGTCATACACAAACATGCAACTTTTTACTGCAACTTATTGACAAGTTCCACCTCTGCCCTGTACAAGATAATCTGCAGAAGGGGGGTTTAGGTATCCACATTATTCAGTGGCTCGGAAAATTTAGTCCATTCTTTCTAAAGCATTGGACTGAATTTTACCAAAAATAGGCTAAGTTTCAATTTCAGGGAGTGTTATGGAGGATTGCTCTCTGTCAACTCTAACAAGTTATCTCTCATCATTCTCCAAAACTCACTTACCTACTCACAACTTTATGGCACCATACTCATCCTGTCTTCTATCTCACTACAGACAGAAGTACCATCACTGCCTAGAACACCCTGGAATCCCAGTGCCAGTACCACTTCTAAGGTCCAGTGCACCAGGTCAAGTATTGCCATCCAGGAATTCCCCTTCACCATGCATATAGAATAGAAGCAAAAAATAAACACTTCTCAGAGTGTGTAGTGGGCACAGCTGACTTCATTGTAACTAAAAGTGCACATTCATAAAGGTCCTGCTTTCAATAATAAGTTACACATTTTGGGCTCAATGCAATTTTAAAACGCTGTCTCAGGGCATGCTCTTCTGTCCCAATGCCCGGTGTAGCCTAATATCTCATTGTTCAGTGGGGGACCATCACATACTGTACTGGAAAGCCTTAAAATTATTGAAACTCTTCACTTCTTTTCAGCAACAGCAAAAGTGAACAAAATCAAACAAAAGCTGCATTTGCCTCTCAGAACAGAGAGGGACCACTTTCTTTTCAAGCAAAATCAAATTTACAATAAATGAGTGATAACTGCACCCAGCTGAAATCTATTTGAACTGAATACCAATTCAGTCCTGTCTGGCTTTTTGTACCTGACACTATACCACTCTCACATTCGAAGATGATGTTCCTCCTGCTCAATGACTTCATCTTCCTGCTCAGAAGGTTGCAGCCATTTTCCCAGCTCTTCACTGTCTACCACACCCCTCTGCTAGCTGCCATTTTGCAGAGCACAGCATACAATGATTATTCAAACTGTACTTATACTGTAATTCTACTGTAAGGCTCCCCCGAAAATCAAGCCTTATCGTCAGCAAATCTATCACCTGCCTCATGAAGGCACTAGTTGAAAAATAGGCTTCATTGTATCAGTCGTGAGTCATCAGCCATGGTTACAGAGGATAGTCCTGGTCTCTGAGTAATCATCTTTGAACCTGGAAACAAAACAATAATATGGGATTTCTCAGGGATATAGGCATCAAGGAAGCTCCTAGATTACCTGGCACAGACTTCTGATGAGCACAGAAGATTTCTAATTTGTGGAATGGAATATTTTTCTGTTCATGAAGTCATCTGCAGTATGATTTGGTATTCTCAATGCAATGTGTAAATAGTCTTTGGCACGCAACCACTGGAGTCTGCTGCTGGCACATTTAGTTCTTCTGTTTCTCTGCACCTTCATTGCACTGTAGCAGTCGTGACAATAACCCCTACTATGGTGGGATCCAATGATTCTGTGTGGATAACATCAGAAACAGAACAAGTCTTTGGTAATGTCAGCAGTCAGAATTCGTATCACTCAAAAAGGATGGTTTAGCATAGTCTTCCATATAGTGGGACATGTAATCCAATGAGGAGGTCTATGAAACGCCTCCACATGGACCTTTGATATAGGGACTTTATTCCAATAAGTGTAACAAGAACCATGTCACGCAAATATAGTAGGTGATTTTAGATGCTATGGTGATATTAGTGATTCCTTGTCCACCCTCCATATCATTCAGGAAAGGCAGCATTGCATGTAAGAGATTGGTTAAAGTTCAAGGTGAGAGAAAATCTGTACTGTGCCTTTGTGCAGCCTAGACTAATGTACAGATAGGCAATTTGGACCATCGTGTCTGTCCTGACATTTAATGAGATCATAGTTGACTGATAATCCTCAGCTCCATTTTCCTATCTTTCCTCCATAACCTTGATTCTCTTATTGATTTTAAAACAATCTCTGCTTTAGTATGCTTAATGAAAGAGCCTCTACATTCCACAGATAAAGAATGCCACAAATTTATTATCCAAGGATGAAATTCCTCCTCATCCCTGCCATTAATGAACAACGCCTTACTGAGATTACGCTCACTAGACTCTTCTACAAGGGAAGACAACTTCTCAGTATCTACCCTGTTAATTCCCCTAGGAATTGTATATGTTTCAGTTAGGTCACCTCTAATGAGTCCTAGCTCAACCTACTCAACCTTTCCTTGTAAGAAAATCCCTCCTTAGCTGGGATCAACCTAATGCACATTTTGAGCTGCCTCCAATACCAGTACCTTTCCTTAAATAAGGGAATAAACACTGTTCACAGTACTCTAGTTGTAATGTAACTGGTGCCTTGTATAGTTTTAGCAAGACTTCTTATGAGATCTTGGATTGGTTTTGTGAATTGTAGCTTGTAGGTGCAACTTTTTTTTAAGGTCACCTTTGATTACATCTATTTTATAGAGATGACTATCTTCATCTGCAATGACCAAAAGACATGTCAAGATTGCTTGTGACCAGGATTTATATCCCACACAATTGAACATTGCATGCATTTCACATGCAGAGAACTCTGATTACAAGTGACTTTGACCTATACTTTTTTCTTTTTTTTCTTTTTTTTTAACCCCCACACTACCACCTAAGTGCAGTAGTGCTTATTTTTTCCTCAGCACCCATGGTGTGTGTGTGCAGGTGTGAGACACAGTGAAAGACACAAAGTGCACGAATCTTTATTCAAATTCCACCACCAGGAAGATAGGAAAACACCCGGGTGGCCAGTGACAAACACTGCCCTTCACATCAAAGGACAGTGCTGTGTGATCAAAACAGTGAGGGGGAGGGTAGGGACTAAATCAAAATAGAGTTGGAGGGAGAAATGATGCACTCCACTCCCTGCGGCGCCCACCTCTCCCTGAACAACTCCAGGGTGTTGGTGGACACCGCGTGCTCCTTCTCCAAGGACACCCGGGCTCTAATGTAACCGCGGAAGAGGGGCAGGCAGTCGGCCCTAACGACCCCCTCCACGGCCCGCTGCTTGGACCTGTTGATGGCCAGTTTGGCCAGGCCCCGGAGCAGACCCACGAGGAGGTCTCCAGACCTGCCCTCCTTCCTCCGTACCGGGTGCCCAAAGATCAGGAGCGTGGGACTGAAGTGCAGCCAAAAACAGAGGAGAAGGTTTTTAAGGAAATCAAAAAGGGAGTGCAAACGCCCACATCCAATATATACATGGTCCACGGACTCCACAACGCCACAGAACAAGCAGTCGGGCTGGGAGTCCGTGAACCACCGCAACCTGCGGTTGCAGGGGACTGCTGCGTGCAGCACCCTCCACCCCAGATCCTCGAGAGAAAGGGGGAGGACTCCCGCGTAGAGAGCCCTCCACTGGGGATCCCCACTGCCCAGTGGCAAATGGGCACGCCAAGGCGTGTCCGGACGGTGACTTTGACCTATACTATGAACATGCCTAATTAAAGTGGTTGCCTCTTTAATAGCCTCACATTGCTCACAATTAGAGCCTGCATGGTCAGACAGAGAAAAAAATACAAACTCCATCCACTCCAGGTGTAGTCATACCCATTTTCTATTTTCATCGTGTATTTATGATTCACCTGAAGTTGTTGTGCTTGACGTAGCAAGTTGCAGGCTCAGCCTAGTAATCAAGTGCCCCTCCCAAACTGCCATATTCCTCTCTTCCTGGCGCTCCTGTCAATCCCAACAGTATTGAATATCCCTACATTCCCACATACCTCTTTGAGTTACAACTTCTTCTCCCAACATTACCCACTGAGCTCCAGCTTAGTCAAGTCAGCCAAAGTGCTGCACTGTCCTTCCACTGAAGCCTGATTACAAACAGCCCCAACTGTTAAAAGCAAATTACTGTGGATGCTGGAATCTGAAACTAAGAGAGCTGTAAGGAGAGAAAAGAGCTGACGTTTCGAGTCTAACTGACCCTTTGTCAAAGCTGGAGTTCTATGCAACCTCGGCCAACTTCTTGCAACTTCCTGGATTAATCGCTCAGGACCTGTAGGACTGATCATGACCTACTCCTTGAATTTCAGTGAAGTGGACCTCCTGAGCCTGACTACACTGATAGCAGATGCTACTCTTGATTTACTGTGCTGGAACCCTCAGACTGAAGGCTTTCTCCCTTAGCCTGACTGAGGACTGTCCTTAGACTTTGAGTGTGACCATTCCGTTGAAGCATGTGCACTGTTTGCTGAATATGCTGCTGGCACATGATGTAGGTGTGAGATTGATATATCACAGAGCCATGCAGCAACATGTTCACCCTTTGATTGATAACTGCTGAAAACCATGATAAATAACCTGGCTTTGTGTCTGTGCTAAACTGCAAACTAAAACACAAGTAACTGTGAACTTTTAAGTTCTGGCTGAGGGGACAAAGCGCAAAAAGGTAAGGAAAACAAGAAATGCGGTGAGCATTCAAGTAAACGTAAAGTGAGTGTATGTTAAGAAAGCAGTTAAGAAGATCTGAGATAACAAAATTGTATTAATCTCTCTTCATTTCTTGAACCAAGACCATATTGACCGACATGCATTCCTGAAGTTTCTTCACTGATTTTAGCATTTATCACACCAGTTCATTTATCTTGGTCATAAAACTTGAAGATGTCACCATAAAATGCCTGTTTCCTACTCAGTGATCATATTTTTAAGCGCATACATGACAACCAGATTAAAACTTTCTTTCAATCTAAATCATGAATACTCCAGCTGAGATTGGCCACTAACCTTGAACTGATCTCTTGTATCTTAGGTTTACTAGAATTCTTTGTGCTTTTGTACTTTCTCACCCCCAAGAAGTAAAACATGACTTTTTTATCCATTTAACAACTTTCTAGCTACCTTGCTTCTGCAAGGTCCCAATAGGTAACCTATATGCAGTTTTCATGCTTTCTTGCCTGATATAAAGTTCTTGCATTCCATGTTCCTAATTTCAAAGAATGACCTTTCTTGCAAGCTTAGGTCAACTTCAACATTGTTTTTGTTATTTCATTGGGCAGGGTTTCTCTGTCCTTGTTACTGTTTACAACAGAATTGGTTACAGAGGGGCCAAACAGAGTATCTTTTTATTTCGTCTGAGACTTCTCATGACTCATATCAAGTTATTTCCTCTGCAAGGTTCCAGACTCTTCACAGTTGACTGGCCATATTGCCTTGCCAAGCATAGTGGCTGCACATTTTGGTGTGTCACACAATTTACTGATCTCTGCCTTCTAAGCCAATGCCTTACTAATGTGTTCGGATCATCTGTCTCTTCTGGCGTTTACAGTTTTCATTTGCTTTAGAAGGAGGGAAGCTGATGGGTCCTTCAGTTATTTTATCATGTCTGCTGAGTCATGTTCTTGGATATAGGTCCTGGTGTATACAACAGCTACTTGAATTCATAAGTAAGAGTTACATGGGAGACATTGATTTTCTTACTCACTCTCTTTTGGACATGGGTGTCTAGCTTTGCAGGGGATCAAGGGCATTAGGCCTCACAATATATCCCATATATCCCAATTCAGTTTAAAATTTTAGAAATGTAAGTAGAAGAAGATAATTTTACCCAATAATTGGATGAAAAATCAAGATGAAAACATAATTGGTGAAGCAATGTCAGAGGTCACTTAACATCACAAGCAAATCATATTATAAGATGTTAAGAAATTTGATTTTTATGTAGGAATTTTCATTACTGAAGAAATTATAGTGAAAAGAATTCTGAATGCATTTTGAACAATTTGTGGCCTTGTTGTTGCAATCGCTTTTACCAAGAGATAGCATTGATGTGGCTGCGAAAGTGACCATAGCGATAGGTTTTCATACAACTAGTTCATTCCAAGCCATCGTATGGGTTAAATGAATCACCCAGCTTTGAATATGTCACAGTACAACCAAAATACTGAAATATGCTGGAGGGAAATTCTGATGCTCAAAGTCTGCTGTGTATTTCCAGCATTTTCTGTTTTTTTCTCAGACTCCTAGAATCTATATTAACATGTTTTTGTATGTATATTGTGCAAAATAAATCAGTTCTTTAACTTCTATATTTTTCCTATTTTATTATATCTCGTAATAAAAGTTGTAAAGTCTGTAGGTTCTCATTACTTTGTTGAGAATAGGTTACTTTAAACACCCTAACTTGTTACTTTACTAATCAATTACATTTTCACTGGCACTTTAAAATCGCTCTATAAAAATGCTTTTTTTGTTGTTGTCATGTACAGTTACTTGCATCAAGCAGTGCAAGAAATGGTGTGAGAACAAGCCTGCTTTCCTGCAAAGTAGCTGATCCTGAAGAGGCCAGTCAGACTTTGTCCACGTTAGCAATTTTCTGAAACAGCTGCTAATTATATTGCCGATTCCCTTGGAGTTCAAATAATCTACCTCCAAGGAAAACATAATGTGCATAATGTTTTCAGTTGTCAGTTTATTTGGACTAATTAGTCTTTAGATAATTTCTTTCAATTATTTTGTTGAGACTTATTAAACATAAGAATATCAAACAAATGTTTCTGTAAAAAAACTTATACATTTACTGTAAGTTAATTTAACAACAAGAAAACAATGTGTGACCAAGGTGGAAAATATTTTACCTACAGACATTGAAACGTGCTGTCATCTTTTCTAAATTCACATTTTGCCCCTCAACAGTTTCCTTACAGTAGACTGACTTTCTTCAAAATGTTATCTTTCTTAAATATTACAGCCTTGAAATTATTTTCATGGATTTTAGAACATTTGCAAATCTTCTAGTTAAACCGTACCAATATATCCTCCTCTTGTGTTCACTGTAAGTAATAAAGGCATTGTTTGTAAGAAAAAAAATGTAAAAAAAAAATAAAAAGAGGAACATGAAACAGTGTTTCACTCTTGTGTGTCATCCATAGCACAATATTTTGGGCATACCCGTTAGATGTAACACTTGGATTCAAACATCCAAATACTAGGCAGTTAAATTTTCAGGATGTCAGTTAATTTAAACAGAAATTCCTGGCAAAGCTCAGGTTGGGCAGCAAACTGTTATGAGAAAGCAGAGTTAATGTTTTGAGTCCAGTGAAGAGTTACCAGATTCGAAACATTAACTCTGTTTTCTCCTCACAGATGCTGCCAGACCCGCTGAGTTTCACCAGCAATTTTTGTTTTAGTCTCAGATTTCCAGCATCTGCAGTTCTTTGTTTTATGTCAGTTCACTTATTTGCTGATGTCACAATAGCTACTTAAATAGCTACTGGTCACCTTAAAGAGCTTTGGAATTTGTCAGTTTATTTTTTAACTGACAAAACGGTCAGTGATTTCTGATACTAGGTAGGTAAACATTTCCAAGTAAAATCTGCCAGTTCTTTATTTTCACCAGACAGTGCCTTTTTATGCAGTTTGAAAACTTATTCTTCTCTGATCTAGTGTTTTGTCACTGAAAACATGATTTAGTAATATTGAGACTTTACTACTTGACAGTTGTTTGTTCTCAATACTGCCATGTCTTATAGCAAATTAGCATTTTTGCATTGCTTTGAAATGGTCTTCAATATATTGTAATATTACAATGTACATTAACTCTAAAGTTAACTTGGACATTTGATATCTAAGGCATTAAATATGTGTACAACTGCCAGTAGAAATTAGATTTTTGCAGAGTTTCAGAGGCTTCCACCTACATCCCTGAATATAACTCTCCAGGTTATAGCGTTGTCTCTGAATAGAACATGGTTTGCATCCAACCCCATTGAATTTGTGCTTTCTACGTAATCTCCATTGTGAGCCAGATATCTTTATAATAAAAACAGAAAATGTTAAAGAAATTCAGCATCTGTAGAGAGAGAAATACAGTTAACATTTTGAGTCCAACGACTCTTCTTCAGCACTTTGTTTTTATTTCAGATCTCTAGCATCAGATGCTTTTATTTCCAAACCATAACAATAAACCCCAACTTATTTAAAAATTTTAAACATACATTATCATTAAGCCTTTGTTAACAATGATAATCAAACAAACACTGTTTTCAATGTGGAATGTAAAGACTATTTTTAAGAAATATTAGATTATTTGATCACTATAATTTTAATTTCAATACTACATTTTAAAATGTATATTCATAAGTCCAAAGCAAATTATGAAATTATTCTGGGAACACAAATTCTTCCACCCCTTTCTGTAAAAATTAAAAATCCCATGACAGCAAATACTTCAAGCAGCTTTTCAGCTATATGTCTGCTTATATTTATGATGAAAATAGCCTACATGAATTTATCACATTGTTATTACATCCTAAACCCTAATTGCAAAGTACCACCTTTCAGAGGGTATAGTTACAGTGTAAACATTTACATAGGTTAAATATAAGGACAGAATGTGAAGACTGTAAAATGGGAACAATTATATCTGTTTGTATGGGTACAATTACAGTAGCCTAGCCTCCCACTGCCTGAAGTCTATATTTAGAGGTGACACCTCTAAATGGAATGTAATGACGAGAATCATACAAAACAGGACTACATACAATTAGTTGTATGCCCCTTGTCTTTCCCTCTATCTACCTATTTTTATTTTGTTTTCAAAGTTCATCTTAAATTAGGTTCCTCTCCCTTGTCAGATAGTGCATTCCAGATGGTGAAACCACTGTGCATCAAATGATCTGCCCTGAGCTCGCCCTGGTTTTTCTGCCAGTTATCAAAGTATCAAAAGTAAACAGAGTAAACAGTACATCAGTTTTGTTTGGGACAAACCTCATCTATGAATACAGGTGTTGAATTATTAATTGCCAATCTCAGCATCAAATATGTCACCTGTGGCTAATAAATTAAAATGTTCATCCAAGTGTTAAAACTAATGTTCCATTTCAAGATTCACAATGATTTCCTTTTACTGAAAATGCTGTAAAAGTTGTAAATTTCTGATGTATGTTAATCTCAAAGTAACAATGTGCTTTTTCTGCAGAAATATAATTCCTGAACAGTTGTAACTGACCATTATTTATAAAGATGATTTGTGTAATTTTGGAAAACATACATTTTCTACTGCCAACATAATCTTTGAGGAAAAAACAAAAACTATGGTAAAAATATGAAGGCTGCATTGGTTTCATTTGTGAACAATCTATAGGTCTATATTTCTTTTCTAGGTCTATATTATTATGTGGGTATTCTTCCCAATATTCAACTCCTTGTTTAATGTTAAAGATATTAATGTTGTCTTTCATAGGATTTCTTGTATTTTGGCCTGTTACTTTCAATGTATGCAGATAGTTAGAAATGTTTATTATGCACAACTATTTTAAACTCCTTTACTGGTTCAGGTCTTTTGCAAAACAATTTGCATAAATTTCAATTGATATATAATTTTGAGTAATGCCAATCTGGCTTTCCTTTTGCAACATGTAATTTGTTCACATTATATTATTGATTGAACTCAATAAAGTCAAAGCACCTTCAGACATTCGATAATGCTTGATCTCTGTGCTTCATCTGATGTTGACCAAATGATTCACAGAATAACTTACAGTTGTGCATTTGGAAATTTTAAATTGTAATTCAGTTAAGTGAATATGTGGTTACTCTTGCAGATCTTCTCATTCTGGTGCCATTGTGGGGACAACAAAAAGATCTGATTAAGGAAAGTCTTTGAGTGTTCGAGCAATATGTCCAGGCTACATAAAGACCAATTCCCAACATTAGTGCATTGATGGATAGTGACAGTAACACTGTTACTACCAGCTAAAGTAAGCATTTTTGACATTGCATGTAAGCAGCTGATGCTTACTATATTTGGGTCCAAACCAGATTCAGTGGGGCTTTTAGTAAATCACCCAGCCCAGCGTCACAGAAGCCAGATGCTGAAGGAGCCAACTTTCTTACTTGTTCATGGAATCTGGGTCTCACTGGCTAGACTAGCCTTTACTACCAACCCCAATTGCTTTTGCTGCCTTCTTGAACTGCTGCAGTCCATTTGGATTTGGTACACAGATAGTATTCTTAGGAAGCAAGTTGCAGGAATTTGGTCCAGCAATAATGAAGCATCATATAATTTCAGTCAGTAGTGTGCAGCTTGGAAAAGAACTTGCAGGTTTGGTATTCCTTTGCATCGACTGCCCTTATCCTTTCAGTTGATACAGGTCATGGGTTTGGACGGTGTTGCTGAAGCAACCTCAGTGAGTTGCTGCAGTGTATCTTACAGTTGGTACATTCTACTTCCTCTGTCCATCTGGCAGAAGGAGAGAATATCTAAGGTGCTGATGGTGTACCAATCAAGTGAGCAACTTTGTCTTGGATAGTGTCAAGCTTGAGTGTTGTAAAGAGTTAGATATGTTCAGGAAAGCAGAGATTATTCTTTTACATTCCTGACCTGTGCCACAATAGTTTTGCCTATAATAGAACAGGCATTTACCCACTTTTTTTCTCACTCCAAAACAGCAGTTTAAAAATGCAGACAGTCTGATCTAATAATATCATGGTGCTCTTTCTGCTATTATAACTTGAAGCCAAAGTTGGAAATACCTGCCAAAAACTGCACCAGAAGAGACAATAAAGCAAGTATTCTTCCCCAAGTTCTAGTTTCCTCCAGAGCAACATTAAGCATTTTAGTCCCCTGGATTTTGACCCATCCCCTGAAATACATTCACTTCCTTACTTTGCATGCAAGTATCTGGTGACTATATGCTTCACTTTGAACAGCTGGTAAGCACATATCTCTAACTGCCCAAACATTTTGTTTGACAACAAGCATGTAAAAGTGTCCTGCCTATTCACACAGTACTTTCAGTGTTTAGAAATGTTCTGTTTAAGAGTATACCAGTACTGCCCAAAATCTATCAATAGCAACTTAAACTGGATATCTTGTTTTTCCACATGTGCTGTCACAAGTGCTTTTCCACTCCTATTGATGGCAGACAGAAACACTTGACTTGCCCTTGACAGTGCCTTTCTCTCAGATAACTTATAAATACAGACTAAACGTCTTGAGTTTAAGTAGTATACTTGACTAATGTTCTCAATGTATGGTGGCTGTCTGAGAAAATGGGCCTGGGAAGAGTCAGTTTATAGATTATAAATTCCACAAATTGGCATTTTTGGCTTCAATACACATTCAGTGCCTGTAGTCTTTGTCAACATGTACGAAGTCATTTTGATTTAAAATGCAACCATTATCGCCATTAACTCATTTATAGAATTATTTCTGTAGGGGGAGATAGGGACATAGTGGTAATATTACTGAACTAATAAGAGATTGAGGCAATGATCTGGGAACATAGCTTCAAATCCTGCTGCAGTCGCTGATGAAATTTAAATTTGATTAATAAATGTGGAATTGGAAGCTGATCATGGTGACTGTGAAACTCACGTTATTTGTTGTAAAAACCGATGACCTTTAGAGAATGAAACTGGCTTTCACAACACTGCAAACTCACACAATAACATACTGTATATGACACTTGTCTGCTTTCTGAAATCAGTTCAAGTGCATTTAGCAATGGGCAACAAATGCTGACCTTGCCAGTCACAAGTGTGTCCCACAAAAGATCAATTTTCTAACAATTATATTTGGACAAAAATTACGAGAACTAAAACATGAAACCAATTATTCAAAGGATTTGATAGCCACCTACAATACATTGTGTGTAAAGATCAGAAATTATTAATTTGGCTGACAGTGATTTTTCTAAGTATCATCACAAACATTTTAGTATAGTGGTGGACATATATAAATTATCAATATACATCCAGATGAATTCTGAAAAACACTTGACATGTCCTATACAATTATAGATGTTTACCTTTTCACAAGTTAGGATAAGAAAGATTATTCTGAAGTTATGTAGCTCAAAATTAAGTCCTAGTTTGTTGCAACTGATCATAAAAGATGAAGGAAGTTACATTTAAATTGTGATAACTATTCTCAAGAGATCCAAAAGCACTATTTTTTTTAATAGTGCTGTTACAATAGGCAGCTATGTTGCACACAGCAATATCAGTTTAGATCTATGGTGGGTGCTTTTGTGATCTTATCTTAGAGGCAGAAGGTCTGCATTCATCTCCTGCCTAACAGTGAAGTGTGTCATAACATCCACGATCAGGTTGATTAAAAATAATTTTACTTGTGGCACTGGTTATGTAGTCACTGGTAATATAGGGAATTATTTAAATCAGGTTACATTTTAAATTGTTTATGGTCCAGAGAAATTAAGCCAAATAGAAATGTACTTGTCCCATTGAAATCTCAAGAAATTTGTTATTCAGCAATCGGCAGACATAATTGCACGCTATTGTACAGAAAACAATAATATAATTACTTCTGAAATGACATTAATCGCTTTCCACTTTGAACTTCATGGTGATCAGGTCGTCAATGCCAGCTTGCAACTCATCATGTTCCTGGATATCAGACACTCCTGCAGGTGTCCCCGTGAGGACCAGGTCCCCTTCTTCCAGTTTCATAATCCCACTGATGTAACTGATGAGATATGGGATGGGGAATATCATCTGGGAGGTTTGTCCTTGCTGCCTGAGCTGTCCATTCACCTTGAGCCAGAGAGTCAGACGGTGTGGCTCAGGGATCCTGTCCTTGGGGATGAAGTCGCTCACTGGACAGGAGCAGTCGAAGGCTTTGGCCAGAGTCCAGGGGTGACCTTTCCTCTTGCACTCCTCCTGTGTATCCCGGGCCGTCATGTCCAAGCAAAGCGCGTAGCCTCCCAGGTAGCCCATAGCTTCTTCCTGCGGGATACAGCTGCCGCCCTTGGCCAGTACCAACCCCAGCTCTACCTCCGGCTGCAGCCGGCGGCTGTAGCGGGGTGGTCGGATTGCAAAGCCCGGCCTTAGGTAGGCACTGACCGGCTTCAGGAAGAGCAGCGGCTCGGCTCCGGGCACAGGGTTCCCCAATTCCCGAGCGTGTTCGGCGTAATTCCTGCCGACACAGACTATCTTCCTGCCCCACTCCCAGAAAGAGTGGAGGTCCCGAGCCATAGTCCTGAAACTGAAAATTTAAAACCGCTTCAGTCCCCGCAGAGCCTCCCTGTACAGATATTGCAAAACCCTAACTGCTCCTTAGCCCTCTTTAAAGTATTCGCAATGACAACGTTTGCAGAGGTTATGGGGAAAATGTTGCAATTGGTTGAGATTGCCCAATGAAGGAGAGGCTGAGGGTTGGAGGTGAAAGGCTGTGTCTGGAGCCGGAGTGTCCCCGGTCTCCTGACTGTGAGTATGCTGCTGCCGGTACACCGGCTCGCCAGTGTCACCGTCACCGTGCTGGCTGCTGCCGCCCGCAGGATCGGTAGGAGCTCCCTTCCCTCACCACCTCCTCCTCCCACTGTCAGCAAAGATACCTTTGCATTTGTCACTCTAGACCTGTGTCGCTGCTAAATACAATTTATTTTCTTTAATATTGTCTCTTGCAAACGTTTTAACCCGTTAGATATTCTTTGAAAGCCTATATTTATTTTCTCATGCAAGCATTTAACCCTTCTTCGAAAGTCTACCTTCCTGTTTAAAAAAAAACGATTATTCGTGTGTGTCATTCTGTATATGATATTGCGATTTTATACAAACCATGCGGAAGCCAGCCCAGCTAATTATTTAAGTGGGTAAAATCCACACACGTGGTATACCTGCCTCTTCCTGGTACTTTGTTTTGGTAGACGTTTCTTTAAAATGGGGCCTGTCAGTCAGCACAGAGGCCCATCTCAGCGTCAGTTTACACCGTTTATAATATTGACCAGGAGTTAGTGCAGTGTTCTGGCCCTCTTACATTTCCTGCACCGGGGAGAAATTCAAATGAGGTCATGGCTGGGTAATAGTCGAAGAAAGAGGAAAGTGAAAGCGTCTGTCTGGGCTGCTCTTTAGTAAACAACTGTAGTGCAGCATAAGAGTCTTACAGCACAGAAACAGGCCCTTCGGTCCAACCAGTCTACACCTACCATGTTCCCAAACTAAACTAGTCCCACTTGCCTGCCCTTAGCCCATATCTCTCTCAACGTTTCTTATTCATTTAAGTTAAAAATCACATAACACCAGGTTATAGTCCATCAGGTTTAATTGGAAGCACCAATTGGACTATAACCTGGTGTTGTGTGATTTTTAACTTTGTACACCCCAGTCCAACACCGGCATCTCCAAATCTTTCTTATTCATGTACTTTTCCAAATGTATTTTAAATGTTACAGGACCTGCATCCAACCACTTTCTCTGGCAGTTCATTACACTCTGTCAAAAAGAAGTTGCCCCTCAGGTTCTTTTTAAATCTACCCCTTCACCTGAAAAATATGTCCCCCTGGTTTTGAACTCCCTCACCCTTGGGAAAAGACCCTTGCTATTCACCTTATCTATGCCCTTCATGGTTTTATAGGTCATCCCTCAACCTCCTGCACTCCAATGAAAAAGTCACAGCCTATCTTTATAACTCAAACCTTCTATTCCTGACAATATCCTGGTAAATTATTTTATTGAACCCTCTCCATTTTAATAATATCCTTCCTACAGCAGGATGACCTGAACTGTACACGGTACACCAGAAGAGGTGACACCAATGTCCTGTACAACTTTAACCTGACATCCCAACCCTCATACTCAAAGCAATGAAGGCAAGTGCTCTGATTGCCTTCTTAACCACCTTGTCTGCATGTGATGCAAATTTCAAAGTATTATAAATTTGAACCTCTAATTCTCTGTTCTACAGCATTACACAGGGCCTTATCATTAATAGTATAAGTCCTGCCCTTGTTTGTTTTACCTTGCATTTTTTCCAAATTAAACTTCATCTGCCACTCCTCAGCCCATTGATCACAATTCATCTCTCGGTCACTGTCCGCTATACCACCAATTCTGGTGTCATCTCAATGTCTCTTAAATTCTCACACAAGTCGTTTGTATAAATGATGAACAAAAATGGACCTAGAACTGATCCCTGTGGAACACCACTGGACACAGGTCTTCAGTCTGAAAAACAACATATCCCCCTCTGTCTCCTACTGCTAAGCCAATTTTATATCCAATTGGCAAGGTCTCCTAGAATTCCATATAATCTAACTTTACTGATTAGTCTACCATGCAGAACCTTGTATTATTGGAAACCTGATTAAAGAGTATGGTTAAAACAAATAATGTGCAAAGGAAAATAAGTGTAAATGAAAGTGTGCTAGAACAAAAATAAAATTTTCTTTTAGCAAACTGACAAATCACGTATTTAATTAAGTTACTTACGGTGTTGGCTAGTATTCTGGTGATTTATCATACGCGACAATTGAAGTTTTCCATCCTAGAGGCGATTGTGCTTAAATGTGAGTAGGCCGTAAAACAGCATTTTACTACAATGGCCAAAAACTATGGGTGCTCCACTTTTAAGTATAAACTGATTCCTTTGTGTCACAACAGACTGCATTTTCCATATTAAGTAAATAACCCTTATAGTCTTTCCAAAGTCAACTCCATTATTTATAATTATAATCAAATGGGTTCAGTGCAATTTGCAGTTGTTTTGTAAAGACAGAGGTCCCCTTCAGTTCTATTAAGTTTTCTTAAATCCAGTCGATTATGACTGATATCAGTCTAAGGTAAGGTAGACTTTTATTGATTTGACATGAAATTCACTGGACGAAGCCAAGGTGAGAATACAGAATGGGGTCTTTTGCCCATAACTCTGTTATCTGTTCGACCGAAGCCATTTACTCAAATTTGTTATCCCCAATCCAGTCTCTAAATGGTTTGTAAATACATCGCTTTGAAATCGGAAATGGAGCGAATAATGTTTGGCTCAAGTTAGAAACAAAGGGACTAAAGAATGTGGCTTTACTTATTACAGAATATCTACTTTCAAAACAAATTATATCTGGACTAACATGACATTAGCCAGGTTAAATGTTACTACTGGCTTCAGCATCTTTTTAGGTAGGAAGGGCTATAAAAGCAGCATGATGCTATGAAAGGATCTGTGAGGAAGTGCCTTTTGTGGATGTTAAATGAGGTTGGAAATGAAATGTAAACAAGGACAGAGAGGACGTCCATTCAGGTGAGGTAAGGAAGGGTTAATAGCATCTATAGAAATTACAAAAACGAATTTAAGCATTTGGAAGAAATTTAAGCATTCAGATGAAACATGGAAGAATAAAAACTTTGACAAATAATCATTGTTTTATGGATAATTAGACAACTCTTTACAAACCATATAAAACATTTATCATACTCTTGGTCAATTAAGCCTGTGATGTTCAATTATACAAAATATTCAGAAAGAATATATAATTTCATATGTGTTTGTTTATCTGCAGGTTCACTATCTGCTCAGTTTAGACCTGCCGTTAGAAAGTCTGAAACTGTTATTCAGGCAAACATGAAGGTGGAATTGTTGCCAGCACTGGCTGATAACTATATGTATCTCCTCATTGATAATGAAACCAGAGAAGCAGCAATTGTGGATCCAGTGGAGCCTCAGAAGGCAAGCAGGAATAAAACATTCCTTTTTTAAATATTTTAAACTAGTTGGCTGTTGTCATTAATTGTTTATTCGATGATAATGCAACTGAGGCAAACTAGAAGTTATCTTTTATGTGTAGTTGTAAATTTATTTTTAATTCTATTTGGGTGTTTTATACATGTTACCTAATCTTTTTTTTCTTATTCTTTCATTGGCTGTGGCATTGTTGGCAAGGTTATCGCCCATCTCTAATTTGCCCTTCCCAAATCACGTTTCAGCATTTTCTGAGGGTGCAGAGTCTCATGTAGGCCAGAGTGAGTAAGGATGACAGTTTTCTCTCCTTATTGGGCGTTGTTGAATCTGATGGGCTTTTTCAAAAATCAGTGAAAGTGTCACAGTCACCATTTCTGATACTAGCAATTCCAAGTTTCTACTTGATGACATGTGTAACAACTGGTATGAAACAAAGACTCCCAAGGCAAAATTTATACCCACAGACCAATGATCCAACCACAACTTCAGGTTGAACTTAATTGAACTTAAATACCACCAGTCACAATGGTGGGATTACTGCTATACCACCTCAATATAGTTCAGCTTGAGTGATCTTAGAAAAGCAAACTCAGCTAAGATAGTGTAATAAAGCATTTCAACTTGCAATGTGAATACAGTGCACTTCTGGTTTGAGTATATCAGTCTACTAACACTGAAAAAATGTTATTCTGCTACATCTGTAACATACTGTTATTGTAAGATGTGGTTTCAACTATAGCAGAAATTTATTTCTAAAAACGTGACTATTAACTTGGTTCATCTTAATATAATTCAATTTGGGGTACAACAGTATTTAAAGATCAAGTTATCATAGCTTAACAGTAAAATTGGGAATTTATAATATCTCTTGATAAAACTAGTTTTTATATTGATATATTTCCAACACTAAATTATAATTTTGATAATGTTATTCTACAAGCATGTTTTTGGTAAATATCAGATTAACCAAAAACAGACTATCATACTGCTGTGGGTGGGAGCTTCTGGTGTGCAAATTGGCGACCGATTCTACTAGGAGAAAGTGAGGACTGCAGTTCTTCTAAACAACACTTCAAAAGATTTACATTAGCATAAAGTGCTTGGGAAGTTTGGGAGTTTTGAATGCATGATAAAAATGTACTGCAGTATTGTTGGTTGACAGATTATGGAATTTAAAGTGCTGAAATTTCTGCATTGTACCTAATCATTAATGAGGTCCTAAGCTTTGATGTTTGCTAACTTGTCCCTAAGCCTTCTGGACTATGTTCATAGGGGGAAATGGTGCAAAGTCTATATCATGCAATCAAGAGCTTTTCAAAGCCCACTGACCAACTAAGTGAATGTTGTATAAGTAATGATAACCCAACCTGAATGAAGAAAATGGGGAATTCTGATGAAAGCCGCTGTTTCATTCAATTTCTACATCATATCAGAAGGGATTTCTTTTGTAAATCGCAATTAATTATACTTCAGTAATTTGGTAACTGGATGTTATGAAGAAGACCTGTGATCTGAAAGTTGCCTATAATTTCAGTTCCAAGCAGGTGATTTCTGTTTTTCTGTTAGGTGGTTGAAGCAGTAAAAAAGCATGGAGTAAAGCTGACTACGGTTCTTACCACACATCACCACTGGTAAGCATTTTTTTTTAAATAAACTTTACAAAGGGAGTAAATGACATAGTAACAGGGGAAAAAAAACACCCATTGTAGCCACATAAACCTCCATAAAACTCAGTATAATCTGGCTATTGATTTTTGCTTCATAGCTCAATGTATTCCTACAGGTGACCATTGTTTGTCTCTGTATTCAGATCTGGACTTAACAGGAAAAGAGCAATCTAAGTTTATTAGCGGAGGGTGGTGAGTGCATGGAATGTGCTGCCTGAGGAAGTGATGTAGGCTGGTACAGTTATAACATTTAAACAACATCTAGATGGGTAAATAAATAGGAAGGGTTTAGAGGAATATGGTTCAAACGCTGGCAAATGGGACCAGACTTATCTAGGATACCTGGGCGACATGGACGAGTTTGTCCGAAGGGCTCTTCCATATTATACATCTCCATGACTCTATAAATGCATTTAATATAGAAAAAGCCCAAGGCAGCCCATAGAGTAGATACAGTGGAAGAGTTAAGTGAGATAATCAAAAGCTTGAATGGAAATAAATGTTTTGAGATCGGAAGGATGCAGTGAACTTGAGGGAGAATGCTCCAGAGTATAAGGTTGAGACAGCTAAAGGATTTACCACAAATGATGGAACAGTCAGAAGAGGAGAGATGCATGACAATGAAGGTGTGATAGCAAAAAGTATTGCTTGGGAGGTAAGTTTGTAAAAGGTGTTAAGGGACAGCACTGATTATAGAGAGGCAATGATAGTAGTAATCTAGTGCAGTACAGGATGGAGGAAACAACATTTGGGAATTCGGGATGTGAACAGAAGGATATTGGAAGTGTTCAGTCCAAAAATGGTACAGCTATTAATAAGGATTGCAGAAACCTTGAGAGTGAACAGCAATGTCACTGAGGTGTAAGTTAGATGACTTGCTGAAAGGTATGCTGTTGGTTCTACATTAGGCTAAACAAGATGATGCACTTTGCACAGTCTGAGTTTGACTTTAGCAAAAGGCAAGAAAGGAGTACCAGTGGTAATTAGGATATGAATATGCTCTTTAATATAATCTGTACTGATATGCTGCTGGGAACAGTGAAGCAATTATACAAAGAGAGAGAGAGTGTGAGACATGTTGATAACATGGGAGTTGCAGAGTTATTGTATACGATGTAGAGTCTTGGGTTATAGTGTATCATAAAATAAAACAATAAAATGAAATGTGACCAACAGCAGTTTTCTATTGCAAAAACATTGCAGTAGTTGGTAATTGTCACTGAGGGGATTGTGAATAAAAGCTGAAAGAGATCGCGGATTTCAAAATAAGAGGCAAACTGACAAAAAGAGCAAAGAACTAATGAAATTCTTTGTATCCAATCCCTACCAATTCTCTTGTACCTCGCCCAAAACTTCCCAGATGTTCTCACCCTCGCCCATTACAGCATCTGATCTGGACAGATCCAACACTCCGTGCTATAACCTCTAATGCAAAGGGGAAAAAGCCAATAATTCAGAACAACAAAAGAAAGATGGAGGGCAAAAGAGATAGACAGCTGATCAAGGGTACACAATAATTTTTAACAAGCTAGGCACCATTATATGTACAGGGTGAAAGCACGAAGAGATGCAGAGGCAAATGGAGCTACAGCATTAGGCTAAGATAGTGCGATCCCACTGTTACATCTTCCAAGTGTGATACCAGAATATTTCCAGGTATTTAGGATCAGAGTGTGTGGTGCAGAGGACCAACCCTGTGCCAGTGTGATGAGCATTGAGATACTCTCCGTATTGGCTTATTTGTGTTGATCTGAGGATAGAGAACAGACAAGACACTTCAGAGGCAAATTGCAATTCAAGATCTCCACTAATGCTGGGTTATATAGTGAAGAATGGAGCTAACCAAGAAGTGGGGTTTGGATTGTTGTTTAGATAGGATGTTGATGTAGCTGATGGAGGAGTTGATATACGAGTGTTTGCAGTTTGAGAGATAGGAAAGATTCAAAAGCAGTGATCAGGAAGATACCTGTGTGCTACCTGCCCACGAGTAGGTATCTATCCACCCTTGCCCCTCCATACCTACAGTACCACATCTATGCAAATACCTATGAGTTGTTTTACCATTTGATTTTGGTAATCTTGACCTGCCATCTTGTTTCCAGGGACCATGCTGGAGGTAACACTGAGCTGGTGAAGAAGGTACCTGGTCTCCAGGTCTACGGTGGTGATGACCGGATTGGAGCTCTCACGTGCAAAGTGAGCCACAAGAAAACATTCCAGGTACATCACAAGAATCTGAGCTTTAACCAGAAAGATCAGCTGTGGCATAATCATTGTATTCAATTTTCTGCTAGTTTCTGTTTGCCAGCCCAACTACCTAATGTGATGAAAAATATCCTTAACAGTAAATGAATTTCAGTTGAACTTATGATTTTGTAACTGACAGTTTATGAAGAAGACTCAAATTATTTTAAAGTTGCATTATCTGTTTTGACAAGACATATAATTGCCGCCTTGTTTAAATGTTAACAAGTTGGCCATCTTTTGTTTCCCTGGTGATCAACTGGGTACACTACTGGCCTGGAGTGCTGTGGGGATATGGGTGTGGACTGCTTGATAATTGTTTCTAGGAGATATAGGTGCAGTTTTGTATGTCTGCTTGATTTCTTTCTGTCCTCGCACTCCCTCCGAAGTAGACTTATGTCATTACTGTCACCGTGCTAAGAGCTCTTCAATCCTCCGTTTACTGATGGGTAGCCACATCTCCAAGTGAACTGCTGGCTTTGTCCTGTGCAATCCAAGATTTACAATTTATCCCCTGCATTGCTATGTTAATAAGATCTTTCTATGCACAAAAAATGAATTCTATACTGTTCTAGGCATGTTTTGCTTGCTTCTACATAAAGCTGTTTGATTTATGAAATAACATGGTTTGGAAATAAAAAAGAGAGACTAGAAATGTTAAGAAGTGACTTAGATTACTGATTCTTAGAGTGAGAGAAACCGTGTTTTAAAAATTAAACTAACTACAAGACGTGATGTGCTTAACCATTCAGGTTGGCTCTTTGAATGTGAAATGCCTGTTTACACCCTGTCATACATCAGGACATATCTGCTACTTTGTGACAAAAGAGAATAGCAGTGAAGCACCAGCTGTATTCACTGGTGAGTGTAGCTGAAACCTCCCTTTATAGTGTAACAAAATAATCATTCAACAGACAGATAACTCTCTGTACTGAATACTCATTGGATGTGCCTTGATTCTCAAGTGAAAGTAATCTACATTTAGCATATTGAGTATTAACCAAGCTTTCTGTAATAAGGCCAAATAACTTTCTTTTGAAGTTTTTTTTAATAGACTAGACCTTAAAAAATCCTTCAGTTTGATGTATATAATGTTGATTCTGTCTGTATTAGCCTGTAGAGAAATCTTAAGTTGCTAACTTTGATTTTTCAAATTAATTTGCATTAAATCTAAAAATTTGACCAAGCCCATTTTGGAGCATGGAATGCCACTGCAGAGAACCAGTAGTGAGTTGTGAAGCACTCTCTGTATTGAGTCTTAGGTGTCAGTTCTGTTGTGCAGGGGAGGGAGATAGACACTTCCAAGGTACAATGCAATTCAAGACCATAGGCACTGCTAAGTCAGATAAATAAGGGGAAGTGACAATGATTGGGCTCAAGGGCACCTAAGCAGGGAAGCTGAAGGGAAGGGGTAGTTACCAGGAACAGTTGGGGACTAGTTAATGACAAATGGGGTCAGTTAACTTAGCTAGCTCCTTTGTGACACACATGGATGCCAACAGCATGAGTTAAATTCCTGTACCTGCTGAGGTTACTCCCCTTCTGAACCTCTCCCCTTGCCTGAGATGTGGTGACCTCCAGGTTAAACCATCATCAATCCTCTTTCTCTCCTTGTCTTTCCCTCTTTGATAGCGGTGGGGGCAATAGTGATTTTGGGAGATGTGAGTAAGTGAAAGAGTGAACAGCGATGATTAAGTGAACAGTAACAGTTGGTTGGGGTAAAGACCTCCCACGTTATCCTGGGTCTTCAATCACATTAATATTTTTAGATAATTTACCTTGGTACTGGCTGGCTGTCATGCTTCCTGTATAAACTTCTGATTAAGTGTCACATTTTAGATTTGGTATTCCAGATTGTGACCAACAATAGCTGCCCAATTAGAACAAGCCAGTCTTTTTGTTGGGGCATCAAGCAGATGTTAATCCCTTCTTTTAACTTAATATGGAAAGTAACATTGATTTTATGGTCTTTACCAATGTGGCTTGTGTTGAATGATTCTACCTGTCTGCAATCTGGGAAGTTCACTGTTATGATTCCATACTGATTTTCTAGGCTATGTTCATTCAAGCATCATCATACAGTAGCTCACAAGGAGTCGTCGAGTCATGTGACACGGAAACAGACCCTTCGGTTTAACTCATCCATGCCGACCAAATACCCTAAACTAATTTAGCCTATTTGCCAGCATTTCATGTACCTATCCAGATGCTTTTTAAATGTTGTAATTGTACTAGCCTCCATCACTTCCTCTGGCAGCTTGTTCCATATATGCACCACACTTTATGTGGAAAAATTGCCCCTCACGACCTTTTTACAACTTGCCCTTCTGACCTTAAACCTATGCCCTCTAGTTTTGGACTCTCCACCCTGGCAAAAAGACCTTGCAATTCACCCTATCCATGCCCCTCATGATTTTATAAACCTCTGTAAGGTAACCCCTCAGCCTTTGAAGATCCAGAGAAAATAACCCCAGTCTGTTCAGCCTCTCCTTTTACCTCAAGCCGTCCAACCCTGGCAACATCCTTGTAAATCTTTTCTGAGCCTTTTCAAGCTTAGCAACGTCTTTCCTATGGCAAATAGACCAGAACTGAATGCAGTGTTCCAAAAGTGGCCTAACCAATGTCCTTTATAGTTGTAACATGGCCTCCCAATGCATTGACCAATGAAAGCAAGTGTACCAAATGCCGCCTTCACTACCCTGTCTTTTTGACAGAAATGTGGAGGATTTTAAGGCTTGTGCACACTTTTGGTTCATGACACCTTTTAAAAGCTTGTTTGAAGTTACTTTTAGGAAAGATCATGTGTAGCGGTCAAGATGTCCTCCATCAGCATCTGTGACCCACCTCCTCTTACACAGTACCTCCTCTTTCATAGATACTTTCATTATTACTTCAACAACACCAGTCTTTCCCTGTATCAAAAGTAGTTGCAAGAAAAGAGAGATTTGCATTTATATAGCACTAATGACAACCTGAGACAAATTGCTTTACATGTGATTATGCACTTTTTGAAATTTTGACTTCATTGTAATGTAGGAAATCTGGCAGCCATTTCCACACATCAGATTAAAGAGGTTTATGGATAATGAGCCTGTCTTGCAACTAATAATTCAGTCATTGTTGAGTTTGTTGTTTCTGTTCCTAAACTCATCATTCATCAATATGAATGAAAATGCTGAGGCAGTTAGAAATAAGAATTTGTCAAAAGTACTTAGTAAACTAAAACTCACATCAAGGGGGACATTAAACGTAAATCCGAATGAAAGATATATTATACACTGACATTGTTTAACTCCAGTGATATTTTTTGTATGCCTTCTGTCCGATGTTTGTCTGTTCAAATGGAATGGTTGACGTTTCTCCTGTATTCTATTCATTTACAACATTAACTGTTCTGGATTATTTGAAAAACAATCTTAGCCCTTTTTTCTGTTTCAGCCTTTCATATGTTTAATCTTGCTTATGCATGTTCAAAATTTCAAGGTTCATTTGTAATGTAATTATATGTTGGTTTTGATCTCCTCACAGGCGATACACTATTTGTTGCTGGATGTGGCAAATTCTTTGAAGGATCTGGTGAGGAAATGTACCGAGCACTGATTGACATTCTTGGCAGCCTGCCACCTCAAACGGTAAATGTTGTAATGTTCGGTAACTGACAGTGTATTTTTTGAAACATCAATGCTTTGGTTGTTAATGAAATCTGCCATCTTTATTCTGTCATGTCTATAATTCTGCAAAGTCATTTCAGCATAAGTATCACTGCACCCTGTTATCCAGGTAGTTTTCTTTCCTTACTCCTTTTTTGTTTTGAAACAACAATAAAAATTGCGGGAAAAGCTCAGCAGGTATGGCAGCATCTGAGGAGAGAAGTCAGAGTTAATACTTCAGGTCGAGTGACCGTTCCTCAGAACTGATGGCAGCGTGCAAAATGTCAGTTTTCATGCAGAAGATAGGATTGGGGGAAGGGGTAAGGAGTCCTGATAGGTCGGGATAGAGTCCAAAGAGAGAGAAGAACAGTTGGACAGACAAAGATAAAGCCAAATCTCTCCTCAGATGCTGCCAGACCTGTTGAGCTTTTCCAGCAATTTCTATTTTTGTTTCGGATTTACCGCATCCGCAGTTCTTTCAGTTTTTCCTTTTTCTTTGTGAACAAATGTTTTTCCCTTTGCCTCCTGCATGCCTGGAGATATTAGCCAGTTGCCAGGGTCAGAGACTCTTGAAGACATCACCCAAAGGGTTATATTTCAAATGTAAATTAGACTTTGTCCTGATTGGCTGCCTTGCTTTAGCAGTATCATAGTTGAACAGGAGTCTGTCTTCATCCAGTGTTCTCACATGTACTCGTGAACACAATGCGGGGACAACTAATATAAATTAGGAAAATGAATTTGGGTCACTTTCCTTATTCAGAGATGATTTGTTTGCTTCCCTGAGATTATCACACAGAACAAACTAAGAATTAAGGACAGTACTGAAAGTTTATGGTTATTCACTCACCAGGCACTGGCTCCTTCACCTCTTCATTCTCCCTGCCTGTGCTTCCTTCATCCTTCATTTCATAGTTTCTCTGCATATTCCTTCACAACTTCCTTCACAACTAAGTCCTTTTTTGTTTCTTCGATCTTTCTCTGAAGATTGCTAACTTCAGTCAACATTGTTAAACTAACACCATACCCATTGATTCTGTATCTAGCCCTTTCCTCTTAAAATGCTGCAGTGAATGTCTGTCATTTCGCCCATTGCCTTGTTTCCTCATCAGGTCCAACACCCACGTTATCAATATCGTGAGAGTTTGAGCATTTCTAACTCACCAGTTTTTCTTCTATTTTTCCCAGCATAACCGTAGAATCGGCCTGATTGTTTTCTCCTATTATGCCCAGTGAATCAACTGTGGTATGCCCTAAGTCCTCCGTCCCATGCTATTTCTAATGTTATGACCAAGGCCAAAGGGTGAACTGATTTCTTTCTGATCCTTCAAAGATGATCAGGAATAGGCAGGAAATGCAGAGCTGAGGTTAAAATCAGATCAGCCATGATCTTATTGAATGGCAATTAAGACTCAAAGGGCCAAGTGACCTACTCTTGTTCCTTGTTTGTATGTTCCATGTCCCACTGGTCACAATAAAGTTTGAATTTAAAAAGGAAAGTGATATTGCCAGTTATACATCAGACCGTTTTTAGCTCAGTATGAGAAACAGCCCAATTCCTTAAGTAACAAGTAAAGGATTAGTTTATTTAAAAAAAAACTTACTGAAGACAGGATATAAAGATTATTAACAAAAACTTTAAACTGTGCAAATATATGCAGTTGTATTTGTTGAAAAGTAACACACTGATATGCACATAACCTCCAAGTCTGTGAAAAGGTATTAAAACTCTATAGAGTGTTTTCTTTTGAAGTACTTTGGTCAAGTAACAGTTAAATTCAGAAAAAAGAATTATTCACAGATTGTCCCAAGTGCTGATTTCTAACCAAAATCACTTTGCATATACACTGTTGGCAGTGGAATTTCTTCCTGGATCAGTTATGTCTAGCTGAATTCACTTTTGTTTTTCCTGGAGACAGTGGTGGTAGATTGTGAATTCTCCTTTTGGAAACCCTCCACTTGTGAGATGAGGTTTTACTGTGTGTATGTTCAACATTCAAACGTTGAGAGCCATCTAGGAGAAAAGGAAAGGGGTAAATGCTATTTCTGTAAAATTATCTCTGACTCTGCCTGTTCAAATCCTATATCTTTATCTAACCCACGAACTAGGTCATGTGATCATTTTATGAAAGTATTGTAGACTTGACACCTTCTTCCAAACGCTTTACAAATGTAATATTGAAGCTGCTGTAACCACTTGGTATTCTTTTCAAAGAGTTCAAGGTATATCCAAGTCTTATCAATTATATTGCAAACTAATATTTTGGATAACACACCTTTGTTACAATAATCTATACGTTATCAGTAATGCTTCCATCTACAAATCCTTGTTCAGCTTTCAGATGCATGCTGATGACACCCAGTTTTACCTTCCCATCTTCACCACTGAGACTAAGATGCTCATAATATTGGAGACATAGTTAAGATAGTATTAAGACGTAGATAAGTCTTGATTTCCTCTTGCTCAACATTAACTCCCTCCTCAGTGTGGCTATTTCATTGTCCTTGCTCACATTTTCAAATCCAAACTTCACTTCCTGTCTAATTGTATTTTTTTTTCCCCAACCCTATATCTTCTGACCCAAGCTTACCATTTATTTATTTATTTATTTATTACAGACAATTTGGCAATTGTATAAATTGTCGTAGTATCTCTAAGCAACCTTTGAGTGACTGTGATATTTATGACTGGGATACTGGGGAGGCAATAGCGTAGTGGTATTATCACTGGACTGTTAATCCAGAGAGGCAAAAGTAGGTACTGCAGATGCTGGAGATTAGAGTCAAGATTAGAGTGGTGCTGGAAAAGCACAACAGGTCAGGCAGCATCCGAGGAGCTGGAAGATCGATGTTTTGGGCAAAAGCCCTTCATCAGGAAATCCCGAAACATTGATTTTCCTGCTCCTTGGATGCTGCCTGACCTGCTGTGCTTTTCCAACACTACTCTTAATCTTGACCCTGTTAATCCAGAGACCCAAGTAAAGTTTTGGGGACCCAGGTTCAAATTCCACCACTGCAGAAACAACTCAGCCCAATTCCTTAAGTAACAAGTAAAGGATTAGTTTATTGCAAAAAAGAAATTACTGAAGCAAGGATATAAAGATTATTAACAAAAACTTTAAACCGTGCAAATATATGCAATTGTACTTACAGCAGATGGTGGAAATTGAATGCATTAAAAAAAAATGTCTGGAATTAAGAGTCTAATGATGCTCATGAAACCATTGTCAATTGTCAGAGGAAAAAAAAACCACCTGGTTCACTAATGTCCTTTAGGGAAGGAAACTGCCAGACCTTACCTGGTCTGGCCTCCACTTGACTCCAGACGCACAGCAATTTGGTTGACTCTTAACTGCTTTCTGGGTAATTAGAGGTGGGCAATAAATGCTGGGCTAGCCAGTAATACCCTCATCCTGTAAATGAATTTAAACAAAACGATTTCCTAAGTCATTCGACACCCACTCTTCTCTCCTCTCCTTTCCTTCAAAATGTAATGAGAAGCAGGGGCAGGCCTTTCAGCCCCTCAAGCCTGCTCCACTATTCCTTAAGATCAGGGCTGATTTCATTGTTGAGCATGTGGTATTGGAAAGACACAGCAGGTCAGGCAGCATCCGAAGAGCAGGAGAAACGACGTTTCAGGCATAAGCCCTTCATCAGAAATATTCCTGCTGAAGAGCTTGTGCCCAAAACGTTGATTCACCTGCTCTTCGGTTGCTGTCTGACCCACTATGCTTTTCGAACACCACACTTTCGACTCTGATCTCCAGCATCTGCAGTCCTCACTTTCTCCTAGCTGATTTCATTGTTGTCTCAATTCCGCTTTCCAATCTCTGAACCCTCCAATAAACTTTGACTCTCTAGTAGATCAAAAATCTGTGTAACTCAGTCTTGAATATATTCAATGATCAGCTTCCACTGCTCTCTGAGGAAGAGAGTACTGACCCTCTGAGATAATAGTCCTCCTCATCTTTGTCTTAAATGGGGGATGCTGTATTTTTAAACAGTACTGTCAGTTCCCAAGTCTCTGAGGGGCGAATACGTCCTGTCAACATCCTGTGAAGCCCCCTCAGATACTTGTAGATTACTTCTTATTCTTCCAAACTGTCAGATGTGTACAGGCCCAATCTGCTTCACCTCCTTAATAAAGTGATCCCTTCATTCCTGAAATTAGCCCAGTGAGCCTTCTCTCTACAGCTTCCAATGTCAGTGTATCTCTTAAGGAGACCAAACTGTGCATACTATTCCAGATGCAATCTCACCAATGCCTGGTACAGCTCTAGCAAGGTTTCCCTTTTATACGCGATTCTCCTTGAATGAAGACCAATATTCTATTTGCCTTAATTATTTGTTGTCCTTCATGTTAACCTTTTGCAATTCACCTACAGGAGACTCTGATCCATTCAAACGGATTTATTCTGTAGTTTCTCTCCATTTAAATAATATTCTGGTTTTCTTTCTTTTTACTAAAGACAACCTTGCATTTTCTCATATTGTATGCCACCTGCCATTTTATTTCCCCACTCACCACACTATCCATATACCTTGGCAGACTCTGCTATCCTTCTTATACCTTGTATTAGCCTTATTGACATAGATGGCTATAATATACTTGATCTATTCACCAAAATGCGAAATAGCGATTGTAAAGCCCAGCACTGATTCCTATGGCATGCCAAGCTTTACAGTTTGCCAATCTGGAAATGTCTAGTTTATGTCTCTGCCCCGGCCGACCCATTGTCTCACCTCCCATCACCAAACCATCATCTCCCAGACCATCCATAACCTCATCACCTCAGAGGATCTCCCATCCACCGCCTCCAACCTCATAGTCCCACAACCCCGCACCGCTTGTTTCTAACTCGTGCCCAAAATCCACAAACCTGACGGCCCTGGCCGACCCATTTTCTCAGCCTGCTCCTGCCCCACCGAACTCATCTCCGCATACCTCGACACGGTCCTGTCCCCCTTAGTCCAAGAACTCCCCACCTACGTTCGGGACACCACCCACGCCCTCCACCTTCTCCATGATTTTCGCTTCCCCAGTCCCCAGCGCCTTATCTTCACCATGGACATCCAGTCCCTGTACACCTCCATCCCCCATCACGAAGGACTCAAAGCCCTCCGCTTCTTCCTTTCCTGCCGTACCAACCAGTACCCTTCCACTGACACCCTCCTTCTTCTGACTGAACTGGTCCTCACCCTGAGCAACTTCTCTTTCCAATCCTCCCACTTCCTTCAAACCAAAGGAGTAGCCATACGCACCCGCATGGGCCCCAGATATGCCTGCCTCTTCGTAGGATATGTGGAACAGTCCATCTTCAGCAGCTACACTGGCACCACCCCCCACCTTTTCCTCCGCTACATCGATGACTGTATCGGCGCTGCCTCGTGCTCCCACGAGGAGGTTGAACAGTTCATCCACTTTACTAACACCTTCCACCCCGACCTCAAATTCACCTGGACCATCTCAGACTCCTCCCTCCCCTTCCTAGACCTTTCCAATTCTATCTTGGGCGACCGAATCAACACGGACATTTACTATAAACCGACCGACTCCCACAGCTACCTAGACTACACCTCCTCCCACCCTGCCCCCTGTAAAAATGCCATCCCATATTCCCAATTCCTTCGTCTCCGCTGCATCTGCTCCCAGGAGGACCAGTTCCAAATCCGTACAACCCAGATGGCCTCCTTCTTCAAGGACCGCAATTTCCCCTCAGATGTGGTCGACGATGCCCTCCACCGCATCTCTTCCACTTCCCGCTCCTCCGCCCTTGAGCCCCGCCCCTCCAACCGCCACCAGGACAGAACCCCACTGGTCCTCACCTACCACCCCACCAATCTCCATGTGCAGCGTATCAGCTGCCGTCATTTCCACCACCTCCAAACGGACCCCACCACCAGGGATATATTTCCCTCCCCTCCCCTATCAGCGTTCCGAAAAGACCACTCCCTCCGTGACTCCCTCGTCAGGTCCACACCCCCCACCAACCCAACCTCCACTCCCGGCACCTTCCCCTGCAACCGCAAGAAATGCAAAACTTGCGCCCATACCTCCCCCCTTACTTCCCTCCAAGGCCCCAAGGGATACTTCCATATCCGCCACAAATTCACCTGCACCTCCACACACATCATCTGTTGCATCCGCTGCACCCGATGTGGCCTCCTCTATATTGGGAAGAAAGGCCACCTACTTGCGGAACATTTCAGAGAACACCTCTGGGACACCGGACCAACCAACCCAACCACCCCGTGGCTCAACACTTCAACTCCCCCTCCCACTCCACCACGGACATGCAGGTCCTTTGACTCCTCCATCGCCAGACCATAGCAACACGATGGTTGGAGGAAGAGCGCCTCATCTTCCGCCTAGGAATCTTGCAACCACAAGGGATGAACTCAGATTTCTCCAGTTTCCTCATTTCCCCTCCTCCCACCTTGTCTCAGTCAAATCCCTCGAACTCAGCACCGCCTTCCTAACCTGCAATCTTCTTCCTGACCTCTCCGCCCCCACCCCACTCCGGCCTATCACCCTCACCTTGACCTCCTTCCACCTATCGCATTTCCAACGCCCCTCCCCCAAGTCCCTCCTCCCTACCTTTTATCTTAGCCTGCTGGACACACTTTCCTCATTCCTGAAGAAGGACTTATGCCCGAAACGTCGATTCTCCTGTTCCTTGGATGCTGCCTGACCTGCTGTGCTTTTCCAGCAACACATTTTCAGCTCTGGTCTCCAGCATCTGCAGACCTCACTTTCTCCTCAATGTCTAGTTTATCCCAACTCTGTTTCCTGTTCATGAGCCAGTCCCAGCCCTTGGTAATATATCATCCCAAAACCATGTAATAGCCTTTTATGCAGCATCTTATTGAATACCTTTTAGAAATCCAAATATTTTATATCTACTGGTTCCCCTTTATCCATCCTGTTTGTTATATCCTCAAAGAACTCTGATGTATGATTTCTTGTATTGACTTTGACTTTTAAAATTACATGGTACTGCCTCCTTAATAATAGATCTATTTTTCCAATAACATATGTTAGCCTAACTGGTCTATCGTTTCCAACTTGCTTTCTCCCTTCTTTTGTGATTAAACATGTTAAATTTACAGTTTTCCAATTCACTGGGACCTTTTCAGAACCTGAACAATTTTGGAAGATTACACACACTGCACCCATTATCTCTGCAACCCATTCTTTTAAGACCCCATCGGGCCCTGAGGACTTGTCAGTCTTTCATCCCATTATTTTTCCTATAACCTTTACCCTAATGATTGTTTATTTAAAGTTCCTCCCTCCATTTTGCCTCTTTATTTTCTACTATTTTTAGGATATTCTTTGTGTTTTCTACTGTAAAGATATACACTAGGCATTTGTTTAAGATGTCCATCATTTCCTTGTGTACCATTATTATTTTGTCATTCACTCTCTAGGAGACCAATGATCATTTCAATTTATCTGTTTCTTTTGTGATACTTGTGGACATTTTTACGATCCACTTTTATATCTCTTGCCAGTTTACTTTCCATATTCGTATTTCTCCCTCTTTCTTTCAGTTATAGCATAGAGCACAGTAACAGACCCTTCAGTTCCAACTCTTCTGCGCCAACTAATTTGACCAATGCCCATTTGCCAGCATTTGGCCCATATCTCTCTAAACCCTTCTTATTCATATACTCATACAGATGCCTTTTAAATGTTGTTATTGTATCCATCTTCATCACTTCCTGGCAGCTCATTCCATACATTCATCACCCTCTGCCTGAAAAGGTAACCCCTCAGGTGCTTTTTAAATCTTTCCCCTGTCACCTAAACCTATGCCCTCTAGTTTTGGACTCCCCCACCCTTGGAAAAAGATTTTGGCTAGCCACGCCCCTCATGATTTTATAAACCTCTATAAGGTCACCCCTTCCGATGCTCCAGGGAAAACAGCCCCTGCCTATTCAGCCTCTCCGTATAACTTGAACCCTCCAGTCCTAGCAACATCCTTATAAATATTTTTTGCATCCTCTCAAGTTTAACAGCATCCTTCCTATAGAAGTGCAACCAGAATTGTACATAGTATTCTAAAAGTGACCTCACCAATGTCCTGTACAGCCACAACATGACCTTCCAACTCCTATACTCAGTGTGATGACCAATAAAGGAAAGCATGCCAAACGCCTTCTTCACCATCCCATCCAACTGCAACTCCACTTTCAAGGAGTTATGTACCTGCACCCCTAGGTCCCTTTGTTCAGCAGGCCCAGGGCCTTTCCATTAACTGCCCTAGTTTGCCTTTCCAAAATGCAACACCTGACATTTATCTAAGCTAAATTCTATCTTCCACCATCTGATCAAGGTCCCATTGCACCCTGAGATAGCCTTCTTCACTGTCCACTACACCATCTATTTTGGTGTCATCTGCAAACTTACTGGTAAATATCCCTTTTATTCACATCCAAATAATGTATATAAATGATGAAAAGCAGTGACCCCAGCAGCAGGGTCTTGTGGCACACTGCTGGTCATCGGCCTCCAGTCCAAAAAGCAATCCTCTACCACCACCTTCTGTCTCCTAACTTCACGCCATTTTCCCAGTCTTCTCTCCAATTACTACATTTCATAGCATTGGACATCTCTTCATTCAATTTGTCACCACTTCCTGAGATAGAGCAGATGGAGCACCTTCCCTTGGAGGTTTTATTTCTCAATGGAATTTCCTGTTGGTATAAACATTCACCAAATGTATATACATATTTTTTAGAGGAAATTAATGAAAAGAATACTATAACATTGGCAGATGAAGAATTACTTTAGCACAGATCTAGAATTTGAAACAAGATGAGAAATGTGGAGTGTCACTGCAAGTATAAATGGGTATTATGTCAAAATTAGTAATTCAGTATTCCCAATTTCTGTACGTGATTCTAAATTTAGCGTATTTTTGCTTTTAGAGAGTGTACTGCGGGCATGAATATACCATCAACAATCTCAAATTTGCCCGTCATGTTGAACCAAACAATGAAGCCATCAGACAGAAATTATCCTGGGCAAAGGTAAGTTTGCTCATCCTGATGCAAGTTATTAAAGTTAAGCACTTATGGGATTTTATACAGTAATGTGTGAACTGCCCACTTCTACCTTTTGACTTGATTCCTGATTTACTGGCCCTTATGAATTAGCTGTCATGTTGGGTATCTAGAATCTGGCATCTAGAATCATAGTATACCTACAGCGTGGAAGCAAGCCATTCGACCCATCAAGACCACACCAACCCTCCACATAGCGTCCCACCGAGACCCACTTCTCTACCCTATCCATGTAACCCTGCATTCTCCAAGACTAGCCCACCTAACCTGCACAATTCTGGACATTACGGGCAACTTAGCATGGCCAATCCATCTAACCTGCACATCTTTGGACTGTGGGAGGAAAGTGGAGCACCTGGAAGAAGCCCATGCATGTACGGGGAGAACGTGTGCAAACTCCACACAGTCACCCAAGATTGGATTCCAACCAAAGTTTCTGGTGCTGTGAGGCAGCAGTGCTAACCACTGAGTCGCAATATCTGTTGAGTTCAATGCTGTACATGTGCATGGCACTGAGAAAGGATTTGGCAAAGATGTGAGGCTTAATGTTTCACAGAAACAGACCAAATTTGACCACCTCACTATATTGTAACTTTATTCTTTATGTGGCTAAGAAACTGGTTGTATTTATTATACTGTAAAGGCTTTTACATTATACCACTTCCAAAGTAAAGCAGTTATGACCTTCAGCTGTTACAAGAGAGAACGCAACTTGCCTTTTATCTACAGAGAATGTGTTTGCCTTCAGTAGTGATGCAGAAACAAGTTAGAAACAGACCTCATGCTGCCAGTAAGAAGCCAAATTAGAGGGAAAGAAAATGATTAAAATACCAGTTGGTACTGCTGTTGAGTCAGGACTTGAGAATGATGATGGGTTTGAATTAAGATTGTGCTGCAGGTCACCAAATTAGTAAAAGGTATGCTTAATGAATAAAGATACAAACTGCAAAGACCACTGACAGGAAAAGAAATGGAGGGCTTGCAATTATATAGTCCTTATAGCCTCAAAAATAGATTACAACCATTTAAGTACTTTAAAGTTTGATCGCTATTATCAATGTAGGAAATAGAAGTTAATTTGAACAATTGGCAATGTGATAATAGCCAAAACATCTATTTTAATCCTGTTAGCTGAGGGCTGTTCTACAAAATCTTGGATCCTTGATACCTATCCGAGTTACTGGATGAGACCTCCGTTTAATATCTCGTGCAAAACAAGGCATCTGGGACAGTAGAGCACTCCCTCAGTACTGCAGTGTCAGTCTAGGTTTGTTACACAGACCATTGAAATGGGTCTCAAACCTTCAGACACAATGACAGGAGGATAAATCCATGGTTAAGCCTCCCCCTAATTCTGAATTCCAGAAGTATGGAGTATTAGAGGAAGCCATCAAGAGCAGTGAGACTTGGCTAAAATTTCAGTGAAAGCATCTGACAAGAAATAAAGTCAGGCAAACAGTACCTAAAGTAGCTTAAATATTGGAGAGGAATTTTTTTTCTTTAATTTGTCTTTAAGTTTTGTGCGTTTGTCAGAACAAAATTAAATTGATTGCAGCAAAATATATTGGTTTCATGTCCTAAAGTTAAAATTCTAATACACTCTGTACAACTATTTGACAGTTGTAATGGGTAGATCGCCCATTACTAGTATTGGGTAAATTTAATTTTTTTTAATATTTGATTTTAGGAACATTATGATCTTGGAAAACCTACCATCCCATCCACTATTGGCGAGGAGTTCAGTTACAACCCTTTCATGAGAGTGAGGTACAGTGAAACCCACGTGAAACATTTTTAGGACTTTTGCATCTCCTCAGTCAAAATTCAGACTTCTTGCCACGATGCGATATGAAATGGTAGAGTTGTGAAACATACAATTAACTTCCTTTTATTAACTTTATTAACACAAATAATCGGTGACCTAACCATAATTTTAATCTTATGGGAATTGTCAAAATATCAAAAAAGCAGCATAAAATATAGTAGAGAGTTGATATGAGCTGTACATTTAAAGTAACCAGACCCCTCTAATACCCCAGCTTTAATAACTTACCCCATTTTGAATGCTAATACAGTAATTCCCTCCATATCCGTCGGTGATACGTTCCAAGACCTACTGCAAACCCTATCATTTAAATGGGAAACGTACCTCCCTGGCAGCCCCCGATCCCTGATTCTGGAATGTTCCATGTAATCTTTTCGGGCTGCGGGAAACCGTGGATAACTGAAACCACGGAAACTGATTCTGTGGATGTGGGGTTCTATTGTACAACTCCCAAATGCCCAACAGCCCATTACCACTTTCTTTTTTTCTTAAAAGTGGGGTTTTCTTGTTAACATTTCAGGGGAAAAATTTGGGAAACTATGGTGCAAATGATTAGATAAGTATATCGACATCAAGAGAAAGGTTTCCGAATTAGTCCTAAAGCCTTCAATTAGTGACTTCAGATTCTCACTGTTGAATGGCAACCACTATATTGCATATCATCAAAACCTCAATTCCCCTTATTTACTCGCCATTTCTAACTTTCCTCTCCTTCCTCTCCAAACTAATGACCACAAATTGCTGACCTGCAAACCAGAGTAGGTGCTGAGTGGCAGCAGCTCGGCGGCCATCATTAAACAGCTTCTTCAGAACTGTGTCCTTGCATGGATATTATCCACCTCATGCCTTTGTCCACACAAGTCAGAGTGGACTGAACTACAAGCCCCAGCACATCCTCTCACCTGCTGTTGGACTCACATCGACACTTTGATTTGGAGCTCAAGGACATCTACAACTTGCAGCCTTCTGCCAGGTCGCTTTACACACAAGGATGCTGTCACATCTCGTGCATCCTCGCAGGTTGCATCTTGCAGCTTTTGGGGCCTTCTTAGCGCTGACTCGCTTTGTGCTTTCTTGGAGACTGGCACACTCTGTCTGCATCACACTGTTTATTTTAATGCTTAGGATTTTCATTGTTGAGTTACAGGCTTCCAGCCCCTGTGCCAGCCATTGAATTGAGAACAGAGGGTGAAACAGGCAGTTTGTCAGGGATGGGAAGAACTGAACGGTCAAAGAGCTGGACATGTCACCTTCGACACTGTGCTGCATTAGTGTTAGGTTATCGTCCAAGAGGTTTACTCACTTTCAGAGTGCTACTCCTGCTCCTTCATCAGATGAAGGAGCAATGTTCTGAAAGCTAGTGCTTCCAAATAAACCTGTTGGACTATAACCTGGTGTTGTATGATTTTTAACTTTGTCCACCCCAGTCCAACACCGGCACCTCAACATTGTAGCTACATTAGTGTCATAGCAGCAGCATGTGCCAGAGCTTAAGTGGCAAACACGCGGCACATGCTTCAAGCAAACATCAAAGGCAAGCAGTCCTTTGGGGTTCAAGGAAGATGATAGTCATCAAGGGATATCACCACAATCAATCCATGGCCCTGTCTGATTCCAGTCCCGGTAATTAGTTAAGGTCAGTCCAGCAGGTTGATGCAGCCAGGTCAGCTGCAGTGTTGTGGAGAAAGCACAAGGAGATTTTTTAAAAATTCATTGGTGGGATGTGGGTGTTACTGGCTGCTGCCAGTATTTATTGCCTATCCCTAGTTGCCCCTTGAGGAAGTGGTGGGGAGCTACCACCTTCAACCGCTGCAGTCCACCTGCTGTAGGGTGACCTACAATGCCATTAAGGAGGGAATTCCAGGATTTTGACCCAGCGACAGTGGAGGAGCGACAATATATTTCCAAGTCCGGATGGTGAGTGGTTTGGAGGGGAACTTGAAGATGGTGGTGTTTCCATGTATCTTATGTCCTTGTAAACAGACATGGGCTAGGGTTTGGAAGACGGTGACTGAGGATCTTTGGTGAATTTCTGCAGTGCATCATGTAGATTGTACACACTGCTGCTACTGAGCGTCAGTGGTGGACGCAGTGGATTCTTGTGAATGTGGTACCCACCAAGTGGGCTGCTTTATCCTGGACGGTGTCAAACTTCTTGAATGTTCTTGGAGTTGTACTCATGCAGGCAAGTGGGGAGGATTACATCACACTCTTGATTTGTACCTTGTAGATGTTGGCAGGCTATGGCGAGCCAGAACATGTGTTACCCACCTGTGACCTGCTTTTATAGGAATGGACCAGTTTTCCTTCAGGGAGATGAAGGGAGAGATTGCATGTGATGGCAGAGACATATGAGAGGTGATATAGAAGCAGGAGAGACAATGAGCTGTCACCAGTGAGTGAGTACAAAGTGCAGATGGCAGGAAAAGATTGGTAGTTTGGGAGGATGCAGTGCATCAGTCAGTTAGCGGACATGATGTATTCAGCTGAGAGTTGCGTCCCGTAAGCTTTGATGAAACGTATTTGCAGTGTTTGAGTTAGTCTGAGTTTGAAGGAGCAGCGAGAAGACGATGGCATGGAAGATCATTGGCCTCCTTCCTGCACTGCTGGGTGTTCCTTTTAACAACAGGACACAGGCCTGACCTGTGCCACTCTCTAGGTCCTAGCAGGCTGTGCCTTGTGGCATGGCCTTCTGCAGCAGCCAGCTGTATAAATTACAGCCCTTCTCTCCACCAACCCGGCCACCCATAGCTAAGTGCTGCAGTCCCCAAGGCAGGCTATAGGCTTACCTTTCTGGGCCCTCTCCTCAATGACTGTGATTGCGTAGCTGATCTTTGAATATGGTGCCAACAGCGTGAAAGGACCTGGGCAGCAGTGAATGACCTCTGCCTCTCCTGGCACATGACTGAGTGAGGCAGGCACTGAACAGCCTGATTACTGAATAGAAGGCTGTGTGCAAAAAATAGCTCTGGGCCAGGGCGAACTGCGAATCTCACCCAAGAAAACCCCAGCTGAAGCTTAGCTCATTGCACCCAGCAAATCCAAACGTGAGAGACATCAGTCAACCAGCCAAGGGGTGACACATACATATCTTTATTTAAGCATTCGAGACAAACCTATTCAATGGAAACAGCACACGACCTTACAATCACTTTTCTTTTGTAACGTTCTGGTTTAAGCTATTTTTATAACTGCAGGAACTGCAACCAGTAAACGTATCCAATTCTAGCATCAGATTTACTTCTAGAATTTGGCAAATCCATTACCATTGTCTTATTTTCCCTTTTCTGCTTGGGAAAATCATATCCAGAAGCAGATTAACTTCAGATACTTTGCCAGTCAAAGGTGGATCCATTATCAGTGAACAAATCCACTTGCACCTTCATGCTTTCTCTCCATAGCATCAGTTTCTATTAATTTCACTTTACACTACCCTCTGGTTACAGTACGGGAACAGATCTTCATTCCTCAACCTGTCAGGAATGAGTTACATCCTGGGTATGCAGGAACAAATAATGCAAAGCTGTCAATTTAGGATCAAAGTATTCTGCAGCCATTTTGCATCGTACTTGGCTCCTTCATTCTTTCCCTGAAACCTTCATCCATAAAACCTTACGGTGCTTGCATGCGCCTATATATAGTCTATCCTAATAAAGTAAATCTCTGCTGCATCAAAACAGAATCTTTCACCATTTATCATCCCCTCGCTAGAATTAAATTATTTTTCAGGTTTAGGGTTTGAGGTCAGAACTCATGTTTATGACTGGGGATTGAATGACTAAGTGCTAAACAGTAAAATTATTTTTACAGGGAGAAGAGCGTACAAGACCATGTTGGACAGAAAGACCCAATTTTGACCATGGATGCAGTCAGAAAAGAAAAAGATCGATTTCAAGTTCCAAAGGATTAATTGCATCTGTACAAACACTTACCTCCAGCACAGTTTTCAATGCAGCACCTTTAAGTGTGCCTGGAGTGGCAGTGATCTACAAAGTACATGTTCAGTGGTGAATGTTCTGTGAAATAAATTGAATTTGCTTTGCAGGTGGAATTTGTAAAATGTATACAGATTTTCTTGTGATACAATCATTTATGATTGTCTGTATGTTCTGAAGTGTAAGGGGCTTTAGTCCTATTGTAACCTGCTTTCATCCAGTTCTTTTTTTTCCCTTTAAACCACATCATTTTCACTTCAGTACACTTCTGGTCTCCAAGAGCCAAGCAAATAACTGAGTTGATATTGAGCCAGAAGACTGCAATTTTAAACCCCAGTGTTAACTTATCAATTTGACTTGGCAATCATGTATTATTGAGTGATAAACACCAAACATTTGCAAAGTACCTCACCTCCAAGTTTGGAAAACAAAATATAAGACTGTAGATTGTCACATTCAAATCCATAATGGAGGAGGCACTTTTAAAGTTGCTATAGCCACATATTTCCTATGTTCTTCTAATAAAAGAGGTATAGAATGAATTTAACAGTAGTGGTATTTTCTGCTCCACCACTGTAAATGCCATCTGTCAGCTCTCCAGTGCCAGCAGCGTCACTCCCAACAAAGCAGAATCAAAAACTAGATGGAAGATGAGACAGGTGAAGCCTCAACCGTTTCTGAAAAACTGTGGCAAGGTTAGATCCGGGGTTGGGGGGAGGAGTGGGGGGGGGGGGTGGGGGGTGGTGGCGGGTGGCGGTGGTGTTAAGTGGTGTGACCCTCAAATTTATGGCTTACCCATAACCACTAAGGGTGGACTGTAAAATTCTATTTAGAAGCTCATGATATTTGGTCACTCTGGTTTCAAGACTTATGCTGTCTGCATTGAAGTGTCCACTTCATTAGACTCCCATTTTTCTTCCCACCATTCAATCCCAATTTATTCGTTTCTGAATTTTGAAAATTGTGAAATTCAGATTAGAAGATTCTTTTAGTTAGGATAGTGGTTTGAACGAGAGAGAATTAATTATACTTTAAGTAATAAATAATATATTTTGCTTTTATTTACGCACATTAATGGGTATAATTAACTGACCATTAAGAAACTTTTTATCTGAAGAATAAAAACTGAAATCATTAAATGGATTGTAGCTTGTCAGCTTGTAGTTGGAAAAACTGCATGAACACTATTTTGTTTCCCTCTCCTTGTTAAAACATTAGGACTGCCTTAATATACCTGCATCTGTCTGTACGATAAAATAATTTCCATTATATTATAGACCACATTTAATCTTGGCTTCCTTCCTGGCTTTAATTGTTTATGTGAAATCCAAGGGCTCTGAAGGTCTTTTAAGAATGTGAGAATGCATTGTGAAAGTCACAATAAATATGTTGTGGTAATTTGTCTAAAGCTAAGGCGAAATTAGATAACAATGTATTGATTTAGGATTTTAGCCAAAATGAACTGCTGTGTTGCGGATTGGTTCCCTAACAGAGTTATAGCTAACATGACTGAACTTATCCCTCTTGCACCTCGCTTGTTAGTCTACTATCTTCGAACTCAACATAGATGCTTGTGTAGGCAGGCAATAGTTAGATTCACGCAGCTCTCTCAAAAGTGATCAAAATGTGATGCTGTTTGTGCAATATGTTTATTTAAAATTATCCCAGCTTTTCTGTTTAACATATGATTGGAAGAATTACTTTTTTGGTCTGATTCCTCCTCCTCTACTTCATTTTTATGGAATCTCTTTACTAGCAAGCTTCTCTAATGACACTGTATTTGCTGATTGGGCTTTTGATTTTAATAGCATTCTTTGAATTGGAGTGTTAATGTTGCTGTTAACCAGTAAAATACATTGAGAAAGTAAAACTCATTCTGTGCTTTTCATTTTCTTACACAAGAAGAAAAATGGCAACTTTACATTTATAGAAATGTGGAACAATTTCACAATGAGGAACAATAAGAGATATTGTACTCGTGCAACTGTGGACTGGCTTATTGCTTTATAAAGACATGCATTTATATAGCACTTTTCACAAGCACTGGCCAACTCAAAATGCGTTAAACCAATGAAATATTTTGAAGACGCTGTTGTAGCTAAATTGCACCCAGTAAACATCCACAATGAGCAATGTAATAATAACCAGTTAATGTGTTTTCTACGACAAAAACAGAAATAATTGAAGGAACTCAGCAGGTCTGGCAGCATCTGTGGAACGAAAGCAGAATTAATATTTCAAGTCCTGTGAGCCTTCAATATCTGCAGTTTTTAGTTCCATACTGTACTGGATGGGGCCCTAGAGACACAGCCCCTGCTCTTTAAAATTGTGCAACAGACCCTTTTAAATTCACCTGTATAGACAGATAGGGTTTAATGTTTCATCTGCAAAATAGTGTCTTTGACAGTGCAGCACTACCTGAGGACTACACTGGAGAGTCAGCATTGGTTTGTGTGTTCAAGTCATGACTTGCAACCAAACTTTGTAACTCGCACGAGGGTTACCCACTGAGATCCTTTGCTGGCACTCAGTAAAGTTGGAATCTGGGTCTTCAGTGCTAGGTTCAGAATATTTACTGATTCTTCGAAGCAATCTCATCAGAGACTTCAACTGCTATTTTCCATCAAGAAAAATTCATGGCACCCAGTCTGCCGTGGTCCAAAACCCCGTTTTTCAGGCAATCTTCCACTTTTCACCTCATTAATTATCAAGCCAGGCTCTTGGGTGCCTCTCTTGGGGAATTGTGTCACCTGAGAAGTGGATATTTCTGCCAATCATGCTGTGGGTGCCATATTTAAACACAACTCCTACCATTTGAGATGCTGCAAGCCAGAGAACTGCCCTTCAGACTGTGGTACTCAACTAAACCCAGCCCAGAGGAAAGGAAAGTGCTTTAAAAAAGACGAGAGCATCAGAAGTCAGAAATTGCTGGGAAAGAAATCAGCAGGTCTGGCAGTGTCTGTGCAGAGAGAAAGCAGAGTTAACATTTTGAGTTCAGTTCTGAAAAAGGGTCACTGGGGACTTAAAAGGTTAACTTTGCTTTCTCTTCGCAGATGCTGCCAGACCCTTAAGGGTTTTTTTCCGCAGCCATTTGTGTTTTTGGAACAGGGACATGGAAGTGTTGGTGGGCAGGGAGGTGGAGAATCATTTTTTTTACAGCATGGGGCATGCAGTCCTCTTCCAAGCCATGCCTTCTCAGTTTTGCCCCTCACCTCAGTCACAGTGACCCCTGGGTCAAACCACCACCAGTTATCTCTGTCCACTGAGAGAGAAGGCCTGTGGTCTGTTAGGACTATGTCAGCTTCACCTTTCCCTTTATCCTGCAGTTGTTACTGAAAAAGGGCTCCTATTCTCTAAAACGAACAGGAGCATGCTGCACTAAGGCATAGATCCCAAACCACACAGGCACTGTGCCTTTAAGACAGTTAAATAGCATCACAGCATGTGATGTTCCAATATACAGGTGCCCATCTTGCCTTCAGTTATTCTGTGTCATAGAATCAATGTAGATAGTTATAGTTGTGTAATGCATAGTAATATCAGTATGCATAGAACCTAAACTATGTGTGGTAGCTGGGATAGTATTGTGGATAACTTTCCAGATTTCTGACTTAACAGAGTCAGATACCTGTGGCATTTATTATGTGGGTTAACGTATGTTGGAAACCACAAACAGCATCAGTATTCATGCATTTAAGAAGAATCTACATATGAATAGAATTGAAAGAGTTGCTGAGCATGTGGAATGAAGATGATGGGTTCCTAATGGCACTCAGACAGGTCACAGGTGATACACGTACGTGATAACATGATATTGGTAGAATTCTGGGTGAATTCAAGTTTGAGAATAGCTGATTGGAAAACTAGAGGTTGCATGATATTGTGAGGTGAAAATGGATAGTTTCAATGAAGGTCTTTGCACAATTCAAGCAGGGCACTAAATTTACCCATGGCTTGGAAGAGGACTGCACTCCCCATGTGTTTAAGCTAAGAACTCCTGGACATAAAGGGATATAATTGGATGAGTGTATGGATAGCACTCTATGTCAGTGGTTATCTTAGACTGTCAAATCTCACCCGATGTTGGGACTTTACTTCTACCAAAGGAAAAAGGATGAGGTATAAATCACAGAGCTCCTGAGAATATTCTCCACAATACAGCTGATTTTTCCACCTCTACTCCACCTTCCTGCCTGACTCTTGCCAGCAGTTCCTTTGATTGCTCTCTTCCAACCTCTTCCGTAAGGCAAAAGATAGAGAAATTTTAACACATGCACCAACAGGTTCAAGAACAGTTTCTTCTGCTGTTATTTGATTGCTGAATGGACCTCTCTAACTTTAGATAATGTTGCTCTTGCTTTGTGCAACTCCTGTGCAGTTCTAACCTGTATACCTCTCTCAGTCTAAGCACCTTATCATCTGTATGTCCTTGCATACTGTGATCTGCCTGTACTGCTTGCAAAACAAAACTTTTCACTGTATGTAGGTTCGTGATAACAATAAATCAAATCAAATCAAATCAAAATTCTTAATTCCAATGGTAAAGTTAGACTTGTAAGTGAAACATTTTAGCTATATCTCAAACATTAGTGACTGAGCACCTAACAATTTCTTTTCTTTAAATATTTTTATTGAAAATAGATTTCTTTTTATAAAATTACAAATAACAATAAACCAACAACACTACTATATATAAAAGAATATTTTAAAAAAACCATACAAACAAAACAAGACTATACTCATGTGCAAGATATATAGTCCAGTAGAAGTAATAAGTAAATAAATAACACCATTCAGCGCAACAAAATAATAACTCCCGACCTTCGAGAGCATTGAATATAACACCTGCATTTATACAAAATTCTTCTTCTCGATGTATCAAGTTTGCAAAGTCAGAACATCATGGCTACACAAAATCCCTAATTAAAATGGCAGACAAATGTGCGTATAGGTAATCCAAAAAGGGCTGCAATGTCTTATAAAAGTTTCAGTTTTTTGGTGCACCATATTTGTAAGAAAGTCGAAGAGCATATGTTCCATAATTAGCTTACACCAACCCGACAAACCCAGGGTGTTTTCAGACATCCAGCACATCAAAATATGTTTCCTCACACAGAAAGTAAGGATATTAAAAAGCTTTCTTCCATGAGTGTCAAAAGAAAATAAATTGTGCAGGCACAGGAGAAGAGAAATCAGGTCCATCTTCACTTTGGTCCCCAAGACCCTCCCGATTACTTCTGCCACAGCACTCCGGTACATACGAAGCCTGTGTCAGGACCACAGACAGTGAGTGAGAGTAGCAGTACTTATTTTACACATGGGGCACACTGAGGGTACAACCACTTAAATTTTGTGAGATGGTCTGGGGCCAGATGGACTCTATGAAGAATCTTCAGCTGCATGACAGGGGTCCTATTGCAGATCAAAATCTTTCTCGCACTTTCGCAGATATCCTCCCATGTCTCAGAGGAAATTTCAACTCCTAACTCTCTCTCCCAGACCTCACACAGTTGCTAAATATCATCTGAGGGACCATTCCTCCAACAGATGATGAAGAGTACTAACTGAGAGAATGCTCTTGGCATGAAGCACCCTTTTTTCTGCATCGGATCTGTAAGAATTGGTCAAGAGTGTGGTTCCTTTTCGAATAAAGTCCCTAATCTGAAAAAAACAAAAATGATCTCTGCTAGACAATCCACACTTGTGGCTTATTTGGTCAAAGGATCTCAATGTTTCCCCCTCAAATAAGTCACCCAAACAAGAAACTGCCCTAGCTGCCCAGAGTTTGAACCCAAGGTCTATTATTCCTGGCTGGAACCCCTGGCATACCAACTATAGGGGTAAGAAAAGAAATTTTAGATATCGTACCATTACTCTGGCACATTGCCCTCCATGCTTTGACTGTATTAATAATTATTAGATTACGACAGTACTCCATAACCATTCTCATGTTGTCTAAGAACAACAGGCTAATAAGGGGACACTTTGCCTGATAGGCCTCAATATCCAACCATTTTAACATCGGGTCCTTACAAGTCCAGTTGCTCACAAAAGATAAAAGGGAGCTTAATTTATATCTTTTAATATCCAGGAGATCCACTCTGCCCAGCCCATGGGGCAATTGTACTAAGGGGCCACCTGAGGTGCTAGATAAAAGAACTAAACCGGCCATTAACTCTCCTAAATATTTGGCTGGGAAAAATCAAAGGAATCATTCGCATAGGGTATAGCAAACCAGGAAGACCATTCATTTTAATAAGAGCTACTCAGTCTAACCAGGATATTGGAAAAACCTCCCATCTTTGAAGATCTTGCTTTATCAAGCAAGTGGATAAAATTAGCCTTAAGTAATTGATTGAAGATAGGAGTAACAAAAATATCTAAATAAATACCTGTGACCACCTAAAGGAAACCATGACTCATCCTCAACATCTGATATTCCCCTAGGAACACCCCCCCCACCACCACCACCACCCGCGAAGGCATAGCCTCCGATTTAAAAAAGTTAGTCTTATAGCCTGAAAAGGAACCAAATAAATTAATACAGTCTATCAAATGGGGTACAGGAACTACTGAGTTCGACAGAAAGATAAGAACATCATCTGCAGATCTTGTGTGCCTTTGATCCCACTTCTGGGCGGTAATGTTAGGATCCCAACTGATAGCCTCTGCCAGTGGTTCAATCACCAGTGTAAAACGTGGAGGCGAGATGGGACAATCTTGTTGACTGCCCCTACAGATATTAAAATTACTGGATCTTACTCCATTGGTGAGAACCGCAGCCAGAGGATCACTATAAAGAACCCTTACCCACCTAACAACGACTTCACCTAGACCAAACTGTTCTAAGGTGTAAAAAAGATCTGGCCACTCCACCCAGTCAAATGCCTTCTCTGCATCTAAAGAGATCACCAATCCCTGAACTGATTGCTGCTGATATGGTTGGACTATATTAAGTAATCTCTTAACATTGTTAGGGAATCTGCTGCTCTTTATAAAACCCATCTGGTCTTCTTGGACAATAGAAGGTAACACCATTTCCAGCCTTAATGCGAGAATCTTCGACAAAATGTTAGAATCAGAATTTAAAAGCAAGAATGCCTGATGAAGGGCTTGTGACCAAAACGTCAATCTCCTGCTCCTTGGATGCTACCTGACTGGCTGTGCTTTAAGCACCACACTCTTCGACTGGGGAGGCTAAAAGTACCACTTTGCCTGAGTTGTGGTGCAGACCTTTCAGATCGCCGCCATCTTGGATCCTCCTGAACAATTTCTTAAACAGTTTGCATTTTCTTGAAAACATAAATAGTTTTAAGTCAACAATTTATTAATCACATGCTGTAATTGTGGAGGTGACGGCCAAGTGTTCTGCTAATCTAGAGACCCAAGTAATGTTCTGGGGACCTGGATTTAAATCCTGCCAAAACAGATGGTAGAATTTTAATTCAATAAAAAAAGTCTGGAATTCAGTGTCTAATGATGTCAGGAAAGACCCATCTAGTTCACTAATGTCCTTAAGTGAAGAAAACTGCCATTCCCACCTGGTCTGGCCCAAAATGATTCCAGACCCAAAGCAATGTGGTTGGCTCTGTACTGCCTTCTGTGCAATGAGGGATGGGTAATAAATGCTGGTCTAGCCAGTGACACCAACACCCTGTGAATGAATATAAAAAATTGCTTTGATTACCGTACTGTATTACTCTACGGTTACAGATAACAATTCTAATAAAAGTAGTTAATTGGAAACATTCCAAAGGAGAAAGGGCACCCTTCAATTCTTACTAAAAAAATCATGGAAAAAGACACAATTTGTCTGTTGTTTGATATTGTTGTAGTGAGATTGTCTCAGCCCACCAGGTCACTGTAAACAGACAAGTAGAAGGAGTTCAATGGGATCCTAATTCTTTCTATTCAATCACAGGTTTTTAGGCTCCAAACACTTCAACTACAATAGCTGGAGAGATTGGAGATGCAACTGAATCCAAAGATGTTCAATTTCTGTCGTGGTTAAACAAAACTCCTTGTCGGTTAAGTTTGGCAATGCAGTGGATTAAATTTATACCTAACAGGCCTGGGTCCTGGGTTTAGAATTAACCTAAATTCATGTTTGTGTGCATCCTAAAGTAAATAAATTGGGCAATGTTGGTGCAGTTCTTGAAGAACACAACTCCTTGGAATTAAATTCAATCTCACTCAAGTTATTTTCAAGATAGTTGGTTTGGGAATTAGAAATATTTTATTGATGAGGTGGAGTTGCTCTTTTGAATCTTTTTGCCAGAACAGATTGGGGAATCCTTAAGTTCTGTCTTGGGTATACCAATTCCAGTCTGGCAGTGATTGGTGCTAGAGGTAGAAGAACTAAGATCACCTATTTGGCCGTGAACCTCCCTTTTTTAAGACAGCTTGTATTGTGCATTCACAAGAAAATTGGGCCAGCAGGAAGACATTGAAGCTTACAAATGGAAATGAGGGTAAGAGAAGGAGCTGGTTGAAAATTTTCACCACTCATTATCTGTTGGTAGCAAGGGTTTGAAAAAATATTTAATGTTTGTTAGTTTTCAAAAAAGGTCAAAATGTACAATTATAAGTCTGTCAGTTTAAGATCAGCACTGCAGTCAATCATGAGAAACAATTTGAGTGCATCTATCACAGCGAAAAGAATACATTCAGTGGGTATTTATGAAGGACAGTTAATGAGGAGCAAGTGAGGAATTGAGTTCGTGGGAAATGATGATTTATTATATTGACTGACATTCAGAAAACACTTGCTAATCCTTTCACAGGAGATGTATAGCCAAAATGACCATAAGGACCAAGGAGGAAGTTGAAAATTGGATAACAAATTGGTTAGATAATAGGAAACAGAGGGCAGTTACCAATAGTAATAGTTCTAATTGGACTGCTGGGACCAGTGAAGTACTCCAGGGATCAGTCCTGGGTTCCAGCTGTTCACACAGTTTATAAACGATCCTGTTGAGAATATTGTACTTAAAGTGTTTCGATTCTGTGGATAATTGTATGGGAAAGCTGGATGTAGAGGTCTTCAGAGATTGAACAATTGAGCAGAAGCAATGTCAGCGCAATGTGGCTGGAAGAGAAGGTTTGATGACCAGTTGAATCACGTGTATCGCATGGAGAAATGATTGATGGGATCTTTGACCAAATGCTGAGAATGTTGCCTCACTTAATTACAACAATGACTGAGATAAACAGTGATGAGTAGAATTTATGTCAATGGAAATTACCTACAATATTAGATTACATACAGGTGAGATCACATCGTTTCCAGCTTTATTCAGAATAGTTATGAAAACATACATGAAGACAAGAATAACTACTAAGATGGCACACATTTTAAAATGTTATACAGAAAGACAGAGAGAGAGATTAAAAGATTTCAATGATTCTTCCATATGAAAACTGGAGGCTGCATAACGTTTTAACAAACTGTCCCCTTACCACTGGCCTTAGCATCTCTGAATTAAGAGAAGGGAAAGATTTAGTCAAAACTCCCCATCCTGAATCAATTCAGTGATCTACTGTGAAAAGTAGATCAGGATATCACATGGGGGCAAACCATGCAAAATCCAATCCTCTGGTAATCAAGTGCTTCAGTAACCCTACTGACCTTGCCTTTTCAAAACAGAATCCCCATCTGTGAGTTTTAGCCTCACGTCAGCCGGAGAGAAGAAGGGTCTAATACGAACACAAATTCAATGCAGCAATTGTGTCCATGTAGTGTAAATTTTACCGACAATGTTTTACTACCCAGACACTATGAAACATTATTGCAAAGTGAGCTTTAGTTTCTCTAACAGGAGAGGTCCTGTCTGCATGATATTACCACTAGACTGTTAACCCAGAGACTGTTAACCCAGAGACTGTTAACCCAGAGACCCAGCTAATGTTCTGGGGTTTGAATCCTGCCATGGCACATGGTGGAATTTGAATTCAATTTTTAAAAATCTGAAATTAAGAGTCTAATGGTGACCATGACTCCATTTGCTGATTGTCAGGAACAGCCTACCTGGTTCACTAATGTCCTTTAGGGAAGGAAACTGTCACCTGGTCTGGCCATCATGTGATTCCACACATTTGGTTGACTCTTTGCTGCCCTCTGGGCAATTAGGGATGGACAATAAATGAGAAATTTTAAAAAGAAACCTAAATTGCAATTATAGTTTTACTGTTGATTTCTTTATCATGGAGAGCATGGTATGAAAAACAGATTCATGATGGACATATGTATTTGAAGGGCCAGTATACTATGGTTTCTTTAAGACAACAAATATTTTTAATTTATTATCTATTTATATTTCTCCATATTTTTATCTCCTGCACTGTTCAAAGTCAGTGGATTTAGTAATCTCACAAAGTATCAAAGCTTATGCTCGAAACATCGGCTCTCCTCTTCCTCGAATGCTGCCTGACTGGCTGTGCTTTACCAGCACCACCCTGATCTCCAGCATCTGTCGTCCTCACTTTCTCCTAATAAATGTTGACCTAGCGAGCAACACCCTCTTCCTGTGAATGAATAAATGAAAATGTCTTGCATCAACTTGTAGCCTGTAAGACAGTGGCTGAACTCGCAAACAAACTAATTTGATCTCCTCCATGGATTCTTATCGCTCTCTGCCCTGGTCTCAGGCTGAGTCAAGATATGGATTCCGGCAGTACATACGCTAAGACTCCTTTAAGAGTATTCAACAATCAGATATACCTGAGATAGCACTAATCCGTAGATAAATCCTATCGCACCTAGAATTTGCTGGACAAATTTTAAAAAAAAAGCTAAATTGCAATTATAATTTTACTGTTTATCATGGTTACAGATAGTATGATATGAAAAACAGATTTCTGAGAGACCTATGTGTTTGAGGGGCCACTATACTGTGATTTCTTTAACGCAACAAATCATTTTAAATTTATTATGCATTTATATTTGTCCAAATTTTATGCAGTAAGTGTATCTATGTAGTGTAAATTTTACCAATAAGTTTTTACTACACAGATACTATGAAAAGTTAGTGCAAAGTGAGCTTTAGTCTCTCTAACAGGAGAGGTGATGGCTGCATGGTATTATCACTGGATGATTGACCCAGGACTGTTAACCCAGAGACTGTTAACCCAGAGACCCAGCTAATGTTCTGGGGACCCGGGTTTGAATCCTCCTGTGGCACATGGTGGAATTTGAATTCAGTCCTGCACTGTTCAAAGTCAGTGGATTTAGCAATCTTGTAAAGTATCAAAGGTCATATTAAGGGAATCAGTTTGCAATGTTTGAGCAGATTTTAAAAAACTGCAAGAGAACTTTTCTCTCATTATTTTTGTTAGCAAAGGTTTTGTTGGGGTCGATACACTAATGTTTCTTTTAATTTGATTTTGTCAATTTAATTTTATGTCAAATTCACTAAATTGCACTCAGACTTCACAGCAGATTTTCACTTATTAGGCAAGGATCTTGATTTCAAAATTAGTTTGAGTGGAAAGTTCCATGTCTTGATTTGTGCATGGAACATAATAAATGATTTATTAACTGAGCTGGTTGTGGGCTTGTTAGAGTTTCCTACAACACTGTATAACTGATCCACCAATGAGTCGAGGTCTCTCACTAAAGAATGCACTTCATGTGAATCTTTGACATTCTAGTATTTAAAATGAATCAACAACGGTTTTCTTAAAATAGGAACTGATCTTTCCTTCTTAGATTGAAGGAAGGTAGTTGAAGTGTTGCAAAATGTTAGTTTCTTGTCAGAAAGTCCCCGTGCTATGGAAATGTTCAGTTTCCAGCTGATTGTACCAGATCAGTTCAAACACTTCCAAACAGACCCCACCACTAAGGTTATATTTCCCTCCCCACCCCTATCAGCGTTCCAGAAAGACCACTCCCTCCGCGACTCCCTCGTCAGATCCACACACCCCCACCAACCCAACCTCCACTCCCGGCGCCTTCCCCTGCAACCGCAAGAAATGCAAAACTTGCACCCACACCTCCCCCCTCACTTCCCTCCAAGGTCCCAAGGGATCCTTTCATATCCATCAGAAATTCACCTGCACCTCCACACACATCATTTACTGCATCCACTGCACCCAATGTGGCTTCCTCTACATTGGGGAGACAGGCCGCCTACTTGCAGAACCTCTGGGACACCCGGACCAACCAACCCAACCCGCCTCGTGGCTGAACACTTTAACTCCCCCTCCCACTCTGCCAAGGACATGCAGGTCCTTGGCCTCCTCCATCACCAGACCATAGCAACATGACGCATGGAGGAAGAGCGCCTCATCTTCCGCCTAGGAACCCTCGAACCACAAAGGATTAATGCAGATTTATTCAGCTTTCTCATTTCCCCTCCCCCCACCTTTTCTCAGTCCCAACCCTCAGACTCAGCACTACCTTCTTGACCTGCAATTTTCTTCCCGACCTCTCCGTCCCCACCCCCACTCCGGCCTATCACCCTCACCTTAACTTCCTTCCACCTATCGCATTTCCAACGTCCCTCCCCCAAGTCCCTCCTCCCTACCTTTTATCTTAGCCTGCTTGGCACACCCTCCTCATTCCTGAAGAAGGGCTTATGCCCAAAATGTCGATTCTCCTGCTCCTTTGATGCTGCCTGACCTGCTGCGCTTTTCCAGCAACACATTTTTAAGCCCAGATCAGTTCATTAACTGATTAAGTTACAGTTATGCTTGAATATAAATACATGTACAAGTGATAAATGTGACAGCCAGAGAAACCATTTCAAAATGGTTTCAAAATGAGTAAAGCACATACTTGAAATACAACCAAAGAAAAATATATTGTAAAATATTCTTAAAAATAGAGTCATAGTCATAGTCATAGAGTCATAGAGATGTACAGCATGGAAACAGACCCTTCGATCTAATTCGTCCATGCCGATCAGATAGCCCAAGTTAATCTTGTCCCATTTGCCAGCACTTGGCCCATATCCCTATAAATTTAGGGTGTAGGTTTGCTCGCTGAGCTGTAGGTTTGATATCCAGACGTTTCATTACCTGGCTAGGTAACATCATCAGTGGCGACCTCCAAGTGAAGCGAAGCTGTTGTCTCCTGCTTTCTATTTATATCTTTCTCCTGGATGGGGTTCCTGGGGTTTGTGGTGATGTCACTTCCTGTTCGTTTTCTGAGGGGTACTTCCTGCCATGAATGTTTAAGAAAACAGGTACTGCCAAAATGTGTCCAATATAAACCGCCGATAAAAACACCTCAAGCCAGAAGTTTAACAGAACAAAACGGCCGCAGAATGCTCCGAGAACTAATCAATGACGCCCACCACAGACTCCGAAAATACAACGGGGAAATTGCGCGCCAAAAACCGTTATTCAAACAAGCAACAAATCAAGAATGGACAGACGCGGTAGAACGAGCCATAAACACCAAACAACGACAAACACAGATAAAGAAAAATCAGGACCTGAAGAAAAAACTTGACAAACTCACAAAAAAAGACAAAACCGATAACACAGGGGCATGGATAAAGGACTTATCAGACCGGACCCTATCAGACACAGAAAAAGCGGTACCAGTAAAAGGATTAAATTTCAATTACCGAGACGCTGACAAGAAGGATTTCCTAGCGGCATTAGAAACCACATTGAAGGACAACAAACTCATGGAAGAAACACAACAAATGATCAGATAGACAGTTGCACCTACTCTGAGCTGAAAGAGGGAAGGAAACAAACTGAACACACAAGAAAAGAAAGCCCTAGAAAACCTCAAAAAAGACAAAAACATCGTTATATTACCTGCAGACAAAGGTCGGCTCACGGTCATCCTGAACAGAAGGGACTACACAGAGAAAGCCAATGCATTACTCACAGACACCAACAGGTGGCGCTAGACCTGACCCCACAACTAGGAAACAAAATTATATATCTCCGAAGAAAATTACACAATCCCGGACAATTAAACAAGACGGAATTCCAAAAAATGAAACCAGACGGGACGATTCTACGGACTACCAAAAATCCATAAACCAGGAGCCCCCTCAGACCCATAGTCTCACTACATGGAACACCAACTTACAGACTGGCCAAAGAACTACACACAAGACTGAAATACATAGTAGAAGAGTCACAGCACTCCATCCACTCCACCCAGGAATTCCTAAAAATCATCAAAAACACCAAAATGGAGGAAGACGAAGCAATGATCTAATTCGACATAACAGCACTGTTCACCTCCATCAACATCGATCTGGCAAAGGAAACACTTACCACATTTTTTGAAGAGACCATCACACACACCCCAACCACCATCAATCACATTACCAACGAAAACACCATGAAGCTAGTGGACCTGTGCCTCACCACCCACTTCACCTTCAACAACATAATCTACAAACAAACCAACGGCACATCCATGGGATCTCCGCTATCAGTATTCACAGCAGAAGCAGTAATGCAAAGGCTAGAACAAACAGCCTTTACATACCAACCATCAAACCAAAAATCTGGGTCCGCTACGTAGATGACACCTTTGTCATCACAAAACGAAACAAGATAGAAGAGACATTTAACATCATCAACAACACCCTCACAGGCATAAAGTTCACCAAGGAGGAAGAAACCGACAACAAACTCACATTCCTGGATGTCACAGTCGAAAGAAAGGACAACGGAGAACTACAAACACTGACCAAATACTTAACTACACCAGCAACCATCCCAACACACATAAACAAAGCTGTATCAGAACACTATTCCAACGAGCCTCCACAAACTGCAGCACAGACGAACTTCGGAAAACAGAGGAGAACCACCTATACAACGTATTCAAGAAGAACGGATACTCAAAAAATACAGTGCGCAGATTCCTCAAGAACAAACCACGACAAGCAGACCAAACACAGCCAGAAACCCTAACCACCTTACCATACATCAATGAAGTTTCAGAAATGACAGCCAGACTACTAAGACCCCTCAGAATCCTAGTAGCACACAAATCCACCAACACTCTCAAACAAAAACTAACAAACTTAAAAGACCCAGTACAACCCATGGACAAAACCAACATCATCTACAAAATTCCATGCAAGGACTGCCACAAACACTATGTAGGACAAACAGGAAGAAAGTTAGCCACCAGGATACACGAACACCAGCTAGCCACAAAAAGACATGACCCTCTTTCCCTCGTAGCCCTACACATAGATGGAAAAAAACCACCATTTCGACTGGGACAACACATCTATCCAGGGACAGGCTAAGCAAAGACATGCCAGAGAATTCCTAGAGGCCTGGCACTCCAACCACAACGCTATAAACAAACACATAGATCTAGATACCATCTATCAACCCCTCAGAAAATGAACAGGAAATGACATCATCACAAACCCCAGGAACCCCATCCAGGACAAGCATATAAATAGAAAACAGGAGACAACAGCTTCGCTTCACTTGGAGGTCGCCACTGATGATGTTACCTAGCCAGGTAATGAAACTTCTGGACATCAAACCTACAGCTCAGCGAGCAAACCTACACCCTAAACCTCAACTTGAGCTACAAACCTTCACAAACCTTGCAAAAATCCCTATAAATGCTTCCTATTGATATATCCATCCTGGTGCCTTTTAAATGTTATAAAATTGTACCAGTGTTCACTACTTCCTCTGGCAGTTCACTCCATAAATGTGCCACCCTCTATGTGAAAAAGAGAGTAGTTGGGGTGTGGAACACACTGCCTGCAACAGTAGTAGACTCGCCAAACTTCAAGGGCATTTAAATGGTCATTGGATAGGCATATAAAGAACCAAGAACAAAGAAACTTTACAGCCCAGGTACAGGCCATTCAGCCCTTCAAGCCTGTGCTGATCCAAATCCACTGTCTAAACCTATCGTCCAATTCCTAAGGACCTGCATCCTTCTACTCCCCACCTATTCATGCATCTGTCCAGATGCACCGTAAATGAATCTACAGTGCCTGCCTCTACTACCTCTGCTGGGAAAGTGTTCCAGGCACCTACCACCCTCTGTGCAAAGTACTCCCTTAAACTTTTCACCTCTCACCTTGAGTACGTGACCTCTCATTATTGAATCCCTCACCCTGGGAAAAAGCTCCACCCTGTCTATACCCTTCATGATTTTGTAGACCTCAATCAGTTCCCCTATAATCTCCTTTCGAATGAAAACAATCCTGACCTACTCAACCTCGCTTCATAGCTAGCACCTTCCATACCAGGCAACATCCTCGTAAACCTTCTCTGTACCCTCTCCAAAGCGTCCACATCCTTTTGGTAATGTGGCGACCAGAATTGTACACAGTATTCTAAATGCGGCCAAAGTCTTTTACAAACCTGAGGGGCAACATTTTTACACAGGGGGTTGTACACATATGGAATGAGCTGCCAGCAGAAGTGGTTGAGGTGGGTACATTAACAACATTTGGACAAATACATGGATAGAAAAGGTTTAGAAGGATATGGGCCAAGTGCAGGGAAGTAAGGTTAGTGTGGATGGACAGTTCAGTCAGCATGGAGCAGTTTGGGGCAAAGGGCCTGTCTCCGTGATGTAGTACTCTATGTCAACATTCTGACCAAGTCCATGCAGAATATGAGTGCCAAACTTTTACTGAACCCCAGTCTTTTCTGTCAAACTCTCGCAGCTTGGAATGAGTGCTGTTTGTTTGGAAAAAATACAAACATTGAGTTAGCTATCAATTATTTCAGAGAGAGTGTTGTTAGAGCATGTATTCAGCCACAGAAAGATTCAAGTATTCTCCCTTGGTAACCCAACACATCTTGGTTTTCCTCTGCATTCTCAAAAGTAACAAGGTCAATTCCATGAGACAGATGTTCCTGTTACAGTTCATTCCAACTGCAGTCTGTTATTGCTATTCAATACGCCAAATCGAATCCAACATCTGTGTGAAAAAACATTTGTGAGTCTAAAGCTTAGGTATGAGCACCTTAATGACTGTTACACCAGCCAGCTTTTTACCGTTCAACTCCATCTCCTGTTAGTGAACGAATTTATCAAAATAGTAGATTAGAAAAGTCAGAAAATTGCCATCAGGATATTCTGCTTTGGAAATATGTATCTTAAAAAGCACATTGGTAAGAGTACCCCAGAATCTCAGTGCGATGTGCTGCTTCTGTATCCACCATATCCTATTTAGAGCATCCCCAGTTATGGTTGTTCATATAAAAGTGAAATGCTACCAATCTCCCACTAGCTGTTTTATCCAAAGGGGAAAGCAAAGAGAGTTACTGCTAATGATCTCTTTAAGCAAGGCGCCTCTATGATTTCTTGTGTACAGTACATTTCTAACCAGGTGAAATAATATCCGCAGGTTCATTCATTTACACTGATTTTTTTAATGTTTAGCAAGTGTAAATTGGCAGATTCATTCAATTTGCTGGTGTATTTGCCTGGCATTGAGGCATAATTAATGTTAATTAGGTGCAATTTGACTAGGCTGTAAGAATGTTAATGTCAGCAGGATATAGCCATCTGCACAGTGTTTATTTTTCCAGCATCAGCCATTAATCAGTAATAAAGTTAATTGAGCATATCTAATTTTTGTATTTTAAATATTTAATTAGAAAACTTTTATGCAGCACTGTAGGCATTTTGAGGTGGTGGAGGTTGTTGTAATAAACGTATTATTGGTACTAATTGGTGCTGTGCAAACAGCAAAATTAAAATCATTTATCTTTGGGATGTGCGGTTCCCAGGAGTTGCACACTGTTGGAGCATTGCACCAATTAGCTGTGATTGCTTCATATCTGTGTGAAGATGTGCACCCACGAGTTACACAGTCCTAATTACAGTACAGTAGAATCGAGGAGATTTTAAATGTTAGCGATTTTTGAGAAGATTTGTACCTCAGGTTGATGATAAGTCTGTAAGTTAGCTCGCTGAGCTTGAAGGTTTGTTTTCAGACATTTTGTCACCATGACTAGGTAACATCATCAGTGAGAGTCTCCGGTGAAGCGCTGGTGGTATGTCCCGCTTCTCTATTTATAGGTTTTAGTTTCTTAAGGTGGATGATGTCATTTCTGGTTCTTTTTTTTCAAGGGAAGGTAGATAGGATCTATGTCGATGTGTTTATTGATGGAGTTCTGGTTAGAATGCCACGCCCCTAAGAATTCTCGTGCAAGTCTTTGTTTCGCCTGTCCTAGGATGTGTGTGTTGTCCCAGTCAAAGTGGTGTCCTTCTTTGTCTGTATGTAAGGAAACTAGTGAAAGTGGTTCATGTCTTTGGTAGCCAGTTGGTGTTCGTGTATCCTAGTGGCAAGTTTCCTGCTAGTTTGTCCGATGTAGATTTTAAATGTATTTCTTACCTATAAAATAATAATTTCTTCAAATCAAATTACTTAAACATCTCCCTTTGCTATCTGCACATTTTTAGAAAGCCTATTGAAATCAATACAATAGTAACACACTGAGTGTTAGCAGGCAAATTTTCAGATTATTTCTCTGTTCACAAAATTGAGTGAATAAATAGCTTTACAAGTTTTGTTACTGATATATATAAATCCACAGATTGTAATTTTAATGCCAATGCATTAAAGGTTCTATTTTATTGAATGAACTGTGCAACATTCTACTTGTTTCTCCCTCTTTAAACAAGACAACTTTCTGAAATTACTTTGTATTTTTCTCAACCTAGGACCCTTCCCTGCACCGTTGCTGTGGTCCATCCCAATTCTATTGCAAATACCTTTATTTCGCCCTCTTTCTTCCAGAACCTTGTCCTCACCTTCCACTCTGCAGCTCTTCAATTCTATTGACTGGCAGAGTAGGCCTGAGGGGCCAAATAGTCTATTATTCCATATTTTTGCAATTTCATAACCTTTCATATTGAACAAATCGACTTCCACTATTTCTGCAATCTTCATGAATCCACCATTAAAACCACCGTCTCTCCCTGTTCTGCATTCCAAAGGGATGATTCTGTCAACAGCACCCTTGTTTCATTCCTCCATCTCTCCTTACACTCTGTCTTCCCTTTCCAGTTCAGCTGGGAGACACAACAGCTACAATAGCACCTCCTCCATTCTCATCATTCAAGATCCTGGACATTCCTGTCAAATTAAACAATTGTAATTTTTAAAATTTTGTATACATATTCACTGCTCACAATATGCTCCTCTCAATGTATGGAGTTCAAACACAGACTGGGGCGGCTTCGCAAAATACCTCCATAAGGTCCACACGTGTAGCTCCAGGCTTCCAGTAGTGTGTAATTTTATATCCCCTCCCATGTAGGATCAGAAATAGGCCATTAATCCCACTGAGTCTTCGTCACTGTTCAGTGAGATCATGACTGTTCTGATTATCTTCAAATCCACTTTCCTGCCTTTTTCCATAACACTTCATCCAATTATTGATTTAAAAGCTGTCTATGGTAGCCTTGAATGTTCTAATTAACCCAGTCTCATCATCACTCTGTTGTAAAGAACTTCACAGAGTCACTACTCTCAGAGAGAAAACCTTCCTCCTCACCTCTGCACCTGCTGGGTGACATCTTACTCTGAAACGATCCCCACTGACCTAGACTCTCCCACAAAGGAAAACAACCTTTCTGCATCTACTCTAGCAAGTCCCCTAAGAGTCTTATACATTTCAATAAGGTCATGTCTCATTCTGCTAAACTCCAATAAGTACAGTCCCAATTTATTCAACCTCTCCTCATAAGAAAATCCTTCCGTACCCAGCATTAACCCAATGAACCTTGCCTGGTCAGTCTCCAATGCCAGTATATCTTATCTTAGATAAGAACTAGAACTGTTATTCTCGGTGTAATCTAACTAATTCCTAATATAGTTTGAGCAAGACATCTCTATCTTTATATTTCCTTTGAAATAAAGGCCAACATTCCATTTGGCTTTCCTATTATTCACTCAAATTGTATGCTAGCTTTTTGTGATTCTTACACGAGGATTTTTAAATCCCTCCGTGCTGCAGCTTTCTGCAGTCCTTCTCTATTTAATAAGACCCAACTCCTGCTAATGTGCATTGGCTCATAGTTTCTCACATTACTTTATGCCTGCCAAGATGGTACCCACTTACTAAATTGAATATATTCTGCAATCTTCAACTTCTTACTCTTCCCATCTCACCTATTTTTGGGCCATCCACAAATTTGGTGTTAGTACGTTCACTTCCCTCATCCAAGTCATTTTAAATAATTGTGGACCCAACACTGATCCCTGTTGCATTCTGCTAGTTAAAGGTTGCCTTCCTGAAAATGCACTCCTTGTCCTAACCCTCTGATTCCTAATAGTTAGCCAATTCTCTATCCATGCTAATATGATAATACCTCTAATAATGTCTTATGAACTAGTTGAAATTTCCCTTCATGAAGACATGCTGATTCCACCTGACTATATTATATTCTGCTGTAATGACCTTCATAATGGAGTAACATTTTTCCAATAATAGACAGTAAAGCCTTTGGCATATAGTTACTTTTGTTTGTGTTTCCTTCCCTTTTTGAATAATTGTGTTCCATTGGCAGTATGCAAACCTCTAGGGCTTTTCCAGAATACCAGGACCTTTAGAAAATCACCACTTATTCATCCACTATTTCTGTAGCTCCTGCCTTTAATATCTCCCCAGATCCAACTCATAAAGTCTGGGTGACTTATCAGTCATTAGTCCTATTAGTTCCCCTGATACTGTGGTGATAATTATTGAATTTAATTCATTCTCCCCTTTTTCTCCTTGATTATTTGGCATTTTTGGAAGGCTATTATTACCTACTGTTGTGAGCCTGATTCAAAATATTTTTTTCATCTTCTCTGTCATTTACTGGTTCCCCATTATTACCTTCCACCTTCATCTTCTAAGGGAGCCAAGGGGTGGTCTTATAGATGTTTATAAAATCATGAGGGGCATGGATAGGATAAATAGATACGGTCTTTTCTCTGGGGTGGGGGGAGTCCAGAACTAGAGGGCATAGGTTTAGGGCAAGAGGGGTAAGATATAAAAGGGACCTAAAGGGCAACTTTTTCACGGAGAGGGTGGTGCATGTGTGGAATGGGCTGCCAGAGGAAGTGGTGGAGGCTGGTTCAATTGCAACATTTAAAAGTATTTGGATGGGTGTATGAATAGGAAGGGTTTGGAGGGATATGGGCCAGGTGCTGGCAGGTGGGACTAGATTGGGTTGGGATATCTGGTCGGTATGGACGGATTGGACCGTGTTGTACATCTCTATGACTCAATTACTATATTCATTTTGGTCTCTCTTTCTTTTCATGTAATTAAAGTTTCTTGTTATGGCTGTTTTGATTTTACTTCCTAGTTTTCCACTCAAAGTTTATTGTCTATGTTTAGGTCATCTTTAGTTGATTTCCAAACATTTCTCTGATTTACTATTACTCTTTACCACATTGTATATTTTTCTTTCAATTTCATTGTTCCTTAACTATCTTGCTTTATCTCCATCCTAGTATCCTTCTTCCTCACTGGGATTTTTTTTTGTTCTGAGTCAAACCTTAAATATTTGTCATTCTTCCTCAACTAGATTTTCTGCAACTACTCCAGCTAACTCTGCTCTTACCCCTTTGTAATGACACCTATTCCAGTTCAACACAGTTCATTCCAACACAAATTTCTCACTCTCAAATTGAAATGCTAAATTCCACCATGTAATGGTTACTGTTACCCAGGGGATCTTTTACTCTGAGATCATTTAGTAATTCTGCCTAATTACACATCTGCAGATCCAGAATAGCCCTATCCCTGGTTGGATCCATTACATATTGATCTCAGAAACTGTCTCAAATCCACTCTATGAGTTCTTACTCATAACGTCCACTGCTAGTCTGACTATCCCAATCTAAAAGATTAAAATCACCATAACAAATGGGCTACCTTCTTTATATTATCTCCTGATTTATTCTCTTCCATGCATAACAATGACTGTTAGGGAGCCTAAAAACTAGTCCCACCAGCATCTTCCTCCCCTTGTTAATTCCCATCACCAATAACATGGATTCTATACCTTCCATTTCAAGCTTATTTTGTGCTATTGTGCTTATGCAATCTCATACTAACAAAGCTCCTCCACCACCACTACCTTTCTGCCTGTCCCTTCAAAAAGTCCCTACATGGAATATTTAGTTTCTAGCTTTGATTTCCTTGTAACCATGATCATGCCCATTAACATCTACATGTGTCATTTGTTTATTTGATATTTTCCAGATATTACACACATTTAAATAAAGAGACATTAATTTTGCCTTTTTATGATTTTGATGCCCGTTGACTGTTTGCTGCTGTTTTTTCTGTTTTCCCAGACAGTTCCACTCTCGGTATAATTACCCAAAAAGCTGCCTTGCAACGGTGCCATATCCTTTTGCTTTGTAAGCCTACATTTCACCTCTCTCAAACCCTCTTTCTCTCGAGTTATCTTAAAGAGCTGGCTCCCACTTTGACTTTTCAGCTATCTTAGTCTAGACTGACCCATGAGAGGAAACTAAGAGAAAGTGAGGACTGTGAATGCTGGAGAGTCAGAGTCGAAACATGTGACACTAGAAAAGTGTGGCAGGTCAGGCAGCATCCGAGGAGCAGAAGAGTTGGTGTTTCGGAGCATACGCCCTTCCTGCTCCTCAGATGCTGCCTGACTTGCTGTGCTTTTCCAGCACCACACTTTTCGACCATGAGAGGAAACACCCACGTCCACCTTGTCATGACCATTTTGGGATCTGAGTTAAGATCTTTAGAAGATCTCTTCACTTCAATGGAATCAAGCCTAGTCTGTTCATCTTTAACCCCATAAGAAACCTATTCCTGCCAAGTATCAATTTAGTAAACCTTCTCTGAACCACTTCCAACATATTTGCATCCCTCATTAAAAAAGGAGACCAAAATGGCACACAATATTCAAGATGATCAAAGAGATCTTGGAGTGCAGGTTCAAAGTTCCTTGAAAATGGAGTTGCAGGTAGGTAGAATAATGTAGAAACATTTGGAATGGTTGCCTTTATTGGTCAGTGCATTGAGTATTGGAATTGGAAAGTCATGTTGTGGCTGTATAGGACATTGGTTAGGGCACTATTGGAATTCTGCACACAATTCTGATCTCCCTTCTTTAGGAAGAATGTTGTGAAATTTGAAAGGGTTCAGAAAAGTTTCCTAAGGATGTTACTGGTGTTGGAGGATTTGAGCTACAGGGAGAGGCTGAATAGGCTGGGGGCTAATTTTCTGGACCGTTGGAGGCTGAGGGGTGACCTTGTAGAGGTTTATAAAATCATGAGGGTCATTGATAGGGTAAATAGACAAGGCCTTTTCCCTGGGATGGGAGAGTCCAAAACTAGAGGGCATAGGGTTAAGGTGAGAGTGGAAAGATTTAAAAGGACCTAAGGGATAGCGTTTTCATGCAGAGTGATGTGTGTATGGAATAAGCTGCCAGAGGAAGTGATAGACGCTGGTACAATGACAACACTTGAAAGGTATTTGGATGGGTATATGAATAGGAAAGGTTTAGAGGGATATGGGCCAAGTACTGGCAAATGGGACTAGATTTATTTAGGATATCTGGTCGGCATAGACAAGTTGGACAAAAGCAGCTGTTTCTGTGCTGTACAGCTCTATGCCTCTATGACTCTATGTGACCTCATCAATGGTCCTGTGTAACTGAAGCATAAGTTCTTTATCTTTATGTTCAGTTATTCTTGTCATGAAGGATAGCATCCCATCAGCCTTTTTAATCACACACTGTACCTGCTCACTAATGTTTTGTAACTCATGCAACAGACCACATCAGAATTCTAAAGCCATTCTCCATTTAAATAATACTCTGCTTTTTCATTTTCCCTGCTAAGATGAACAAATGCGTCAAACTCCTTCTATCAGAGTTTTGCTTACTCACTCAGCCTGTCAATATCCACCTCTAACTTCCTTCTAGTTTTCTTTACAACATACTTTCCTTTCTATCTTGATATTGTCCAGAAACTTAGTTATCATGCTTTCGTTCCTTACGTAAATAATGGCAACTGTAAAAAGATGATGTCCCAGCATCATATTCTGAATTCCACTCATCACATCCTGCCAATCAGACAAGGACTCATTTCTGTGTACTCTTCCAGCCAGCCACTCTTCTCCCTGTGCTAATATTTTATCCCCTATCACCACCAGGAGGTTTGACTTTGGAAATAACCCTATGGCACCTTATCAAATGCCTTCCAACAATCCAAGTATAAGATATCTATAGGTTCTCTTGTTCTACCTCTGTAACAATATTATTCTTTCAAACAACTCCAACAAACTTTTTAAGCATGATTGCCCTTTGACATACTGACTCTTTCTGATAATCTTCAGTTTTCCCAAATGCACAGACATAAATCCCTTTAATCTGATAGCTTCCTCATGACAGACGACAAGCTGACTATTCTAAGATTTCCTGTTTTGTGCCTGCCTCCCTTCTTGAATAGAGATCTTATATTTGCTTATTTCTACTTTGTGGAACTTTTCCTGAAGTTAAGGAATTTTGCAAAATTAACTCCAATGAATCATTAGCAAACTTTTTTATGACCCTTGGATGAAGTCTGTCTGGACATGCAGACTTGTCAGCTAAGCTTTGCTAAGTGACAAAAACTTGACCTGGGACGTTAACTCTGATTTCTCTCCACAGATGCTGCCCAAACCTACTGAGTTTTTCCAGCAAATTTTAATTTTGTCTCTGATTTACAGCAGCTGCAAGTCTTTTGATTTATTTTAAGCTTTGGTAAGTTCCTTTCCCCCTTCCACTTCCTGATTACAGCTATTATTGGATGTTTTTATGTCCTCTTTGTGAAGGTAAAAGTGAAATATTTGTTAATGTCATCTTCCATTTCCTTATTATCGCCTGTTAACTTCCCATTCTCACCCACTGAACAACCAACACTCTCTTTACTTATTATTTTCCTTTTGCAATACCTCTAAAAACTTGCAATTTTACATTCCTCTTTCATACTCTAAATTCTGCTTCCTGATTTATCTATTAGTCATTTTCTGCCATTCCTTGTATTCTGACTAATCACCTGACCTGTTACCCAACTTTGTACAATTAATGCTTTTCCTCAATGCTTTCTGTAACTTCTTTAGTCAGTCAAGGTGGTAGGTCCTCCTTTTAGGATTTTTCCTTATAGTAGGGAATATTGTGAGCATTCCAGACTATCCCCATAAATGTCTGCCACTACGTCTCTAGCCTCATACCTCCAGTTCACTCCGGTTTTCTCAGTTTTAATGCCTGCAGAATTCCCTCGAGTTGAGTTTAAAACACGAGTCTTAGATCCAATCTTCTCCCTATTGAACTGGATGTAAAATTTAAACATATTACAGTCCCTGCTACCCAGCCTTTACTCTGAGGTTATTAATTAATCCTGTCACATTATACAATAGAAGTTTAATATAACCTGCCTTTTAGTTGGTTCCAAAACATAGGCTGCCTTCTTAAGAAAAAGGTCTCAGAAGCACTTTACAGTCTCTAGACTCAGCACTGAGTTCAGCGATTTTAAATCCTAACCTCTGCTTCATTTTTCTGCTGGTTTGGTTTTTCTCCTCTTATTTACTGTGTTTGGGGACTATAGTTTATTTAGGATTCTTCCATTCCCACCATTTCCAGACATTTTTTTCTCATTTATTACATCTCTTGGGCTTTGAATGATGAAATATGTTATAATTTAATCTATGTTGCTCTCTGACCTCCCTGAGACCTCCAACTCGTTCCTCCACTCCTCCTCCCACCATTCACTTGCTCAAATATTATGACTATTCCAGTGCTGATTAAAGGTCCTGACCTGAAATACTAAATCAGTTTCTCTCCCCATAAAGGTTGCCAGAGGTGTTGACTATTTCCAACGTTTTCTCTACTTATTTCAGATTTGCAGCATCCACAGTCACTTTGCTTTTGTGAAAAGTTACCCCATCAGGAATTCTTAACATTTTTGGTCTTCAAACTGCAACTGGACTAACAATTGCAAACAATATCGGAACCTCCTTAGAGTATTACAGAGTTGAAGTGGCGAATATTCCTTGGGAACATTTTCTCAAGTTTGATATGACCAGAGAATGTGGATAGAAAAATACAGAGGCTAAGAATCAGTTTAAAAGCATTTTCCCTTTGAGTGTTGTCCCCTAGAATCAAGTCTCTAGCATTTTGGTAAGGAGCAGTGTGGCGGAAGGGCAGAAGATCGATCTTTGGGGAGTGAGACAATTGGCCATTGCAGCAGAACAATTTGTACTGTGGCTGCTCACTGCTGCTGAGGTCGCTAAAGATTATTGGTAGCACATTCTGTAACTAAATTTAGAGACTGAGTGCTAAGTTTGCTGAGTGCAGAGCCAACATTTCCTTAATTCCTATATGGAACTCAAAAGGTAGTTGCCGGAATTGTTCCTGAATTTGGCTGTAAGATTTTTTTTGCCCCTCCTTCCCGTACCTGCTCAAGGGATTCTGCACTTCAATGTGAAAATCAGGAAGTCACCTATTTAGATGGTCACGTATTGGGATGCATGGATATACAAAAGGATCTGAGTGTCTTTGCAGACCAGTCAATGCAAGTAGACAGGCAAACAATTAGGAGGGCAAATGATATGTTAGTCTTTGTTGCAAGAGGATTTGAGTTCAAACGTAGGGATGTCTTATTGCAGTTATACGGGGCCTTGGTGAGACCATCCATGGAGTATTGTGTACGGTTCTAGTATCCTTACCTAAGACCATCTAATGAAGAAGCGAGTGCTTCCAAATTATCCTGTTGGACTATAACCTGGTGTTGTGTGGTTTTTAATTTTACCTAAGAAAGGAATTAGTCGTCATAGAGAGAATTCAACAGAGGTTCACTAGGCTGCTACTGGGGATGGCAGGACTATCATAAGAGAGAAATTGGTTCGTCTGGGTACTCAGTCACTAGAGTTTAGGGGATGAGAGGGTAGGATCTGATTGAAATGTATAAAATTCTAATAGTGATGGACAGACTAGATACAGGAAAGGTGTTTTCCCTGGTTGGGGAGTCTAGAATCAGGGGTCGTAGTAACAGAATGTGGGATAGGCCATTTAGGACTGAGATGAGGAAACATTGGAGGCTCACTGATGATGTTACTGAGCATAGTGATGAAACATCTGAGAACAAATCTACCAGTGCAGCGAGCAAATGTACAACCTGATCCACAATAAATCTTCTCCAAAATTGCAAATGAGGGAACATGTCTTCACTCAGACAGTAATCAACCAATGGAAGTAATTGCCACAGAAGGCCACTAAGTATAGTCAAGAAGGAGCGGAATACTTTCAGATATTAAAGGCATCAAAGAGTGTGGAGAGAAAGTGGGAATAATACTTTGAGATAAGGGATTAATTATGATAATATTGAATGGCAGAACAGGCTCAAAGGGCTGAATGGCCTTCTCCTGCTCCTAGTCTGTATGTTTCTGAATTAATATTATTAGTGACAAGGAGGGTCGCGTATTAAGTTACACTGTCTAGTGGGTGAGGCGGTTGTTAATCCACAATGGAACCCATTTCCTAATAGTAGTCTGAGCCTCTGGATTACTAGGCCAAAGACATGACCATAATCTCACATTTCCCTCAATAAATCTTACTGAACACTTTTCCATTAACTAAATTAGAAAATAAATCTTCACCAGTAGACAGTGGGTAATTATTCTGTTGCATTGTTGGTCGTGCACTCATTCAGACAAGTAGAGAATATTTCATCACAAAGCTGACTTTGTGAAGATAATAGATAGTGGACAGTCTGAAAGAGTCAAGAGGTGAATTACTTTCTGAAAAATTCCCAGCCTGCAACCTTCTTTTGTAGCCCTGGTATTTAGGTGGCCGGTTCGATTAAGTATTTTCATCAACGGTGATTTCAAAGACATTGATGGTGGAGACTCAGTGATAGTAATGACAATGAGAGTCAAGTGGAGATGTTTGATTCTCTTTATTTGAGATGACCATTGCCTAGCACTTGTATTTATGCAAATGTTACATCGCATTTATAGCCTGAATGTGAATGTTGTTCAGGTCTTGCTGCTTTTGACACAAACTGCTTCAGTCTGTGAGGAATTGCGAATGGTGCTGAACATTGTGCAATCATTGGCGAACATCCCTACTTCTGACCTTGTGATGGAGGGAAGGTCAATGCTGAAGCAGTTGAAGATAGTTGGGCTTAGGACACTATCCTGAGAAACTCTTGCAGAGATGTCCTGGAGCTGAAATGACTGACCTCCAACAACCACAGCCCATCTTCCTTTATGCCAGATATGTCCCCAATCAACAGAGAGTTTACCCCTGTTCCTATTGATTGCAATATTACTGCAGCTCATTGATATCATATTTGATTGAATGTCAGGTGAGTCATTGTGTAATTCAAAATTAATTATTAGGAATGCAGGCAGTCTCTCCTTCCTAGCTTTCCTAACAATATATAGATAAGGATATAAAAAAAATTCCCACTCAAAAATACCAAGTGCACTTCCCTGTGCTCTAACCAGTTTGTCTTCAAACTATTTGTAATTAGATTAGATTCCCTACAGTGTGGAAACAGGCCCTTCAGTCCAACAATTCTACACCGACCCTCTGAAGCATAACCCACCCAGACCCATTTCCATCTGACTAATGCACCAAACACTACGGGCAATTTAACATGGCCAATGCACCTAGACTGCACATCTTTGGACTGTGGGAGGAAACGCACACAGACACAGGAAAAATGTGCAGACTCCACACAGACAGTCACGCAAGGCCAGAATTGAACTGGGGACCCTGCACCGTGCTGCCCAATTGTAATTGCACTGTCTCGGGCATGTGGTGTTTTGTGTACAATTATATGATGGTGTGCAGTAACCAGAGAGTAACTGCAAAAAAACGGCATTTCAAAGGTTTCATGGGAGAAAACGTCTCAATGATTATGAATAAAGATTGTAATCCTAGTGAACGACTTAAATGAGAAATGATGGACTAAACATTTTATTTCTCATTCTCATCTTCTAAGGTTTCTTCACATTTCATATCTGTGAAACAAGCCCTCAGGTGCGAGTTAAAATTCTGTCCACAAAGTGTTAAGCACATCAGTTACTGAGACATAAGCCTTCTCCAATGGGAGTTCCTCTGATTTATTAACATTTCAGGAAAGCAGCTAGCTTTAATAGCCTGCCTGAACAGGAGAAGACTAGCAGGTGCACCATATGTGAGGTATTAATGATTTACCTACAACACTCGGTGTGATAATGGTGCCTATGAATACGAATATCATGGTATCACTTCTTAATGATCTAAAACTGTGTGTGGCTCCAGCATTCAGCCTCTATCCCCAGCCCATCCCTCAAACAAACTAATTGCCGTTAATTAGTTACTTTATTTGGTAATGTGCTGAGCAAATAAAATGTAAACCTCTGATGTCAGTGCTGCTGTGTTTGTCTGAAATGTATACAAATGATGATGATCCATCAGAATGATTTACAATGTCAAGTTACTCTGGCACCATGTGTGAATGGGTGACCCAGCCCCAAGCTATAAAGTATGACCTCATAAAAATACACACCATAAATGAATAGTCAGTTATTCACAGTCTGACTTGTAAAGATAGAGTCCTACTTGAAACATTAATCCATCTTCCTCTGTCAGTCCTAATCACCTCATTGGACCAATTTCTGCTTTTAGCAGATGATTAAAAACTTGTAGATTTGACTTTCTTTGCTATGTAATCTACGTTAAGTATGGATTTCAGCCATGTTATCTTTTGATGCTGTGGTAAACTTATTACTGTGCTGCACAACCTGGATATTTGCTACGTATTATTATCAGTCTAGAGCATAGAACTCTAGACTAAAGTTATCAATGGTAGTTCCATTACTATCATCATAGAGTTTGTATAAGTGTGACAGAGGTGTAAAATTCCAGTGCATGCTCAGGGATGTGTATTTAAGATGCAGGTGCAGGAAAGAATTGAGGACACCCTAGAATGTGGATGAACATGGAGATTGGCAATTCCCCAGATATCACTCTTAGGAAATGTTAGTGCAGGTGCTTTAATAACCAGGAACATTGTGGGTTTACAATTGTGGTATAAGTGTTAATGTAATACTGTAGGTCCTGGGCAGTCAAGGAACCCAGGCATTAAATCCCACAATTCCATGGTCAACATTCCTGAGCCAATCAGCAAAGAGTGAAGAACAAACAGAAGTACAGCACAGGAATAGGCCCTTCGGCCCGCCAAGCCTGTGCTGATTTTCATACCTTAACTAAACCAAAAAACAAACCTTCTGCCCTTATTTGGTCCATTTCCCCCTATTCCTTCTGTATTCATGTATCCACCAGATTGTTCATTCTGGGTATCATGTCTTCACATTGTACACTGCCCTTATTTGCACCCATTTGATGTACACTGATGTTTACTACTCAAACAGCCAGTGCAGAAATAGTACTTGGAGATGTTTAAAATAGATTCACAAAGAGAAAAACCATTGTCATGCTTCCCCGCAACTACCACAGGGTGCAGTCAGGAGCAGGAGAGGGACAGAAATCCCCAGCAATGAGAGAAGAAACCTATGTCACCAAGGAGACATGGTTGAAGATCGTGGAGGATGATGCCATGCTCTCATCATGTGTTGAAATAGTGATTACTGATTCTGATATGGCTAGGGGGCAGCACTGCTGCCTCACAGCACTGGGGACCCAGGTTCAATTCCACCCTCGGGTGACTGTGTGTGGAGTTTTCACATTCTCCCTGTGTACGTGTGGGTTTCCTCTGCGTGCCCTGCTTTCCTCCCATAGTGCAAAGATGTGCAGGATTGGCCATGCTAAATTGCCCATTGTGTCCAGGGATGTGTCGGCTAGGTGGATTAGCCTTGGTGAAATACAGGGTTACAAGGACAGGGAGAGTCTGGCTGGGTTGTTCTTTAGAAGGTCGGTGTGGACTTAACGGGCCCAATTGACCTACCCCTACACTGTAGAGGATTCTATGCTGTAAACACCCACTATGCTGGACTGCATGGTGGCTCAGTGGTTAGCACTGCTGCCTCACAGCACCAGCGTCCCAGGTTCAATTCCAGCCTTGGGCGACTGTCTGTGTGGAGTTTGCACATTCTCCCTGTGTCTGTGTGGGTTTCCTCCCACAGTCCAAAGATGTGCAGGTCAGGTGAATTGGCCATGCTAAATTGCCCATAGAGTTAGCTGCATTAGTCAGAGGTGGGTTACTTTTCAGAGGGTCAGTATGGACTGAAGGGCCTGTTTTCACACTGTAGGGAATCTAATCTCTTTCACTGCCTCCCCAAGCACATTCCTGAATATCATTCCTCACAGCAATTTCAGTTTCTGCATCACATGTTGCTAAACCAGTGTTTATTGCCCATCCCTAATTGCCCAGAGGGCAGTGAAGCATCAGTCACATTGCTGAGAGTCTGGAATCATATGTAGGTCAGATCAGGTAAGGATGTGGGATTTTTTTTCTCCCAAATTTGAATCAGATAGGTTTTTCTGACAATTAACAATAGCTTTGTAGTCATCAGTAGATTCTTGATTCTGAATTTTCTAACTGAATTAAAATTCCATCATCTGTTGTGGTGGGATTTGAACTCAGGCCCCCAGGACAGTAGCTGGGTCTCTAGACTATACCACTGGGCCATTTCCTCCCCTAATGTAGAAGGTGGGTTTCTTACTATTGGCTTTTCCCCCAATTAAATATCCTTTTATCACCAAGCTCACTATGTGAGAGGGCACAAGACTCTAGCTGAGGGGTGCAACTTAGACAAAACCATGGAATTAAATGGTACAACCAACTGCAGATGCTAGAGACCTGAAACAAAAATTGCTGGAGAAACTCAGTGGGTCTGGCAGGATCTCTGGGAAGAGAGTCAATATAATGTTTCGAGTCTGATAAAGCAATTTCTGTTTGCTTGATCTAAGATGGAGAGACCAGAAACTCCCAGGTTATTGTCACAGTTATAAACTCTCAGATACCCTTACTGTCTTGACTTCATTAATGAAGAAGTTGAACCTGTTGGTCAGCCCCTTCACCCAGGTACCGCGCTCCCTCCATTGTTCTCCTTTCGACAGAACATGATGTGATTGGATCCTCAGAAATGGCCCATTGTCCTCCTCTTTGTAACAGCTATGTGCCTGCTATGCTGCTTGTAGCCAGGGAACCTCCAAATATCTTCACAACCTCGATGGTGAGAGAATTCTCTAGAAACGTCTGTTACAGGCAATCATATACACTCAAACACATTTCTGTTAAATCGAGAAATAGATAAGTTGATATAATGGGAGATGATGTTGGGTCAAATATTACTTTTTTTATTCAAACATAGTCAAACAGCTCAAGATCTCACTTCTACCATTAGGTTTCTTGAGAATCATTTTTATTTGTTCATTCGTGGGATGTGGGTACTTCTGCTGGGTCACAATTTAATGGCTATCTTTAATTGTCATTGAACTTAATGGCTTGCTAGACCATTTCTGAGGGCAGTTTTGAGCGAACAGCATTGCTGTAGGTCTGGAGGCACATGTTGGTCAGGCCAAGTAAGTTCAGCGGATTTTCTTCCAAAAAAAAAACACTAGTAACCAAACAGCTTTTTTAATGACAATCAACAAAGCTTCCAGTTGCAATTAGACTATGAATTCTATTAAGGAAATCTGGAATTAAAATATCACTATCTGCCACAGCGGGATTTGAACCCATGTTCCAAGAACATTAGCCTGGGTCTCTGTTTTGCAAGTTCAGTGATGTTATCAATACACCACCATCTTCTTTATATGTCTTCATAGTCATGTGATACTACATCACTTGCCAACAGTGATGTAAAATATCTTGCTTACTTATTCACATCACCCCTTTACATTACAGAATCAGATGGCATTTTAACTTTTACCCAATGCCAACCCATCCATTCTTGGGTTTCAAAGTCCATTCCATAGAGTCTAAAGCATAGAGACAGAGCACTCAGCTCAATTCACCCATGTTGGTGTCTGTGCTTGGCACAAACTTCCTCCTATCTTTCTTCATCTTTCTCTTCAAGCATAACATTCTATTCCTTTCTCCCTGTGTATGTACCTAGCTTCATCTTAAATGCTTACAGCTTCAACTAATTCTTGTGTGAGATAATGAATTCCATATTCTTGGCTCTTTTTGCATCAAGAATTCCCTAGTGATTTTATTAGTGAGTATCTCATGTTTATATCCACCAGGTGCTATTCAAAATGCAAAATAATTCACTTATTTTCATAATTACCCCAACACACCAATCCAAACAGTGAGAATTAATGAACTATTACAGTTTTGATTCAACCTATTATGTTAAAATATTTCCCAGTTGCATTCTACAACTATTTTTGACAATCACAGTGAAAATGTCGAGTAGTTACTGCATGTCTATAGTGGACGCCTTGGAAGAGTCATGCCAGAAACAGTGAGGAACTGTCTGAGCAACAACCCAACCTCACTGGGTGCAAAGCTGACTAAACGGTGGATGCTTTAACAAGCAAGGTCTACTACAATCAGGAACTGGAGGTCAAAGAACTGAATTAACCTTCCCAACAGGCAAATTACAGCTATCCCTGTTTAATCAGAGTACCGTATATACTCGAGTAAAAGTTGATCTCATGTAAAAGTCGACCCCCTATTTTTAGCTAAATAATCTGGAATTTTCCATAAACCTCATGTTAAAGTCGACCCTAGTTCTTCACAGATAACAGGGCTGAAAATGTGTTGCTGGAAAAGCGCAGCAGGTCAGGCAGCATCCAAGGAGCAGGAGAATCGACGTTTCGGGCATGAGCCCTTCTTCAGGAATTCCTGAAGAAGGGCTCATGCCCGAAATGTCGATTCTCCTGCTCCTTGGATGCTGCCTGACCTGCTGCACTTTTCCAGCAACACATTTTCAGCTCTGATCTCCAGCATCTGCAGTCCTCACTTTCTCCTTCACAGATAACAGACCAACATTTGTGAGGTAAGGTATTATCCTGTACATGTTATGATGAGGAAATTTATTTTTGTTTCGGCCCTGATTCATTGTGCTTTTGTTCTTTGTTCATTTAGAAATCAATTGGGCTTCTGCTAATGATAATGTATTTTGGACTGTAGCACGAATTTCAGCCTCTCGAAAATAGTAACCATGTAATAGTCGATCCCATAAATTTAACCTTAAAAATAGTCTAAGAAATTCAACTTTTACATGAGTATACTGAGGAATCTCAATTATCCGAACGAGATGGGCGGGCACTATTTCTTTTGGATAATCAATTAAATGCCTTTCCTCTGGGGCTCGGAGTTTTTTTTAAAAGTCTGCTCCCCATTCAGGAGACGAGGCAGCAGCACACCAAGCATGAGCCCACCCCGCCCCCATCCAACACCGCGCCCCCTGCGCACCCTCCCTACCCCCGTCCCCTCTCCGGAGCAGCCGGACTGGACATCATCAGCAAGACTGCTGCTACCTTTTGGTGAGTCTCAAAATAGCTCGTGCAAGTGCACACACATATACAATTTTTTACTGCAACTTTTTGACAGTTCCACCTTTGCCCTGTACAGGGCAATGTTAGAGAGATTATCTGGGGAAGAGGTGGGGGGGTATAACGTACACCCCTGTGTAGAACTCCAAGGAAACTATGGGGGGAGCGGGGGAAGAGAGCGAGAGAGAGAGGGGGCAGTCAGTTATTTGGAGATGGTGCCTGTTTAATCACTGTAAACAAAAGACACAATCAGTGTTGGAAACACGTCTTTGATGTAATGTTTCTATCGGGACCTTGAGATCTCCTTCAGATAATCGAGATTCCTCTGTATATGGTAATTTCTGCCACTATAATATTCAAACTTTATTTTTCCTGCTAGTGGTCTTTTGGACTATTGTCTAGTTGCTAAGGGCACTTCAGAAGAAGAGTTTGAATTGATATTGACAGAGATCTCCACATGAGGGACATGCTCACTGTGAGATTTTCCATCACAATTTGTACAGGTAAAACATTAGGTCTCTGGAGTGAAACAATGTGGCTCATGTCTGTCACATGGACCACAGGAGAGGTTAGAGTCGCACAAACAATTCCTCTCCACATTCCTACCCCTAACCCCCACATATGCTTCTCCGTCTCCCCACCTGTCTTGCTTTTCACAACTGCCTTGAAACAAAAATCTTAGATACCTTTTAAGGGCTTTTGATTGTCCAAATGTTGGGGAAATGACAGGGATCTGCTGGCATAGTTGGAGATAATGCACCCTGCTAGATTCTGTTCCTGACCCAGATAAGAGTGGGGTTTATACATAATCATGTATTTTTAATCAACTGTTAATGTCAAACCTATAAATGTAAATCATTTTCATTTCATTCAAATGAATGCTGATTTTCTTGTTCCATTAACCTTTATAGGCTTATATAGCGCAGAAAAGGCCCTTTGGCCCATTGAGTCTGCACTGACAGAATTACCTTATTTGAAGTGCTCATTTAAACAGTTTTTAAAGTTTGTAATGTTTGCAGCCTCCATTGTCTTGTCAGGCACTGCATTCCGAATTCCTACCAACCTCTGAGGAAACCACTCATTCTAAAATCCCCTCTGAATCTCCTGCCCCTTACTCTAAAGGCCCCACGTGATTGACCCCTCAACCAAGAGGAACAGCTGCTCCCTATTCACCCTGTCCATACCCCTCATAATCTTATACACCTCAGTCATGTTCACCCTCAGCCTTCTCTGCTCTAAAGAAAAACAAGCCAAGCCTGTCTAGTCTTTCCTGGTAGCTCAATATTTCCAGCCCAGGCAACATGCTAGTGAAACTCCTCTTACTCTGTCTAGTGCTATCACATCCTTCTTGTAGTGAGGTGACCAGAATTGCTCAAAATACGCTAGTTGCAACTTCAGTTTATTCCCTCTCAACTCCACAAGCAGCTGAATAAAGCATTTGAGCTGCAGAGTGGAGAATTAGCGGTGTGTTTAACATGAAGCGACTGTGACCTTATTCAAGAAAGCTGTCACTCTCCTTGTTCAATAGACAGAGTAGCTTGTCTAACGCAGGAATTCTGTCTATCTCAAGGTGACCTGTTAAATATAACATGGCCTGACTGTCGTAGAAAAACACTACATGGCACATTAACTAAAGCAATACATAGGTTCCAAATTATCCCCAAACCTTCTTGCTGTGGAAATAACTTGGGCAATACTTCTCATGAGCAGTGAGTGGATTATAGTGGGAAGCCTGTACATAGGTTTACTCAAGTTTTTAAAGTGACTGGCACCATCTAGTGGATTAATGAAAAATGATTTTCAATTAAGTTATAAAACTGGAAGATAGATTCTGTCCGGAGTAATCCTGCAACCCTTAAGACTTCATCAAGACAATCTTGCAATTACATATCTTTACTGCAAAAATGAGGGAGACAAAAGTAAAGCAGATAAAATGAATTAATGCTGAGCCACAAGAGAACCAGGAGAGCAGATTGAAAGCTTTGAGGATTTTCAAAGTGATGAGAGATGGACAGATTTAGACAGGGAGTTACACAGATTATGACAAACAGTCTGGCTAACCACACTGTGGAACACCTCTGCTCTGCCTATAGAATGACCCTCACTTTCCAGATGCTTGCTGATTCAACAAACCATCTTGCTACCCATGCTAACATTTCCATCCCACACCTGCTCGGGTTCTAACCCAGCTCAAACAAAGCTTGAGGAACAAAACCTCATTTTCCACTTAGGCATTTTACTGCTTCCAGGACTCAATATCGAATTGCTGAAAATGTGTTGCTGGAAAAGCACAGCAGGTCAGGCAGCATCCAAGGAACAGGAGAATCGACGTTTCAGGCATAAGCCCTTCTTCAGGACTTCTTTGGGCTTATGCCCGAAACGTTGATTCTCCTGTTCCTTGGATACTGCCTGACTTGCTGCGCTTTTCCAGCAACACATTTTCAGCTCTGATCTCCAGCATCTGCAGTCCTCACTTTCTCCTCAATATTGAATTGGACAACTTCAGACATTGATCTCTGCCCTATGTTTTTCTGTATCGCACCAATCCCACCTGTCCTCACCCAGCTATGTCTAGTCGATTTTGCTCTCAAAAGAGCAAACCCCTTCTCTCCTTTCCACAGCGTTGTTGAAATGCATTTTACATCTGTACCTCCCACTTACCACCCATTAGCACTTCATATCGTTTTTTTGCTCTGTGCACCCTCACCTTATAGGAAGGGTATTGTTAAACTGGAGAGGATTCAGAAAACATTTACCAAAATGTTGCTGGGAATGGAGGTCTTGAGATATAGACTGGAAAGGCTGGGACTTTCTTCACTGGAGCGTAGGAGTTTGAGGGGTGACCTAATTGAGGTTTATAAAATCATCAGGGGCATAGATATGGTGAACAACAGGATTTTTTGCCTAGGGTGGAGGAGTTTAAAACTAGGAGGCATATTTTTAAAGTGAGAGAAGATAGATTTAAAAATGACAAAATCAAATATACGTAACACTTTGACAGCAAGCGGAGTGAACTGCCATAGAAAGTGATGGATGTAAATACAGTTACAATGTTTAAAAGACATTTGGCTAAGTACATGAATAGGAAAGGTTTAGAGGGACACAGGCCAAGTACATGCAGGTTCAATTTGGGATTATGGTCAGCGTGGTTGGACCGAAGGGTCTGTTTCTGTGCTGTTTGACTCTGTTCCACTTGTTCCTCCTGTCCTCGTCAACAAAAAAATTAACCATTTCTGTCCTTTCAGTTCTGCAGAACCGTATTGTATTGGACTCAAGACTGATGCTGCCAGACCTACTGCATGTTTAATTCAGATTTTCAGCATCCGCAGTATTCTACTTTTAAATAACAAAGTTTTTGCCCTTATATAGATTTAGATTAGATTAGATTACAGTGTGGAAACATGCCCTTCGGCCCAACAAGTCCACACCGACCCGCCGAAGCGAAACCCACCCATACCCCTACCTTTACCCCTTACCTAACACTACGGGCAATTTAGCATGGCCAATTCACCTGACCCTGCACATCTTTGGATGGTGGGAGGAAACCGGAGCACCCAGAGGAAACCCACGCAGACACGGGGAGAACGTGCAAACTCAACACAGTCAGTCACCTGAGGCGGGAATTGAACCCGGGTCTCTGGCGCTGTGAGGCAGCAGTGCTAACCACTGTGCCACCATGCCGCCCACAATGGATGGGAAGAGACAAAGTTATACAAATGGCTAAAGCCAGAGAGATAGGAAGTGGGGGAGTGTAGGGAGGATTATCAGAGTAGAACAAATGATCAAGATTGCGTGGTTGAGGTCATGGTAGGATTAGTTTAAATTCAATACAAGAAGCCAGTGTAAGTTAATGAGGATGAGTCATGGCTGAGAGAGATTTTGGAAACTGCACAAGTTCGTCATAGGACTCAACTAGTATGACCATGATCTCACCCACTGTTTGAAGAGTTGTGGGGATCCCATGTTGCTTTCCTCCATGAAGGACAACACAAATATCAGGTCATTGGGCACATATCTTGACAACACTGGGCCTCCTTACAGTCAACGTATCAGAGGGGCAGAAATTTAGCTCCTAACAGCTACACTATATGAGACTCCAAACCAATACACTGCATAAGTGCAAGTTACTAATTTGTTGTTGCATTGAACTAAACTAGTTTGCAATTTTTCTCTTTCATCATTCATCGTTCCTTTAGTCTGAATCTGTACTGAATGCTGCAACTAATTTTGTAAATGAATACGCTAGAGAAGAGGACTTGACTATTCTGATAGGATTTCTCAATGATTTAGAATTTAGATCTGTACATAATCATAGGACAGAATCAGAGTTAAAAGCTCCCAAATTTAAATGAACTACTGCACATGACTCCAGCTACTGTACACCATTAATGAAGACACAATTAGTACTAAAATGATTAGAAATGTTATGATACAGTTACCCCAACAAATCTCCCTGCTCACGGGACCTTCCACTTAACTGAAGTATGACAAGTTAATTCTTCAAAATTACTTCTGTAAATAATCACAACATAAAATTTGGTCTTCTGTTGTAATGTTAATAGACTATTAACAGTATAATCATTTGATGCATCCATTCTTATAAAGTATCATTTATGTAAAATAAAGGATTTCCACACTTTATTTTGAAAGTTAAAAATAATTACATTTACCATTTACAGAATTACATAAAGTATATTGCTGAATGACACACTCCACAGCACCTTTAGTAGACTGTACACAAAATCAAATTTACAATTTGTAAAAAAATCAGTGATAAAACCATATTTGCATTATCTCGTTTTAAGTTTCCCTTTGTAGCAGTATTTCACCCTTTTCCTCCTGTTTAACAATATTATTAAAATGTAATTTATTCATATATGTCCCCAGGTGAGAGCGAAATTAGGAAATAAATATTCTCTTCAGCAAAGGCTGCAGTCAATATTTTTCAGCATCTGAATTTATCAGAAAATATACTGGAGTAGGTCAACCGCATAAAACATAACATATTTGCTAAATCTTGGTAACTTACAAGATTAATGGTGATTAATATGATGCAGTTTCCAGTATTACTTACTTAAAGAATTTCCTCTCCTGCTCAGGCAATCAACATAAGGCACTGGTTTATTTTCAAAATAAGTGTGGAGAAATTTCCAAGTGGTGGTGGTGGCTGATACTGATTTTTTTTCCTAGTACGGACACTGCCTGACTACAAGCCAGAACCAGATCGAGAAACTTCCTGTACTTCCTACCTGCATGTTTCAGAGGGGAAGGGAAATGAAAACTGCCATTGATTGGAATTGTCATCTGAACAATCAGCAATTTGCTCATGATGAACAGCACTACAGAGAGCTGAACACTGGAGAGGCAGATAATTGCCTGTCCCCACTTGGCAAAGGGAAAAAATAATCAGAAAGATGTGTTCAATTAGTTTAAAGGACAGAATGCCTTAGAAGTATTTCCTCCTACCTTTAACTTGAAAGCTATTTCAGCTTTACAGAACTAAGTTTAGACAGAAGGTATAAAACTTATTATCATTTGATTGTCCTGATCTGCACAAGTGACAATCCTACAGCTCACAGTGAGCTATAATGGCATCGCCCTTCTATTTCGAACAGACAGAACATCAGTATAGACGAAGTTAAACATGAACTTGTAAACTGGAGGTCTGCTCCTTCGAAACATGAAAATTCAATAATTCACCAAATGCCTGTCTCCACATAAAAAGTATCACAGCAGATCTTTTCAATGGCATCTATTTTCAGTACAGACTTTGACATTTCAGATACCTTTACCATTTAATGTTCAGAGCACTGTTCAATTTCTCCACAGCATGGTACTGTGTGTGCAGCATTTTCAAAGACTTGCTACTGTCAGCACCTTCAAGCCACTGTTCATAGAGCTTCTTCACAGATTCATTTGCTTCTGGTGCCTGGACCTTCACACTTGTGTAGAGTTCCTCAACCTGCTGCAACAAATCCTTACTGGACTCAGGTCCCTCTGCTCGTATCTGGCCACCACCATTGAGACAACCTACCGGCAGCAACAAAATCTGATTAACTACTACCTAGTTTTCAGAAGAAATTAGTACATTAACAAAAGTTCTGAGTTATATTTGGAAGGAAGCAAAACTATGCCCTTGGGAAGTCTGTTTTAACCTTTACATTAGTTTGTAGATAATTGCGTTCAAGTTGAAATGTCAATTACTGTACAGTTGTAATATGTCTCAATAGGTCAATTAAATACCATACCTTCAACTGAAATATGGCATTACTGAAGAAATTTATAATCCATAAAACAAAATCTGATAGAGGAACTTACAATGCACACATGTCCAGATTTATAATGAAACTGTCTTTATTACCTTGCAAATATACTCTTTCCCAGTTGATTCTGTTGCAGTCATAGAGCTGTACAGCATGGACACAGACCCTTCAGTCCAACTCATCCATGCTGACCAGATATTCAAAATTAATCTAGACTCATTTACCAGTATTTGGCCCATATCCTCTAAACCTTCCTATTCATATACCCATCCAGATGCCTTTTAAATATCCTAATTATGCCAGCCTCCACCACTTGGGAGTGATAGAGTCATAGAGATGTACAGCATGGAAACAGACCCTTCGGTCCAATCCATCCATGCCAACCAGATATCCCAACCCAATCTAGTTCCATCTGCCAGCACTCGGCCCATATCCCTCCAAACCCTTCCTATTCATATACCCATCCAAGTGCCTCTTAAATGTTGCAATTGTATCAGCCTCCACCACTTCCTCTGGCAGCTCATTCCATACCGCACCACCCTCTGTGTGGAAAAGGTTTCCCCTTAGGTCTCTTTTATATCTTTCCCCTCTCACCCTAAACTTATGCTCTCTAGTTCTGGACTTCCCCACCCCAGGGAAAAGACTTTGTCTATTTACCCTATCCATGCCCCTCATCATTTTGTAAACCTCTGTAAGGTCACCCCTCAACCTCCGACGCTCCAGGGAAAACAGCCCCAGCCTGTCCAGCCTCTCCCTATAGCTCAAATCCTCCAACCCCTGGCAACATCCTTGTAAATCTTTTCTGAACCCTTTCAAGTTTCACAACATCTTTCCGATAGGAAGGAGACCAGAATTGCACGCGATATTCCAACAGTGGCCTAACCAATGTCCTGTACAAATACAATATGACCTCCCAACTCCTGTACTCAATACTCTGACCAATAAAGGAAAGCATACCAAACGAATTCTTCACTATCCTATCTACCTGCAATTCCACTTTCAAGGAGCTATGAACCTGCACTCCAAGGTCTCTTTGCTCAGCAACACTCCCTATGACCTTACCATTAAGTGTATAAGTCCTGCTAAGGTTTGCTTTCCCAAAATGCAGCACCACGCATTTATCTGAATTAAACTCCATCTGCCACTTCTCAGCCCACTGGTCCAGATCCTGTTGTAATCTGAGGTAACCCTCTTCGCTGTCCACTACACCTCCAATTTTGGTGTCATCTGCAAACTTACTATCTGTATCTCTTATGCTCGCATCCAAATCATTTATGTAAATGACAAAAAGTAGAGGACCCAGCACCGATCCTTGTGGCACTCCACTGGTCACAGGCCTCCAGTCTGAAAAACAACCCTCCACCACCACCCTCTGTTTTCTACTTTTGAGCCAGTTAAAGTGGCAGAGCCACTTCCGCTGGCAGCTCTTAAACTTTGAAGAGGATGTAATAATAGAGTAACAAGCCTACAGAAGTAGGTTTCCATTGTAATTTAGAATATTTACAAAGGAACTATAACAATTAGGACAGGATACATTATCCCCACCTGTTCAAGTTTCTTCAGGAGAAGAAAAGTTACCTCCTGTTATATGCAATGCCTTATGGAATCAACTACTAAAATGTTTAAAGCTTCACTTCTTGTCAATCTTTGTCCAATCATTTCAATGTCTACATTTAGAACAGAAAGTGGCAATTGCAAATCACCCTGGAAATTAGAACCTTCAAGCCTCAGCTGAGACACTCCAGCACTGCCACTGGTAGTGATGTGCAATTACAGTATTGTAATTTTACACATGCACTTCCCATTACAAGAGATTAATAGCAGAAAGTTGAAAACAAAGATATAGTAGATTACTTTAAAATGAGGATTATTTCACATCCAATTAGCACCCATTTTCTAAAGCTCCATGGACCTCAAGTTTACATTTGCTCCTCACTCATCTGCGATACTACAGGGAAAAGAAAAATCAACCAGAATTTTGTAAAAACTCAAAAGAAAGTCCTAAACTTTACAGGACAAGAAAATGTACAGGAAAACAAAAAACCTGAAATTGTACATTGGATTTCAAAACAAATCTCTTGTAGACTCGAGTGGTCAGACTTTATCTTTCTGCCAAGCAAACGTTGTTCATACTGACACCATAATTTGCTTCTCGTCACCATGAAATCCTTAAAATTTTACCTGAGGGACAAGCCATAACCTCTACATAATGGTAAGTCAATTTTTTACGCTTCAACTTCTGCACTAGGTTCTGAATATTTCGGAATCCATAGGCGAGTGCGAAACGGAGGAGAACACTTCCATCCCGTTCCAGTGTCACCTCCTGAAAATCTTTATTCCTAAAGCAAGATTAGAGACATTATTGCCGGATCACAGTTATACTGAAATTTTTCTGCCACTGTAAGTTTTTGGTATGCTGGAAGATAAACTGAAGGGAAAGGAGAAAATAGGGACGTCAGGATAGTTTGTTGAAGAATTGTCAGTGCTGAAACTGTGAATTGCAATGAAACATCAGGTAGGGGTACTTTTGAACAGGATTTCTATACAACAAAGTACCTTCAACCTTTTATGTTTCCTATTTTCACTTTGGCTTTCAGTGTTAAGTCACAACCTTTGCATCCAACAATATCCACAACTCATTAAGCAACTGCAGGTGAAACAATTCTTGAGAGTTTGTTGCCTTGACTCTTAGTTTAGTTAACAACAAACAGACAAATTTAAGAAAGCTACAACAGCTTAAGAAAGATAATAAAATTATATTCTTGTTGAGCAGGTACAGTTTAAAAGATTATTCTTCAGGATATTTCTGTAGGATGTCCAAATTATCCATGCATTTTTTTTTCCGCGGGTTCTTGGACAAAGGCGACTAACAGATGACAAAGTCAGGAAAATATTGATGACCATGGTGAAATGAATTGATGGGATCCATTACTTTAGCACTTCTACCATTGTGGGCCCTCCTTTCAAATTTATTTGGCTAATTATAGATGTAGTGTACAAAACAGAAGTGTATTGATCAGATATGTAGACATTAAACTCACAGGACATTGTAGAAGTTATGGGGTGCGGGAGAGCAGGGTTCACAACTTGAGATTTAAAGTCCCTTCAGTTACAGGTAATTTCCTTCAATATTCTGTGAGGTCAGACTGCCACATAGAAACTAAGGTAGATTCAGTGAATTTTAACAGCAAAAGATAAAGTTGCCACACTGTTACCAGACCACAGGGCTGCCTCTCATTAGAGGTGTGGTGGTGGTTTAACCTCAGCCAGTGCAGCAACTGTACCCACACTATTGCCATCATGCTGCATCATGAAAGAGCTGTCCGGCCAACTGCACTAAACTGACTCCCACTGTAAGAGTAACAATAGGTGTGGTCTATTTTGACAATGCAGTCACTGAAGGGGATTCTATTTAATCTGAATAGTTTTAAAACAATTAGCCTTCGCAAAATTAGTGAAGGATACTTGATTGTTATAAAAGGCCAGGTATTGAATTAAGGATTGTAAATGCTTCCTGAGCTACTTTATTTTGTTTGACCAAGGCTGACCTGGTTCAATATTAGCTCGTTATCTGATGATCAGCACAACACAGCCAAGTCCAACACTGTCCTCATCTGACCATTACTTATGGTAAGTCACTGGATTGCAGCCAGGAGCAAGAACATTGAGCAATATTCTCCTTGCTAGCTAAAAGGAAATTGAAGCAGCCTGAGCCCATCTCCTGGCTCAGCATTACTCGGTAAAGAATGAAATAGGGAATTTAGTGTCTGTCTGACTTATTACGTACAGGACTTACCAAGTAATAAAGAGGAATTAAACTTTGTTTTAATCAAGGATACAATAAAAGCAAAATAAATTTCATTAAGGATGAAACCACCAACCTGAGTGTTTTATAGGTAATCTCATGTACATCAATTCCAAACAGTTCTTTAGCAGCATGTTTGAAAACATGTTCCAGATATCCACCAGAACCACCACCAGAATGCCCAGTCACTTCTGCATCAGCCTCACTACTGAGCCTAAAAGAGAAGTTGCACTGATATGAATTAGCGAGTTTTGAGAATATTTGTAGCTCAGGTCAAGGTTCTGGATGTAGGTTAGCTCGCTGAGCTGGAAGGTTTGTTTTCAGACATTTTGTCACCATACTAGGTAACTTCATCAATGAGCCTTCAGTGAAGCACTTGTGGTATGGCCTGCTTTTTATTTTTATATTTAGGTTTCCTTTGGTTAGTGATGAGATTTCTTCAGTGATGTCATTTCTTGTGGTGATGTCATTTCTGGTTCTTTTTTCAGGGGGTGGTAAATGGGATCCAAGTCAATGTGTTTGTTGATAGAGTTCCGGTTGGAATGCCATGTTTCTAGGAATTCTCGTGTGTGTCTCTGTTTGGCTAACAGCTATTTACCACCCCCTGAGAAAAAAAACAGGAAATGACATCTACTCAAGAAAATCTAATCACATAAATGAAAAGCGGGCCATACTACCAGTGCTTCACCAGAGGCTCACTGATGATGTTACCTAGTATGGTGATGAAATGTCTGAAAACAAACCTTCCAGCTCAGCCAGCAAACTTATGTCCAGAACTGATAGGAATTCCAAATTCCTTAATGTTATGTAAAAACCAAAGATACAGCCTTACTAGTGGTTCAGATAAACAGAAACATTTACATCACATTGTGATCCATCAGACACACAAATTCTAGTACATTATCAAACAGCATCTTCAGCAAGGCCAATGTTAAATGACAAATTTACTTCCCAAGAATTCATAGAGGGGAATTTTGAAAATTGAATTTAACACTGCTGTGTTCAATGTGATTTAATGGTCAGTTTCTCCATTTTTAGCAGAGCAGATGAATGGTATTGGTCTTGCTGCAACAGTCACCAGTTGCAGTGAACTGCAGGTCAGATTACATTTCCATGCTCCTTACCATACCCTCCCAACCCGGTGCTACACTTGCTATTAAGTTGAAGAGAATATCCTACAAAGTCAACAAAATGGTGACATTGGTGCAGTATAACAGATTCTTTCAAGGTTAGTGTTAGCATCTAACGTGGGAGTATTTTAATGCATCGTTGCTCACAAACGCCACACATAAACTTAACTTTGAGAAGGAGAGAACAGATGGGTTTGACCACACTTAGCTGCAAATAGTAGTAAAATATTCCATTCCTTTGTCCTTCCTTGATTCACATAAAAATTCATCTCTACAAAGTAGCAGGCACACTTGTAAACAGATTTTTTCATTGAACTTGAGTAACCTTTACTATTTAATCAGTGCAAGGAGACTAAAATTACTCAGATGGAACCAGAAGTCCATCACAGCCTCTGAACAATTATTGTGTAAACAGAGTTAGAATTATACCATTACTCTAATGAAGCTTGTCTAGAATCGGAAGGAACAGTAACATAAACCATTAGGATATTCATATGCAAGATAGCCTGGTTCTGGTACTCAGTTTGATGCATTTAAACGGTTTATCATATAGTTGAGGACACGAGGGATAAGGTCAACTTATACATGTGTATAAACTATAGTAGCTAGATCCATTTGGTGAATAATCTTTAGCATCTCATATATCACTTAATAGCACCTGGTTACAATTTAGTGCCAACTGTTGACTGATTCAGTTTAGAGTTGTTGACTGTTTAGAGCTACAACTATTACTATTACACTAAATAAATCTGAAAAAGGTAATCTCTTCAGTCTCAACAGAAAATATGTTGTAATGGAGTGGAAGTGCAGTTGTTCATTCTAACATCAGTCCTCAAGTTCTGTGACTATCTTGAGCCTCTATGGACAAAATTCAATAGATAATTCACAAGTAAGATGACTTTGTAAATCACATAACCATCTGATGCAGTTTTGTTTTAGTTAAATGTAGAAAGAAGTGCATTTAAGCTGCACGCTTTATTTCAGCCAGTACCGCAAGTATAAAATGCTAAGGTCATATCTTAAACATTGGAAACTGTTGAAATTTAATGCAAAATTCATTCCTGCAAGAGTTTGACCTCCCTGAGGTAGTGATATGAACCATCTTGAATATAAATTACAATTACATTGTGGCAATGTGAAAAAAATGCTTAAAACCTGCAGACTTTTTTTTAAAAAGTGTTACTGCCCAAGGACTCAATTACCTTCTGGAGAGACTATCTTTTTCAGATTTATTTATAGCTGTCTTGTTTACAGGAAGTCCTTAACGCTAATAGCTAAGTGTGGTTCCCACCACGTAGCTGTGCGGAAATTATGCTCATCAATAAGAGCACCAGACAGGTCTGCTCTGATAAAAACAAAGTTTGGCATTCAGGATCTTCTATCCCAGCCAAGTTCAGTGACTTTTGCTTACCTTCCTCCAAGCCAATTAAGATATCAGAAGTAATGGACTTGTGGAAACATTGCAATTTGACTTGTAAACTGCACCAAACAAAATCTCAAAATACACAAAATTCCTCAGCCTCTAACTGATTGAGTGATTCCTGTTTATTTACATATAGAGTTCTCTCCAATAGCAGATTTTAAGCTACGAATGAATGAATATGAACTGAATAGTCCAGTAAAATTGAAGATCCTTGCAAAAATTTCAATTAAAATTGACCAAAAACTTAACATAACATGGGCATGTTGAGGCAAAATTGACACAAGCATATCTGACTCAGCAAAGTGAGCTCCCGAACCCAACAACTATCCAAAGTAGACTCTCTAGTTAAGGTTTTGCAGCACTCGTTCATAGAGCAACATTGTGAATAACTTGTACATCTTTAATATTTTAAAACAGCCAAAGACATTTCACAGGCATATAATTGGGGCAACCACTGGAAATAGGTGAAGGACATATCAGGACAGCTAACTAAATGCTATAGAATTGAAGAGCTTGCACCTGAAAACAAAGCCCTCAAAAGGATTGATTTAAATTGGAAATTGGCCTAAATTGGCAGAAAACAGGAGTGTTTAAAAGTTGATTGGTAAGAGGCAAAAGTAAAGTCACATGATGGAATGAAGTTTGAAACAGATGTTCTTAGTGAAGGTATAGATATGTGATCTGAAGCTCATCACAATCCTGACAACTATGGTTTTGAGTTGTCTGATTCAGAATCAGAGAGCTAGTGTGCAGATCGATGGGATGGTTGCAAGGAAACAGAGCTTGTGACAGGGACTGAAAACAATAGCTTTGGCCTTTCCTATATTTAGTTGGTGAAAACTTCTGCTCGTCCAGTTTTTTTCCCCAAAATGAGGCTCACTGGCAGGATAAGCATTTATTGCCCATCATTCAATTGCATTCAAGTAGGTAGTGATGAGCTGCATTCTTAAACACACCCACACTGCGTTTTGGAAGAGAATTTCAGAATTTTGACCCAGCGATGGTAAAGTAAAGTTGATATAGTTCCAAGTCAAGATAGTGTGTTACCTGGAGGGGAATTTACAAGGGTTAGTGTTCCCATGCATCTGCGACCTTTGTCCTTCCATATTGTAGAGGTCACAGGTTTGAACGGTGATCTCAAAGGAATCTTGGCGAGTACCTGTAGTGTATCTTGCACATGTTACACACACTTGCCAACTGCACCAAAAAGCAAGGGAATGAGCACGTGAAGGTATAAGCAATGTGTCAAACAGACAGTTTTGTCCTGGATTGGGTGTCAAAAATCCTCAAGTATTGATGAAGCTGCACTCATCCAGGCAAGGTATTCTGTTACACTTCTGACTTACAGATTGTGGTCTCATTTTGGGTAATCAAATGAGGAATTACTCACCAGAGAATTCCTAGCCTCTGATCTGCTTTCATAGCTATAATTTTTCAATGGCTGTTCCTGTTCATGGTAGTTTCCCAGAATCTTGATGGAAGCAATCGCACTTTTGTTGAACACCAAGGTTAGATTCTTGCTTATTAGAGATAGTCATTGCCTGACACTTGTGTTGTGAATATTACTCATCACTTGTTAGCCCAAGCTTCAACGTTGTCCTGGTACTGCTGCATTTGAACACTGGCTGCTCGATATCTCAGGAGCCAGAAATGGTGCTGAAAATTGTACAATGAACATCCATCTCTAATTTTGATATTGTGGTGAAGGGAAGATCACCGAGAAGGAGCGGACGATGGTTGGGCCTTGGACCACCAACACTGAAATCCTTGCGTGGCTCCAGCTCGTGAAAAGCTTTCTCTCCAATTTGCATCCACTTCACATTTTGCCAGGGTTGCTCAAAAGCTGCTTTGATGTGACTTTCACCTCACTCTAGAACTCAACTCTCTCGTCCATGCTTTGACTAAGGTTGCAATGAGGTCAGGAGGTGAGTAGACGTGGAGGAAACCAAACTGAGCAATCAGCCAGTAAATTGTTGCTGAGCAAGTGCATCTCACAGCACTGTTGATGACACATTCCATCATGTTATTAATGAGAGAGAATAGGTAAAGGTGAGCGGGGAAAAATTTAAAAGGGACCCAAGGGGCAACTTTTTCATGCAGATTTTAATGCAAGTATGGAATTAGCTGCCAGAGGAAGTGGTAGAGGCTGGTACAATTACAACATTTAAAAGACATCTGAATGGGTACATGAATGGGAAAGGTTTAGAGGGATACGGGCCAAATGCTGGCAAATGGGACGAGATTAATTCAGGATATCTGGTCAGCATGGATCATTCAGAATGGAAGGTCTGTTTCCGTGCTGTACAATTCTATGACTTTATAACTTATAGGGTGGTAACTGGCTATAATATATTTGCCTTGCACTCTGTGGATAGCACATACCATGTACCTGTTGGTTAGATGCCAGTCGGAGTTGTACTTGACCAACGTTGGTACAGGTGCTGCTAGCTCTGGAGGTGGTTTTCAGTTTTACAGCTAGGATTTGTCAGGGCACATAGCCTTTCCTGGACTGGGTTTTGAATCAGCAGTGTGACAATTTAGATTTAGTGCTGGGGTCAAGACTGTTGATAAACTTTTATCATGGCTATGTCATGGATATAGCTAAACACCAATGTTTATGAAGCATTTAGAAATGGAATGTTGTTCAGCATATAACACATGTCTACTCATGCTCCATGTTAAGTCTATCTGACTTTCTGAAGTTAAAAAAAACCCTGCAATTTGGTGTTTGCAGGACAAAGACAAAACAATTTTGGCTTCTATTGTAGGATGCCTAGAGATTTTGATATCTGCAGATAGGCTGTTTCCAGCTTCCTGAAGTTAATGACCTGTGACAGACAGATTGCTTTCAGTATGCTTTTCTAGCTCATATCTTCTTGGGGAAATTCTGATCTATGGGTGCAGTGTCTCAAGATATAATTTGTTTTATTTTTTCACTGTAAATGGTGTGCAGGAGGAATGCTATGATGGAAACTAAATATTCAGAAAACAGATTGTTCAGAATACAGGACGAGTGAGGACTTAAAACGGGCAGGTATAGCTTAGTACAATGGCTTGAATTTCCTTGATCTGAAATCTAGATTGTAGCTCTGATTTGTTATTGAATACTTAAAATATTAGTAATTGATTATCCTCCAAATGAGGATAATATTACAAGAAAATGATTATTTCACAAACAGAATAAAGATACAAAGCACACACCAGAGGCACAGTAAGGTAGGAGATCTGTTGGCCCATGACGTCTGCACTGACCCTGCAAGAGCAAGTGTGCAATTGATGGTTTTAGCCTAGCAAATCACACATGTATTTTCTAAATGATTATGGATTGAATGTTCTACGTATCTGTGAGAAAGGTTTTACAAGTCCATCAGCAAAAATGTTGAACAGAGAAGTAATTTTTTTTCACTAAATGCAGCTGCTTGGCTGAAAGCTTGAGCTGACCTGCTGATGGGCCAATTCCATTACCTAGACAACAACGGCACAATAAAAGGCTTGAGCTATGATCTTATCTGCCACATCAACTGCTCTGAAGATAGAATTCTCTAGATTAGGAACTAGATTGCTCAATTTAAGACTAGAAGGGGCAAAACGATAACCTTTGCACGAGACTTCGGTATGAAATAAACTGAAAAGCTATAACACTGGATTAAGAATACACAGTTGTTACCATGTCACCAGCGTAGAAGCTTTGCACAGCTGCGACAGGGTTACTGTTTACAGTACATGGTGGAAGAAACTGCAGGCTTCCTGGAATTAATGACGTCTGAACTCCTGCACTGACATTACAGTGAAGCACCCAGATGGTGAGATGGATACTAAAGGAAAGGGAGTGGTTTTTTCAAAATACAGTATAACAACTACATTACACAACCCTTTGAATTATATCATTTGACAAGAATTTTTTGAAAAATGAACATTCTCTTCAAGTGAGCCAATGATCACAACCTAACCTTAAAGGGACTGATGGGTTTCTTCAGAGTATCATTAACTTACATTGTATCTAATGGCACTGGGTCCACGTTTGTCAAGGAAAGTCCCTCTTGTTCTAACATTTTCAACACTTCACCTTTAAAACAAAAATTTTACCATTACTATATCACTGAGCAGAACTTCAAAGCAAGCAAATGACAGTCTGTACATGGATCAAGTACTTACTGAGTCTCAAATGTGAATTATTTCAATATAAACAGCTAGATTTCTTTCAGGGAAAGAAGCCTTTATGATGTTTTCATAAACTTGTGTATAAGTCAAATCACTTACAATATAAGTATTTTGAGAAGCAGCACAAACCACCCAGATAACTTGTCATCAAGTGAAAGGTGGCCTCATGAAGCTACTAATGACACCATCACACAAACAACAATGGGAAGCTCTAATGACAGGGTTCAAGCTGCGATACAATACTACTGTTTTATAAAGTAGGGTGTGCTTCTAACCAAATTTGACTCTGTCTAGTTTTGATTTTTAAAAGACTGCTGAAAATTCAGGTGATTTAGAAACATTTTAGTTTGACCCAATTGACAAAGTGCAAACATAATGAGTAGACCAGGCAGAGAATCACAAAACCCATGAGTGATAATGCACAGAACAGGTAACCCTGCTCAAGGTTCTTTTACCTGAAGTAATTACACAGTCCACATCTCTTGTGTGGTTATCTTCACTGAAGAAGTCTTCCCTTGAAGCCTCTAGTTTTTTATCATAACATGGCATTACTGTTACATGGTATATTTGATCTGGCATCACATTCTATGGGAGAAAAACAGAATACATCACACTCTGATTTGTTCTGATTGTCTAAATCCTGCACATGCATGTAAACACTTAATCAACTAATGCACATTTCATAATAGCTTCAAATGAGACATTTGCAACACCTCACATTCAAAGGAAAATTCTAACATTGCAAGCAACATATTTCAAAGGAATATAGAATAGTAAAGGCAGTCAGTTCTTCAAGCCCACTCCGTCTTATAATTAGGCTACAGCTGATCTGTACCTCAATTCTATAGCCATACTCAACATACCTTCTAGCTTATATTGGAGTGCATAAGTAAATAAGTAATTGACCTCAAATTATTTGATCTGTCTGCATGGCAACTTAAATGCATGGCCCACATGGAAACCTTTGGGTTGCGTGATTGTGCAGCTTAGAGAAAACGCTGTCCTCACCCAACAAATACGACCACCTCGGTCTTGTATATTTCAATGGATCAAACATCCACAGCCTTCTGTAAGAGTTCTAGACTCCACTAGCTTCTATGAAAAGCTGCTTCCTGATTCAATTCCTTCATATCTAGCTCTAATGCCAAGGTTATGCTCTCATATTCTGGACAGCAGAGAAAACCACAGACTAGAGAAAAATACTACTTTCTCCACTTCGCTCAACTGAATACCTTAACATTTTTCAATACATCAATGAAAGCATCCCTCAAACTTCTTAATTAATAAAGAATGCTAATTTAAGATTTGAATCTTACAACAGGAGGTCTGAGGCTGTGTAAATCTCCATTCAATAGCTTTATCAAATTGCAGTCAGATAATTAAATTTAAACTCTTCAAAAACATATCTAGGCCTACCATGCAAGACACAAATCGATGTGACAGACATTACCCAGCACATAATGCATTCATGCGAGACTTGTGCACAAAATATTCATTATCTATAACAACAGAAGTCATTTAAATCTCATTGGAGCAACCGAGAGTAATTTACTTTTAAATCAACTCAGCAACATGACCATCTTTCGCTAATGGATCATTTGAATGGAAGAAACTGCATTGCACATTGGCTGTCCTCCCGTCTGTCCAGGTGAATGTAATTTTAGCCAAGATTCAGTGAATTGGGAAAAGCTGGGGAAAATATACTCATACCAATAAGCACAAAAAATAACAGTGGCTTTCTTTCAGCCTATGCTGGCCTTGCTCAGAAAAGCCTACAATTAGTGTTGAATCTCTTGAGATTCTAATACTCTGCTGCAACAATAAAGCTTTTGAGGGATTTGAAAATGCTGGCATTGTCACTTACCTGCTGTTTTGCAAAGTAGTCCTTGATTAAAGAGCCCATAACCTGCTGTGGGGATTTTGTTGTGCTGATATAAGGAATAATGTAGCTACCGTGGGTTTTCTCTGCATAACAGATCCAACCTGAAAGAAACATGGATGATATATTTTCATGTAATTTAGCTAGATCATGTTTTTAAAAAGTTACTGCAATTGACAAACAGTTTCATGCAAAGAGCTTTGAGCTTTTAATGTACAGCTGCAAGTATTATTTTAAAGACAACTATTTTGTATTGACTGAAAACCTAAACTTTCTTATATTTCAATCAGTTGGATAAAACAAGTCAAGAAGAATGAGCAAAGTTGCTGTGGAATAGAAATGGAGCCAATTGTCTGCATAATCATTTAGTGTAGTGACAATTAACAACTTCAAAAAGTAGCCAACTAACCAGATTTTACACTTGCTGACTAATTCACCATGGGTTTGTTTTTAATTTGGGTTGTCAAAAATTGATGTTTTTATCTTTAAATAAACAGTTGGTTGGGGATAAGAGTGCAAGTCATGATAACAGCGTTTGGTTTGGTATTAGTATTAGGCTTTGGCTCAGTGTTAGCACTCTCCTTCTAAATCAACATAAGACACAAGAGCAGGAGTAAGCTGCATATTCCATTGACCATGCTCGACCATTCACAAAAACTTGGCTGAAATTCTTGACCACTTCCACCTTCCTATCCGATTCTCATAGCCCTCGATTTGCTCAGAATCCAAAAATCTAATTTATTCCGGTTCTGAATATACCTTTTGACTAGGGTAGGGAATTCCTAAAATTTGCAGCCATTATTTTTCTTATCCTAATCCTAAATGGATAACCTGTTAAATCAAGTAACTATTTACCCTATCAAGCCCTTCCAGAATCTTATTGAAATTGTCATTTCTGAAATCGAGTGAATATGGGTCCATTCAACTCCCATTGACAGTCCTCTCAACTCAGATGCTAATGCAATGGGTCTTCATTGCACTCCTTGCAAGGTAAATACATCTTTCTTTAGCAAAGGGGGCCAAAGCTACACACTACACTGTAGATATGATCTCATGAAGCCTTATTAATTAAGAGGTATTTATTTTTGAACTCCAATATCCTTGCAATAAAAGTTAACAAATCATTTGCCTTCTTAATTGTTTGCTGTACCTACCTAAAATTGAGAGTGTGGTGCTGGAAAAGCACAGCAGGTCAGGCAGCATCCGAGGAACAGGAGAATTGACGTTTCAGGCATACGCCCTTCATCATCACGAATGGCTCATGCCTGAAACGTCAATTCTCCTGCTCCTCGGATGCTGCCTGACCTACTGTGCGTTTCCAGCACAACACTCTCGATTCTGTTCTCCAGCATCTTCAATCCTCACTTTCTCCTGTACTTACGTAAAATGCTGTCTTTCATGTAAAAGATTCCTAGATCTCTCTAAGCAACAAATATTTACAAGTTTCTCACCATTTAATAATGTTGCTCCAGTCGTCTGACAAAATGGATACATATCATTATTGTATGCCAAATCACATAATTACTTTACATCTCTCTGCATTGATCTCACAGTTGACAATCCCAGTTTTATTTTCAGTGGGTTGAAGTCTCAGACCAGAAACTTGAGCACTTAATCTAGGCTGACCCATCAGATCTGAGAGAATACTCCAATAATAGAGGTGCTGCCTTTCAAATGAGACCTTAAATGGAGTCACTGACTGCGCTCAATAGATCCCATGGTCCTTCTTTGAAGAAAAGAGGGATTCTATACAGTGTCCTAGGAAACTCTCTCTGAACTGACACTAAAAGCAGATTATCCAGCCAATAACATATTGCCTTTTGTGGGATCTTACTGTGTGCCGTTTGGTGGTGTTGCCTGCAGTACAATAGATAGTACATTAAGTTCTGTTTTGGCTATCTCATGACGAGATACAAATCCAACTTCTTTCTTTATGTTACAAATACCTGGACAGGCAGACGCCAGCATTGGCAGGGCTTTGCTATCTTCCTTTTGCCTCTGGAAACGCTGCACAAATTCGCGTTGACTCTCCAGCAAGCTGAAGTTTCTCGAGAAGGTTGTGTCAAACACATAGTGAATACCTTAGAAGATGCAGGAGGCAGGGAGAGGTTTTAAGAAATTTAAACATATGGAATGTGCTCCACAAAATAATTAAATATTTTCATCCAAGTATTTATTTGAATCAACTGAAATCAAAATTATAATGGAATATTTCGGAGTTTCTTATTTATATTGCATCATTTTAATACATTCTTGCTCATATTTGTAATTACCACAAGCCGTAACCGTAATCCACACAGCATCACTCTCCACTTGAGACAGACATTTAGTTACAAGAGCTTGAGGGGCAATGCATCAAACAGGAGGCAAGGCAAGGTGGCATTTTCCAACTAATTCATGTTCACCTACAAGTGCACGTATCAAAAACAATGCAACTCCTTGAATGGAGAACATGATTGGTAGTTGCCAATCCAAAATTAAACAAACAATATCAGACACTCAGAAACTACTGCAAGGCAGTCATTCAATTAATGACATTCAAAAAATTGAGAGAGGGAAGAAAAAACCATTTTCAAGATTTTTTTTTGTTGAGAGTAATTTAATTCCCCTCAGCTTCAGCCATTTTCCAGTGAATAATTCAGACTTTTGACTAATTTGGTCTGAAGAAAGTGCTCAGCATCAAACTGTCTTTGTAGTTTTGCCCACACTGTATCAAGCCGCAGCTTTGTACAGCAGTAGGTAACAAGTTGATTGTGCAGTATCATGGAACAGAAATTACCTCTGTTCTATAGTGACAGGATGACATACAGCACCAGCCTACCACCATATACCCCCTGACCCAGATTAGCACTTTAGCAGCAATGTGCACAAATGACTAGTGTCAAAGATTCCACTGGGCTACTTGAAGACACTCTACAAGAGAAAAGCATCTACTAATCCCAATGATAGGTTTAATTAATAACATGGTGATAAGTTCATCTTACACTTCATGGTAATCTTAAATTTGAGCTACATTGAGTTGGGATGTTTTGTCCTGTCCTGCAGGCAGCCAAGATTTTCATGGAGCTCACAAATACCAGTCACAAGGCATTTGTCTCATTTCCCTATCTCCTGAGATGGACACACTGATCCTGGTGAAACCATGACAATTTTATGCTGCCAAACCTGACCACAAAACCTTGAAGCTTTGGACTTTCATACAGTTTATCCAATTTTCTTTGCCATAACAACTTTGATAGTCTGCATAACATAAATATCAAAGTTAAATCTGCAATATAAAAGCCGAAGTCGTGACTCAAATTTGACATACTCAGGAAATCATCATCTGGTGAATATTGCTTCTAACTTGTTAAGAGAACATGTTATGCCACCCTAGCATGTCGTAAAATGAAGTGCACTATTCAGAATTTAGATTGCAATCAAGTCTCTGGAGGCTGTTATTTAATCCCATCTGCCAAAACAACAGAAATAACAGCATAGTTTTGGAAGTAAAATATTCAGATCCATTAACCCTACATTACACTACCCTACGGTTGCTCTATCGCTAGGAATAGTTTCATCATATTTAGCATGGTTTCACAGACTATCACTTGCTTACTCCCTAGCTAAAGTGATCAAATTCAGCAACAAATGTAGATTGAACCTGGGAATTATCTGATTTGTATGATGTGGAGGAGCTGGTGGTGAACTGGGGTGGACAAAGTTAAAAATCACAACACCAGGTTATTGTTCAACAAGTTTATTTGGAAGCACTAGCTTTCGGAGCGCTGCTCCTTCATCAGGTAGCTGTGGAGCAGAACCATAAGACACGGAATTGGTAGCAAATGATTACAGTGTTACACAACTGAAATGATATATTGAACATACCTAGATTGCTGTTAAGTCTTTCATCTTTTAGAATGGGTTGCTGGTTTCAGTTCATTAATATGTCTTCTTTTAAGTCACATTTCCACAATAACTTAAAGTGACATCTCAGTTTAAACAATGCATTAAAGGTGTGAGATTAGAGTCTATTTGTATCCCAATCTTGAATCAGACTGGTCCTATTCCCAAAGTGGAATTTCTAAAACATTACATGGATTGACTGCCTGCAGATTGTGCATTTTTTGAGCAAAATAGAATGCACCTGCAGATACAAATTTATGTGTGCGCGAGCAAGTGCATGTGAGTGTGCATATGACTGTGCGTGAGAGAGAGTGTGTTTGCATGCTTGGTAAAGTGTGTACGTGTGATGGAGTATAAGCCTATGAGAGTATGTGTGCATGTATGAGAGAGGGTGTGCATGAGTGTCTGTATGTATGCATGCGTGTGTGTGAGAGAGAGTGTATAGTTTAGTGGGGTCACCTGTAGTGTGATGTGTTGGGTTCACTACACACTCTCTCACACACATGCATACATATACATACACTCTCACACCTTTCCTCCCCCCCCCCCCCCATACACATGCTCTCTCTTGTACACAGACATAGACAACCCCCACGCTCATACCCAAGCGCATACCCTCTCACAGGCTTATACTCCACCACACACACACTTTACAAAGCATGCACAAATGCAAATAGACACACTCTCATGCACACACTCACTGTCTCTCTCATGCACATGCGTACACAAAAGTCTATGGGTGAATTTGTATTTGCAGACACATTCTACTTTGCCCAAAAAATGCACAATCTGCAGGCAGTCAATGCAGGCAGCCAATCCATGTAATATTTTATAAATTCCACTTTGAAAATAGAACCAGTCTAATTCAAGATTGGGATATATACAGACTCTAACCTTACTTTTAATACATTGCCTGAGCTGAGATGTCACTTTTCTTTTATAAAACCACAAGTTATCTTGAAAATGTGACTTAAAAGAAGTTCTGGGATTTACATATTAATGAACCGAAACCTACAACCCAATCTAAAAGATGAAAGACTTAACAGCAATCTAGGTATGTTCAATATATCATTTCAGTTGTGTGACACTGTAATCATTTGCTACCAATTCTGTGTCCTACGGTCCTGCTCCACAGCTACCCGACGAAGGAGCAGCGCTCCAAAAGTTGGTGCTTCCAAGTAAACCTGTTGGACTATAACCTGGTGTTGTGTGATTTCTAACTTTGTATGATTGAGACCCACAACCTTTTGGATGAATCATTGAAAAAGATCTCTTCTTTAATTTTCTTTTCTTCCCCTGGTCTCATATTATCCAGTCATTTGTGCAGGACTAGACTTGTTCTTATAATTCCCACAACTCTGCACAGAATCAGTCATGATGAGGTGATAGCTGTTAGATGGGGCAGCTCAACCGTCAATAATAAAAACAGAAAATGCTTAAAAATGCTCAGTACATCGTGTAGGTGGAGAGAGAGAACCATAGTTAACATTTCAGGTCGATGACCTTTCGTCAACCAAAAATGTTAACTCTGGTTCTCTCCTCACAGATGTGGCCTGTCTTGCTGAGCATTTTGTGATTTACTTCAGCTGTCTTCTATTTCTGAATCACCTTTCAATTGTGGTTCTTTTCCTGTGAGAAGAAACTAATTTATGCTTCCGCAGATCAATAAAAATCATTCAGCATGTGCAGGTTAGATCTCAGGTTCCACTTTGGCATAGAGTGTTGATCTAAGGTGGTTCTCAACAAGTGAGCTGATTCACTTTGGAAGGAGCAACAGGAATGCAGAGTACTGGGCTAATGGTAAGATTCTTGGTAGTGTAAATGAGCAGAGATCTCGGTGTCCATGATACATAGATCCCTGAAAGTTGCCACCCGGGTTGATAGGGTTGTTAAGAAGGCAAATGGTGTGTTAGCCTTTATTGGTAGAGAGATTGAGTTTTGGACCCTCAAGTCATGCTGCAGGTGTACAAAACTCTGGAGCAGCCACACTTGGAGTACTGCGTACAGTTCTGGTCACCGCATCATAGGAAGGGTGTGGAAGTTTTGGAAAGGGTGCAGAGGAGATATACTAAGTTGTTGCCTGGTATGGAGGGAAGGTCTTACGAGGAAAGGCTCAGGGACTTGAGGCTGATTTCGTCAGAGAGAAGGTGGTTGAAAGGTGACTTAATTGAGACATATCAGCCAGAGGGTTAGATCGGGTGCCCAATGAGAGCCTTTTTCCTCAGATGGTGATGGCTAGCATGAGGGGACATAGCTTTAAATGGAGGGGTGATAAGTATAGGACAGGTGTCAGAGGTAGTTTTTTGTACTCAGTAGTAGGGGTGTGGAACGCACTGCCTGCAACAGTGGTAGACTCACCAACTTTAAGGGCAGTTAAATGGTCATCGGATAAACATATGGATGTAAGTAGAATAGTGTCAGTTAGATGGGCTTCAGATTGGTTCCACAGGTCGGCGCAACATCGGGAGCTGAAGGGCCTGTACTGCTCTGTAATGTTCTATGTTCTACGTACTTAGCATCACCTTCAACCATTTTGATATGTAATACACCTACATCATGTAGGTTTGGACCGACTGCACAGATTTTATTCACCAAAGTGCACCGTAGTTACGGATGTAAAAGGACCTTATTTAGCTTCGCCATGCTTTAAATCCACTCACCTAGATTTTTAAAGAATGCAGTCAGCCGTCGTGCGGTGTCTGTGACTTGCAGCTTATATTTTGCAGCTAATGATGCCCTGGACTGTGGGCAAACTGAAACCACCACTAGCTTCTGATGCTCAGAACCAGACACCTAATCAATGAAACAACAGTGCTCAGGAAACATACTCAGTGCTACTCCGTCATCAAACAGTGGCCCACAAGCAAATGGATTCAAAGAAACACGCTCTTGATTATTCATTGTTTTCCCTCTTTGTTGACCTGCTAAGCAAAAGGTTGTTCAGATAACTGACTTTGGGTGCCTGAAGAAGAAAATAATGAAGAAATCCACCAGATTTGTTTTGCTCATGATGACTGTTCTGTAGAACTTGGAAACTTGTGAAGAGTCAAGTCAGAATGGGGCTGGCACATCTGTAATACCTCTCATGTATATTTGCCAGAAATTGCCATCTTCAGGAAAGACAAGCATGTGTTTGCCTCTATTGCAAGTTTAGTGCAGGTAGGGAAAGAGATGTGATAGTGGCAGAAAAGTCAATATCAGGAGTTTAAACATAAATTACATTCAATTCATCCAGTCAATTCGGACAGCGTGTGGAAAATAGCAGTCATTCTAATAAGATTCAGAAGTTTGAGTGTGCCATTAATTATCTCACCTCTGCCAAAGTTAGCAAAGTGTGCATAATTTGATTTGCAGAAGGTAAAACTGAAAAATTCTCTGCTCTGCCAAAATTAACTTTTAATTTTGTGTGTCATCTGTGATTCAATTAATACCACTCATCTCTGAGTCACATTGTTGTGTGTTCAAGGTCTAATTCACAATCTGAGAACAAAAAATAAAATCAAGATCGACAATCTAGTGCTGTACTGAGGGAGTATTTTGACTACTGAAAAATTATGGAGTAGTAAGAAAGTGACACATTATTAAGAGGTTAAACTATGGCCACAACTACCTGTTTGGGTGGATGTAAAAAACCCAGAGCATAGCAAAGAACAGGGGAGTTATCCTCAGTGATCTGCACAACAGTTGTCCCATTATAACATAACAAAACTCCAGTCTGCAATTTCTATCAGCACATGTTTTGCACTATTCCAAGAGTTATTTTTCCCAAATTTCTACACTTTCAAAAGTGATCACTTGCACTGCAAAACTACAATTAGATTCAGAATCACAATATGATTACAGCACAGGAGGAAGTCATCTGGTGTACCAAGGGTGTGCCTACTCTCTGCACAAGCAACTCAACCAGTCCACTTTCCATGTCGCCTTGCAAATATTTTCTCTTCAAGTACTTATCCAATTCTCTTTGAAAAGCCACTGGATCAGTGCAGTACATTCCAGTTTCTAATCAGCCCTTCATAATAGTTCCTTATAAAAATTTGCTCCTGTGTGCTATGCTACTACTTGTAAAGCCCAAGATGCCATATGCCTCATTAATCACTTCTGCAGCCTGTCCCAGCACCTCGGAGATTTGTGTACACACACCCCTCAGACTCTCTATTCCTGAACCTTTTATTAGAATTGTCTCCTTTTTTTTTAAATTTATGTCTTTGTTGTTCCTACCAAAATATATCACAAAACATTCCTCTGTATTATATTTCACCTGCCACATGTTAGAGACTATTTCTTTTCTCCTCATAGTTCACAATATTTCCAAGTTTTGCATCATCTGGTAATTTTGAACTGAGCTCGGCTTACCCAAGTATCATTAATACCATCAGCAGAATCTATGCCTGTAACAAAATAGATACAAAAGTAATAATTCAGAATCTCTGCCAATCAGCTGAAAGCCATTTACCACTTATTTGCATTGACAAGACTTTTGGACTTTCTTTTAGGTATAAATTGGAACTTTAAGAAGCCTATTGTGAAGTTCACAACTGAACAACACATTGGGTACAGCATCAGAGGCAACTTGCCCCATAAGATTGTAACAGAGTGAAAGTGTAACGAAATTGGCAAAATATAGAAGAATTACATGGAATGAAATTAACCTTTGCAATGTTGAGAAACAAGCTCACAGTGTATAACAGACTTTCAATTTTATACAAGCCCATCTGGTGCTACTGGTTGAAACCAATTTCAAAACAAATCACATTCAGGGAGATAACACAGTAAGATGTCCTAAAGTACTTCATGCAAGACAAAATTTAGCACTCAGCCACGTACAAATATTAGGAAAAGTCACAAAAAGGTTAGATGAAGAGTCAGGTTTCAAGAATGTCTAACTGGGAGCAATTCCAGAGTTTATGGTCACGGTAGCTGAAAGCACAAGTGCCAATGGTGGAGCAGTTATAAGTAAACACATGAAAGAGGAAGAATTGAAGAAGTGCAGTAATCTCAGAAGTTTATATAGAATAGACTTGGGCCCAAGGGAGACATTAAAGCAAGAGTAATAGTTTAAAAATTGAAGCACTGCTGGACCTGGGTTCAATGCATAAGCTTGATGTTTGGTGAGGTCAGGTATGGGCAGCTATGCTGAATGAGTGCAAAGTTATGGAGGGAGCAAGGTGGGAGGCCAGCAGGACAGTATTACAATTGTAGTCTTTAAAAAGTTCTCAAGGCATGGTTGAGGATCTCACCAGCAGCTGAGCTGAGGTGAACAAATACAGGCAATACTAAAAGATGTGGAAGTCAACAATTTCAGATGTGTCATTCAAACTGTGATATAAATGAAATAATGGGATCTTTTATTCAGTTTCCCTTTTATATATGTGACTCCCAGAAATCAAGAAACTTTTAAGACAGGCAGAATCTAGGCTTGTATGAAAACAGCAATAAGTGTGTGCTGAACAAAATACAAGTACAAATCTTTGGGTTGGAATGAAAAATGCAAATTATAACTAAGACATTTGACATGCTTGCCGTCATTGGTCATAACACGGAGTACGTGAATTAGGATGTCATGTTGCAGCTGTACAGAACATTGGCGAAGGCACTTTCAGAGTACTGCATACAATTCTGGTCGTCCTTCCAAAGGAAAGATGTTATTAGACTTGAGAAGCTGCAGAAAAGACTTACATGGATGTTGCCAGGGTTGGAGGGTTTGAGCTACAGGGAGAGGCTGAATAGACTGGAGTTGTTTTCCCCGAGGGTTTTGGAGATTAAAGGATAACCTTATAGAAGCTTATAAAATCATAATGTGCATGGATAGGAAGAATAGCCAATGTCTTTGTTTCTAGAATGGAGAGTCCAAAACTAGAGGGTGTAGGTTCAAGGTGAGGGGGGAATGATTTAAAAGGGACTGGAGGGATACCTTTATCCTGCAGACGGTAGTGCATGTATGGAATGTCTGTTTCCATGCTGTATTACTCATTGGTTCTATTTTCTCATTTTGAATCAAAAATAATTTAAGGGTTTAGCACAGTGAAGGTGATGGTGTTGCAGTAATGTCAATGGACTTTTAACCCAGCACCCCACTCTAATGTTCTGGGGATATGGGTTCAAAGCCCAGCATGATGGATTGAGAGATTTGAATTAAAGAAAAATTTGAAATAAAATGCTAGTCTACTGACGACTATGTAAATGGCATTTAGGGAAGAAAATCTACCTTACCTGATCTGGGCTATATGTGACTCCAGACCCACAGCAATGTGGTTGACTCTTGGGCAATTAGGGACGGGCAATAAATGCTGGTCTAGTCAGTGACGCACACATCCCGTGAATGGATAACGAAATGCTCAATTATTACAACTAAAATATTGAGTTTCCGCCATCTTATAACAGAGAGACATTTAGCTTCCTTCGTATGATCTTATAAATCAGTCATCCAGGATGAAACGTCTATGTTTTGCTGTGCATTTTGAATGATTACATTAGAAAATTGGCACTGAGGATTAACTACACTCACCACAATAAAGTGGAGCCTTACTTTGTTTTGATTCAGAACTTTGTATAGTTCCTCGTGACTTTGTTGCGTGATTAATACACTTTCTGCTGAGGTAATGCAGCCACTGCAGGCCAAACAGTCATTCAAGGTTATTTTTGCTTTTTCAAGTTTCTTGATTCCTCCATCCTGAAAACAATAACAAATAAGTAAAAGGAACAAATATCCAAAGCCAATAGTGAAGAACTAATGCTTTGCGTTTCATTTTTCATTTTGACTGGAGATAATTATCTTTAGAATCAGCACATTGGTGTAAACAATCTGCAATCCACTTCCCTACCAGAGTAAGAGGTATAAGATGTTCAAGGAGGTCTATCAATGTTAAATAAGTAAAGGAAACTGACTCAGCATTTAGAAGAAAGAGTTTTATTAAATAATTGCTTTTTGTTTATCAATGCATATATTGATGCTTCAAATTTTGTTTTTTTCATAGTCTTCCTCCATTAATCTGATTTTAACTATAACAGCTGCACGAAAAACAAGAATGAATTATAAAATTTTCTCTGCACAAACATCACCTCCACAGTATGACCAAACGCCAACCAAATGATCTTGTCGGGTTTACCTGGTTCAACTGAATATAACTACCATCATCTTCAATTCGGATTATCCCAGAGGTTTTTCCTGGCTTCTTTTCCACTTTCACTGGCTTCACACATTCCTATTAAAGCAAAGCGTGCGTTAACTTTGAATTCTGATTGTAAATGGTATCCACTCTCCCTTCAGATTTGTTGTAAAACTTCTTCGAACTTGTATATTGATGCTGTTGTGTGAGTTTAGCAATTGGAGTGTACAAGGACAGCAAAAATGCCCATTTCAAGAAGCATCTCATTGAACCCAAGCAACAAGCAATTCCACAAGCAATTTTTCTTAAACACTGTCAGCAACATTTGGTGTAAATTAATGACTGAGCAAATTTGGCTAAGAATATCAACTGAAATAAAGTTAACACCAGATGATTATAAGACAGCAGTCACATAGGACTTACAAAGATCAGAAATCAATAATGCTGCAGTATTGAAAGGATTAAGAGCAATAGCAGAATTTATCGTGGAGCCCACTATATCTAACCAATCCCAGCAGACACACAAAAACTACTTTATAATAGATTTGCATGTAAATTGCTGTCACATTATAATAAAAGGAATTGGACCATGCAGAGCGGGCACAGCAACAGAAAATTGTCAACGGGACAATTTTAAAGGCAGCTTGCAAATTTCCGGTGAAATAGTTTCCATGAGTTTTGCAAACAGCAGTGAAGCTCCTTCACAATGAATATCATTAGAAAGCCCAGAATTATCCTGCTAACTCACTGGAAAGCACTATCTCAGCTTAGTCTTTCAAAGTGCCTCTCCGACCAATGCTAATTTCCTTACTGGAGTTCTGTAGAATATAATCAGTGGAAAAACTGTGTTGTTGTTTTCACGTTACAGCCACGTTGAGCACCACATTTGTGTATGATATTTACAGATTAATATTATCTCAAAAGAATATAAAATGCATTCAAGATAAATGAAAATCAAACTTTGCTCCATTATTTAATGTGATATTGTTACTTCTAAAAGCAAATAGCATTCCTTCCTAAGGTATACAATAGTTCATTCTCACCTGACTGAGGCAGTTGGCACACTTTTCCAGCTTCATGGGAAACTAAATATGTTAAAGAGGTCTTTTATGAAGCAGGTTAAGATAATAACAACTCAAACCTCAGGGCTACTATCAACGTTTCCTTGGTGTTATCATCTGTCCTGCAACCCAGTACTGAAGGCGTCTGCAACTGGAGTACAGTGCTGATTTGACCAGGGGTGTGGCTAATACAACTGTCTACAAACATACCAGGATATTAGTCACTGTGTTTTCAATGCTTTGGATTTTAGCACAAAGCAAAAATGAGTACACATCCTTCTGTTAAACAAATGTGAGATGTGAGAGAAGCACTGGTGTAGCAAGGCAAGTAAGTTTTAGTTTCTCTGCAATATTTAAGTGAATGTGGGAAAATTAAGTTAAATTAAATACTGAATTAGTTTGTGTACTCGTTGAAAATAATGTCAATAAGACAAGGATCCAAGCATAACTGCTAGTCAGAAATTTAACCTGGATGTTCACACATTGTATCTAGGTAGATAATTCTCATTCGATTTAGCATTATAATTGCCTCGTAGGATTGTAGTCAGACTGTGGAGTGGAATGAAATTTAGTAAGAGCCCAGGAGGGCAGTTAGGACACGTATTTACATAAGCAAGGCCATCAAACAGCACAGCAGGACCCGGAACTAGGAATTTACTTGCTTGTCAAGACGGGCAAATGATACATTTCTGGTTTGAAAAGTCCTGTTTAGAAGTTTCACTGAAACAGCTGCAAAATAGCAATGTTCAGTATAAAAGACTGAAGAAATTCAAACATAAAGAACTCCCTTAGATTTATACTATGACAAAATTTGCTCAATCTTTCCACAGATTTTGATTTCGTGGAAAATTTGATACCACCCTCTAAACTTTGACAAATCTGTGTCTCATGCAAAACAACAGACAGAGTTGATTTCCTGTGTCTATGCCATTCTTAACAGGCTAAAGTTAATACCCAAAATTTTGTGGTATGCATTTCTGGACTTTTGCAATAATTCTTTAAGCTAAGTGGAAACCTACAGTATTCCCTTTGCATTTTATAGGATCTCTAAATTGAGAAATGTCACAGTGTGTCTGCATTAAGAGGATTCAATGATTGAAAGTAGACATTTCTGAAAGGATGTCACAATGTCATGTTGCTGAAGTAAGGATCTCAGTATTTCTTTTAATTGTATCTTTTAGAGAACTGAACTTGTTAAAGGCAACTTTCTACCTCTACCTCTGAAAATTAGTAAAGAGTCTACTACACTTGCTGTAACATATCACATTTTACACAGTGGTAAAGATTAAAAGAGAATACACCTTTATAAACATAAATCAGTGTAATAAAGAAGCATACACTTCTTGGAATGGAAACTGAAGTAAATACCAAAATCTGTTTTTGGTACCAAACTGGAGAAATACACAAATCAGGAAGAAGGGTCAACTCAAATCATATGCAGTTGTTATCACTTCTAAGATTGTAGGGAAGTTGGGAAACTTTGTTACAAATGTACAAAGTGTTGGTGAGGCAGAACCTGAAGTATCATGTAGTATTTTTGCCCTGATATTTAAAAAAAAAAGACATATTGGGATTGCAAGATGTTCACAAGAGATTCACTGTGCTGATTTCTGGGATGAAGGGGGTGACTTAAAAAACAGGTAAGCAGATTAGGCTTTATTTATTAGATTGACAAGAATGAGGATGATCTTCACTACAAGACTCTAAGGGGGCTTGACAGGGTGTAGATGTTTTCACCAGTGGGTGAATCTCAAATTAGGGAACCTAGTTACAGAATGAGGGGGCAGTGAATTAAAACAGAGTTTCAAAGGAATTTCAACTTTCTGAGGTTAGTGGGAGTCTAAAATTCTCTACCCCAAAGAGTTGTAGAGGGCAGATCACTTAAACCATTTAAAAGGTCACAGATTTTTGAAATGCTGGAGAATTGAGGGTTATAAAAGGAGCTGACAAGAATGAGTTGGGAGCACATCAGCCAAGATGGTGTTGAGTGGCAGAGCAGATTTTGAAGGCCTTTTCCTTATAATTTAATATATTTATTATTACTTTTAACAGAAACATGTACATGATAAATATCACTCAAGCACATTCTTTTACATCTTCCTCTCTGACTACAATTCGGTTTCAGGTAGCTCTGACGTTTGACAGTGAACTCTCTCAGAAAATGAAGTTTGTTGTTTCTGTGGATGGTGTGACTCTTACTGAGTCTACCCTCACTTCATTGACCCACACACACTCTGATCATCTCCAGTCAGTATGACCTTAACCCAGAGAAGGAGAAACTCAGATTATAAATGTTGGGGAAATGCTTGTGTTATAGCAACAAAACAACCACAGCTCCAGTAACACCATCAATTAACCTGGCCATTCAGGATGGACCCTCAATCCCTCCCTTTACTGTTTTAAATTTCTCCGGCTGTGTGACTCAACTTTTCTGGAAACCAATTGAAATAATATCATCACCGAGGTCTAAGCGCAGCCCAGTGACTGCCCTACCTGAGACGGGGTTATAAAATCATCAAGATCCGTCAGCTGCAGCACCCCACTAAACTGCGACACCATCTTAACTGGTGTCCAACAGTGCCGCAAAACGACAGCCGTAAAATGTGCGCTCTGGCCCGATCTACGGCAGTGAGGCAACGGAGGATAGCAACCACACCCTCATCCGCCGTGGCCGTGCCCCCGAAACCCCGCCCCGCCCCTATATCTCGGCAAAAGTCGACAAGCCGTGACCACGCCCGCATACGCAGCCCCGACCTGCTCCCGCCCCTAACCCCCTGGGCCACGCCCCCTGTACGCAGCCCCGCACCGATCCACGCACCCAGACACACCTCCCATCCCTTGGCCTTACCCAAGACCCCGGCCCCGCCCATGTGTCACCGGCCCCGCCCCCAGACCGCCTCTCCCTTGTCGGGCTGTGCCCCCAGCTCGCGGCCGCGCCCTGGACCACGCCCCCTATCAACCAGACCCCGCCCACAAGCCCAGGCCTTCCCACCCAACGATAATCCGTTATTGTGCCTGATCAGAATGAGGAGTGCTATGATGGCTCAGTGATTGAAAACAAAACACAAAAAATGCTGGAAAAACCGAGCCAGCATTTTGATTAATTGTCTCTTGTACCGAAGTACAGTGAAAAGCTTTGTTTACGAGCAGTACAGGCACACCATAGTAAGCAAAGATGTACAGGTCAAAAAGACTTTTTGAGGTACAGAGGTTACATTGCACAGAGTGTGCACTGGCCGTGAGAGTCCATTAATCAGTCTAATATCAGTTAGGAAGAAGCTGTTCCTGAACCCGCCGCTGCCTGATGGAAGAAGTTGTAGGAGATCATTCCCGGGCTGCAAGGGGTCTTTGATGATGTTAGCAGCCTTTCTGTGCAGCGAGCCATGTAAAAGGATTCCTTGGATGGAAGATTGGCTTCCTTGATGGTATGGGCTGTGCAAACCACCCTCTGTAGTTTGTTTCGGTTCTGGGCAGAGCAGTTGCCATACCAGGCCATTACGCAGCCGGACAGTATGCTCTCAATGATGCATCTGTAGAAGTCCGTGAGGGGCCTAATGAATATTACGAATTTCCTGAGCCACCTGAGGAAGAAGAGGTGTTTTGTGCCTTCTTGACTGTTGCATCTGTGTGGGAAGTCCAGGACATGTTGGTTATCATCACTCCAAGGAATTTGACACTTTCCACCCTCTCAACCTCTGCTCCATTTATTTGGATGGGGCTGTGTTCTCCTCCTTTCTTTCTGAAGTCACTGATCAGCAGCTATTGATTCTCCCAGGCTGTCCTTTACCCATTTTCTTTGTCTGTTAACTGTTGGACATCTGTGGAGAGAAATTAGAGTTAACGTTTTGGGTCGAGTGACCCTTCCTGAGAACTGATGGTGACTAGGAAAATTTTGGTTTATGGAATGAGCTGCCAGAGGAAATGTTGGAGACTGGTACAATTACAGCATTTAAAAGACATCTGGATGTGTATATGAATAGGAAGTGTTTAAAAGGGATATGGGTCAAGTGCTGACAAATGGGACTAAATTAATTTAGGATATCTGGTCGGCATGGACAAATTGGACTGAAGTGTCTGTTTCCATGCTGTACATTTCTATGCCTATATGCAGAAGATAAGGTAGGGGGAGGGATTAGGAGTAAACGATAGGTGAATAAAGAGCCCAAAGAGAAAGAAAAACAGATGAACAGACAAAGGAGTGGGTAAAGGTCAGTCTGGGTGAATCAATAGCTGCTAATGGGGACCATCGACGGCTGATATTGGGTTGTTTGTGATAGCAGTCTGAGTGATAGCAAGGCCTGATGTTTAGAGGTTGGGTATGGATATGGGAGAAGGTGCTCAAGCCCTAAAGTTGTTGAACACAATATTAAGTTCAGAGGGCTGCAGGGTTCCCAAGCAGAAAATGAGGTGCTGTTCTTCCAGTTTGCGCTGAGCTTCACTGGAACACTGCAGCATGTCTGAGACAGAGATGTTGGTCAGGGAACAGGGTGGTGGATTGAAATGGCAGGCAACTGGAAGCTAAGGGCCTTTTTTGTAAGCAGAATGTAGGTGTCCTGCAAAGTGATCTCCACAATGTAGAAGAAGTTGCGTTGTGAGCAGCAAATGCTGTAGATGAGATTAAGTGAAGTGCAAGATAGGATTTATAGACATTTAGGTAGGCAAAAATTAAGTAGACAGTCAGCAAGGTTTAATGAGAGGACAAATGTGTCGCACAAATTTGATTAAGTTTTTGAGTAAGTCACCAAAAAGATTGATGATACCACAGCAGTAGAAGTTTTTACTTGGACTTTGGTAAAGTCTTTACATAGTAGACAAAGCAGTAAAGTTAGCTCACATGTGATTCAGGGTGAGCTTACCAAATGGATACATAATTGGCTTAATGGTAGGAGACAGAGAGTGGTGGTGGAGGCCTGTGACCAGCGGTGTTCCACAGGAATCGATTCTGGGTCCTCTTAAGTTTATCATATAAATGATTTGGATGAGAATATAGAAGATATGGTTAGTAAGTTTGTAGACGACACCAAAATTGGTGGTATAGTAGCCAGTGAAGAAGGTTTTCTAAGATTACAAAGGGATATTGATCAAATGGGTCAATAGGCTGAAAAATGGCAGGTGGAGTTCAATTTGGATAAATACAAAGTATTGCATTTTGTTACAAAAAACTCTCACACATACACTCCCACACTCACACGCACACATGCACCCTCTCACAGACTGTTTTAAAAAATTCTCAAGGTCAAGGACCAGGCTCGCAGGAAAGTAGTCTGACACAGAACAAACAGCCAAGAGGCGAGTCTGCTAGAATATAAGTGTTTTATTCCCCGCAGCGTCGCCACAACCAGGTCTCGTACTTACAACGGGTCTGGTTTATACTCACTCTACGTGTTACCGGAACTGGGAGCCGTCAGTTCTCGTAGAGCGGTTGCCAACAACCCACGCTCGGCGGTTAAACGCAACCCCGGAGCAGACTCACCGAACTGGAGACTTTTCCAGCTGATATACTCTTTTCCAGATATAAACATTCATGTGAACAGCAGAGCAAGGCTAAAAAACACATTCCATTCTGGTTACATACAGATAAGAAGATTCACACGGGGAGGTGTGTAATAAGATTCACACGGGACTAAGCAACACCTCCATTCCGGTTAGATTCACACATGTATTGGGACATAATTTTTAACCGTTTCACCACACAGACTTATATCCCTTTACACTCACACTCACACACGTACACACTATCTGCCACAGCTCAGCCCATTAGTCTATCTGGTCAAGGTCTTGTTGTACTCTGCGACAATCTTCTTCATTGTGCACTATACCACCTCTTTTGGAGTCATCTGCAAACTTACTAACTATGCCTTCTAAATTCAGATCTAAATCATTTATATAAATGATAAAAAGCAGTGGACCTAGCACCAATCCTTGTGGAACACCCCTGGTCACAGGCCTCCAGTCTGAAAAACATCCCTCTACCATCACCAGTCTCCACCAATTGGCTAGCTCCCCTGGATCCCATGTGATCTAAGCCGAGTGCTTAGAGGGCCAACTGGTGCAAAGTATGCAATGGTTGTGATCGCTTGAGGCCACCATTTTCAATGATTTGGAGATGTTGATTTTGGACTGGAGTGTACAAAGTTAAAAATCACACAACACCTGGTTATAATCCAACAGGTTTATTTGGAAGCACTAGCTTTCAGAGTGCTGCTCCTTCATCAGGTGGTTGTGGAGTATAAATTGTAAGACACAGAATGTATAGCAAAAGTTTACAGTGTGATGTAACTGAAATTTTATATTGAAAAAGAGCTAGATTGTTTGTTAAGTCTCTCATCTTTTAGAATGAACGCGTTGGTTTCAGTTCTTCCGTATGTAAATTGTAGAACTTTTTAAGAGTTACATGCAGAGGGTGGTACGTGTATGGACTGAGCTGCCAGAGGAAATGATGGAGGCTGGTACAATTGCAACATTTAAGAGGCATTTGGATGGGTATATGAATAGGAAGGGTTAGGAGGAATATGGGCCGGGTGCTGGCAGGTGGGACTAGATTGGGTTAGGATATCTGGTCGGCATGGACGGGTTGGACCGAAGGCCTGTTTCCATGCTGTACATTTCTATGACTCTTTGACTATAACTGGTATCATGTCACCCCAGATAATGCTCTTAAGATGTGAGACTGTCTGTGCCACAATGTTCAGACTGATTCTAATCTAAAAAAACCGATTTACAGAATCTTACATGGATTCATACAGTTTTTGAACAAAATAGAATGTAATTCTGCAAGTACAAATTCACCCCACAGACTTATATGTGTGTGTGCGTGCATGTGGGTGTGTTTTGGAGGGAGGGTAGTTGTTATGAGTGTCTATGAGAGAGTGTGTGTATGTGTGTCAGTGTAAAGGGGTATAAGTCTGTGAGAGGGTGCGTGTGTGGGTGTGAGTGTGGGAGTGTATGTGTGAGAGTCTGAGAGAGAGCTTGTGTATGAGAGAGGATATGCGTGAGCATATGGGTCTGTAGGAGTGTGTGTGTGTAGGGGTGTCTGTGTGTAGGAGTGTGTGTGTGTGTGTGTGTCTGTCTGTCTAGTGTGTGTGTATGTGTCATGCAGTGGGATCACCTGTAATGTAACATGAACCCAAGGTCCCAGTTGAGGCCCTCCCCACGGGTACCGAACTTGGCCACTTTGTGTTGTCGCCTGTCCAGAAGTCCGCCTTGGAGGACGGTGACCCAAAGGTCCGAGGTTACATGTCCCAGACTGCTGAAGTGTTCTCTGACTGGGAGGGAACACTCCTGTCTATTGATTGTTGTGCTATGTCCATTCATCCGTTGCCATAGCCTCTGCTCAGTGTCGCCAATGTACCATGCCTCTGGGCATCCTTGCCTGCAACGTATGAGATAGACAATGTTGGCTGAGTCACATGAGTCCTGCCACGTACATGGTGGGAGGTGTCTCCACGCGTAATGGTGGTATCCGTGTTGTCACTACCATGACAAGATACTGCAACACACACCACACAACATTGTCCCAGTAGATGCTGGTGAATGGTAGGGCCTGAAGGAGTGTAGTGGAACAGAGGGACCTTGGAATTCGGATGCACTGTTCTCTGAAGGTGGAGTCACAGGGAGACAGGGCAATGAAGAAGTCTTTTGGCACACTGGCCTTCATGAGTCTGGGCATTGAGAATAGAAACTGGGAAGTTGTGTTGTACAGGATGTTGGTGAGGCCGCACTTGGAGTACTATGTTCAGTTTTCGTCACCTTGCTATAGGAAGGATGTTACTAAACTGAAAAGAGTGCAGAAGGAATTTACAAGGATGTTGCCAGGATGCAATGGTCTGATTTAAAGGGAGAGGTTGGACAAGCTAGGACATTTTGCTTTCGAGTAGAGGAGACTGAGGGAGGATCTTATAGAAGTGTACAATATCATGAGAGGCATGGATAGGGTGAATGCACTCAGTTTTTTTCCCAGAGTTGGGGAATTGAGGTCTAGAGGGTATCAGTTTAAGGTGATAGGCCTTGGAGGGAAGTAAGGGTGGAGGTGTGGGCCCCAAGGGATCCTTCCATATCCGCCACAAATTCACCTGCACCTCCACACACATCATTTACTGCATCCGCTGCACCTGATGTGGCCTCCTCTATATTGGGGAGACAGGCCGCCTACTTGTGGAACGTTTCAGAGAACACCTCTGGGACACCCGGACCAACCAACCCAACCACCCCGTGGCTCAACATTTCAACTCCCCCTCCCACTCCACCAAGGACATGCAGGTCCTTGGACTCCTCCATCGCCAGACCATAGCAACACGTTGGAGGAAGAGTGCCTCATCTTCCGCCTAGGAACCCTCCAACCACAAGGGATGAACTCAGATTTCTCCAGTTTCCTCATTTCCCCTCCCCCCCACCTTGACTCAGTCAAATCCCTCGAACTCAGCACCGCCTTCCTAACCTGCAATCTTCTTCCTGACCTCTCCGCCCCCACCCCCACTCCGGCCTATCACCCTCACCTTGACCTCCTTCCACCTATCGCATTTCCAACGCCCCTCCCCCAAGTCCCTCCTCCCTACCTTTTATCTTAGCCTGCTGAACACACTTTCCTCATTCCTGAAGAAGGGCTTATGCCCGAAACGTCGATTCTCCTGCTCCTTGGATGCTGCCTAACCTGCTGCGCTTTTCCAGCAACACATTTTCAGCTCTGATCTCCAGCATCTGCAGTCCTCACTTTCTCCTTAGAAGGACATGGGTCAAGTGCAGCAAATGGGGCTGGTGTGGCTGGACATTTGGGTCGGCTAGGGCCAGTTTGGGCTGAAGGGCCTGTCTCTGTGCGATAGGACCCTATGACTCTATGAACAGGAGTAGGCCATTCTGTCATGGAGTCTGCCTCACTATTTAACATAATCATGGCTAATTGAACAACATAGAACATAGAAAAGTACAGCACAGAACAGGCCCTTCGGCCCACAAAGTAGTGCCAAGGATTATTCCTTCAACTCAATTGCTCTTACCCATGCAACCCCATAATCCTGTAAGTCGTTAGTAATTAGAAATCTGTCATATCTACCTAAAGCATACACAAAGGTTGAGTTTTCACAGCCCTCTGTAAGAGAGTATTTCAAAGGTTCCTCATAGTAAAGAAAATTCTCCTCATATCTGATTGAAGTTACATTCCTCTTATTTTTAAATCGTGTTCCTGGTTCTGGATCCTCCATTTGGGGGAGCATCTTATCCGTATGTATCCTGTTGATCCCTTGAAGAAAATCGAAGCAGGAGTAGACCATTCAGCCCTTCGTACCTGCTCAGCCAGTCAATATGATCATGGCTGATCAACAAGCTCAGTCCCCTGTTCCCACATTTTCCCCGCAGCTTTTGATCACTTTGGCCTTAAGAGCTATATCTAACTCCTTGAAAACATTCAATGTTTTGGCCTCAACCACTTTCTGTGGCAGAGAATTCTACAGGCTCACCATTCTCTGGGTGAAGCTATTTCTCCTCATCTCATTTCTAAATGACCCACCCTGTATCCTTAGACTGTGATGCCTAGTTTTGGTCTCCCTGATCATCAGGAACATCTTTCTTGCATTCACCCTGTCTAGTCCAACTACAATTTTATAGGTTTCTATGAGCCCTCCCCCTCACTTATTCTTCTAATGTAGTCCTAACCACTCCAGCTTCTGTTTATGCATCAGACCTGCCATCCCAGGAATCTGTCTGGAAAAGCTGCATTGCACTCCCTCCACAGTCAGAACATCCTTGCTCAGATAATAAAAGCCGTAGCCTCAGAGGACAATAAGGCTGGTCTCTCATTGGAAAGACATAACACATTACTCTGTGTTGCAAACCAGCTACTCTGCCTGAACTAACTAATGCCTTCCTCAGCGACAAAAGGTACACACAATATCCCAGTTGTGGTCTTACCAAGGCCCTGTAGAATTGTAGCAAACCATCCCTGCTTCTCTACTCAAATCTTCTCACGGTGAAGCCAACATTCCTTTCATCTTCTTCACTGCCTGCTGCACCTGCATGCTTATGGTGGCTCAGTGGTTAGTGCTGCTTCCTCCCAGCTCCAGAGCCCCAGGTTCGATTCTGCCTTTGGGCAACTGTCTGCTTTGATTTGCTCTGGTTTCCTCCCACAGTCCAAAGATGTGCAACTTATGTGGATTCGCTGCACTAAATTACCCCACAGTACCCAGGGGTGTACAAGTTAAGTGGATTAGCCATGGGAAATGCAGCTTTACACGGACAGAGTAGAGAGGTAGGTCTGGGTGGAATGCTGTTTGGAAGGTCAGTGTGGACTTGATGGGCTGAATGGCCTACTTCCAAACTGTAGGCATTCTACTTTCAGTGACTGGTAGACAAAAGCACCCAGGTCTCATTGCATCCCCCGTTTACCATTCTTCTGCCATAAAGAAAATAGTTTGCCTTCCTGTTTTTGCTACCAAAGTAGATAACCTCACATTTCTCCACGTTGTACTTCATCTACTATATGTTTGCACACTCACCTAGCTTAGTCAAGCCGCACAGAAAAATGTCTGCATCCTTCCCACAGCTACCCTCCCAGACAGCTACGGACTGCAGATGTGGACACATTATGTTTAGTTCCCATTTTTAAATCATTAATATATATTATGAATAGCTGGGATCCATGCGCTAATCACTCCATTTCCCCATCAGTCACTGCCTGGTTAATCTGTGGAACTCATTGCTGCAGAGGCTAAATCATCATTTAGTGTGTTTACAACAGAGTTAGATAGGTTCTTAATTAGTAAGGGAATTAGTAAGGGTCATTGCTAGAACAAGAGAGTGGGATTGAAAAATATATCAGCAATGATCAAATGGCGGAGCAGACTCAAAGGGCCAATTGGCTTAATTCTGTACCTACAGTTAATTCTGCTGTGATGCGATAGTGCGTTCCTCTGCAACCTCACGCTATAGAAAATCACACTGTGGAAGATCACTAATAGAAAATCACTGTATTTGTTCAGTTGAAGGTTCGCATTATCCGAACAATATCCATAATTTGTCGATCGCGCTATAACCAAATCGTGCTGATGACACGCGCATTATAGCAGAACGACCTATATATCTAATGGTCTTATGGCCTGACAAGACTTGCCTATTCCTTCTCTTTATTTCCTATCTGCCAGCCATTTCTCTATCCTTGTCAGTACACTATCCCAATTCCACATGCTTCAGCTTTATATTCTAATCTCTTTTGTGGGATCTATCGAAAGCTTTCTGAAAGTCCAAGTAAACCACATCCTCTGGCACCCCCTTATCAACTGCCCTAGTTACATGCCTGAAAATCTCCAGTAGATTTGCCATGTGTGACTTACCTTTTGTAAACTCTAGTTTACTGTCCGATCCTATCGCTGTTTTCCAAGTGTTCTGCTATTAAATATTTTATAATGTATTCTAGCATTTTACCTAATACCAATGTTAGGCTAACCAGCCTGATTTCTGTTGAACTCTTTTTTTTAAATGGTGGGGTTACATTAACTCCATTCCAAAGCTGTTTTCACAATATTTTAGAGCTCCTATACAATCGAAGCAAGACTTCACTACTGCTGAACACCATTCTGCTTGGAATAAATGTTAACTTTCCATTAGTCTTCCTCCAGAGGTCTCCAGCACCTTAGATGGCAATTAGCCAATTTGATTTACACCACAGGATACGAAGACACAGTTGGAGGCACTGGATACTGCCAAAGGCTATAAGCTCTGACAATGTTCCATCAATAGTACTGAAGAACTTGCTGTGCCCTTTCAAATGATCAACTGTCTCAATTTAGATCCCATTTTGGTTTCTCTGCTGTCCAAAAGTTGGATGTGGCAGAACTGACCAGGTTTGTTTAGTGAATTTATTCTGGGCCAGTCAGAAAACAGCTATCTCTTTGGTTGTGGTATGGTACCCCTGTGGATGCAGTATGAGGACAATTTGGGTTGGTAGGGGGTCAGCTGCCCTGCTCATATGGCTGTATCAGATAACCTCAGGGTTGTAATAAGTGAACCAAAGTCTAGCTAAAAAGTGTGTAAACCCATTTGAACTGTCAAAGCTGACAAATTATTGACAAGATGTTGTAGAACTAAAACTGCCAAAAGAACTGTCAGAATTGTCAACAATTTCAGGTATATAATTCCTTGAAATTTGCATCACATATAGACAGGGCGGTTAAGAAGGCATTTAGCATGCTTGCCTTCATTGCTCAGACCTTTGAGTATAAGAGTTGGGACGTCATGTACAGGTCATTTGTGGGTCCTCTTCAGGAATACTGTGTGTAGTTCTGGTCGCCCTGTTATAGGCAGGATATTATTAAGCTGGTAAATCTCAAGGGCTACAGTTATGTGCCTATTCATGACATTGCTATTTGGAAATAAAAACTATTATTTTTAAAAAAGTATAGAAGTGATTCAGAAGTGATTCACCAGGGTGTTGCCAGGAATAGATGGTTTGACTTTATAAAAATAGGCTGGATAGGTGGAAGGGCTTTTGCCCAAAACATTGATTTTCCTGCTCCTCGGATGCTGCCTGACCTGCTGTGCTTTTCAAGCACTACACTCTTGTCTCTAATCTGCAGCATCTGCAGTCTCCACTTTCGCCTGGGACTTTTTTCACTGGAGTGTAGGAGGTTGAGGGGTTACCTTGTAGGGGTTTATAAAATCAGGGGGGGGCATAGATAAGGTGAATAGCAGGTGTCTTTTCCCTAGGGTGAGGGATTTCAAGATTAGGGGCGATATTTTTAAGATGAGAGGCAAAAGATTTTAAAAAGACATGAGGGAGAGGCAAAAGTTTTTACACAGAGAGTGGTTTATGTATGGAATGAACTTCCGGAGGACATAATGGATGTGGGTACAGTTACAATGTTTAAAAGACATTTAGATAGGTACATGAATAGGAAGGATTTGGGCCAAACACAGGCAGATTGGACTGGTTTAGTTTGAGATTATGGTCAGAATCGACTGGATGGGCCGAAGGTGCTGTATAACCCATTATGCCAATCCTGTTTTCATCAAGGATTAGTCGAAGGAACTTCAGTATACTTTTTTAAAAATAATAGTTTTTATTTCCAAATAGCAATGTCATGAATAGGCACATAACTGTAGCCCTTGAGATTTACCTATTGCTACTAGATGAGTTGGTTTGACAGGGGAAGGGGAAAAAGGTGGTAAGCAGGGAGCATGGAGGCTTTATAAAGCCAGGGTCATGGTTAGAAGGACATAGGATGGTGTAGAGGTACAAAGGGCCATGCCTGTGGCTGGAAGGAGTAGCACATGAGAAATCAAAGGTAGTGTCCACAAAATCTTCTTTCATGAATATGATTTCCTGTGTATATGACAGGTAACCATTGTTGACTAATAACCTGAACATAATGATTAGAACTGATTGAAATTAATTTCCTTTAAAACGGATATCTTTAAATTGATTTAATGGAGACTAAAACACATCTGGTGCAAACAAGGGCCTGAGGCAAGAGTGGCTCACATAAGTATTTTACAGGACTGCCTCACATCTTTTATTAGCAGGGGGATTGAGTTTAAGAGCTGTGAGGTTATGCTGCAGCTCTATAGAGTCCTGGTTAGACCACACTTGGAATATTGAGTTCTGTTCTGGTCGCCTCATTAGAGGAATGATGTGGAAGCTTTAGAGAGGATAGAGAATATTTACCAAGATGCTGCCTGGACTGGAGGGCATGTCTTATGAAGAAAAGTTGAGGGAGCTGGGTTTTCTCACTGGAGCGAAGAAGGATGAGAGGTTACATGGTAGAGGTGTACAAGATGTTGAGAGGCATGGTTGGAGTGGATAGCCAGAGACTTTTTCCCATGGCAGAAATGTCGATCATGAGGGGGCATAATTTTAAGGTAATTGGAGGAAGGTTTAGGGGAAATGTCAGAGGTAGGTTCATTACTCAGAGAGTGGTGGGTTCATGGAATGCACTGCCAGCAGTGGTAGTAGAGTCAGATACATTAGGGACATTTAAGTGACTCTTGAATAGACACATGGAAATTAGTGCAATGAAAGATATGTATGTTGGTCTGATCTTAGAGTAGGATAGAAGGCTGACTCAACATTGAGGGCCGAAGGGCCTGTACTGTTCTATGTTCTATTTGCAGATTCGGATAACTCGGGTGTATAACCATGTTACTTGGTGTACTTAATTATTTGAACTAGGTAGTCATGTGTTTTTGCATACATATTTCTTAAATCTGTCCAACAGCAGATAATTAAATTTAAAAAAACAAGAAAATGTAAATTCTTAAACTGCTTTATTCCATTGATGACAATACCATAGAGAGTTATGGATTCAGTTGGTACATTCAGTATAATTTGACTTCCAATCATTAAAAAGATGATAAAGCTTATGCATCAGTGGATCATCTATCTTGACTTGATTTCTAATTACCCTTTCCAGGCATCCTGTATTGTGTTACATCATACTTCATTCATGATGTAAAGATGCCAGGGTTGGACTGGAGTGGACAAAGTCAGAAGTTGCATGATGCTAGGTTATACTTCAACAGATTTATTTCAAATCACAAGCTTTTGCAGTGCTGTTCCTCCATCAGGTGAAGATACTCATAATTTAATTGACTATGTATCATACGTTTATACAACCAAATGGAGTTGAGGTACAGAACAGCGATGATCAATCTGAATGGCAGTATGAATGATCAGCTCCTGTTCCTATATTCTCATCTTTGATCGTAACATAGATCAGAAATCAGATGACACTAGGTTATAGTTCAATAGGTTTAATTGAAATCACAAGCTTTCGGAGTGCTGCTCCTTCGTCAGGTGGTGAGTGAGAAGCACTCAGGCACAGAATTTTTAATCAGAGAGATCAAAGATCATAGAAATGGTGTGAGTGGAGTGTCGACAGGCCAAATACCTCGATTATCCAGCATTCGATTAGCTGAATTTCGGATCATCTGAACAAGGTCGCAAGGTCCCAATGCTTTATCTAAACCGTGTTATCTGGCATTCGATTATCCAAACGTACGATTATCCGAACAAAATACTCCCCACCCACGTTGTTTGGATAATCGAGGTTCCTCTCTTATAAGTCTCTGCAGGTGATCAAGAGTGTCAGATGGTGTGAGTAAAGTATGATCTGCTGAATAACTAGCGAAGGGATCTCCTATAATCTGATTAATTGAGGCAAAGAGGTAATTACAAAAAAATAAAAATAAGGTGGTGCTGGAGACAAACCAAATGACTGGAATAACATGTATAAGATTCACATGCCAAGGGTCTAACCAAAGTAACAAGTAATCCAAAACTGTACAGACTGAGAAAGATCTCTAGTGAGTTTCAATCTGAGACTGGTACAGTTGAGAACAGAAGTGAGTCAAACAGTCAGGGCAGGCAGGGACAAGGTAGGACTAATAAATTAAGCTGCATTTATTTCAATGCAAGGGGCCTAACAGGGAAGGCAGATGAACTCAGGGCATGGTTAGGAACATGGGACTGGGATATCATAGCAATTACAGAAACATGGCTCAGGGATGGGCAGGACTGTTACAAATGCTACAGGAAGGATAGAAAGGGAGGCAAGAGAGGAGGGGGAGTGGCATTTTTGATAAGGGATAGCATTACAGCTGTGCTGAGGGAGGATATACCCGGAAATACATGCAGGGAAGTTATTTGGGTGGAACTGAGAAAAAAGAAAGGGATGATAACCTTATTGGGATTGTATTATAGACCCCCCCAATAGTCAGAGGGAAATTGAGAAACAAATTTGTAAGGAGATCTCAGCTATCTGTAAGAATAATAGGGTAGTTATGGTAGGGGATTTGAACTTTCCAAACATCGACTGGGACTGCCATAGTGTTAAAGGTTTAGATGGAGAGGAATTTCTTAAGTGCGTACAAGACAATTTTCTGATTCAGTATGTGGATGTACCTACTAGAGAAGGTGCAAAACTTGACCTACTCTTGGGAAATAAGGCAGGGCAGGTGACTGAGGTGTCAATGGGGGAGCACTTTGGGGCCAGCGACCATAATTCTATTCGTTTTAAAATAGTGATGGAAAAGGATAGACCAGATCTAAAAGTTGAAGTTCTAAATTGGAGAAAGGTCAATTTTGATGGTATTAGGCAAGAACTTTCGAAAGCTGATTGGAGGCAGATGTTTGCAGGTAAAGGGATGGCTGGAAAATGGGAAGTCTTCAGAAATGAGATAACAAGAATCCAGAGAAAATATATTCCTGTCAGGGTGAAAGGGACGGCTGGTAGGTATAGGGAATGCTGGATGACTAAAGAAATTGAGGGCTTGATTAAGAAAAAGAAGGAAGCATATGTTAGGTATAGACAGGATAGATCAAGTGAATCCTTAGAAGAGTATAAAGGAAGTACTTAAAAGGGAATTAGGAGGGCAAAACAGGGACATGAGATAGCGTTGGCCAATAGAATTAAGGAGAATCCAAAGGGTTTTTACAAATATATTAAGGACAAAAGGGTAACTAGGGAGAGAATATGACCCCTCAGATCAGCAAGGCAACCTTTGTGTGGAGCCACAGAAAATGGGGGAGATACTAAATGAATATTTTGCATCAGTATTTACTGTGGAAAAGGATAAGGAAGATATAGACTGTAGGGAAATAGATGGTGACATCTTGCAAAATGTTAGATTACAGAGGAGGAAGTGCAACAGAGACCTATTTCTGTTCCTCTACCTCCCAGAAAGAATAGTACAAGCAGCAATGGACTCCTTCTTGACTGCACCAGCTCTATGGTAGTTAGTATCATATAATACAGAAAAGGCTTTGTGACCTATCAAGTCTGGTCCACCAAATACACTACTACCTGTACCAGTCCCATAGCCTTGAATGTTCAGGACCTGATCAGGTGTACCCGAGAACTCTGTGGGAAACTAGAGAGGTGATTGCTGGGCCTCTTGCTGAGATATTTGTATCATCGATAGTCACAGGTGAGATGCCAGAAGACTGGAGGTTGGCAAACGTGGTGCCACTGTTTAAGAAGGGTGGTAAAGACAAGCCAGGGAACTATAGACAGGTGAGCCTGACCTCAGTGGTGGGCAAGTTGTTGGAGGGAATCCTGAGGGACAGGATGTACATGTATTTGGAAAGGCAAGGACTGATTAGGGATAGTTAACATGGCTTTGTGCGTGGGAAATCATGTCTCACAAACTTGATTGAGTTTTTTGAAGAAGTAACAAAGAAGATTGATGAGGGCAGAGCAGTAGATGTGATCTATATGGACTTCAGTAAGACGTTCGACAAGGTTCCCCATGGGAGACTGATTAGCAAGGTTAGATCTCATGGAATACAGGGAGAACTAGCCATTTGGATACAGAACTGGCTCAAAGGTAGAAGACAGAGGGTGATGGTGGAGGGTTGTTTTTCAGACTGGAGGCCTGTGACCAGTGGAGTGCCACAAGGATCGGTGCTGGGTCCTCTACTTTTTGTCATTTACATAAATGATTTGGATGTGAGCATAAGAGGTACAGTTAGTAAGTTTGCAGATGACACCAAAATTGGAGGTGTAGTGGACAGCGAAGAGGGTTACCTCAGATTACAACAGGATCTGGACCAGATGGGCCAATAGGCTGAGAAGTGGCAGATTGAGTTTAATTCAGATAAATGCGAAGTGCTGCATTTTGGGAAAGCAAATCTTAGCAGGACTTATACATTTAATGGTAAGGTCCTAGGGAGTGTTGCTGAACAAAGAGACCTTGGAGTGCAGGTTCATAGCTCCTTGAAAGTGGAGTCGCAGGTAGATAGGATAGTGAAGAAGGCATTTGGTATGCTTTCCTTTATTGGTCAGAGTATTGAGTACAGGAGTTGGGAGGTCATGTTGCGGCTGTACAGGACATTGGTTAGGCCACTGTTGGAATATTGCGTGCAGTTCTGGTCTCCTTCCTATCGGAAAGATGTGTGGAACTTGAAAGGGTTCAGAAAAGATTTACAAGGATGTTGGTTGAAACTTTATTGCTGGAACAACACAGCAGGTCAGGCAGCATCCAGGGAACAGGAGATTCGACGTTTCGGGCACAGGCCCTTCTTCAGGCCTGTGCCCGAAACGTCGAATCTCCTGTTCCCTGGATGCTGCCTGACCTGCTGTGCTGTTCCAGCAATAAAGTTTCAACTTTGATCTCCAGCATCTGCAGACCTCACTTTCTCCTTTACAAGGATGTTGCCAGGGTTGGAGGATTTGAGCTATAGGGAGAGGCTGAATAGGCTGGGTCTGTTTTCCCTGGAGCGTCGGAAGCTGAGGGGTGACATTATAGAGGTTTACAAAATTATGAGGGGCATGGATAGGATAAATAGACAAAGTCTTTTCCCTGGGATCGGGGAGTTCCAGAACTAGAGGGCATAGGTTTGGGGCGAGAGGTGAAAAATACAAAAGAGACCTTAGGGGCAACTTTTTCACGCAGAGGGTGGTACATGTATGGAATGAGCTGCCAGAGGATGTGGTTGAGGCTGGTACAATTACAACATTTAAGAGGCATTTGGATGGGTACATGAATAGGAAGGGTTTGGAGGGATATGGGCCAGGTGCTGGCAGGTGGGACTAGATTGGGTTGGGATATCTGGTCGGCATGGACAGGTTGGACCGAAGGGTCTGTTTTCATGCTGTACATCTCTATGACTCTAAGTTATCAAGATGATAGTGTCAAAACAGGACAGACATTAAAACACTTAAGAGCAGTCTTAGACTGCCACCTAGTGTGAATGCTCAGTAACTGATTGGTTAATCTGACCATTCTCCTGAATTGGTAGGGGAGCCTATGAAGAGAAAAGCTTCTTTGCGCTTCACTTTGTTATTTTCTAAATCGTTCAAATGTGTTTCAGTTTCTGGTCTATGGTACTTTATGTTGTGCTTTGAAATGTATTCCATCCTTTTTGTGACAAGATTTTGTCTTTTGGGAGGAGGTGGTGTTGCAGTAGTGTTAGGAAAGGCATTCATTTCTATTATAGTAAGCTTGGAGAGATTTATTTCCCGATCACATGCCTATCAGGTCGTCTCTCAGTAAATCCACTCTATTTCCATTAATTGAATCAACAGAAGGACATACGGTATTTAAAAGTGTGTGTGGTGAAGAAGTGTCAACAACTGTTCTGTGTAAAAGAGCCTCCTAACATGGTATATATATATATATGAACAAACCATGTAAGGTATTTCTTGAACACATTTCTCTTGAACACGAGGCACAAACTAATCAAAATCTGTGGTACTTGAATTTTTTAAATGGTTTCAAGTTGCTTATATAATTCTTCTTGGCGATGTAACTGTTATATAGGCAACAACTAGGAGTGGCATGGTGGCTCAGTGATTAGCACCACTGCCTCACAATGCAAGCGTCTCTGGTTTGGTTCCAATCCTGGGTGCCTGTCTGTGTGCAGTTTGTATGTTCTCCCATCTCACAGTGTCTGTGTGGAAGGTGCTCCAGTTTCCTCCTGCAGGTTAGGTGGATTGGTGATGGGAAATTGCCCATAGTGTCCAGGGAGGTGCAGGTTAGGTGGGTTAGCCACTATAAATGTGTGATTACAGGGATAAATGGTGTCTGGGTTTGGATGGGATGCTCTTTGCATGGGTCAGTACAGGCTTGATGGGCCAAATGGCCTTCTTCCACACTGTAGGGATTCTATGAAGTGCAATGTGTGGATAATTTAAAGAAAACACAAGACAGAGGTTTAAGTCAATAGTTCAATTTATTTTTTTCATTTTAGTTTAGGAAAGATAAATGCAGTTTTTATATATGGTTGTCCTGAATTATTTAATTACCATTTAATGAGATTTAACACAAATGTTTCCATTGCTCTTTTAACAAAACTAGTAGTCACACTCATCCAGAACAAAAATAGTTATTTCACCAGGCACATACAAATTGTTCAAATATCATTTACTGAATAAAAATATATCAATATCTTAGTATCTTTCAGACTATATTAATACATTTTAAATATGAAATATGGCAAAGGAGTAAAAGAAGATATGGCGTTTGATCCAATGGAGTTACATTTCTCTCGTAGCTTCTTTCACCCACTGGAAGATAATCTATTTTGAACAATGAATTTATTCTTCAATAGTCTAAACGGCGTGCTATTCAAAAAGGTTTAACATTCTGATTTTTTTCTATCAATTCTTCAGTTTCTCCTTCAAATTTATGTCCCTTAGCATGATTTTCATGTTTCATTTGAAGTTGTATTCTGGCAATCGTTTTAATTATTACTAGGGTCCCACTTAACCAATACCTAATATGCAGAGCTGAACTTATATAGAATTTACTTTATAAGTTAAAATTTTATGTATATAATTTAAGCCATACAGTAAATGTCTGTGAGTGGTATACTCAGACTGTGTTTACATATGCTGGATGCATTATTGATTTATGCACAGAAATCATTGAATTCCTCACTGACATGGGTATTACAGATACTGCTGATGACAATAATTCTCTTTCTCTACTATAACAACCTTTGTAGTACAATGATTATTATGCTGATAGATAAAGACTGGATTGTACATAGAAGACAGTTCTTGTTGATAGAAGATGATGATGAATCTATTTCTAAAATCAAAACAAAAAGATTTTTAACTCAAATTATTCAACATGTTTTGAAAATCTCAAAATGCATTTCTGTTATCAGTAAATGTTATTAACAGAATTCCCTTATAAACAACTTCACTTACCTTGGATACTTATTACATCTGGAGGTATTATGTCTGGGCTCCCTCCTGTCAGGCCAATTTTCAGGCTCCTCACCTCACTTACTGTATGTTGACCAATCCACATTTGGACTAATGTGGAATTTTCAGCATCCTTAACAGTTTGAAGGTTAACTCCAAGCAAATTTCTCAAGTCACCAGGGCTGAGTGTCTGAAACAAAAAGAATTGTGTGCCACTTTAAGAAAAATGGTCACTTTTGTACCACACAACATACCTTATTGATGCTGCATAAAGTGCTGGAAAGTGACGAAATTGTGGGAAAGAACTGAAACTTAAAGAATAAAAATGATTTGCACTTCCATGAAGCATTCATGAACTCAGAATGTCCCATCATGTTGCTCAGTCAATTAAGTACAGCCTTCAAATGTGAATGTTGTCAGTTTATTGAACCCTAGTTTATAACTTAATCCAATTTTCACATTTACTATAATATGAAATGATTAATAAATGACATGACCAAATTAATAACGCTCATGCTTTTTGAGGCCATAATCTTACTCAATGCCACTCCACCACGTTTCACACCATCCTGTCACTTTTCTAATGGCTAGCTCTTGGTGTGGAATCTAGAAATGGTAGACATTTACTACTTAAACTGAGTAACAATTGTCTAAACTCTTGTCAAGAATGCTTATTAGCAGATTATTTGATTTTGAAAGTCACCACTGTACAAGGACAAGCTCCATTCTGTTCACCATCTCCTCCCAGCTCTCTCTCTCTATCTTGCACACATACACAAAAAAAAAAGTATTTTGTTTTTCCATACTTTTACTTGTTCAGGATTCAGTGTCAAGAATACACTAGGGTCCATGTTGATAGTGTCGGCAGCAAGAGTCCGTAAATCAGCAGTTGTTGCAGCAGCTTTAGAAGATGAAAATTAACTTGTTAAATAAAAATGACACTGTACTTTCCGAGCACTGACATCTTAAAATAAATACAACCTCCTGTGTGCAATAAGCTTCGGTAATACAATGATCATTATCAGTTCCTAGGTAACATTCTCTTCTCATACTGAGACAAATCTTATTTGTACTTGATCTGCCAGTTTTTATTTTTACAAGTGTTAATAAGAGGTAGACCTAAAATACCAAAACAAGGCACACAAAATTGAAATGCAGCAATTTTTTGGGAGATAGTACCAGTTCAATCTCAGACTACTTTCATTCTTAGTGTCTATGTCAATAGTCTGTCGGTTAAATCAGCATTTTACAAACAGCCTCAAGTAGATGTTACTCCTTAATTTGTTACAATAACTGTACCCGTGTAACTAGATAAGAATTAGGTAGAAGAGGGTTTTTCTTAAGAAAAGCAGCAGAATATTTCTTCTGCTTCAACGTCATATTCTGAGGAATTTCATACGTTCAATTTGTACTTCTACAAATTTTATTAGTCTTTTGCCAATCGTGAAAAAAGTCTTTTTTTATAAATCAGCCCTGAAAATTGTACAATTAAGTACAGAAAATAAATCCAGAATTCAAAACAATTTCTCTATTGCAATTTATTTCTGTATTACTTACCAAGGTATGTCTTCATCTGATTATAATAAATGACTGAATCAGAAGTTTGTTTCTCGATTATGCTTTTTGCTTTGTTGTATATTAGCGTTTTCTTTGATTGAGAGCATGAGGAAATATTCAATGTGGATGCGTTGCTGCGGGAAAATTGTTAGAACAGTCTGAGTTATTTTACTTATGGAAAGCAAGCAATATTGCATTCAACTAGTGTATTTTTCAAAGGATAATTCAGTGTCGGAGACCTGGGTACCAGTCTTAGCATTGCAAGTGGCCATGGTAGAAATGGGTCGATGTGTTGCAGTTTAATAGTATCTTAGCAGGTACCCAAGGCCTCAAAGCATTGGGAGGAGATGCTTAGATTTCCAACAATACTCAGGGAGATTACTTTTGGAATATTGTGTTCAATTCTGGTGTCCCTGCTATTGGAAAGATGTTGTGAAACTTGAAAGGGTGAAGAGGCGACCTAGAAGGATGTTGCCAGGGTTGGAGGGTTTGAGCTCTGCGGCGAGGCTGAATAGGCTAGGGCTATTTTCCTTGGAGTGTCGAAGGCTGAGGGGTGACCTTGCAGAAGATTATAAAATCATAAGGGGCATGGATAGGGTGAATAGTCAAGGTCTTTTCCCAAGGGTAGGGGAGTCTAAAATTAGAGGGTATAGGTTTAAGGTGAGAGGGGAAAGATTTGAAAAGGGCCAAAGGGACAACATTTTCATGCCAAGAGTGGTTCATGTATGAGTCATAGAGTCATAGAGATGTACAGCATGAAAACAGACCCTTCAGTCCAACCTGTCCATGCCGACCAGATATCCCAACCCAATCTAGTCCCAACCGGCCCATATCCCTCCAAACCCTTCCATTCATATACCCATCCAAATGCCTCTTAAAGGTTGTAATTGTACCAGCCTCAACCATATCCTCTGGCAGCTCATTCCATACATGTACCACCCTCTGCGTGAAAAAGTTGCCCCTTAGGTCTCTTTTGTATCTTTCATCTCTCACCCTAAACCTATGCCCTCTAGTTCTGGACTCCCCGATCCGGGAATGAGCTCCCAGTGGTGGTGGAGGCTGGTACAATTGCAATGTTTAAAATGCATCTGGATAGGTATATGAATAGGAAGGATTTAAGGGGCTATGGGCTAAATGCTGGCAAATGGAACTATAATTGAGAATATCTGGTTGGCATGGATGGGTTGGAACGAAAGGTTTGTTTCCATGCTGTACAACTCTATGGCGCTATGATTGTATTAGCTGGCCTAAGATTTTGGATCACTGAGAGAGGTATTTTGAAAACAAGAAGGTTTGTAGTGGATGTTCTTAAGGTCAGATTGAAGAATGTATTAAGAGTATCACATAGAACAAGGGAACACTTGGATTTATGGTTGTAGGACTTAAAAAGCTTGAGGAGGGAAAATTGTTAAAAAGAAACAGTGATACTCAGAAATGAATGTACTGCAACGTAATTCCATGGCTTATAAGATGCAGTGGAGCCGAGTTCAGCATTCATAGGTTTTCCTGGTGTTTCCTTTTGGATTGGCTGGGGGTTTGGTACATTAAGAGTTTTTGAAAGCTCTACTGGAGTTAACACTCCTGTTGAGGAGGGATGGCCATTAAAATGAACTCCAAACTACCATCATTCCCGTTCAAATGATCAACCTGCCCCAACTGTACTTCCACATTATACATCTTTACCAGTACTTTGCCCATCATTTATGGTCCTATTACGCCTGATTTTTATGTCCTTATTGTCAAGTACTTAAATCCATTTGTTCAAGTTAAGGTACTTCAAATTACTGGCTAGGAATGTGGAATTCTCTCATCAAGACTGCTAGGATAGTTTACAAATACAATAGCAAGCTTGCAGAGTTATTTAATTATTTGTAAGTTTGCAAAAAAAACTCCTAAAATGTTGAAGTTTTTGTACCAAACAAAACATTACACCTTAAAAAATGCTGAGGAGGGATTTGTTCTTAATTGAATCTCAAACAATAATCAATGAAAACAAATTTTCTCTAAACAGTCTGTTAACTGGATGAAAATATTTACAGCCAATTTAGTCTCATCCAAATAAGTTTCATATTCTACCCTTATTTTTAGATATTATTTTCATTCTCTCCAATTATTTGTTGTCTAGGGAAAAAGAAATAGGGCAATGTAGTTGCTGGTAAAACGAAAAACAGTTCACCACATTGACATTGAGTTAGAACAGTCAGATAGTATTGTACCAACAGTGGTGGGAGATTGTAATTACAGACAATTCTACAGAGAGAGTTTCATTAGAAATGGGGACATGTGAGATTAAAACAAATATTTGTGCAGTCATCACTTTTTACATATTCATTTCCATTGCATCTTCAATGGATTGCTAAATTTTTAAACAGAATTATGTTATTTACATGTGACAGCATTTGTTGTGCATCTTTCTGTGTTGTGTTGAAACAGGCCTTTAAGGGAATTAAAATCTAACTGAAGCAAGTAGACCTCAAGACTAATTCAAAATTATATTTTCTTGCTGAGAGCCTTTGGAGAATTGGAAAGTGATTGCAAATTTCCAGGCCCTTATTGAAGGGAATCAGTGCAAAAAATGAGTTCCTGTGTGGGTTAGCACTGAGACATTTACATGGTGTGATGATGCTGTGGCCTTAAGAGGTTATTTTGTCCTGCTGTTCTTTGAAGAGAGAGATTGAATAAGAGGTGCTGAATACTCTGTGGCAACATAAACAGGTTGTAAGGCTTTAGTTTCATTTTTAAAGTTGGAACAATAGAAGCAGTAGCCTGCTCTCTCAGACCAGGACTTCTCATTTTACATTTTTTAAGCTTTAAGCAGTTGTTGTTGAAGTTTCAACAGAGCTGTTCCTGTTGTGGGCATGAAGATTTGGAAGCTGGTTTTTGATTACAGCTGAGTGTTCTCTTCCTAAGCTGCTAGATTGCAGGTGAGACAAAATTGGTTTTCTGAATTTGTCTTTTTGCCAAAGGGGGTCTTTATGGGATGTTACTATATTGGAACAGTTTATTAGTAATAGTTACTGTATCTATTATTCTGTTCGGTTTTCTAATAGAGTTATGTTATTCCAAATTCCTCTTTTTTTGTTTGTATTTTAACTACAGTGTTTAAATAAATTGTGTTTTGCTTAATGTTGAGTAGTTTGAGCGCTCACATTGCATCTGGAACAGGCACTTCACATTTGCCTTTAAAAATAAGAAAAAGCTAGGGCTAGGCTACCTGCTTAAACTATTTTGAGGGTGTCTGGCCCCTAACAACGGCCACATAAACACAGAATACAGGTAACTAATTCACAGCATCCTGGACATAAGGAACACTTACCTGATTTCAGTGGCGCTGATTGCCTGGATTTGGCTTTCATCAAGAAGACACAGCACATTTCCACCAATCAAATTCAACACATTTGCATCTAACACTCCACCCGCTTCCAAGTACCTTGAAACAATTGCTTTTCTCTGCGTATTAGAGCGACAGAATGTTAAAAGCATGACTGTAGTCACAGCAAGTAATCTTCTATCAAAGTGAATTTCCCATGACAAAGATTTCAGTGTATTTTAATTTATTCTTTTTGGTTAGTATTTAATTTATCATTTTTTTTTTCATTTTTCAGTACCAGAGAGTATTCAGTTATGACACTTTGTTAGTACAACGGTATCTGTTATTGCAGAATCAAGACTGCCTTCAGTGTGTTCTGTTTAATGTCTAACCTCAATCTCAAAGCTTAATTAGGAGAACACCTTCTTTTCACTTTGCAGCAAATCTGAATGGCCTGTTCAGTTGAGATTATCAACTTATAGTAACTGTGAGTTCAATATCTGCACTCGCTGAGTTGGGTGAGCCAAATATTTCACAAAGAATCTTTCGACTAGATTTGAGTTCTGATCTTAGGGATAATTGCCCAGGTATTCTGATGATGTTATGAAACCTTTTTTTTAAATTCATTCTCTAGACGTGGGCATCGTTGGCTGAGCTAGCACTTATTGTCGATCCATAAATGCTCAAGGAGGTGGTGTCTTCTTGAAATGTGACAGTCTGTAGGTAGATCCACATTGCCATTCGGAAATGCGTTTCAGGATATGACCCAGCGACAGTGAAGGAACAGCGATATATTTCCCATGTAAGGATTTTAAATTAGATTAGATTCCCTACAGTGCAGAAACAGGCTCTTCAGCCCAACCAGTCCATACCGAACCTCCAAAGAGTAACCCACCCACACCCATTTCCCTCTGACTAATGCGCAATGGGCAATTCACCTGACCTGCACATCTTTGGATTGTGGCAGGAAACCTACATAGACACAGGGAGAATGTGCAAACTCCACACAGACAGTCGCCCAAGGCTGGAATTGAACCTGGGACCCTAGTGCTGTGAGACAGTAGTGCTAATCACTGAGCCACCGTGCCGCCCCCAGATGGTGAGTGGTTTGGAGAGGAACTTGTCGGCTGTGTATTTCCCTCGTATCTGCTGCCCTTGTCCTTCTGGTAGTAGTTGTGGGTTCTGAAGGTGCTGTATGAGGAGCCTTGGTGAATTTCTGCAATGCATCTTGTAGATCATACATGCCACTGCTACACAGTCTTGGTGGTGGAGTGAGTGAATGTTCTGGGTATGGTGCCAATCAAGTGGGCAGCTTTCTCCTGGACAGTGTCAATATCTATGAGTGTTGTTGGTGCTGCACTACTGCAGACAAGTGGAGAGTATTTCATCACACTCCTGACTTGTGCCTTGTAGATGGTGGACAGGTGTTAGAGAGTCAGGTGGTGAGTTACTTGCTGCAATATTCCTAGGCACTAACCTGCTCTCGTAGCCACTGTATTGATGTGACTAGTCCAGTTAAATTTCTGGTCAGTGGTAACATCCAGGATGTTACACAGTCGGGATTCAGTGATGCCATTGAGTGAAGGAGCAATAGTTAGATTCTATCTTATTGGACATGGTCATTGCTTGGTACAAATGTTATTTGCCACTTGTTAAAGTGAGGACTGCAGATGCTCGAGATCAGAGTCAAAATGTGTGTGCTGGAAAAGGTCAGGCAGCATCCGAGGAGCATTAGAGTTGACGTTTTGAGCATAAGCTCTTCACTGGGAATGTAAATAGAATTATGTTATTGGTCCAAACCTGGATATTGTCCATTTCTTGCTGTATGTAGCCCTGTACTGTTTAATATCTGAGGAATTGCAAATGGTGCTGAACATTGATGTTTGCACCATGAACATTCTCACTTCTGACCTTATGACAGAGGGAAAGTCACTAATGAAGCAGCTGAAGATGGTTGGACGTAGGAGACTACCCTGAGGAATTCCCACAAAAATGTTCTGCAGCCCTGGAATTTAGCTTTTTTTGTCCATGTTTAAACCAAGGTTGTAATGAGGTCAGGAGTTGAGTGGCCTTGGCAGAACCCAAACAGGGCATCACTGAGCAGGTTATTGCTGAGTAGGTGTTGCTTGATAGCACTGTTGATTGATGGTGAAGTAATTGGCTGGATTGAATTTGTCCTGCTTTTTGTGTACAGGACATACCTAGACAATTTTTCACATTGTTGGGTAGATGCTAGTGTTGTAACTGCACTGGCTCAGCTTAGGTAGGGGAGCAGCAAGTTCTGGAATAAAAGTCTTCAGTACGATCAGAATGATATCAGAGTCCATAGCCTTTGCAGTGTCCAATGCCTCCAACCATTTCTTGATTTCACGTGGAGTGAATCGAATTGGCTAAAGAGTGGCATCTGGGATGTTGGGGACCACTGGAGGAGACCAGATGAATCATCCAGTTAGCACTTCTGGCTGAAGATTGCTGCGAATGCTTCAGCCTTACCTTTTTCACTGATGTTGTTGTGGGTCGGAGACAAGTGGGCAATAAGAGGAAACGGTAGGTGAAGGAGTTTGGGTGCCATCTCGGTGAGATACCAGAGATGTGGATGACTGCTTATGCTTGGCTTGAGGAACTAACAAGTTGGGAAAGAGGGACAGTGGTTGGTGCCAGTTTGGAATGTGGGGAAGGAGGGTGTTGGATCCAGCTGGGTTGAGTTTAGTAGTTCAGTTTAATAGATATCCAGGAGTTGAAGCAGATTTCTCTAATTCACACTCAACTGTTAAATTTGGCTGAATTGGAACTCTCCAACATCCCCAAAATTATGGTACTTTCTTGGAGGGTTCCAGACACTGGGGAGTTGCCCATTGGAATTTTCAACTTCCTGGACACTTCCTGCAAAGTCAGCTGCTACCTCCAGATGGTACTAATGTACAACATTGGTTTACACTTCTCTTACAACTATCTGGCCATTGGAATATCTGGGGCAATAAATTGAAAGCTCTATCTACAAAATCCACGTTTCCATTTTGGGAGCAGCCTTTTACAAGGAGTAATTTTAAAAGGAGCAAAATTCCCCACAGTAACCATTAGGCCGTTATAAAACAGTTCTCCATTATGGGATGTCAATAAAAATGATAATTAATGTTTTCAACTGTAATCCTCTGTTAAATATTGAAAGAAAACAAAGAAATGTCAGTCTAATATCAATCCAACTGACTCTATTGCAGACTTGTCTTCTGCCCTATATTTCCCCATATTCAGAAACAAATTAGATCCCAATCCAGACCGTCTGAGTTTAAAGTCAGACTCTCTTTCAACCAAGACAATCCCTCAACTTAATTATTTTTGTTAAGAATTTCTTTTGAGTTGCTATACCGCGATATCACTCTGGCTGTTTGGCAGTAGAGCAGAAACAGTTTCCACTTTGGTTATATTCCAAGTGCTGATCTCTGTGGAGTTGTACACCACAGCAATGAATCCCAGCAGCTGAATTTTCTCTTCTGGTAGTCCGGCTGGATAAATCTGTTTCAGAAATATTCAGGGTTAGAAAATGTAAACAGAAAATGCTGGACAAAGATTAGCTAGCTTCTAATGTTTTAGGTCTGTGAGCATTTATCAAAATGATTAAGTCAGATAAAAATTAGAGATGAATTATAACATTTGTTAACATTGTGCATGATTAAGAAAAAAGTAAGGAACTAAACATTGATCGTTTTCTATCGAGTCATAAAGCATGGAAACAGACCCTTCCATCCAACCAGTCCATGCCGACCATAATCCCAAACTAAACTGGGCCCACCTGCCTGCATTAGGCCCATTTCCCTCCAAACCTTTCCTTCTCATGTACTTATCCAAATGTCTTTTAAAATTTGTAAATGTACCCATATCTACCACTTCCTCAGGAAGTTAATTCCACAGACAGTCCAAAAGGTTTTATATTTATTATAATTTGCACAAGGAGGCAATTGATTAGGATCTTCCAACAGATTTGGCTAATCTATTGATTTAAATTAGTTGGAAAATCCACTCATGCCCTGGCAGGTTGTTGAGGAGTCTGTTGACCAGGGAAATTCTAGCTTTCTTGCAAGATTTCTGGGCAACTCTGGATTTGGAACAAAAATTGTAAAGATTGATGCAGGACATTCAGCCCATTGAACCTGTTCCTCCATTCCATGGGATTATCTACCTCATTGTCACTTTCCCACGTTATCCACATATCCCATGATCTCACTAGTCTCTAGAAACATATTGATTTCAGTCTTGAACACGCTCATTGATTGAACTTCCATAACCCTGCAGGGTAAAAAATCTGAAAGGTTTATCACCTTCTGTGTGAAAAAAAGCTCTCTTCACCTCAGTCTTAAATGGCCTATCCCTTATCCTGAGACTACATCCCCTGGCTCCAGACACACTAACCAAGGGAAACATCCTATACACACCCATCCAGTCACACGCTGTAAACATTTTGTAAGTTTCAATGAGATCACCTCTGATTCTTCACAACTCTTGAGAATTCAGGCTCAAAAAAGCCTTATTCTCTCCTCATAAGAAAAACTAGCTTTCTTTATATTTGTTCAGGGTATCTGGGCATCGCTGGCTTTACCAGCATTTATTGCCTATCCCTAATTCCCTAAAGGACATTCCAGATTGAACCATATTGGTATGGGTCTGCAGTCACATGTAGACCAGACCAATTAAGGGTAGCAGATTTCTTTCCCTAGTGAACTAGGGATTATTTAATGATTATTGACAGCGGTAACATGGTTGTCTGCTCCAGATTTGTTATTTTTTTAGCCATTCCAACAGATTAATCTATTGAACTTTAGTTTCATTCCCTCATTGACAAGTGTATTCTTCCATAGATAAGGAGACCAAAACTGTGCGCAATACTCCAGCTCTGTCTCACCAAATATCGATAGAACAGCAGGAAAAGTTATGATCCTAGCTAATGTTACTACTGAACAAGTAAGATCCCAAGAATAAAGTCTGGGCTTGACAGATCATATTTCACTTAGTTTTCAATGGTACCGGTCTTTCACTGAACCATAACATTTAAACCACACATTTGGTTTCAACCACAAAAAAGTTAATTGTGCAAAAGAAACAAAAGTAAAATAAAATAAACCAAGCTCTTTCTAAATGTAACAGCTTGAAAGATTTCAAAACAAACACAGCAAAACAAAATCCAATCTCCTCTCTAATGCCAACACTTTTCAGTTAAACAAAATCCAGAGAAATTCCTTCCCATCAAATCAGTAGGTTTGACTTAATTGCATATTCACTATTCTGGTCTCGTAATCTGTGAGACCTTTTACCTTGACCACTCTCACAACTGAAAGCTTAGACATTTTCAGTCTTTGAATAACCAATTTCTAACCAAACACTTCTGATCTGGAAGTTTCACAAACAACATTCCTTCACTAAGGTAACCAATTTCCTTAACTGCTCTAAACTATTTCCTTTTTTTATGAGAGACTTACTTGCTTCTGATCCCAGCCAGGTCTTCCTCAAACTACCCAAAATCTCTAACTATCTTCCTCTTCCTGGCCTCTGCTAAACTAATGGCTTAGTATTTTCTCTCACTAGTTGTTAAACCCCAGAGTATCAATAACACTTCAGGAGACATATATTGGTTTAAAATCATGGAAAGACCTATCTGGTTAATTTTTAAATTTTTTTCACAAGAATAGACCAGCACCTCTAGTTTAAAATTTAAACTAAAAAAAATCACACACCTTTCATCACTTAAGACATCTTTATGGCTGTACTCAAAGACCCTTATCAACACACCATTTTCCTTCCCTACTGATTGTTTTATCTGCACTTTAGCTTTAGTGATTTATGAACAAGGACACAGGATGTCCCTTTGGAAACCCATACTCTTCAACACTTAGCAGTTAAGAAATATTCTGTCTCCCAGCTTTTTTTCCCTCCTGATGTAGAACTCCCATTTCTCTTATGTTGGAGCCAATCTGGGGCATTGCCTGATATTGGCACTAAAACACTCAAAGTATGACATTATTTCACAAAAACACAAACCCATTTTCTGTACTTTTTTTTTGAAAAGGGAGAGGAATGAAGTTGAAAGAATTGAACTATTTCCTATTCTCCCGTGAAGTCTATAAAGAGGATCCAATAGGTGCTTTTTGTCTTCGATACGAGGGTGAATTTGACCTCTTATAATTGAATGAGGTACTCTATCTACATAGGTTTATATCTTCACTGTGTGCGCTTGAATAAAGGTATCACACTGTGGATGCTGGAAATCTGAAACAAAATGATTACTGGAGAAACAGAGCAGAGCAGAGTTCTGAAAAACAGTCATACAGGACTCAAAACATTAACAAAATGGGCAGCACGGTGGCACAGTGGTTAGCACTGCTACCTCACAGCACCAGAGACTCGGGTTCAATTCCCGCCTCAGGCAACTCTGTGTGGAGTTTGCACATTCTCCCTGTGTCTGCGTGAGTTTCCTCCCGTAGTCCAAAAATGTGCAGGTTGCCCATAGCGTTAGGTGTAGGGGAATGGGTCTGGATGGGTTGCTCTTCGGAGGGTCGGTGTGGACTTGTTGGGCCAAAGGGCCTGTTTCCACACTGTAGGGAATCTAATCTAATAAAACTCTGCTTCTCTCTCCACAGACGCTGCGAGACCTCCTGAGTTTCTCCAGCATTCTCTGTCTTTGTTCATTCATGTACTTGACTGCCATTCCTGGTTAATGACCCATTAGATTTATCTATCGTTATTGACTCTAATGCTGTAAGTAAGTGTGCGCTGAAAAGTGTAGATGCACATCAGTATTTCTGTGTCTCTCCTCCACTGATCTAACATCTAAAATAATATCTTGTGTCTCAACAGAATTCCGATATCGTTGCCATGGATTATTAACATTTCGAGACTTGGCTCAAATCTCTAGGAGTGTTTCCCTCTCAGGAAACGTATCTCAGAAAGCAGAATTCCTACACCTCCCAAATGCAAATGAATTTTGCCAGCAACCAAAAGTGCTGAAACGAATGGACACTTTTCAGACTATTATTGCCAGCAAGGAGAGGAAAGAAGCAACTGGCCATCAGGAAGTACCGCCTGCCAGGTTGTAACATTACAAGCCTACAACCAGTAATTTCTTGGAACATGCTTCTTATGGGCACTACTCCCAATTAGCAATGCTGAATCAAATCATCAGCCTGGATGTTCAGTGAAATAACCCCAAACAGGCTGGTATCCCATCATCAAGTCACCCGGTATTGACACACAAATGGTCCTTGATTTTAGTATTGCCTCTTCAGGGTCAGCTATCAGGTTGTCAGCATCTCCTCGTTTTATCTGTCACAGGGCTCCCTAAATGGACCAGGTTAACAGCCCCAGTCAGGGAACTCATATTCAATAAAGTCCACCTGGCTGAACTCATTACAATCACTACATCCAGTCACCATGATTTTAAGCAGCTGAGTTATAAAATGATAATTCCAACTCTGGAATAATTTTAAAAAAGAATTGACTGGGAAGGAATTTAGTTGCTTATTTTCATAGTAACCCAATTCTCTTTGCATTATTCCAGTTAATACAGAGGAACCTTGATTATCCGAATATCAATTATCCGAATTTCGGATTATCCAAAGGAGATCTCAAGGTCCCGATAGAAACATTACGTCAAAGAGGTGTTTCCAAAACTGATCGCGCCTTTTGTTTACAATGATTAAAAACAAACTCGGCTTACTGAAATGCTGCCGAGAACAGTCCTGGACATCGATGAGAGCCCAGGTACCATCTCAAATGACTGACTATCCGCCCTCTCTCTCCCCCCTCCACAATTTCCCTGGAGTTCTACACAGGGATTTACCCTAAACCCACCCGACCCAGATAATCTTTCCAATATTGTCCTGTCAAAATGCTGCAGGGAAAAGTTGTGTGTGTGTGTGTGTTCTATTTTGAGACTCACCACCCCAAAGGCAGTATCAGTCTTACTGTTGGACGTGGGAGTGGGAGCGGGAGCGGACAGGAGCTCACAGGGGCGGGGCTTGCACACGGTGTGTTGCTGCCTCGTCTCCTCAATGGGGAGCAGTCTTAGCAAGTGCTCGCTGTGTCAATCCCATTGAGCAGACTACAGCAATGCTGCAGGTCCATTGTACACAAATGTGTGTCTGCTCAGAAACACCCTGAGACAGAGAGAGGGAGCAAGGCAGATAGAGCGAGGAAAAAGGAAACTTCTGAAAACTCCGAGCCCCAGAGGACAGGCATTGAATCAATTAACCAAAAAATCCATTATCCGAACGAAATAGTGCCTATCCATCTCGTTCGGATAATCGAGGTTCCTCTCTACCAAAAAGCCAGGAAGAAAGGGTGTCAGCCTGGAGCTCTTTCTCCACAAATGACTGTGGACCCCAGGCTAACACAAATAGTCAAGACAGCTATCGGTCATCTTCTTCAGGCCAGTCTATCAAAAAATGTGGAACAAGCATGGGAAATTGGACTTAAGCTGCAGATCAAATGTAATCAAATTGAATGGAGGAACGGACTAGAGGGGCTGAGTGGCCTTCTCTTATTCCCACACTGATTCAAAACAAACAACTTTATTCTATCAGTTTGGCTGCTGTAAGAAAAGGCTATCAAGACAACAAGGGTTTCCATCAGAACCGGCTGCTTTACTATTTAAAGAGATTGACAAAGGTAAATTCCTGAGATACAATGGCAGAACAGGCAAAAAAGAATTCACATTCTATAATAAAATAGACAAGCATAATCATTAAGAAAACATTAAAGTATTTACTGTTTAAATGTAAACCTTATGATTTATGGGGAATTCTCTTTGAAATGATAACCCCTACACCAAATGTTCACTTCACCTGTACAAAGGCACATATCTCGTTAGTTTTTTTGTTAAACTTGCAACAATTAGAGTCATAATCAGAGATGTACAGTGCGGAAACAGACCCTCTAGTCCAACTTGTCCATGCCAACCAGATATCCTAAACTAATCTCGTCCTATTTGCCAGCACTTGGCCCATATGCCTCAAAGCGTTCCTATTCAAATACCCATCCACATGCCTTTTAAATGTTATAATTGTACCAGCCTCCACCAGTTCCCATTCCATACACACACCACCCTCTGCATGAAAAAGTTGCACCTGTGGTTTCCCCTCCACTTTTAAATCTTTCCCCTCTCACCCTGAATCTATGCCCATTAGTTCTGGACTTGTCCATCTCAGTGAAAAGACCTTGTCTATTTACCCTATCCATGCCAATTATTTTCACATCATGTATCTTTACCTCACTCAGTTTGGTTTTGAGCATTTCTAGCTGTTCTTTTGAAAATGCAAGAGTTCCCAGCTGAGACAGTCGATCCTTTAGGATATTATTGTCCAGGCAGGCATTCAAATCAGTTGGACTATATTGTGCAGGTAGCATTACATCAAAAGTCATTGCTGCTGTTATTTGGTCACTTGTACATCCTGTGAATATAATCATTAAGAAAAGAGTGATTAGTATAAAAATCAAAATATTTACATTTATCCTTCTGGATTGCAAGTTATGCTGTGGTGAGGCTTTCCAGAATTGTTCCCAAGTGAAAACTGTGAGCATCAGTAAGTTCTCCAGCACCAAAGGTCATTTAACATTTTACGGCTGGACAACACACCAGATGGTACATTGACCCACTGAGCCATTAGAAGCGCTCTAACCTTTGATTGCCTCACCTATGGGAATGTTGAATGTGTCATTGAACGTGGACATTTTGCTCTGTCTGAGCACACCACATGGAGGAAAACTGGATAGGGATGCATTGTATGTCAGGAGTGGAAAGCAACTTAACTTCCTCAAGGTGCTGTTGGAGTCATACAGTGCACCCAGGACCAATAGCAGGAAAATCTAAAACTGCAACTGAGTAACAGAACTCCAAGCTCCTAGAGGTCAGGGCTACACAAGTGAGATTCTAATTTCCTCGATTTATTTTTGGAGACCACCAATAAGCCATCTCTTTGCTATGTCATCTGTAACTTTAACACGGCTAAGGGAAGGAATTAAGAACAAAATTTAAAATCGTGCAAAGCAGCAACAACATTATGGATGGAGAAATGCCGATAAAGAATCAAGTCAGAAGCCACGAGACACCAGGTTATAGTCCAACAGGTTTATTTGCAATCACAAGCTTTCGGTGCACTGCTGCGAAAGAGGGGCACTCAAAGCTTGTGATTTCAAATAAACCTGTTGGACTATAACCTGGTGACATGTGGCTTCTGACTTTGTCCAACCCAGTCCAACACCGGCATCTCCACATCGTGGATTGAGGACCAGTAAAGGAAGATATGAAACCTTGGGAATATATTCTGGGTCACATACTGCCTTCAATGAATGGCAAATGGCAAATTAGGGGAGAGAGGTTGAAATGCTCCTGGGACAGACTTGAACTAAGAGCTATTGAAGCACTGAATTCTTCCTGGCAAATGGTTATTGAGGTGAATGCCAAACACTCTTTAAAAGCAAATAGGACAAATACTTGTAAAAGGAGAAATATGAAATGATCGCAAAGTTGCAGGAGTTGAGAAAGCACTGGCATAATCATCTGTGTCAACTTAGCCTTCTCTGGCAGCAATTTTTACAATTTCATGAAAATTCTCTCTCATTGAGATCGTGTCCAGGCTTATTTAGAAATGTTGCTGAGCTGAGTTTATGATGACGTGCCCTGTCAGTCAGTAGAGTGTCAAACACTGAGGCCTTTGTGCGGCTGCCCTGTTTAGTTCTTGTTAAGCATGCCATGTCAAGTCTAAGTGCAGATCAGCCAGTGCAGAATTGCAAAACCTTTGCAAAGAATCTGAATCCAAGGAGAAAGGGAGAGAGCTACAATAATTTTATAATCATGACACAATTACAGGTAATGTGATTAGAAATCCAATGAATTAAATCTGCAAGAATATTTCCAACCAGAATTGGCAGCATTACACACGTGATCACATACCAGTTTCCCGTCTTGATCTCGTTTGCAGGGACAGACCCGAGAGAAGGTCTTGCTTTTGTTGGAGTTGATATCTAGACTGTCTCCTCACATACTGTCGCAAGCCTTTTAAAATGACAGTCTGTGGAGGGAAAAGCACTGTTAACCAAGTTTCCATTTTTAGAAAGATAGCACATAAAACACAAGACCTAGTAAACTTGGTAAAGTTTACACTTATCAGAGGAGCTGTTGTGTCCTGGAGTACCCTTCATGTATATCCATTTAAAAAAATTGCCTTGTTTTCTTAATAAAATACTTTCTCAATAAATTAAGTGTTTTCTTGGCTTCATTCTGGGTACATCCAACACCAAAATGGTTCCGACTGCCATTGTTGCTAATATCTGCAATTAGATGTTTCCTAGCTATTGGTAAAGAACAGACCACATATCAGCTCTGATGAAGAGTCGAAATGTTAGCTTGCTTTCTCTCCATGGATGCTACCTGACCCACTGTGATCTCCAGCACTTTTTGTTTTCAACACTGTATACAATGTTAATGAGGCCTCAGCTGGAGTACTATGTGCAGCTCACGTCACTACACTATAGTAAGGCTGTGATTGCTCTCAACAGGAGTCTCACCAGGATGTTGCCTGGGCTGGAGTAGTTCTGCTAAGAGGGACAAGGTACATTGGGGCTGCTTTCCTTAGAGCGGTGAAGGCTGATGAGGAATCCGATTGAGACATACAAAATTCAGAGGGACATGACAGGATGGATAGGGGGAACTGTTTCCACTTAGTGGAGGTGTCAATAACTAGGGGACTCAGTTTTAAGGTAAGGAGTAGAAAGGTTAGAGGGGATTTGGTGAAACAAATGTTCACCCAGTGTTGTGGCTACCTAGAGCTCACTGCCTAAAAGGTGGGTAGAGGCAGGAACTCTCCAGATATCTAAGAACTATTTTGATGAACTGTTGAAATGCCACAGCATACAAAGTGACAGGCCAAGTGCTGGAAAATGGGATCACAATAGTTGGACGTTTGATGACCAGTGTAGACAAAGCTGGCTTCTTTCTGTGCTGTAAAAATGTTGACTCTGAGAGCTAACTAAGCTGACGTAGTAATATTTGGGACAGTAAAATAAGAAAATGAAAATATAAAGAGAGTTCTGGAAACTTAACTTTGGCATGCGTTCACTAATGAGCTTAAAATCTGATAATTAAAATAAATGGGAAAGATGCTAAATTGAAATCTCCGCTACTGATCTTAATGGAGGGACACCATGTTGGCTAACAGAGAATATACACCAATGGATAATCAGTTTCAATCTGGTCATGGTGCAACAATACCATGGACAGAGACATGAACAGAGGGACAGGAAAACAAACAAGCAGACAACAGCAGGCTGTGCAATGAAGTCTAATCATCAAATCATTAGGAAAGCAAATAATTGGAGAGCATTTAATGGAAATTCCAGCTTACAAACATACTGCAAATCAGCTAATTATAATACTACAGGCTAGATACTCACTTAGGAGAAAATGAGGACTGCAGGTGCTGGAGATCAGAGTCAAAAAGTGTGGCACTGGAGAAGCACAGGGAGTCAAGCAGCATCAGGAGAATCGATACTTCGGGCATAAGCCCTTTATCAAGAATGCTTGGCGGGGGGGGAAAGCTGAGATAAATAGGAGGGGTGGGGGCAAGGTAGCTGGGAAGGCAATAGGTCAATGCAGGTGGGGGTTGATAGTGATAGGTTGCAGGGGAGGGTGGAGCGGATAGGTGGGAAGGGAGATGGACAGGTGGCATAGGTCATGAGGGTGGTGCTGAGTGGAGGGTTGGATCTGGGATAAAGTGGGGGGAGGGGAGATAAAGAAACTGGCGAAATCTACATTGATTCTGTGTGGTTAGAGGGTCCCAAGCTGGAAGATGAGGTGTTCTTCCTCCAGTTGTCGGGTAGCTTGGATTTGGCAGTCGAGGACTTACATGTCCTTAGCGGAGTGGGAGGGGGAGTTGAAGTGGTTGGCTACAGTGGGGTTATTTGGTGTGTGTGTCCCAGAGATGTTCCCAGAAACGTTCCGCGAGTTGGCTCCCTGTCTCCCTAACATTGAGGAGACCACATCTAGACCAACGGACACAGTAGATGAGGTGTTTGGATGTGCAAGAAAATCTCCAACCTATCACTATCACAATCCACCTGCATCTACTTATCGCCTTCCCAGCTACCTTCCCCTCACCAACCACACCCCCACTCCTATTTATCTGCCAGCCCCTTTCTCCTCTCCCCACATTCCTGATGAAGGGCTCATGCCCAAAACATCAATGCTCCTGCTCATCGGATACTGTCTGACCTGCTGTGGTTTTCCAGCATCACACATTTCGACCTAGATACTTATAAAGATTTTTATTGCATTATTGTGAGTAGACCATCAGAGATTTTTAAGTCAAGTTAACATAATTTCAAAGCTTTTTTTAAAAATAGTTTTATACCTTTCTAACTTTGTTCCATGTACTTCTGCTTATAGCGAAGACAAGTGACCCTAAATTTTCCAGAGTGGACTCAGTCCAATTGGAGGGATCACTGAAGGCACATGAAAAAACAGCATTAAATTACTACAAAATCAAAATGCAGAGCTCGAGATGTATGCTAATATGTGAAGGTATTTTATTCAAATACCTTCACAGAATACCTAAACATCACAGAACAATATGTAGGTCAAAGTTGCTTTTTACTTAAAAAATGCAGACACCATAAAACAAAACTGTACTAAACTCAGGTATGTGCGTTACAAATTCATTCTTGTTATGTAATAAAAAAGTCCATTATTGCATGTTCTAAAAAGTCATATTACCCTCATAATACAATGCCAACTATATAACAGATTTAACTTGAATAAAGTTTTTTATATAATCAATCTCTTGTAGTGCATTAATCCTGAACAAAAATAAATATTAAAATCTCCCTCATTCGTTTTATCTAAGTGTTATTGGGCTATGTTCAGGGCAAAACCATTTTTCAAAATCTCAGCATACTTTAACAAAACACAATAAACATGAAGCTCGAGAAGAACAAGTGCCTATGTTCGTAACACTGCCCTCTGAAAGGAAAGGAAACGGTTAAAGCTTACCCAAATGTGCTATTTTGGTTCAGCAGGAAGTCAATAGCATCGCGCTGGGCAGTTGTATACTCGACACAATTTTTCAAAGTCTCTAATATAGAAATGTCAGCTGTTTTGATGTCTCCCTCATAGTCACAGGTCAAATTGTTCAAGATTGTCACATTATCTTTTGACAGATTTACATTGGAAAATTTCTGAAAGGAGGAATACATATAAAAATGGTAAGGAAGCAGGCTGTATTTTGTTTTCCATTATTGTTCCCTTTCTTCGTTCAGTCAGTCTTAGATATTCTTGGGCTATTTATAATTTCTTTGGCAGCAAGGAAAGGTTTTACAGCTAAATATGCTGGGAGTTTAACTAGCTAGCTAGCTGGCTGGGAATGGGTGGGACGTTTGAGAAAAGGTTGGAAAGATGCAAGGAATTCTGTAAATCAGGATTCTGCCACAGACTTCGGAGATCTAAGTCCAAAGAAAGGTGACGTTAACACTTAGTTCGCTACCTGAACCCCAGCATGATTGTCAGGCTTGAGATTCCAAACGCACAGTGAACAAAGGGTCTCTAGAGGAAATAGAAAATGCTGCACAAACTCAGCAGGTCTGGCAGCATCGGTGGACAGAGAAACTGAGGTGACATTTCGAATCTGACAGTTCTGAAGACGACACGTACTGGATTCACAATGCTAACACTTTAAGTTGGAGATAATGGTGTAGTGATTCAACCACTGGACTAATCACGAATGCTCAAATTCAAATAGTGACAGCAAAGGGAATTTAAAGTCAATTAATCAGTCTGGAACCAAAAACTACTCCCAGCAAAGATGACTGTGAATCTATTTTTGTTTGTCATGTGAAGCTGTTGTGTTCATGAATATCCTTCAGGAAAGGAAGGAAATCTGCCATTCTTGCTTGGTCCAACTTATGTGCAATTCCAGACCCATAAAAACCCATAAATTCCTAACTGCTCTCTGAAGGGGCCTAGTAAGCTACTCAGTTCAAAGGCAATGAGAATGGACACCCCATGAAAGAATTAAGATCAAATTATTTAGCTATTCAGATCCTGGAGAGACTACATAAAGAGTATACTATTAGTATCCTTATTTATGTTGAAAATACAATCCTGCTCCTCTGATGCTGCCTGGCCTGCTGCACTTTTCCAGCACCACACTTTTCAACTCTGGTCTCCAGCATCTGCAGTCCTCACTTTCTCCTAGTATCCTTATTTGTGTAAGGATTTAACTGTATTGGAAGCTGTTCAAAGAAGATTTACTCATCTAACATCTGAAATGGCAGGCTGTTTTATGAGGATGCGTTGGACAGGTTCGGATTGTATCCACTGAAGTTTAGAAGACTAAGAGGCAACTTAATTGTAATATAGAAGAGGGATTCTAGAACAAGAATTTTTTAAGAATTAGCAGTCACCCACTGAAGATAGAGATGAGGAAATATCCTTATCAGAGTAGATCATAAGTCTTTGTAATGCTCTTCCTCGGTGGTATAAGGTTATTCTTGGGTTATGTTTAGGCAGTAATAGGTAGATTCTTGACAAGCAAGGATGTAAAAGGTTACAGGAGGTTGGTAGAAATGTGAAGTAATCAGATCAATAGCAGAGACGGCTCGAGGGGCAAAGTGGCCTACTCCTGATCTAAGATATGCCATCTCATAGACATTCACATTGTGTTTCACTTCCCTATTATCCTTGCAAGTTTATTAATGTCATCCTGTACTTTGTGCATTCTTCCTTTGAATTGACTACACTTGCAAATTTAGTCTTATCTACAAATTCTGACATTGCTCTTGACTGCAGATTTCAAACTCACTGCAAAGGACAACTGTAAATGATGAAGGGCAGTGGCCCCATCATCAATCTACTGTTTGTCAGTCTTGAATACTATTGTCAATTTTGTCAACTTGTTCCTGAATTTCTGGAAATGCTGCTCTCACTAGTCTGTCAGTTCCACAGTAAAACAGCCAGTAAGGGTGGATGAGGGAATTTAAATACTAACTTCTCTGAGCTTTGAAAATATCTGATGCGCTTTTTGGTTTGGCAGGTATGCCTGAGATGGAATAATGCGCCAAGGCATTTCTTAGGGCTTTTTTCCAATCTGTTACCATAGCTTCAGCACAACCTTCTTGTTTTTAATTTGTTCTTAGGATGGATGCACTGCTGGCTAGGCCCACCATTTTAATATGCACACTTGGGAGATTGGTGGTGAGTTGCCTTCTTGACCTGCTGCTATCCTTGGAGGTATAGGTACATTCACAGTACTAATAGGAAGGGAGTTCCAGGTTTTTGACCCAGTGGCATTGAGGGAACTGTAATATACTTCAAGGTCATGATTATGTGTGACTCAAAGGAGAATTTCCAGGTAGCGGTATCCCTTAGCATCTTTTGCCAGTGTCCTGTGAGGTAGAGGTCATGGGTTTGGTAGGAACTTGGACAAGCTGCCACTAGGAATCTTGTAGATCAGACTATTTTGTGCTGGTGGTTAAGGGAATTAATGTTGAAGTTGGTGGATAGGCTGCCAATTAAGTGGCTGCACTCTCCTGGATGTTGACATTTGGATGTGAATATCAGAGGCATGGTTTTGGAGCCATAGGAAGAACAGAATAGCTGTGATCAGAAGGAGCACAAAACGCCCATCCATTGGCATAAAAATCGCTGCAACAACAGAATTAGCTGAGGTCATAAGTTAAGCTTAAAGACAGCTTTGAGAAGGAGAGACCCCAAGGGGACAGGGTCTATTTTGAACAAAGAATCATACAAATTAATATACAGGGTGTTCTGCACAAACAACAGCTGCAAATGTCTGTAGTTTTATAAAAGCTGATTGGGAATAGACAGCCTAACGTTTGTGGCAAGCATTAAAAAAAAAAGTATGATTCCACAATAACAGTGACAAATGATAAGTTTAAAGAATGACAAGATTATGTTTAGTTTAGACAAGTTCATTGAACTGTGAAAATTGATTGAGTTAAGTCTTATTAATGGATAGATGTTGTCTTTTTAGGAAAAGAAGTTAATGTAGAATATTCAAAGTAAGTAAATTTCACCTTAGAAGACAGCATGTGACTGGAATCAATTATAGTGCAGCTGCAAGGTAGATGGACAGTGTTTAGTCATCCACAAAAGTCAGGTATGAAAGTAACTGCTCACAACTCGTTGGCTAAAGAATGCTAACAGTAGGTGTAACCAGAAAACCTTACATATAACTAACTTTATATTAAAACTGATATTATGAATCTTGTAGTTGTTAGTAACAGCTAATCTCCTTGTGTATCTCCTGTGATTAGGACAATCAGAAACAGAAGATGAATAACAGAATTTGATAGGGATAGCAATGAATACAATGCATAACAGAATTTGAGCAGTCCTTAGAGATAAGCAAGTCTGGGAAATGTCTGAAAAAGAGTATAATGAATGAGATACATCGTAAGAACCAAGGCCTGATAATATGATATCGGGTATAACATTATGGGGAACCCTGGGCTGTCTGTAGAGGTGTCCATCATTGGTCAGCAGTTTCATACGATTGGACATAGGGATTAAGGGGGAAGGAACAATGCAATGTTGCTTGTAATTATTACAATCACTAACAATAGTAATGAATATAAATGTTGTATCCCATTGGGGAAATTACAACGTCATTGACTTCTCTCCCAATCTGAGCTGTGTTTAAAAGGGTGACTAGGGCCCACATGAAAACACAGTCATCAACGAACATCCTCACTTTTGACCTTATGAAGAAGGTAAGGTCATTGATGAAGCAGCTGACAATCATAGAATCCCTACAGTGTGGAAGCAGGCCTTTCAGCCCATCAAGTCCACATCGATCCTCTGAAGAGCATCCCACCCAGACCCATCATCCTACCCTATTCTGTAACCCTACATATAGCATGGCTAATCCACCTAACCTGCACATCTTTGGATTGTGGAAGGAAAGTATAGCTCTCAGAGGAAACCTACTCAGACACAAAATGAATGTGAAAACACCACACAAACAGTCACCCGAGGCTGGAATTGAACCTGCGTCTGCAGTATTGTGAGACAGCAGTGTTAACCACTGAGCAACCCTATGATGACTGAGTCTCAGACACTATTCTGAGGAACTCTTGCAGAGATGTCTTAGACCTGATTATTAAGTGCAAACAGTGTTTCTGGCAAATTATCACCAGTTTTGGCAACTTTGTGGGAAAGGTCTGAGGAAATTTATCCTAACAGGCATGTGCTACTGAGACTTTATAAAGCTCTGGTTAGGCCCCATTTGGAGTACTGTGTCCAGTTTTGGGCCCCACACCTCAGGAGGGACATACTGGCACTGGAGCGTGTCCAGCGGAGATTCACATGGATGATCCCTGGAATGGCAGGTCTAACATACAAGGAACGGCTGAGGATCCTGGGATTGTATTCATTGGAGTTTAGAAGGTTAAGGGGAGATCCAATAGAAACTTACAAGATAATACATGGATTGGAGAGGGTGGACGCTAAGAAATTGTTTCCGTTAGGCGAGGAGACTAGGACCCGTGGGCACAGCCTTAGAATTAGAGGGGGTAAATTCAGAACGGAAATGCGGAGACATTTCTTCAGCCAGAGAGTGGCGGGCCTGTGGAATTCATTGCCGCGGAGTGCAGTGGAGGCCGGGACACTAAATGGCTTCAAGGCCGAGATTGATAAATTCTTGATGTCACAAGGAATTAAGGGCTATGGGGAGAATGCTGGTAAGTGGAGTTGAAATGCCCATCAGCCATGATTAAATGGCGGAGTGGACTCGATGGGCCGAATGGCCTTACTTCCACTTCTATGTCTTATGGTCTTATGGAGTTCACATCTCACTGCTTCAGCAACATGCACATTCATTGAGAAGAAAGAAAATAACATTCAGGACTTTTAGACATGCTGTGTAACCTGCCCAGCTCCCTGATACAACAACCACTAATTGATCTCTGACTAATCTCAACTCAATCAACTGCAAACTGGGGGACATCCTAGGACAACATTGTAAACATATTCATGTCCAACTGATTTTCAAAAATGATATCATTTTGTGAACCACATGAAACACTTTGTGAATGAATGCTCTACTTTGTTCAATGAGCCTGCTTCCCTGAAATAAAGTTAAAAAGCTTTGCAAGTCCCGGAAAAGAAACTGCAGCTAAAAATGGAACTAGTCTGTTCTCTCCATAGATACGAGCTAATGGACTGAATTCCTGGATTTTTTCAGATTTTTAAAAATTGTTGCTTCTTGATTGCAAGAGTTCTAAGATTAATTGCAGATCTTTTAGATGCCAGGAGGGAAATAAAATGAGTTCATTGGTGTTTAACCTTTACTTACGATAAGAAAATACTCAATGACTTGTTCCCTGTTGCAGATTAACAACAAACTATTTTTCCACATACAAACACACCAAGTTGAAATTTCCAATTTATTCACTCATGGGATATAGGCAGCTCTGACTAGGTCCATCCCTAATTGCCCAGAGGCAGTTAAGAGTCAACAACATCACTGTGGGTCTGGAGTCACATGTAGGCCATCCCAGAAAAGAATGGGAGCGTCCTTCCCCAATGGGACATTAGCGAATTAAATGTGTTTTGTTCCCTCCTCTGACAATTGACAATGGCTTCATGGTAATCATAATACCCTTAATTCCAGATTCTTTTACTGAATTCAAATTTCACCATCTGCCATGACAGGATTTGAACCCAGGTCCCCCAGAACATTGGCTGAGTTTCAGGATTAATTGTTTCGCGATAACACCATCAGTCCATTGCCTCCTCAACTGTGACACCAGCAATAACCTGTTTATTTAATCGGGAGCTGGCAATGTCAAAATTGTAAGACACAGAAGAGATTGAAAGTTCCAAACAGAATCATTAAGTGTTTTGCAAAGTATTTAAAATGCTCATTGATAATCTGAGGTGGAGTTTTGCTACTGGTAACTGAGAAACAGCATTACTTTACAAACAGGGGACAGGAATTAATGGCAGATAGACTTTATAGTGGACAGTTACTGATCATCAATACGTACAATGAACATTGATCCCATTGTGTTAATATTATCAAGTACAGATGTTAGTCCAGAATAGGCATTTGAGCTCACCAGGCATCTTTGAGCATTTGTCAACAGATTCTTCCTTCTTGCTGATCCTCGAGATAAAATAGTAATGTTGGCTCGTCCAACTGCCCGGACGAAATTTTCACAGGGTTCATTTGCGAATGTCTCAGGGCTAAGAAAAAGAAAACAGTGAATATTCCAGATTAAAGTCTACTTCATGATGGATTAAACACAACTTTTAATTCTCGCTTATGTATTGTAACTGCTTTCACCCATCAGTGGATAGCCTTCCCCCCACACACTGCCAAATTAGCAGTTAGAACGGGAATTAATGCCCAATAAGATGGGGGGGGGGGGTGGTCTTTCCTTTTCTGCTGGTAATAACTCAAGTGAGGCTGTTAAAACATGGAAAGCAAACCTGTGAGGGTTGATGTGGTCTCCATGGCGAAGTCCTTTGTTGAAAGGCAGTGTCTTATTGAGGAATTCAGCATTGGGAAGGGGAATTCAGGGTACTTGTTGCTGAGGTCCTCACTTCTCATGAGCCCTCGCCCTGTGAAATCTCCCCACCATCACTTAACTCTGTGGTACTTGGCCTGTCCTTGGTGCCATTGTGGTAGCAGCCACTGCCTCCTTGGTCACACTGCTGAGCAAAAGAGCTGTCAGCCAATACCTCCACTCCTGAGATACTGATTGGCCTATATTTCAGTGGGCTTTTTCCAAAGGAGACAAGCTCACCAGCTCACATAAAATTTCCCTAAAATTGTTGGTTTTAAGAGTTCAGATCAATAGTTATTTGAATGGATTACCCCGATTTGCATTTTGACCTTCTGTTATGAATCAATTGGGCAGCACGGCAGCACAGTGGTTAGCAATGCTACCTCAAACGGGAGGAATTCGGGTTCGATCCCACCTTTGGGTGACTAGCTGTGTAGAGTTTGCACATTCTTCCTGCGTCTGAATGGGTTTCCAGGGTACTCTGGTCTCCTCACATAGTTCAAAGATGTGCAGGTTAGGTGGATTGGTCAAGGGAGATTGCCCTTAGTGTCCAGGGGTGTGCAGGTTAGGTGGATTAGAAATGGAAGAATGGGGGGGGGGGGTGCGGTTCTGAGTGGGATGCTTTACAGAGGGTCAGTGCCAACTCGATGAACTGAATCGCCTGCTTCAACACTGCAGGGATTCTAATTAGTGGTTTATACAGAAGAAAGCACCAAAATAAAACTTGCATATCTTACTCGTAGAACAGCAAGACATCCTCAGGCAAGGCAGAAATATTCCCTGGTTTTCCACTGGAATTCAGCCTTCTGGTCATGCAAATCAGCTGAGAAACCAAATTTTCAACGTTAAATAAAATTCACAAAATATCGAAAACATTTTTTCTCAAGTATATATTTATCTATATAATATAGTTTACACATCTTTATCTGAAAATAAATCAAATATTAAAGTTAAATTTTGAGCAGGTAAGAAATAAATACTTTTCTTTTCTAATTGCTGGTTAATTATTAAAAAAAAACACAATTTAACTTTCAGCTGTATAGACAGGCCAACAATATAACTTACTCAAAATAAAGACAGCCACTTACACAGAGTTAAAACCTGGCCTGTATATTTTGTAGTAAAGCAAAATTAGCAACAAGCATCTGATAAAGAGTCATGGCATGCAAAACCTAAACTCTCTCTACAGATTCTGTCAGACCTGCTGAGTTTCCCCAGCACTTGTTTTATTTCAGACCTGCAGCATCTGTACTATTTCACTTTAACTTGATTATTTTTTGCACTTCAGTTGACCATGAAATCAGAATTCTTGTAAATTTTAACATCAACTTTGGGCGATAATAATCGAGATCTTATTCAAAATAATAAAGTAAAATTTGTTAAGATCAAGACAATACTTTTTGTCAATTTATGCCCCAAATAAAGATTAAGGGATGAATTTTCCCATTTTTTTGGCAAGGTGATTTCTTGAGTGAGATTGATGGTGCCTGGTCCATCATTGTACATTGTGACTTTTCTCAGCAACCCTCCACTCTTCATCTCAAAACAAGCCAGTCTCATTGAAGCCCATCTTGTGTAAGCTGCAAGCTGGGGACAACACTTCACATGTGGTCCTCCAAAAAGGAAGGGGCTGAGAAAGAAACGTTAGCTCCCCAGTTTACCAACAGGGACTTGGAGGTGATGAAGGACAGGGTGGTAGAGAGTAGGACAGTGCTGAATCCTCCTGAGGGGCCCTTGCCGCCTGACCCAGCCAGCTTGGACTGAAATAGAACATAGAACATTACAGTGCAGTATAGACCCTTCAGTCCATGATGTTGTGCTGATCTGTGGAACCAATCTGAAGCCCATCTAACCTACACTGTTCTACTCTCGTCCATATGCCTATAAAATGAACATTTAAATGCCCTTAAAGCGGGCGAGTCTACTACTGTTGCAGGCAGTGCATTCCACACCCCTATTACTCTCTGAGTAAAGTAACCACCTCTGACATCTGTCCGATATCTATCGCCCCTCAATTTAAAGCTATCTCCTGTTGTGCTAGCCATCGCCATCTGAGGAAAAAGTCTCTCCAACCTATCTAAACCTCTGATTGTCTTACATGTCTCAATCAAGTCACCTTTCAACCTTCTTCTCTCTAATGAAAACAACCTCAAGTCCCTCAGCCTTTCCTCGTAAGACCTTCCCTCTAACATCCTAGTAAATTTCCTCTGAACTCTTCCAAAGCTTACACATCTTTCCTATAATGCAGTGACCAGAACTGTACACAATACTCTAAATGTGGCAGCACCAGAGTTTTGTACAGCTGCAGCATGACCTCATGGTTCCGAAACACAATCCCTCTACCAATAAAAGCGAACACACCGTATGCCTTCTTCAACCTGGGTGGCAACTTTCAAGGATCTATGTACCTGGACACTGAGATCTCTCTGCTCATCTACACTACCAAGAATCTTACCATTAGCCCAGTACTCTGCATTCTGAGATAGCGCCCTCTCAGTGCGGTATCCTGTGCAAAACACAATGCATAGCAATGCAGGAAGGATTTAATGATTTTCTGGGCTCAGCTGTATTGCACTCACAGGCCACATTCAATCAAACTGTACCACTGCACATGCATTTCATCAAAGTACATGAACTACTGCTCTCATCGTTGCATGTATCATATCCACTCAATGATGCCTACCCACTTCATCCTGCCAAACTACTAATCGCATTCTGCCTACACTCTCACTTAGGACATCTGATCACGTCTCCTCTCCCAAAGGTGTTTGATAAGGTCCTGCACACAAGGCTACTTAATAAGAGTGATGTCAGGGTAGTATATTAGCGTGGATAGAGAATTGGTAAACTAGTTTGTGCAAAGTGAGTATGAAGAAATTAAGTCATAAGGTACAAAGTGTGTAGATGAATAAGATGTTTGTTTGTGTATGTCTCTGTGTGTATGTGCGCACGTCTGTAAGTGTGCATGTGTTTGTGTGTATATGTATCTGTGAGTGTGTGTGTGTGTGTGTGTGTTTGCGTGTGTGTGTATGCATGTGCATGTGTTTGTCTGAGCACATCAAAACCTGGCAGAAGCATAAATGTTCTGGGTGTCCCTGAGTACCACCCTGAAGTGGCACATGATTTTGTTCAAGATCAGGCTTGATGATGTACTGAGGGTGCCGATTTACTGATGCCAACTTGCTTGGACAAACGGTGAGGAAGATGATGTCTATAGACCATACTCGCTGAAGACAGAGTTGGATGTGGGCCTAGAGAAGCAAGTGGTGGACTGCTGATACCAGACTGAGCCTCTGACTTTCATGATGGAACTGGTACTGTCTAGCTTCTCAGGTAAACTGTGGAGAATTGAAAATTACATAGAAATGAAGTGATCTGAGCTATTATGATGCAAACTGAAATAAGCCAGTCAGCACTCATGAGATAAAACCTAAATGCCAAATTCAGGTGGTAACAGCAAAATTGGAAGAAGTGACCTGAAATGTGAGATTGACTTTTACAAGAATTTTTGCTGTATTTTCCACATTGCTTCCCATTGTCAAGACTGTTAAAGGGAGTTATAAGTTATATGCAATGAATAGATTTAAATGCCTTTGTTCTATTTCCAGAAGGCAGATCATCCAAAGACTACAATAGCCGCTCATAGCTGTGAACTTCCAGGGTGTTTAATTCATAATTTGATTTATGTAGGAGTGCACCAAACAGAAATAGTAATTTAAGAACATTCATGATTTTCAATTGTTTTCAAACAGAATTTGGGTTGACTTTAACATATTGCAATTTTTAGCTAAATAAGCAAAAAGTTAAAAAAAATTAGAAATTAATACATTAATTGTTGGTAAGAAATTCATTGACTATTGTGTTTAAATAATCTTCAGAAAATAAACTGATGTAAGGTTTTTGTAAAAGTAATGCATGAAAAACTTTGATGTGAACTTCATTGCTCATGCAACACAACATGATCTCAACCCAAGGATACAGACCGGCATTTTATCCTTACAGATGCCAGGATACATATCACTGAATTATAGAAATATTTGGAATTGAAGGAGGCCATTTAGCCCATCGTGTCTACACACAGGTAGAACAGATGTCACTTCCTTCTATGCTATATAGATGAACATAGTGTTTAATTTGAACATTAGCTTACCTGATCTTGGGTCAGTGAAGGCTTACCCTTCGTGGCTTTAACAAATTGCAGGAACTGGTCACTGTTCAAGTTGTTTCCTGCTATACAACTGAAACCTTGCAGAACAGAAGCTGAAACACTATAACATGAAATAACATTAATAACCTTTGTCATGTGATTTTCACAAACTTGTATTTAGAAAACAAGTGTACATAATGGTATCCTTTTCCTGATATTCCATGCAGATTATAATTTTTTAAGATTGCTTTTACAATTTTACGGTGGGTCAGTGGTTAGCACTGCTGCCTCACAGCGCCAGGGACCTGGGTTCAATCCCAGCCTCGGGCGACTGTCTGTGTGGAGTTTGCATATTCTCCCTGTGCCTGTGTGGGTTTTCTCCAGGAGCTCCAATTTCCCCCCACAATCCAAAGATGTGCCGGTCAGGTGAATTGGCCATGCTAAATTGCCCATAGGGATGTTTTGGTTAGGTGCATTAGTCAGGGGTAAATGTGGTGTAAAAGGGTAGGGGAAATGGAGCTGGGTGGGTTAATCTTCAAAAGTTCAGTGTGGACTCGTTGGGCCAATGGCCTGTTTCCACACTGTAGGGATTCGATGAGTCTATGACAATATGCGATTCATGTCCTTGTACTCCAATGACCAGAAGTTAATTCTACTCAAAGTACGGTCTACTATAATTGCTCTAACAGATCATGGTTCAAACATGGAACTAAAAGCTATTAATATTTACAAAACAAACAGAATTTTATCCAAAGATATGAAACATAACTTTTTTGTGTATACTATGGACCGAATCTCAAAAGATTAGACTGAGATATTATTTTGTGACTGGCATATGTCTGACCAGCTATTTCATTTAACAAAGTTGCAACATCTTATGAAAATTTATTTCAATGCATTTCAGAATAAAATACTTACTCATCAAAATTAATAGTCGAATTTTCTGTCAAAGTGCCAAAGAACACAGCAGCCTATAAAAGAAGTCAGAATCATAAATGTACATCTATTTCCATTAACTTTAACTCATTTGGAGCAGATGCTGTTCATCTAAATGGCAAAATTAGGTCATAATTATTCAATTAAAAATGTTAAGAAATACTATGCAGCTTTGGTACTACTCACAACAACTTGAGCAATGTATTGATTATTGAATATTTTAGTCAGAAGTCACACAACACCAGGTTATAATCCAACAAGTTTATTTCAAATCACAAGCTTTCAGAACGCTGCTCTTTCGTCAGGTGAAGTGATTTCAAATAAACCTGTTGGATTGTAACCTGGTGTCATGTGACTTCTGACTTTGTCCAGCCCAGTCTAACACTCCACATCATGATAATTTTAGTGTATATAATTCACAGGAATCCAAGAATAATTTACTCTCCTTTTGACCATTACAAATTTCATGCTTTAAAACAAAGGTACAAGATCTAAATATTCTGAGAAAAATTGCCAATGTCAGCAAAACTAAAGCCGGTTGGGAACAGTTAAGTTCTTTTTCCAAATATGCTGTGGATTAATGAGTTCAATATATTATGGTCTTGTCAGAGTCTATCAGGATACAATTAGGAATTGCTTTGCGACAGACCTACTATTAAGGCACAAGAAGTGGTTAGTAAATTGTTAGGCTTCAACAACTTTACTGTTCCCAAGCAAATATTTTCAAATTTACAATGGAATGCCAAATCAGTACCATGCTATCTCTTTTTTAATTATATTGAAATGGAAAAGGCGATAGTAAGAAACAACGGAGGAAGCTTCTGAGAAATGTGGGCGTGCTCAGTACATTTGAGATGGGGGGGGGTCAGAGAATGGTGAAGCCCTAAACAGTACACTGCTGTAGTGTTTCTCACCCACCTTCTCAAATTAAACAAAATGAGAGTGAGAGAGAAAGAGAGAGAGAGCAAGAGATTGTTAGAAAATTTAATTGAGGCTTCAAAACTGCACAGCTTCTGCAGTGAGGTAGAAGTGTTGCAGTTGAGGTCAAAGTGCGGGCTTTCGTGAGCATGGGCCTTTGCTGAGGAGGACAGGCAAAATTAGGGTACTGGCGTTTGGAAAAGAATGGACTTATTAGGGATAGTCAGCATGGCTTTGTCGGGGGAAGGAATGTCTTGGCTCACAAATGTGATTGAGGTTTTTGAGCAAGTGACAAAGATGACTGATGAGGGTGGGGTGGTGGATGTTGTCTACATGGACTTTACTAAAGCGTTTGACCAGATCCCTTATGGTAGACTCTCCAGAAGGTTAAGGCACACGGGATCCACAATGATTAGGACATTGGATACAAAATTGGCTTGGTCATAGGAGATATAGGGTAGTTGTGGAGGCCATCATTTTTTTAATGGAGGTTTGTGACCAGTGGTGTTCTACAAGGAGAGGGCTGGGCCTTCTCTTGTCTGTAATCTTTATAAACAATTTGGATGAAAATGTAGGTGGTTTGATTAGTAAGCTTGCCAACAACACAAACATTTGTTTAGTTGTGGACAGTGAGATAGGATATCAATAGATACAACAGGATACAGGTCAGTTTAAAAGTTGGGTGGAGAAATGGGAGATGGAGTTCAGTCTGGAAAAGTGTGAGGTGGTGCATCTTGCGAGGTCAATTTCAAAAGTAGTGATATACAGAGTGATCTCGGATACATGGCCAAAGCTTACTGCAAGGGGCAACACAAGTGGATAAGGTGGTAAAAAAGGCATTTGGCACGTTTGTCTTCATCTGTCAGCGCACTGAGCATCAAAGTTGGCAAGTCATGTTGCAGCTGTTCAAGTCTTTAGTTCAGCCATCTTAGAATTAATGTGTGCAGTTCGAGATGCCACACTATAGGAAGGACGTGAATGTTTTGGAGAGAGTGCAAAAGAGGTTTTCCAGGAAGTTGCCAATATTGGAGTATAGTAACTATAAGGACAAATTTGGATTGTGGCAGATGGAGTTTAATTCAGATAAATGCGAGGTGCTGCATTTTGGGAAAGCAAATCTTAGCAGGACTCATACACTTTATGGTAAACTCCTAGGGTGTGTTGCTGAACAAAGAGACCTTGGAGTGCAGGTTCATAGCTCCTGGAAAGTGGAGTCGCAGGTAGATAGGATAGTGAAGAAGGCGTTTGGTATGCTTTCCTTTATTGGTCAGAGTTTTGAGTACAGGAGTTGGGAGGTCATGTTGCAGCTGTACAGGACATTGGTTAGGCCACTGTTGGAATATTGCATGCAATTCTGGTCTCCTTCCTATCAGAAAGATGTTGTGAAACTTGAAAGGGTTCAGAAAAGATTTACAAGGATGTTGCCAGGGTTGGAGGATCTGAGCTACAGGGAGAGGCTGAACAGGCTGGGGCTGTTTTCCCTGGAGCGTCGGAGGCTGAGGGGTGACCTTATAGAGGTTTACAAAATTATGAGGGGCATGGATAGGATAAATAGACAAAGTCGTTTCACTGGGGTCGGGGAGTACAGAACTAGAGGGCATAGGTTTAGGGTGAGAGGGGAAAGATATAAGAGACCTAAGGGGCAACTTGTTCACGTAGAGGGTGGTACATATGGAATGAGCTGCCACAGGATGTGGTGGAGGCTGGTACAATTGCAACATTTAAGAGGCATTTGGATGGGTATATGAATAGGAAGGGTTTGGAGGGATATGGGCCAGGTGCTGGCAGGTGGGACTAGATTGGGTTGGGATATCTGGTAGGCATGGACAGGTTGGACCGAAGGGTCTGTTTCCATGCTGTCCATCTCTATGACTCTATGACTTGAGTGTCAGAGGCTGAGGCATGACCTGATAGAGATATATAAAGTTACGAAAGGTGTGGATAGGGTGGATAGTCCCAGCGTGGCAATGTCAAATACGGGGGGCATAGCTTTAAAGTGAGGGGGGAAAGTTTAAAAGAGATGTATAAGGCAAGTTTTTTTTATGCAGAGGGTTGTAGATGCTTGGAACGTGCTGCCAGGGAAAGTGGTAGAAGCAGATATGACAGGAATTTTTAAGAGGCATTTAGACAGACACATGAACAGGTGATGAATGGGGAATATGGACCATATGCAGATAGATGAGATTAGTTTAAATGGCATCATGATAGGCACAGACATGGTGGGTTGAAGGGCCTGTTCCTGTAGTGCATTGATCCATTTCCTGTATTACCTTTTGCAGTAACTGAATAACAGAACCAAACTGAACAACAGAACCAAACAGCTAATCCCATTCTAACAGGCATGGATTTTGTGCTCAAAGCTAACTGTACTTTGGCGCTATATTAATAAGTTCACTCAGAATTTGTAACAATTCTTGCAGGCACTAAAACTAAAAAACAAAATTTCTTGTGAAATAAATGGTGCTTGTTAGAGGCTGGGCTTAGTTTATATTTGGCCTGTTAAACGTCTCAGTTGACATTGCCACAGCTTTCATAGATGGAAAAGTTGTCTACTGCACAACATTGGTTACTTGTCTGTGGATGAATGTGAAATATTACAGATAAGCTGAGATTTTATTTGAGAGTCCATCAAGCAATTCAAGAGCTTACTTGTTCAGGTTTCCACTGTTTATTGTTCACAAGAGGCAGACCAATATTTTTAGAAATCAGTCGAGGCAAAAATATTTTGGATGCAAGCTGATCAGGAACTCTCTGTATAGCTGTAATGGGGTTATTCGAAGATACAATAACCTAGATAGGAATCAAAGTATGAAAACATTTAGTAAAAATGAATCAAAACAAAAGTTTTTTTTTTAAATGGTTTGCTTCAGATCTTCCTGAAACTGAAGTATTGTTTTGGTCCATGTTGACCATAATCCCAAACAAAACTAATCCCATCTGCCTGTGTTCAGCTCATATCCTTCCAAATATTTCCTCTAAATATTGTAACTGTTCCTGCATCCACCACTCCTATGGATGTTCATTCCACACCCGAACCACCCTCCGTGTAAAATGGTTGCTCCTCATAGGCTTCTTAAAATCTTTCTCCAATCACTTTAAAAACAGTCTTGAGGACTAGCCAGGCCAATTTCTGCCAAGGAAACACATCTGATGTACTGACAAAAACAGTACAGCTGAAATTTCTCAATAGCAAGATGGCTAATTAGTGCATAAACAGAGGACCATGAATGTGTTTACATGAAATGAGTCTGCAGTTTTCCAATAAATGTTGGCAGCATCTGTGCAGATTTGGAAGACCTTCCTTATTTATGAAGAGAAACACATGGGGCAAAAATTGCAGTGTGGAATGTGATGTGTGGTTCCTTGAAATCCCATTAACTCTGCTAAAAATCTCTGAGTCCATCAGAAGGAACATCCTTGATTTAAATACTCCTCATGGGAATGTCCACCTTGGACTCTTAACTATACCATATTTTGGAACCACTGGGTAGAATTGTGATAGGTTTATTGGTGGGGTGGAGGTTATTTTCACCCTAGGGATTGGACATGCCTTCACCCTGTCTTATCTGTACTATTTCCTGGGCGCAAACAGTTCCTATTACTTGAAATGGTAAACGCTGATAATCCATTGCCCAACCAAAATGTAAGAGACTTGCAAAATGGGCGTACCAGCTCCAGCCCTTTCTGCATCATTGGTGTTTTAATAGACAGGTTCAAGGAGCGCTGATGGAGTTACAGTGAAAAGGGTTCCAGTGAAATGGTTACAGAAGTCAAGTAGTATTGCTTCAACATCTTCAAAGTGCTGAAGTTAACTGATTGTGAAGACTTTACTCAGTCTTGTTGTCTATTAGCATAACTGTATATTCAGAAGCTGTTCTACATCCCGAAAAGTAAAGTGAAATAACCATTCAAAGTTTGTGAGAAGATTTGTAGCTCGGGTGCTCGTTGTTGTGGTTCTGTTCGCCGAGCTGGGAATTTGTGTTGCAGATGTTTCGTCCCCTGTCTAGGTGACATCCTCAGTGCTTGGCAGCCTCCTGTGAAGCGCTTCTGTGATGTTTCCTCCGGCATTTATAGTGGTATGAATCTGCCACTTCCGGTTGTCAGTTCCAGCTGTGCGTTGCAGTGGTCGGTATATTGGGTCCAGGTCGATGTGCTTATTGATTGAATCTGTGGATGAGTGCCATGCCTTGAGGAATTCCCTGGCTGTTCTCTGTTTGGCTTGTCCTATAATAGTAGTGTTGTCCCAGTCGAATTCATGTTGCCTGTCATCTGCGTGTGTGGCTACTAAGGATAGCTGGTCATGTCTGATGACACACAGATGACAAGCAACATGAATTCGATTGGGACAACACTACTATTATAGGACAAGCCAAACAGAGAACAGCCAGGGAATTCCTAGAGGCATGGCATTCATCCACAGATTCAATCAATAAGCACATTGATCTGGACCCAATATACCGACCACTGCAACGCACAGCTGGAAGTGACAACCGGAAGCGGCAGATTCAAACCACTATAAATGCCGGAGGAAAGATCACAGAAGCGCTTCACAGGAGGCTCCCAAGCACTGAGGATGTCACCTAGACAGGGGATGAAACGTCTGCAACACTGAAATAACCATTTTTATCCCACAAATTTATTGGGCGCTTACCTTTTGGACAACTAGTACTTGAACAGGTTCAGGAGCAAGCAATATATTTTCTACGAAGGTAGCATCTTTGACAGCAGTGACCATCTCACTGCTACTGACATTTCTTATTGCTTCACTTGAAAGCCCAGATACCAAGGTTCCCATTTTCAAGAGGTTGGTTGCGTTGTTAAACTATAAATAGAAGACAAAGCCTGAATAGACATGATAAATTCTGTTCTTTTGCCTGTTATTCCTTCAGTGGCCTTATTCTGATACCTACATAGGAAACATGACTACACTGGAGCATTTTTTTCCAAATCGTTGGTCATGTATGGTGCCTTAATTTATTACATTAGGATGGGATTTGGGTCTAGGTATCTTCTAATTAATTTATTTAGGTAAAATTTGACTACACAGCTCTAGATTTCCATCCATTAACTTTAATGGACAGTGCATTATCATTTGTACTCTAGCAGATTTCTACCATGTGCTTCTAATACACGCTGCTATTAGCTTGAAACAAGTAATCGGTCCTATTTTGTTAATTAATTCCGAAGAAAGGCTATCCTTTAGTTTAGTTACAATCTTACCTGAAATCCGACACGGGTCAACTTCGTTACCAATGCAAATACACTTCCCATGGTCCAGCCATTGACCTCACTCAGGGAGTCCAGGGATAGTAAGATATCGTTGTCACTGATATTATTAATCTGTGTTGTTGACAATCCAACAGCTGATTGGCCTAGGTTACCAAGAGTCTCATTGGAGAAGCTGTCAATTTTATTCACAAGGGAAACTGCAAACTGCAAGAAAATACAATCATCAACGTTTCCTGAAGGATTCGTACATTAGGTTTACCTCACATAAGGATCAATGGTCGGCACAACATCGTGGACTGAAGGGCCTGTTCTGTGCTGTACTGTTCTATGTTCTATGTTCCTTCTTGAGGGTGTGACCTTACCAAATAATAACAACTTACAGGTTTGGGAGATTTTACTAAAAGCGTGGAGTGAGGGAAAGTTTTGAGAAGTTTTAAAACATCAATGAATGAGGTATGGGGGTGGAAAGGGTCTGACAAGAGAGTTCCAAAGGTTCTATTGACAAACGAAGAGTTACATGATGGGATGCACAGGAGATCAGAATCAAAGGAAATTAAAAGAACCGCAGATGCTGTAAATCAGAAACAAAAACAAATTATTGGAAAAGCTCAGCAGGTGTGGCAGCAATGATAGTCAATCTCTTCTGATATAGACTAGATCTATTCCTACTGAAGGGCTTTTGCCAGAAACGTCGATTCTCCTGCTCCTCGGATGCTGCCTGACCTGCTGTGCCTTTCCAGCACCACTCTAATCTAGACTCTGGTTTCCAGCATCTGCAGTCCTTGTTTTTACCTTGATGAAAAGATGTGTATACTGGTTCAGCTTGAGAATGAACTCAAAGGGGGAAGGCAACACAGCAAGTGTGATATATTGACATGGTCCGAAAACAAGAACTTTGGTCTTTTTGGTGTTTAATGGAAGTACCGTCCAGATTATAAATATTAGTGCCAGACATCCAATAGTGAAACAACAGCGCAAATGCAATCAATAAAACAAAGCCTAAATGTTCTGCCCAATTTACAATGACAGAATTAGGCAGAAAATATAATGGTGAATAATTGGCCAGTCCCCTGTTTCCTCTCCCATTTCTGAGATTGCTTGCTGGATAATGTAGAATGGTTTCGATAGCAAATACCCCATGTAATATACATTACAAATATGACACCCTTGTTACATACCTTATTACATTTGTGCCTTAGCAATGATTTGATTTGATTTATTATTGTCACATGTGCCTAGGTACAGTGAAAATGTTTATTTTGCGTGAAGCACAGGCAGATTATACTATACAAAGTTCATTAGGGTAACAGAAAAGGCTGCAGAGAAGGTGCACAAAGAGTGAGACCAACATTAAATGTAAAATTATATAGGGCCGCTCAGAAGTCCAATAAGAATGGGGAAGAAGCTGTTCTTGAATCTATTGGTGTGTGTGTTTAAATTTTTCTAGCTTCTGCCCAATGGAAGAAATTGGAAGAGATTATAACCGGGATGGGAAGGGTCTTTGATGATGTTGGCTGCCTCACCGAGGCAGTGAGAAATGTAGATGGTGTCAATGGATGGAATGTTAGTTTGTGTGATGGACTAGGCTGTGTTCACGACTCCCTCAAGTTGATGCAATGAAGACTTTTTGTACCAAGTGTCCAGAAATATTTTGGGCAGTGCATTGGCTATTGAAAATCAAGCAATTGTGTAGCTATAGGTACCAAAGTATATAGGCATATATTTTTTGAATTTAAGGTGGCTGCAGCCAAGCTTTATCCCACTGGCTGGGGCTGGGGAGGCCAGCAAAATTAAGAATACCACAGAGAAGCTCGGAAATTTGCTCATTGCAGAAGTCCTGCCATTCCCCAAACTTGCAAGAATAGAATAGCTCTCTTTCTCCCAGGCTGAGAATTCCTACCTGCAGTTGTTCATCTGTTGGTGTTGTTCCATTTGTGCTGAGATTCTGACAGGCTCTGTTTGCTTTCTGAAGTATAATTTCAGCTTGCTGTGCTGTTAAAGATTGAACTGTTGTTGGGGTATCAACAACAAAGCAAACCAAGCTGTCAGGAATGCTATGTGGAAATTGAGAAAATCAATCGCAATCAGAATTCATTGTGCAAATACATGTGCAACACATCATAAAGTGCATTAAATTAACAATGCAAATATTGTTATGAGTAGTAAATCTCTGGTATACAAAGCAATCAAATGTACCATGAAATTTCTGTACTGCTTTGCCTTAAAGATGATCAAAAACTGCGCAGCAGAATTTGAACAGAAATAAAAATTTACAATAACAATCTGGTATACTTACAACGGAGAGGCCGCATTAAGATTTTAACTAGAACAAAGACAGTTAAAAACAGATTGGGTGTAGTTAAAATAATGAAGGGTACTGATGATGCTTAATAGAATAAGCAATTTCAATGGTTGATGAGTTGTTGTTAGCTAGAGGGCTTGAATTGAAAATCACCATAAATAGAACAAAAGGTTCAAAAACGTTTTTTTCATGCAGAGTGTTGCTAGAGCATGGAGTAGCTGACACAGGATTGGAAGGGAGATGTTGAAATTTCAAAATCTTAAACATCAAAAAGAGTGAGGTCAGTCGAAATTAAAATAAATGCATAGCAATGTCAAAGGGCAGATAATAGTTGGGTCAATCACAAGGCCTCCTGCTGTTCTGCAAAGTTTTAAGATGTTTATGAACAATAGTTTTGATAAAAACAGTTAGCAACTATAATGCAATGTACATTTGATTTAGATATTAAACTTAATCACTAGCTTCAAATTTTACAATAAATATGCAGTAAAGTAATATAGCAGTGATTTGGCTGCAATTTTGTACCTAAAGTTGCCAGAGTCCTACCAGACCATAGGGCTGCTCTCTCACTAAGGAGAGACGACTGATGTTGATTGGACCTGGAGGATCACCATACCTCAGGCAAGGGGAAAAGTTGAGGAGATTTCTTTTAAGTAAGCTCAGTTTGTGCATGAATTGAACCCAGATTGTTGGCATCACTCACCAGCCAGGCGAAAGTGAAGACTGCAGATGCTGGAGATCAGAGTCAAGATTAGAGCGGTGCTGGAAAAGTACAGCAGGTCAGGCAGCATCTGACTCAAGGTCTCTTGCCCAAAACATCAATTTTCCTGCTCCTCACATGCTGCCTGACTTGCTGTGCTTTTCCAGCACCACTCTTATCAATCACTCACCAGCCATCCGGCCAACTGAGCTAACCACACTGAACCACATTTCGATTCCAGAATCCTCCACCATCAACATACTGGGAGTTACCATTGAATGGAAATTTAATATATATTGCTTGATTAAATACTCCCATTGCCCAGATGAGAACATCACCAACAACAGTCAAGAAGCTCAATACCAATCAAGACAAAGCACCCTATACGTATGGCGCAGCATCCATTATTTTAAACAGCGTGCATTGAAAAGAAGCACTGCAGTGAATCATCAAATTCATCCTTCAAAAGTACTTTCCAAACCAATAATCTTTACAGTCTAAAAGGTCAAGGACAGCAGACACATGGGAACACTACCATTGCAAGTTCACCCCCACGCCATACACCATCCTGACATGAATATATGTCGCGTTCCCTCACTCTCCTTGTCAACATCCTGGAACTCCTTCCCTAATAGTATTGTGGGTGTAACTTTACCACATGGACTATAGTGGTTCAAGTGGCATCTCACTACCAGCCTCTCAAGAGTAATTAGAGATGGGTAATAAATGCTGACATTGACCGTGATACTCATGTCCCAAGGATGAACAGTGAAAGGTAATAAAAATGCTTTCATGCCTCCCTCAAGTTAGGAAAGAAAATAATAATTTGAGTATGCAGGTCAGTTTTAGTTCCCGTCATGAGATGTCAGGTGTTTAAGTATTCTACAACTTTTAAGCAACATATACCTTGATGCATTAAAGACTGCATTTTCAAACAGTGCACTTGCGTAAAACCTCTGGACATCTTCAGGAAGCTCAATACTGTTCAAAAGAATTAGATTTTCCTGGTTGGCGGCAAATATCTGCAACTGTAGAAAGTAGGTATTAATAGGTGATAAGATTTTTGTAGTAAATATATTCAAGGAATTACAATTCAGAGACAAAAACTTTGTTCACTTCTTTTGTTATGATAAATCAGATCCTCAAAGAGATTATCGACATGGCTTACTTTAAATTGAAAAATGCGCTGATTTTTAGAAGCAGACTGCTACAGAGACAATCACTTCAGCTGTAAATTAAGTGGTAGTCAAAAGAGAGAGAGAGACAGACGGAGAGAGCAAGAAAAACTATTAAGACGTAACACCTTAAGATGTCAAAGAAACAACAGATTAGACTGTGACTTCTTGTGACTACAAAGATTAAAGGAGCTGACAAACCCTTATTCAACAATTCAAACCTTATGGATTATGTCCTAAATTTGCGACACATTTTGTGCACTTGCTTTCCAAGTAGTAAATCCAGTTGCAACTCCACTGGAATGATCTAGTGGGACTGAATATTCTTGTGTACCAGACTGGGTTTGAGCCATGACAGTCATAGCCAAAGGACTGTGATTACTCTTATGTCACAGGTGAAGACTCCAAGTGGTGCAAACTAGTTAAACAGGAAATAGGGCAACAAAGGACTTTTTATCTCAACCCAATTATTAGAACTCAATTACGGTCAAAAAGCATCAGCAGTACAGAGTCTCAATGAATCTCTAAAACTATGGGTCATGAAACTGACTGATGTGACAATGCTACTGGTAACCTCCACTGCAATGGCTACATCAAAGTATCTGGTATTTGCAAACAATTCAGAGACTGATCTGCATGTCTGTGTGGTTTTAAACTTTTATCTTTTCAGAATCCCCTCTTATTTGTATTAATAATTCTTTTCACATTTGAAATTAATAAACTCACCTTTTGTTCACTCAAGAAAACCTAGATAAATTGGCTCCTTTAAAACATAAGGTCATTTTGGTCAGGGGAAAAGGTACCAATAAAAGGAAAGAGGTCGTTTTTAAATGAACCTTGTTGCAACCAACAGACGGGGTGGGTAAATGAAGGAGAGTCAGTTCATCTCCCCCTCTCACCTGAACACTTAAAGGTTTGGGGTATCCCGCCTGGAATTGGAGTGAATTTGGGAATCTTGCTTGTGATTGTAACACTTCGTAACGATAAGCAAGTAAGGAAAGTAACTCAAGCTACAAAAGTAACATAGTTATACGTACTGTTGCATTGTCAGTGAGCAGAGCAAGGTCATCTGTGCTTGTATATTTCAGAAATTTGCCAAAGTAATTGGCAAACCAGGCAGTCGAGTTCAAAGCTGGATCAGACACATTATAACACCTTGGTTTAGGACCTGGGTAAACAGAGAAAGGGTATCAGCATGAATAATTATTTTTTTTAGTATTAAAGAATCTCCTGTGAAATGGAATGTCAATGAATTTTCCTCAGAATGTATTCATGATTCTATCTTAGTTAGGTTTGAAGTTTGCAGTTTCTGATGCGTATGGAGCTCCAAGTAGTGACATTTGTACACAGCTGTAGGAATAACTGTGACACAGAATGGGGAATAATCAAATAAGATGTGATGTACTTTACAAACTTAATATATTATCAAATTAAACTACAAAGTTACTGTACAGAACAAGAACTGAGCATCATCAGGAAATTCTTCTGCATTGTCCCTCCCATGTTTCTATTCATTTTTAAGGAAAGAGTGAGCACAGAAAGGATTTTTTAGATGGTTCAGCACCAGAACATGTCACAATTTTTAGCTCCTACTCAAGTCACATTGTTATAAAAATCCATACAGCTGCTGCATTTGTAGAGAAGGTAACTGTGGAAAGGCATGTGTTAAAAAAGTCCACATGCACTATCATTGCAACTTTAAAAACTGATAACAGAGTAAAATAGAAGCCAAATACCTTTGCGTAGATAGGTTCTGATGCCATTGTACAGTTGCCGCTGAATGTTAGTTGTAAATTCAGAGATCCGTGCATTCAGGGTCTGTATTCTAAATAAAGTTTCAAAAATATGAATATTAAATTTTTTATTGATCAAACCTCTTCACCATGGAAGAGATACTGATTAAGTCGCCCAGTATGCAAGGCTAAATCAATAAGATTTATTTTGCACTGTCAGTCAAAGCCACAATTATCTCCCAGTTTGCCAGTAAAGCAGAGTAACATTTCTGGTTACAGGTTAGTAGCATCATTTTCCCAACATGCGAAATGATGGTGAGAAGACTGTGCACACCATACTCCTGAATTCAGTGAGGGGCAGACTCTGTCCAAAGTATAAAGTTGAAAGGTTATTGCAATTATTTTTGGAAAGATTTTAATTCACATTTTCCCTCATCTTTTAAGCACACTTGGTTATTATTTTCCTTGCTGACTCCTTTAGCCAAAAGGTTCAGTTGAGATGACAGGCAGCTATATCCCAATATTGTCCACTTTGCTGAGGTCTGACTGCATTCAACCAAACAACAACAGGTCAGAGGATAACATTTTCATCTCTTCCGTCAGAGGGTTGAGGATTCAATTCCCGCTCCTCGGACTTGAGTACAAAATTTTACATGGATATTCCAATACATTACAGAGTGAGCACTGTAGGGGAGTGCAAAATTAGATGGCACAGGTTTAAGGTGAGAAGGGAAAGATTTAAAAAGAAGCAACCTTATCACGCAGAGGGTGGCCCGTGTATGGAATGAGCAGCCAGAGGAAGTGGTGAACATTGGTAGAATTATGACATTTAAAAGACATCTGAATGGGTACATGAATAGGAAGAGTTTAGATGGATATGGTCCACATTCTAGCAAATAGGACAAGATCAATTTAGAATATCTAGTCTGTAAGAATGAGTTGGACAGAAGGGTCTGTTTCCATGCTGAACCACTCGATGACTCGATTAGGAGCTGCCATTTATTGAATGTGATGTTAAACTAAGATGCTTTTACTTTCTAAGGTGGATATAAAAAAGCCCCAAGGAATTATTGTGAAAAAGAGTGAAGAGGGACCCAAAGTAGTCTGGACAATATTGAGTGCTCAATTAGTAATGCAGCTTGTGGGATATTGTTGTGGGTAAACTGGCTGCCACATTTCCTATTGTACAAAAATGAACGCACTTCAAAATTACTCAAGTGGTTGTAAACGTGAGCCTACATTCAAGTTTCCTTTGTATACACAGTATTTCTGATCATTCTGCCACTAACTTTATAATGAATTGATTTTTCTGTGTCTTTGCCGAGTGGGAACTTGCAGAAAGACCTCTGCATCTGTGCTCTATAACTGTGCACTGAACAGTGCTGCCTGTCTACACCAATTCTCTCGGCTTCTCACTGAGTAGTGCTTGCAATCCACTTGGATACTATCCATAACATTGTTCATCGCACCATGACAGGAATTCTTGTATCTTCAAATTGCTATTCCATTTGAGCTCCAATGAACTCTGTTGTTATTTTATTTTATAGTAAGAATAACGTGGAAGAGGTGCAACAATTTTTGGAACACTGACCAAAATAAGATAAAAAGCAATATTTAGATACTTTTAAAAGTTATAATATTGTTGAATTAAACAGTGATGTGATGGAAAACAAAATCATTACCAATTAGCTAGTGCTTTAAATGTATAAAAGTAGTAGAACAATAATTTAAAATCCAATACTCAGAACGCACATGATCTGAGCTCCACGGCAACTTGCATTCGTCAGAATTAATTCAACCAAACTTTCATTCAGTCCTGGTATCAGCAACTGAAGCCTAGTCCCAAGCCAGGTCTGGAGTTCTTCTTCATTTGAACTGGAAATAATTGGCTCAGCACGACTCAGAACATCACTCAGTAAGGTTGACCTCACTTCAGGGATCAATGTTACATTGTTCTGGAAAAGTGAAGAAACAGCATAAACTGCACATAGTGCTATCAGAATAAACTTCAAATGGTCAAATTCACATAAAAACACTCATCACAAAGAAATTCTTAAACCATGAACCCAATTGTAACTAATAACGAAGCGGTTCTTCATTTAGCAAGTGCTGTTTTAACTTGTTTACATTAGACTGATTGGACACCAGCTGAGACCAATAAAGTGCTTTGTTCTTTTGATCTGAGACAATGGACACTGAGTCAATATGCTTGAACCTTATCTAGCAGGATAAGGAGTTTGGTGATTTGAAGTCTTTTACTTGGCTTCATATAATGAAGCATCAAACAAGACATTATTTTGTGCTGACACTGTGGTTTTAAGAGGTGTGTTTGTCCTGGTTTATTTTAGAGGGAGAGAGAGATGTGGGGGGGCGGGGAAGCAAGGGGCGGGGAGCAGGTGATGAGCAGCCTATGAGGAAAAAAAAACTTGTGAAGCCTTGGGTGTTTTTTTAAAGCTGGAACAATACAAGCAACCTGAATGGGTGTGATCAAGCTCCAACCACAGTACCAGAGATTTTTAGTTTTTAGCTCTCAGCAGCAGTTGCTGTTGGGATCTTGAAGAAGTGGAAGCTATTTTTCCCTCTCTCGAGTTCAGCCAAAAGCTGGGGAGGTGGTGGGATCCTCTTCCTGGGCTGTTGGATTGCATGTAAGACAAAATCTATTCTCCGAATTTGTCTTTTGGCAAGATTATGTTTATGGGATGTTACTATATTGGAATAGTTAATTAGTAATAGTTACTGTATCTATTATTCTGTTAGGTTTTCCAATGGGCTATGTCATTCCAAGCTCTTCTTTCTTTTTTTGAAATTTAACTATAGTGTTTGAATAAATTGTGTTTTGCTTAACATCAAGTAGTCCGACCAATTGTACTGCTGGACCACAGTATCCCATATTTACCTTTATAATAAGAAAGTGTTAGAGTCTAGGCTACCTTTATAACATATTTTGAGGGTGTCTGGTCTGGTCCAGACTGAGGATAGATTTCTGCCTATGATTCATTGAGGTGTTGTACTGTTTAAAATAATAGGGGTTTGATGATGTGTACAGCACTCCATTAGGTGTATAATTGTGCAGCACGTTTGGCCAGTTGATAGGAACAGCAGCACAATGACAATGCCAGAGGACCAGGACTAGAGACCAGAATCGATGCTCCAGAGATTTGGACTTTCCAAGGGGCACAGGACCCAGACACCGGAAGAAAATAAGCAGGTCTTGGGCTCACCTGCTGGCAATGGGACCTGTTCAACAATTTTACTACAGATGCCCTCCTAAATTAGTCCACCATCCAACGAAAGACAGCAGGCAGTCTCCTGATGCTCTTGGCTCAGTCACTGTGTCAAGTGTTGGAGGGAAAGCTATAACAGCGAAGTCACAGGTGTTGCTTTCTCCACCCTGACTCCCCCAACCCGCCTCACTCCTCTTTGCCACTGGGAGACCACCCCTGCTACATCGGTGGCTCCTTTATCTGGCAAAAACCTGAAGCACATGTAAAGTGGGCCATGATAATGCCTTTACATATGCAAATCGCCCATCTGTATGCTGAAGGCAAGCGGCTTCTCTGCGGTCGGTCTCACCATCACTGCATTGTGCTGATGGTGGTGTGTTGGGAAGTCATCCAGCCTGGTGCAATTTGATTTTACTTCACTCTCCTTCCCCAACTGCCTGCTGGGGTCAGTTCATGTCCTTGCCATGAGTTCAAACCCTAACAACCTAGAAGTTTTTTTTAGAAAAAAACAAGTATGAATAATAATGTTATTGAAATCACTAGAATGTGGTGAAAATCCATTTAGTTCACTCATATTGTTCAGGGAAGGTGGTCTGTCATTAATACCTGGTCTGACTCCAGATCTACAGCAATCAGGGTGCCTCTCAAAATTGCCTCATAAGTCATTCATTTTCAGAAAGGAGTAAAACTATACGGATCATCTAACATTAACCTAGCCTTTTACAGTCTAACCTGCAACGTACTGCTCACTAACATCTGAGGACATCTACCTGGTCTGAAGACATCCAGGTTTGGGCAGATAAACATGGTAAGTAACATTCATGGTACACAAATGTTCAGCTGCACCACTTCCAACAAGAGTAATATAACTATCTTTCCATAATGTTCAGTGGCATTACCATCATTAAGTCTCCCAACATTAAATATCTTTGGGTTGCCTCTGACCAGAAGCCCAATGGGGTCATCCATAGGAATACTGCAGCCATAGACCAGGTTAGAGGTTGGTGGTTATGCGGCGAGGATTCAATTTCAAGGCCTCAGAATCCATGCACAAGTCACAAATGTGATGGAATACTTTCCAATGTCTGATGAGTGCAACTCCAACAACACTTAAGGAGTTCAATGCCACCCAGGACAAAGCCACCTGCTTGACTGGCAAATGCCTCAGCATTACCTGTAACACTCACTCTGTTCAACACCAATACACTGAGGCAGCAGTGTAATACCACATTCATTGCGACAATTCTTCATGACAGCCTTTGACAGCCCCTTCGAAACTCATGACCTCCAATATCTAGAAGGCAAGGCAGCAGCTACCTGACAACACCATGACCTGCAAACCATACACTATCTTGACTGGGAACTCTATTGCTATTCCTTGACAGTTGCTGAGTCAAAAGGCTTGGAACCCCCTTTCTAGCAGCATTGTGTGTGGACCTACATTATAGGGACTATAATCATTAAAGAAGGCATCTCATCTTCTCAAGGGCAATAGAAGATAGACAATAAATGTGATTAATGATGCTCACATCTCAGTGAAAAAAACCTTAGAATTTTGGATTACATTTGGTTGCATACTATAATAGACTCACAATCTATTTATTATTATATTTTGTTTCTCGGAGTATCATTAGCTGTTTGCAATTTCCTACCTGCTTTGCCTCAAAGCTGAAAGTGTCCATGAACTGTGTAATGGTATCTTCTCTAATGACACTCATGACCTTCATTACATCCTGTGAGTCCTTCAATGTTCCATTGCTGGCAGATAATTGGGCAAGCTGTCTTACGGTCAACAAATCCACCACGTCAAGCTGAATGAAAAGGAAGAGAAAAGAAAGATTGATCAGAACTTGAGTACTGCTGATAAACGAAACAGTTTGTCAAAACTATTCATCTTGCACTCAACAATTGGCAAGAAATACCAGTGTGAAAGAAAAACAAGATTTGGAGATGCCGGTGTTGGGCTGGGGTGTACAAAGTTAAAAATCCCACAACACCAGGTCATAGCCCAATAGGTTTATTTGGAAGCACTAGCTTTCAGAGTGCTACTCCTTCATCAGGTGGTTGTGGATACTGAAAGTTGGTGCTTCCAAGTAAACCTGTTGGACTATAACCTGGTGTTGTGGGATTTTTAAAAAAGAAAAACAACCATTTTCATACTGTATGAGAAAAGGTGTGTTGATTATTTGGTAAATGTACTCTGATTGGTAGAGGCGTGGCCACGGAGAATCCACCAATTAGATGATGACTGACTGTTAAATGTCAAACCTTGATTAAATTTAAATGGGTTCTGATTGATACAAGTAAAGTCTGATCAGTGAAGTCACTGCCCTGAGAAGTGAACCATAGAGTGACTGTTGGCCATTTTGTCATGTTGAAACAGGCTCAATGTACATGGATATTTTTTCTATCTGTGAGTATTATATGTAGCTTCTAACATGGTTTTAAATGTGTTGGCAGTGTAATTCCGTGCATGCCCGAGACAATTTAGCAAGTGTCATCCAATAGCTGGCTCACATCTTTTGTTAAACAGTGTGCTTAGAGTTTTGTAAGCACGGCATATTGAGAATCTATCTAACTCAGTTTTAAAAGCACAGTGGCTCAGTGGTTAGCACTGCTGCCTCACAGTGCTAGGGACCCAGGTTCGATTCCACCCTTGGGCAACAGTCTGTGCAGAGTTTGCACAGTCTCTCGGTGCTTGCATTGGCTTCCTCTGGGTGCTCTGATTTCATTCCAAAGTCCAAAGACGTGCAGGTGTTGGGTGGATTAGTCACAGGAAATGCAGGGATAGGGTCTGTCTGGATGGAATGTTCTTCAGAGCGTTGGTGTGGACTTGATGGGCTGAATGGCCTGCTTCCAAACTGTGGGGATTCTATGAAATTTATTTCAAGACTCTTATTCTTGTACCACTTTCTGAAGATTCATCACACCCAGACAAAAATTCTCTGCAATTGCCATTGAGGGCCGTGATGGTGTCGTAGTACAGTACTGGTAAGATGCTAGTCCCAAAGTCTTGCAGTTCTTATCAAACAACATATCCCTTTAGCTGGCTGCAACAAGCAGAGTACTGAGCTTGGGATTTAAAACTGTTCTTTGTGAGAAGTGTATGATAGGCTCAAAATAAATTATTGGCTTCCTTTACACAGTCTCCTTTTCTTCTCAGTGACTTCAATGTGTGCAATGTAAAACAGGCTGCCTGAGGAAACTCTGACAGTGTGTGCGCTGCTACCGCACATTTTTATTTCTCAACTTCTCAGTGTCAGTATCAGAAACCTGTGTTGTGACTTATACCTGTAAGCATGTTTCCGTTCTCAAGGAAGAACTTTTGCTTTTACAAGCTTACTCTTGCGAAGAGATTATCACTGTTCAGATGTTAAATTTAAAAAAATGCTGGAAGAACTCAGCAGGTTTGGGAGAAGTTTTGGAGAGTCAATTTTCAAGTCAAACGTGACATTCTGAAGGAGCATATGACAAACAAATCAAGTGCAAGTGAAGGTCACACTTCACCTGGAACCTGCACTGCTACTCAATAAAGTTCATGGCTGATCCAATTGCTCCATATTGCTGTCTACCACCTTGATAATACTTCACCCCTTGCTTATCAAGAATCTTTGGACCTCTCTACTGCTGCCTTAAAGTTATTCGAAGAGTCTGCTTGCACCACCTTCTGAGGGAGACAGTTCCAAAGATTTACCATAATCTGAGAGGAAACAATTCCTATGTCTTTATCTTAGGCAGACTTGTAATCTTAGGGTATGGTCACTGGATTAGTAATCTAGAGATCAGACTAATGGTCTGGGGTCATGGGCTTGAATGGCAGAAGGTGAAATTTGAATCAAAGTCTGGAATTAAAAGCTAGCCTTAAAAGCTAGGGCAGGTACAGTGGCTCTGTGCTACCTCACAGTGCCAGGGACCTAGGTTCGATGCTACCTTTGGGCAACTGTCTGTGTGGAGTTTGCACATTGTCCATGTGTCTGTGTGGTTTTCTTCTGGGTGCTGCAGTTTCTTCCCACAATTCACAGATGAGCTGGTTAGCTGGATTGGCCAAGGAAATTGCACGTAGCCTTCAGGGGTGCACAGGCTAGGTTGGGTAGCCATATGAAATACAGGTTTGCAGTAATAGGGTAAGGAGGTGAGTCTGGGTGGGTTGCTCTTTGGAGGTTGAAGTGGATATGTGATGGCTGAAGGGGCTGCTTCCACGCTGTAGGGATTCTCTGATCAGCCTTTCAGACAGTCATTTCTCTAATCTTATTCGCCTTGTACCAATTTGCTCATGGCTGGGTTGTTTTTTGTTTGATTGTTAACTCCTCATATTAGTTACTCAAAAACATGTTTTCCTTGTCTTGACTGTGTTATATTGGACTTGAAATGGTAACGTGTTTCTCTCTCTACAGATGCTGTTGTGTTTTTCAGTATATTCTGTTTCTTTTATTTCAGATCTTCAGCTTCTACACTCATTGCTTTTACTTTATTATTCAGAACAAGACATCTTTTTAGACCTTTACTAGTTATTTCAAATCGTTCTTAGTTTATCTCAGTACCCTTTCCCTTTTAAAGAAATACTTTCAGGCCTTGGATTTTTGGCCAACTCCTTTGGCTGGTGCTATTACAGATGGTTCCACATAGAGCGGTAGAGATGTACAGCACGGAAACAGACCCTCCGGTCCAACTTGCCCATGCCGGCCAGATATCCTAAACTAATGTAGACCCCTTGGTCCATATCCCTCCAAACCCTTCCTATTCATATACCCATCCAGATGCCTTTTAAATGTTGTCATTGTACCAGCCTCCACCACTTCTTCTGGCAGCTCATTCCATACACATACCACCCCCTGCGTGAAAAAGGTGTCCCTTAGGTCTTTTTAAATTTTTTCCCCTCTCACCCTGAACCTATGCCCTCTAGTGCTGGACTCCCCCAACCCACAGAAAAGACCTTGGGTATTCACCCTATCCATTCCCCTCATGATTTTATAAACCTCAACAAGATCACCCCTCAGCATCTGAAACTCCAGGGAAAACAGCCCCAGCCTATTCAGCCTCTCCCTGTAGTTCAAACATAACAAAAGCAAATTGAGAAACTGTTTGTATTTCCACAAGACATGAATAACTTACTCCCTTGAAGTTACTGTTCAGAGATATTAGCTTGCTGTAATCAGCTTGTGAACGGAATCTGCCAAAATTCTTGAGAAGCCAATCTCGGCTGCCGGTGATGTTGACAGTGCATGCAAAACCTACAAACAGAAACAAGATCAATGTTCTCAGAAACAACTCTTTATAAGTCTGCGGTATAATCTGTGTATGACCACAGAGCCAAGAAAATCAATGCTGAAATTTCCCTTTGAGCTACATTCACAACATGGATCTGGGCTTTGTGTGGTGGAAGGTAGGTAACTGTAGAGCCTGCACCTGTGTCTAAAATCTGGAGGTGATCCCCACAGTTAGTTAGCAGTTGGCTGGCCTTTAAAAGGCTTGAGGCAGAACTCCCATTCGTCAGCATAGAGGAAGCCCCTGCTCAGAGAGCTGTTGGCCGAGCTGAGGTTGGCAGCTCTTCAGTACTAGTAGCACCACTGGGAGTCAAAGCTACTGCCTGTGGTAGGCTGCAATGAGTCGGGCAGGTGGCTGTGCAGCTGAGTCCAAAGGTAGGTAGCTGGGGCCAGACTGGTAGGTCCTGGCGAGGAGCCAGAGTAGACAGGCCAGGCATCCATTCCAGCCCCAAACACTGTCTGCCACCAGATCTGTCCTGAAAGCTGCTTGAACTGGACATGAACTTGGGCATCTCCAATCGCTAGTTCAATCACTAGCAGAAGGATAAGGCCTTGCGATAGCAGGATTCCTGAGATGGCAGTACTGATGCATGAAGAGAGGCTAGATTGGTTAGGATTATGTTCGCTGCAGTTTAGAAAAATAAGCGGAGGATCTCATAGAAACCTATAAAATTCTCAGGGGACAGGACAGGGTAAGTGCAGGAAGCATGTTCCTGATGACCAGGGAGTCCAGAACCAGGGGTCACAGTCTAAGGATACCACATATGGCTGCGAGGAGGAGGAATTTGTTCTCCCAGAGACTGGGGCAAACCTGCAGAATTCTCTGCCACAGAAAGCAGTTCAGGCCAAAATGTTGAATGTTTTCAAGAAGGAGTTAGATATAGCTTTTTTGGGGCTAAAGAGATAAAAGGATATGGGAAGAAAGTGGGAATAGGGGATTGAGATGGATGATCAGCCATGAATGACAGTGCGGGCTGGAAGAGCCAAATGGCCTCTTCCCACTCCTATTTTCTGTGTTTCAATGTTTAAATGGCCATTAACTAGATATTTGATGATCTCAATTTCTCATAATTGGGCAGATCTCCCTGAAGCTTCCTGTCACTAGTAAAATTATGGCAGAGTGGACAGGTACAGTGCCCAGAGCATTTTATGGATTATATGTCCTCTCAAACACCTCCTACATTCCCACTTTTGGGCTGGAAAACACAACCCTAATATTCATTAGAGGTGAAGAAAACTAGTTCTTAACGAGGGGAATATTGTGTTAAATTCTGCACACCAAACGTTGGGAAACATGTGAAAGCTTTGGAGACGGTGCAAGAAATACTTCCTGCAATGGCTCCAGGGATGAGTAACTTTAGTTACATTGATTGACTGAAGAAACTGCAGTTGTTCTCCTCAGAGTGGAGCAGAAAGGAGGTTGGACAAAGGTGTTCAAAACGATGAGGGACCTAAGCATGACATTCAAAGAGAATTCGGTAGATAATTGAAGGGAACACATTTTACAGGCTTTGAGATGATAACTGCACACTGCAAATTACTATAATTTGCTTCCGGCACATTACCTGTTGAATTGAGTTGCTTTGAGAGATAATTTGATATCAGTTTGTAGACATTAGTGATCTGAGACATTGTTAAATCTGTGAAAACATTGTCCAGTCCTTTAATTCTGTAAGATAAAGGGTGAATGTTCAACGCTGTATTTTTGCATGAAAGACAACAAAGTAATCAGCTGCAGCCTCTGACATTTTTCAGAAGCAGAGGAGAAAGATTTTCTCTTTACTATTTATAGTGAATTTACGTAACTGTGCATGAACAACTTCTTCAACATTAGGAATATTCCTTCACTGTCATGTCTAAAATGTGGTTGTTTCTATATTTACAACATTGCAATTTAGAAATAAAGATGAAAACATTTTTGGAATTGTTACAGTGAATACATGAATATGTTGGGACTGGCAGCAACTATTAAATACTGTAACAATGACAAGGTATTAAGGCAAATAAATATTAAAACAAATTGTGGAGAATGGATGAGCCAAATTTTTTCTTGCAAAGTCGGAGTCTCTGTAAATGCACTATCCTCAGCTTCTGACTGCAAAGCTTGTCCAACATCTAAAAGGCACAAATCAGGATTATTATGATTTCTCTCCATTTGCCTGGATTAGCTCAGCTCCAAATATTCTAAACAAATGACACCATCCAAAACTAAGAAGCTTCCTTATACAGTATGTCTCCCATCACGCTTAACATTGACTCCCTCCACTGAGATACAGCAGTGTGTATATCTATAAGATGCAAGGCAACAAATGGTCAAGCCTCCTTTAGTAGCACCTTCCAAACTTGTGACTGCTACCAAAGAGAAGGACAAGGTCAGTAGCTGCATGAAAACTCCATTATCTGCAAGTTCCCCTCCAAGTCACAAACCATGCTGATATGAACCATATCAGCATTACTTCATAGTTGCTGAGTCAAAATCATGAAACTCCCACCCTTTCTACCACCCATAGATTCCAGCTGTTCAAGAAAATGACACATGATCACCTTCTCAAGTGGAAGTGGGTAACACTAGCCTTGCCAGTGATGCTCAGATCCCATGAAAATATATTTTTTAAAAATTGGCTATGCACTCACATCGCTTGGTTTGATTCACAGGATATGTTGGTCGGAATAAGAGCCAGGTCATTAGCTTTAATGCTGGGCAGCAGAAGTAGTAGGTTAGTCTGGAACCAGTCTGCATAGTCTGTGGTGTTAAATTGTGGAAACTGGGGTGTCAGCTGCTGCAAGATCTTACTCAGCATCAAGTCCCTCACTGTTTCGTTCTGAATAGCAGAAATACCCATCTGAAATAAAATGAAACCAGGTGAAAAATCATCCTAAATATTCCCTGGAAATTACTTAACATCTTAACACTAACATCTAATAATAGGCTTAAGACACATTTAAATCCATACAGAGATTACTATGCATGTAACAAATTATGGTATACAATTTAAAAAGAACAGTTTTTTTTGCAATAGGTTTCAGATTCATTTTTTCTAACATGAAAATGCCTTTTATTTCTCTCTTGCAATACTTAGTACAATACATTTAGAACAGCAGAAAAGGTTGAGGATTCATTGCGGTGTCACTATCTTCCATCAAGATGTCTAAGCGGGAGGACAACAATTTATCTTTATTTCTGCAGGATTGTCAGTGGTTTCTAAATTTCTCCTATTGCATTTATGTGATTGTGTGTCAACAAAGCAGGATGTACTTTCACATGATCTCTTTCATTGTATGGAGAAAACCATCCATCTGCTTGATGGTCCTCTTATGAAGCCATTCCCTTTTCAATGTTAGATATTTCCCTCAACACATACTTTCCAGAAGTGTGTGTTGCTGGTGCGTAGGGGTAAGAGAAGGGGGCATGGTTGAAAGTATGGGCATAAGTTAGACTTGGAGAAACTCAGCAGGTCTGGCAGCATCTGTAGACAGAGAGAAAATAGGGTATTCATATTTTAATGACATCAATAAAAAGTTGAATTAAAATACTGGAATGCCTCAAAGACCCATTAACGTTCCGTACATTTTTAGTTATATGTTTAAATTTAAATTGGTCTTTCTAGCAAGCCACTTGGATATAATTGGGCAGTTAGGGAAGACAAGAAACATACCAGTGATATTCATATTCTGAGAACAAATTATATTTTTTTAAAATTGCTAACTTACAGTTTGCGTGTCATTCACAAAATGGTTCATGTAGGTCCTCAGTTCACTAAAGCGTCTGTTTGAAAGTGTATCAAGAATCTTGTTGATATTATCAGTGTTGCTCAAAGCATTTGAGTTCACAGTCAGCTCAGATAGTTGCCTTGGAGTGAGTAAGTCCAGCACGTCAAACTAAAAGACATTTGAAGTTGTTAAATTTTTGAAATATGTACATAGGAGTAATATACATCCAAGTAGTAGTATTCACATCTGATACAAAGTTCCTATAAATTAACTGTTGAAGTTTTTTGCCTCAGGTAAATCACCCAATTATTTACAATTTACAATTATGACTACACAATTTTGCTTAATATGAAGAGTGATAAGTAGCCATCCCTGGTATCAGCATTGGGGAATGCATAAATGGCAAAATATCTGATGACTAACAAGAAAATGATCGAGAGGCTCCTATTACTCAATCTATTTTGTCACTATCACTGTCTGTTCTCTTCTAAATTCTAAATCATCCATATTCTGCAATAATAGCTGAATGTTAAAATATCATGTGGCAATCAGTGTCAATGTCAAAAATAGTACAGGTCCCAACAATGAACAGAAATATGCACAGAAGTATACGGGGAACTGTAGATGTTTAAACTGTCGACATTTAAGAATGTGGAAACCTATCACGTATTTTAAGTTATTCCAGTTTGTCGTACCACTTCACTCTTCTTATTTACAGCTTCTTCTGATACAGTGCACACGTGCCTATTATTAAGATGTAACTCAATAACTGGGATTAGCTACAAAGTTACACTGTACAGTACAGTATCAATGTGCCACATCAAGAAATGATAACATATCCACATCCACAGCCCTCCATCAGCTGAAGCTGGGCATTTCACCAAAAGGAGAAGAAGGAAAGCTAGAGGGAGAGTTTCCTAAATCTCTCCATTCTCATTAGTAATAATTTCCAAAGTGATGGACAACAGTGGCGTTTCAAGCCTAGTTTCTATCCTGTGTCCCAGCCATGGCTCTGTTGTTAGAATGCCTTTATGAGGAGATTGGGGTTCAAGACCCATTCCATTACTTGTGCACCACAAGTAGAACTGGCCCTCCAATGCAGTACTGAGGGGTTGCTGCATTGTTGAAAGTACTTTTGTGAATGAAATAGTAAATGGAACCCTCCTTGACCCTCCCATGGGACATAAGTGGCATATCTTGAAGAAGAGCAGATGAATTATCCTCAGTATCTTGGCCAATATTTAACACTCACTCAACTTCACAAAAACAGCTCTTCTGCTGGTTTTAGGAGTTTAACTTAATTTAACTTGCATGTTTCTTAAGCACCTTGAGATGTACTGTATTCACAAAAGTTACTATATAGATGCTTCTACTTGTTTAATTTGTTCAATTAACAAGAAACTCTGCTGGTATCTAAACTGGTGTGGGAGAACGCAAAAAGGCACTCTTGCAGTCGCTAAGTAAAAATCCCCGAGAAAGTTCTGGAATTCCTTTTTCTGATTTCCATGTTGAATTGCCACCCTTGCATTTGGTGGAAGAAAACATTGTTAATGGAAGAGAGATCATTTCAACAAAAGGTTGATAACCCATTTGGACTCTTACAGTGATGGAAATAACAAACAAGGGGCATTATTGGAAAACTTTGTCACGTAAACTATCAAGCCTATTGGTAAGAGGCAAGGCTTTAATAAGAGGCCAGACCTTTAATCCTGTAACTCTGAAGTTGATCAGGTAGCTAACCTGCATTTTTAAAATCAAAATTTCTTACTTAGCTTCCCAGTTTCTAGGGAAGAAAAAAAATAACTTACTCCACTGAAATTTGAATTTAGCATGGTTAAATCCTTTATTTGAACAAGTTGACCAAATCTTCCCCAGTTCTTCATCAGCCAGTCTCTGGACCCATTAGTATTGGTGATACAACCTGCACCTTTAGTTAAAGGAAGAAGATATTTTCAGTGGACTGCCTTGAACTTTGTATATACAAAGAACTTGTGACATTTTAAGCACTCAGCGCTTCAGTCAATTGTCGAAAGCAAGAAAGAGCTGTGTTTGAACATCCAGTTTAAGACTGCTACCATGAATCCTTCAACAAAATTGAGAGTCTGTTTCCAATCGCAGCATGCAAAAAGTGTGATTGAGTAGATAACTATCATTTCATTGCAAGATTTTTGTCCATTAATTTGAGTCATCTATGAACAAGCTACAATAGAAATAAAATCTAGGTGATTAATAAAGGAACTTCTAGGCAATAATATCTGAAGACTTGGAACAGTTCCAGAGATAGGTGCATCAAGACTGCTCATGCATATTACTTTTTAAATATACATTCAAAAACACATTATGAGACCATTTCATTCAAGCTTCCACGGACCATTAATCGATTGTACATTATTCGTGTAATTAGTTATATTACTTTCTGAAGTTAAGTCTAAACTATAATCAGGCAAGTCAGAAGGAGAAATTCTGAACAGTACAATCATGATACACACAGCTAAATACTTTTTTTATTACTGAGAAACCAGAGAAGTGTTGACTAAGGTTCACAACCAAGAATGCAGAGGTGAAGTGAGATAAATTAAGGATGATTTGGAGATGCCAGTTTTGGACTGGGTGTACAAAGTTAAAAATCACATAACACCTGGTTATAATCCAACTGTTTTAATTGGAAGCACTAGCTTTCAGAGCGCTGCTCCTACATCAGGTAGTTGGGTGATTTTTAACTTTATAAATTAAGGAGTTATGATTCGATGATGCCAAGCTTGAGAATTACGTACCCGAGAAAGTAGAAAAACAAGCAATCCTGGGAAAGAATGAATGGATGTAAGTGAGATGAGTATTAGTCTTATTAGAGTGGGGATACAAGAAGGAAGAAGCTGTATGTTTCATATTGATGAACAACATTTCTGAGTGCACCGACTATATTTGGACAGACACAATTAAACTGAAGATAAAGTTGTGGCAAAGAAAGATTATTTGTTGCTGGTTAAAGTTGAATGAGAAATCACCATTGAAATTTCTTAACTGTAGTTTATTAAATTTTTGTATGCGAGAGTTTTATATGAGGTCAGATCTGATAGTCCAGCCAAACATTTCCATAAATAAGAACAAACTAGAGCCAATAAAAGGAAATGGTCTCTTTGAAAAATAAGAAAAACTTATTTGTCATTAATTATATTTTACAAGATGCATATAACTTGCCAGATCTGTGAAATACACAATTTTACAACAATGTTACAGAACAATCAAATTGGTTGTAAATCCAGTTTTCTCCCATTTTGTAAGGGCCTTAACTTATTTACCTGTAGTGTTAAGGTAGATGAGGATCCACATATTTAGCACGGTATCTCTTGTTTCCTGTGGCATCTCGTTGAATTCATTATTGAGTCCTTTCATGCTAGTATGGAAAAAAGGCATTTATGGTGTCATTTAATAAGAGGTCAGATCTTTAGTTAGCATTCATCTGATTGACATGCTCAATAATCAGGTCTGATCTATACACCTCTGCTACTAATGTAAGCATTGTACTTTATTAATGTCTAAAGCTTACTTAATGCAATCTTCAGGTTAGTCTGTAAATAACTGACCAGTTTGCCCACTTGTGACCAGCAAAAAGCTGCATGAAATTAAGAATCCTATGCCTGTTGCTAGGGCTCAAATACAAACTTCAGACTCAAAGATGTAGAGACTGTACCAAGCACTCTGTCAATTTTTGCTTTGAGTGGCCTAACTGGCAACCCTTAAAGCAGCAACATAATTTTGTTTAAAAGCAGAGGCAAATAAATATTTCCTTTATGGGGTTCTAGGAGGAGCGGAATAATCCACCATAAGATCTGATCTGCTGACTGACTTAGCATTGAAGTCAACTCATTTTGCATACTCCTCTATTGTTGAGCCACAGTTCTGTGCCCTTTGCCATCTACATCGCTCCAGTGGCACTTAAAAGAAGTCCAATGCTATCAAATTTGCACTTATCTGAGGCAGACTTCAACATCCCTCCCCAATGTAACCACGTTGTGAGAAAAAATATTTAAAATGATTTCTTTCCCATACGTCATCCATCTTTCGTTCTGAAGTCAGTAATGTACGCCAGGTTGAGGTTCAATGAGAAACAATCCACTTGGGTTACAGTTTTCTGCCCATTTTTGTATATTATTCAAGCATATTACACAGTGTATCACATTAGATGAGTATTGCATTTCTCATTCACTCATAGTCAAACTTAGAACACAACCATGCTAACTGAAGTGCTGTTTCCACTATCTCAACATACATTCCAACAATATCTTATTGGCTTCCGAGAGCAAAGATAATTACACTGCGGAATGTTGTGAGCCCTGTTTATGAGTGACTACAATCAGCTGTTTAATATTGTGAGAAAGAGCAATACACTTACACAGCTTGGTAACCTTCACATGTTGTGTTCCTGATCAGAAGGCAGCTCAGCACCGACTTGGGAATACCAGCAAGAAAAGGTCTGAATCTCTCCTGGAACCATTTTGTCAAGAAATCTACATCAGTTAAGCTTCCATTGGTTTTCACAATCTCCCACAGGACATTCATGAATGTGATCTTTGTCATCAATGGAATTTGTGGTGGGTTGAAGGTCTGTAACAAACCGTGATGTGTTTAAACTCAAAGAGTAAAGAGAATCTATTGCAGGCAAATGAAATTTCTCTTCATTTCAGAATTAAAAGAAATACAAATTATATAATCACTCAGATTAATGCAATTAACAAAATAATTTCTTAGCACCTCTACCTGATAATTTGGCTCCAAGTTACTGAAATGTTATTTTAATGCAGAAAATGAACCACTAAGACATAATACTTTCAGAATGAAAAGTCACAATGTGACTTGTTGTTTACTGAAATGGCATTTAACAGACTACAATGGACAGCATGGAAATACAGACGATATATAGTACACTTGGTGACCTATTACGGATTTTCACTAAAGACTCCATCATGCAGTCTGATGTAAGTGTGGGTATTAAGGAAATTAAAAATAAACTAATTATAAATGCTCAGAAAAGATAAAATTACTGTTTGGAAAGTGTGCTTACTGCTTACAGGGGTGCATCTATAGGTATCTAGAATTGGAATTCCACAATTATAAAGTTAATTCAAACTCTGCCATCTAAATTTTCAGTTGTGTAATTATTAAACTTCTGGAATAAAAATAGAAAACTGCTGTTGGGCCGTCAGATATGCTTTGAAGGACAAGGAATAGCATTCAGTATCCAGGATATTCAAACCCATGACTTTGTAGTTAAAGTTCATGTGGGGTATTTTCAAAGCAGGATCAGGAATCCGATGCCTGGATGAATTACGTATCCTGACATGACGCCTCAAATTTTGCGCTGCTGTTTTATAATGTAACTACTCTAATGGGGCAGGAAGTAAGATCTCTGCAAACTGGGAACTACCTACCTGGCATCAGAAGCAAAGGCAGATAGCAGCCATTTTGGAACCTGCTTCTACCTGACCAGAGAGTGCCATCAGCTCCTCAAATGGGCAGCAACTTAAAGGCAGCTCCCATCTGCAACCCAAGCAATCCATCTATCTAACCCTTCAATCACTACCATGCGGCAGAGTCTCCAGTGGTCTTAGATCTCATTGAACCAGAATGGAAGCAAATCATCCTCAATCCCAAGGAACTGCTTATGAAGCATAAAGGGGTTAAATGGAGGGTGACATGGGGAAACTGAGATATTATGCACATTGTGGTACAGGTACAAGCCTCAAAATTTTAGGCATCATGAAAATAAACAAAGTACCCTTTTGTCTCAAAACGATGTTAACAACTCTGCAGTAATGTGCACCAGTCTCTTCAGCTTTGCCAAAATATCCATGTGGAAATGTTGCTTGCCACTTCCCTGATCCAAAGCAACTGGAAGGGAGCAGGTTTGGCAATCCACAGATGATTTTTTGAATGGTGAATTTTAAATCCTGTGTATACCAGATCCTGACTTCCCTAGTGACTGAATGTTCAGCTATATAAGCTGATATGGTTCCTCACTGTTTTAGGTAGCTATTTATTTCATACATTTAGAAATCTATAAATCACAGGGATCTTTCCCTAAACTTTTCTAATTATTATACATAAATGATTTGTTAAATTTTGGCAAATTAAATTGTGTTAACAAGCCCTTTGGCTATGCTGAGATGGAACACTGTCTGCATATACCAGGCCTAGAAATTTCTGTGTTTTATTTTGATCAATGCCACACCAAGAACATTTAACGATTTCAGTGTCTTGGCCAATGTTCCTACTTTAACCAACAGAACCAAAACTCAATGATTATGGGATCTTCTTTACAAAATTGTGGCTGCCCTTTTCCACTGTCACTGCACTTGGAAAAATACACCTCTTTTTCTAGAATATACAGTTATAGACTTTACAAATGCAAACTTCACTATCATTGTATGAAAATAAGTTTGTTGGCTCGTTTGCACATAGTTTTTCGTCAAATGTTTAATTATCATTTACCACATTGTTGAATTTGTCTAGTGCCTCGTTCAGGGTAGTTTTGTCCAGCTTCTGAATGAATACACCCAGTGCTATTTCATCTCGATTTTCCAAAGCCTTTGTGATAGTAAAGCATTTGAATATAGAGGTCAAGTGATCACTGGTTAGACCTGCCAGTAGTAGATTACTCTGCAAAGGAATCCATTAAAAAAAGATTAGAGCAATACATCTCAATATATTTAAATGGATGTAAAGATCCTAAATTATGGTAACCTGCCTTTAGTACAGGGTGTTGAAAAACAAAAACTAAACTAGCAGAGAACAGCACGTTGGTAGTTTGATTGTTTGGGATTTCAAATCCTTAATTCATTAATTGAATAATTTATCTGAAAAGTTTCTTGGCATGTTTCGGAGCAACATTACAAGGTGCTGTATAAATTCAATGTTTCTACTTGTTACCCATTCAATATTACAGCCGATTTCATGTGAAGGTATCATATTTGAGCGAAATCACAAGCAGCTACAAGAACTTTACAATCTCCACTAAACTCTGGAGCCAAGATTCACACAATTTTCAGGTCTTGGAACTCCAATTAGATCTGAAATGCCTTGCGGGCAAAGTAACAAACCATAGTGTTCTGCCCTTCCATCGGAATGCTATATAATCCTTTGAATAAAATATTTGTCTTATCTTCTCAAGTCATGTAATAATTCCTGCCTGAATTACTATGTGGTGAAGTATTCCAATCTTTGTCATTGAGTGCATATTTTATGCAAAACAATTGTTAATCATAAATTGATAAACTCCCATTATTTACTAAACAGCCAGTTCTTTCCAGACTTCATATATTGAAGGCATTCGTGACTTTAGAAATCTCTTAATTGTTTTCTCATTTTTGAATGGTACAACAGTATATTGGAAAAAATAGAAACAAATTCAATAAAGAACATAAAATCTAGATATCAGCGGTTAACAATACACCGTAGATGATGAGGCTAAATATTTGTCCAAATTAGATCACAAAGAAAACTACTGGTAAAACTCATGATTTTCCAAACGTATAATTTAAAGTTTGTGGCTGCCCTGATAACAGTTTTGCTTTAATTCAAAACTGCGTTGGGTGTACATTGTTGGTAAACTGACAGAATATCTCAGAAGGCAACATTTTACACTAAGACCCGAGCTCTAAGATCCCTCTTTACTCCTTTTGGAGTTGTCAAAATGTGTGACATATTGGATTCAGTGCAGTGTTTTGTTTTGTAATGCAAGTAAGTTCATTGAATTGGTACCACATTTCTCAGAAGGAGGAACATTTCTAGCAACAGACTGTCATTCTAATATAAAAGTGTGGCTTATTTTAAAGCTCACCTGAGCACATGCATATTCTGCAATGTTGAAATTACATAGTTTGGAACTGTTAACAGACATCAGAAAACTGTTCACAGCTGAACTGTTGGTGGGAGGGAAAGAAAAATTGTTATTTGAAGATATATTGCATTAAATCAATTTTTTTTAAAATGGAGAACTGTACAGCACAGTACAGGCCCTTTGGCCCTCAATGTTGTGCAACCTTTTAATCTACTCTAAGATCAAACTAACCTACATACCCTTCATTGTATTACCTTCAATGTGCTTATCCAAGAGTGGCAGATATGATGTGGAGGAGCCAGAGTTGGACTGGAGTGGACAAAGTTAAAAATCACACACCAGGTTATAGTCCAACAGGTTTATTTGGAAGCACTAGCTTTTGGAGCATCAGGTACCTGTATTATGTTCAGGTGAGAGGAAAAATATTGAAAAAGGACATAAGGGACAACTCTTTTACATATAGAGTGGTTTGGGTGTGGAATGAACTGCCAGGGAAAGGGATCAATGTAGGTACACTTACACCATTTAAAAGACATTTGGAGAGGTTTGTTGAATAGGGAAGGTTTGAAGGAATATGGGCCAAGCGCAGGCAGGTGGGACTAGTTTAGTTTGGGATTGTGGCCAGCATAGACTAGTTGGACTGAAGGATCTGTTTCTGTGTTGAATGACTCTATGACTCTAAACCCATTTGATGATAGTGATGTACAATTGGCCTCAACACTAGAGAAGGAACAGCGTTCACAGAGCCCCTGCTGCTTACTATTCTCCACTGGTATTACAACGATAGGCACAGTATTACAGAAGTTAGTTAAGGGCAGGATTGGGCAAAGCTGGAACTTTCTCTATAGATGATGGTACTTCCATCATTCCATGCTTGGACTCATACTTGAAGAACAGCCATTTAGAACAGGTGCTGAACTGTGGATATCTGTAATCTAGGGTAGCTCAGCACTGAGAGTCCATGACCAATGTCTCTGCCAAACTGTGCAAACGGATGAACTTGCAGCCAGCAGGAAAATACCACACGGTGGAATAATCAGAATAATCAGCAGGCTTCTAAGATGGCTGCATTGACAGCCATTGAACAATCCCAAATGTGCTGCCCAATGTAATAAATAGAGTGCACAGAAAAGGAAAATTGATAGGGGACAAAATTTGGGTAACAATACGGACGACTTCTAACTGTGGGCTAGATTTTACAAATAGATTTCTAAAGGAACACAGGAATCAAGTTTCACAGAACAAATCAATAACTTTGATTGAAGCAATGTAGATATTGACTCTCCTCAAACACTTACCTGTTTACTGCTGCACATTCTTCTGTTTCTGATTGAAATGTAAAAGAAAAGATATTAAAATACTGGAGGTGTTTGAAGAAAATTGAACAATGAGTTTTAAATAAAATGCACTTACCATTAAATGTAGTATTGCCACACTAGCAAAAAGAAAGCATAAAAGTTAATATTTAATTTTAGTTTCACAATGCTAAAAATGAGCTACATACATCCTTGGAAACAATACATACATTTAAATATATGAATTCAACTGCATAATGTATGATTACCACATGAAAATATCATATATACATGCACACATATACCATGCAATACATTAAAATATACAATAAGAAGCTATACAGTAAATCTAAAGCAGCTAAACAAAAATAGCTGTATCAGTGTTAATGGTTAGGGTTTTCTGTTATTTCATCAATAATGTATAATAGCAACAAGCTTTATACATGTTGAATAATCATAATTAATCAATTACAATGGGTTACGTATTCCTATATTGGCTCATATTCGCATGTTGATAGTGAATTAACAATAATGGAAAAACATATACTCCATTGCAGATGCAAACTTATGGTCAGATAATTTGCACAGCACAAAACTGCAGGACTCCAAACCACAGATTGAATCGCTACAGTTTGATTTCATATCAGCGGCTGTCGAAAAACGTTCTCCTTTCTTGTGGTGCCAACTATTGTCGCTGATCAAAAAAGCAAGCCCATGAAAAGGTAGGTGAAAACTAAAAGGACAAAATCTGCAATGGCACAGAACAGGCACAGATGCACCTGGATTGTCTCCCAGTGGAACAGTTTTGGCAAAGCAATCAAAAGAATAAAAAGATGGGTTTAGTGAATTTGTACCTCCAGCACAGGGATTGGCTGGGCAGAAGCATGGATTGCAAAACTCAAGTTTTGGTTACTTATCCACAATCCATGCTCTTTTGCAGCAAGGTTCAGTGTAAACTCTACAAAGGTGTTGGGTGAACCATATCAGGAATGGCTAATGAGACCTTTCTTTTCATAAACTTTCTGACACACAGCTGCATTAATGTAAACAAGATTAAATGTATCTTACCATGAAATTAAATTGAGGATCTGAAAAAAAAAGTAAAACTATCATTAAAGAAAGTATTTAAAACCCAATGGCTCAGGTGGTTGTCATTGCATCTGGTTGTCATTGCATCTGGAATTATTGATATATAGATACAAATAAAACCAAAACATGCAGAAATTTTATATCTGAGAAATTATATTGAAAAGGTTGACTGTACACATATTTATGTTACACTGTATTATGTCATGAGCAGAGGAGTACAACATTAAATACATGTTTGTCCACGGATTTCTGAACTTATCAAGGCACATACCTGACGAAGGATCTGGAATTCCTCCTGTCAAGCCAACACGCCTCACTTCAGATTCCAAATGTGAGTTCACCCAGGCTAACACCACAGTTTCATTGGCTCCAGTTTGAAGAGCTGGGAGGTTAACCCCAAGCAAGCCTTTCAATTGCTCTGCAGAAAGTTTCTAATAATAGAAAGAATATTAGCAGAATAAAACACTGACCAACACATATATAATAAACTGACCACTGAAGGGATATCTTAGATCCACCTGCGAGGGAAAAACATTGCCAGCATAAAAACTAAACTGTGAATGAACTACGTCTTTTGAAATGATGATTCATTATTTGAATAAAAGTATTCCAACAGCTTCAATCGTTACATAATTAAATGAATTTAAAACCTGAAAAAAAAAACAGTGGTGGAAAGATTTTGATCACATTGGAGGCATGTGGAGGCATGTGAACTGCTAGGTGATGTCAGACCAAACTAGCATGGAGGCACGTGAACTGTTATGTCAGACCAAAGTGGCAGGTTTATACGTTTTGTTCTGACTATCTAGAACTAACAGATCACACGTTCAGGGCTGCAGACACTTTAAAGATGAAATAAAAATGAAAGGTCAGGGAAATATTCAACATGTCATTCACCATCTGTGGAAATGGAGGCCCGAATTTTCCCTTTTCATGTCTCGAAGTGTGGCGAAAAGCATGTTAGCTGGTGATTAACATGCTACCCCTTACCTGTGAGGTAACTTGACCTGTCAATTTGCCCATCAGGCCACTCATAGCTGATTGCCAGCCAACAGGTCAGTTTCTCACCCATTCAGACACTTTGACACTAGTGTCAGGACACCAGAAGCTACTGTTGTTGCTGGCTTGAATCAGAGTCTGGAGGTGGCTCCGAACCAGAAAGGTAGTTTTAAAATATTTTTGTTGCAGGATTGGAGTCAGGGGAAAGGGGAATCAGAAGCAAAGGCACGACGTTGGCTTTCAATGTCTAGATTGAGACAACTGCAGACATCCCCATCATGTTCCCCCTCAAACCCAGCAGACAAGCCATTCTGATCTCTCAGCATGTAAAGTAGGCCCATTTCTCACCGAATGGAGAGGCAGCTGATTGCATAGACTATGAATTGAAGCTATTAACTGGCCATTAATTGACCACTTCAGGGGACCTTAATTTGCTGGAAATTTGGGAAGGTCACTCTTGGGCCTTCTTGCTCAAGCCAGAGGTGGCAGGGAAGGGATGAGTTTCTCTTCAGGACCAATGTGCCCAATTATTCTCCTTCTCACTATCTCCAGTGAGGGGAAAACTTTGCCCACAGATATTGCTTTAGGTCAAAATTACCTTTTATCAGAACCACCATGATGAAAGGTCACCTAAACTGGAAACATTAACTGCCTGACTTGCTTTATCATTCTTCTATTATTTCATACAGCTGTGATATTTCACATATAACATTAAATAATCATCCTGTCTTCTTGCTCCTCCCATTTTTCCTCTCTCACTCTCTGATTTTAGCTCAATTTTATTTTATTTTTCCATACTTTTGAATTTAATTTAACCCCTTCAAAACTGTATTCTTCTGATTGCTACCATCCAATATGAAGCTGGAATAAATATTCAACATTTGAATGAGGACCCACTTCCAAAAGTTTATTTTGTCCAGACTGCAGTGGTTGGAACAAGGTCAGTCAGGTAGATCTCATAGAATGTGAGTCCCCTGATTGGGGCCGCTAACCTGGTCCAATCAGGGAGCTCTGGCTGACAGATATAAACAACAGTGTCAGGTGTTCTGTTCACACTAGGAGGCAGCTCTGAGCTAGCTGGGTCAAAGTTATGTACTATGCACATGTAAATAAAAGGTGACATAGTGACTGGATTTCACAGATAACTAAAGGTCTAATCTGTGAGGTAAGACCTAGTTGAATTTATAATATAACCAGATCAATCTCTGTTGTGCCAAATCCGGAACCATTGGTCACAGTCTTGGTGGGCCGAAGGCCCTGGTCACTGTGCTTTACTGTTCTATGTTTGAGCAATCACTGATGCAATCCAGTTCCAGCATTTTGTGGGAAACTAATGCTTGTCGAACAAGCAGTTCCAAAAATTGCTAGTCATAACTGTCAATTCTGGCCCACAATAGGGGTGGGACTTATTGCAAGGGTTTCAAGAGACTACTTAATTTTTACAAGAGCACTTGACTAGCTACGCTCAGAAGAAATTGTGGTAAGGTGCTGGGCAGAAGCCAGAGAGCACTAATATTTCTTATAATTGAGGGAATGGATGTTGAAAACCACATAACAAGTATTTGCTTCACACAACTGAGCATGATTAGAGTCAAAAAGTATAAAATAGATTGCTAATGTAGAAACCATAGCCATTCTTAAATGATTACTGTACATACTGCTACTTCTTCAGGATTCAGCTTTATGAAGGTGGCAAAGTCCATGTTGACATCATTATTGGCAAGAAACTCCAGATCAGATGCTCTGGCACCATCTTAAGAAAACAGACACACTCATTTATCAAAGAGCAGTAATTTTCTCCTAGTACTTAGCACCACCCATTATTTGTGAATTATTTTCACAATAAGAAAATATGGGCATTTTCATCATCTTGACATTTTCTGCCGTTAAAATGCAACACTGCTTAGAGATATTGCAGAACAACCTGATGTAAATATTCATGTCCTGTTAAAAGCCTGAATTTCATAAATCAAATACTGATTATAACCCATTTAAGTGGATTTCTCCCTGCATTAACATTGCTTGAAAACTCTGCACTATTGTGCCCAAGCTATTTATTGATTATTTTTCAAACTTAAATTCTATCCCAATATCTCTCAAACTGCACAATTCTGTTTCCTTGCTTTGCATGTCACTTTCAGGTCATATTCACCTGAAAATAAAATTTTTTAAAACTTCACCGGTTAAGTGTACCAACCAGACCTGAGGGCGTCAGGGAGATTTTGATTGCTGGTGTTAATTTATAATTGGATGCTTGAATAAATATTTCCTCAGATGTCCAGCCACACAGCTGGTTATGTAGCTCATTCTATTGAAGAAATGTAATTCTCTCTGCTTGCACACAGTGAAAATAAAGAAATTTTCAGTCTCCACCACTGCTTCTGGTGGAGATTAGGTGTCTGTCATTGTTTGGCAGAATCTTCCTGCATCAATTCTAAGCAGTGTTCTATAATGTGAAAAGGACCCAAATAGGACATTATCTCTGGGTTGAGTTGGAAGGTCACTGTGGCTTTGTGACCAGGCTGAAACATGTTCACAAAACGAAGAGATCCTGCAAACAAATTATTCAAATTCCCTCTGGAGGGGTAAGGGGAGCAGGATTGCTTCTTTTGATCCCACATTGGAAATCATGCCCTCTCTCTATCACATAGTACCTCCACCAACCTCATCCCTTCTGTGCAATTCTCTCACCACTTACTTAGATGACGGGAATAAACCATCAACATTTAAATAAGGCCTGGCAGCGAGTTTTGAGAAGATCTGTATTTCAGGTTGTGGTTGTGGATGTAGGTTTGCTCGCTGAGCTGGAAGGTTCATTTTCAAACGAACATTCCAACTCAGCGAGCAAACCTACATCCAGAAGGCCCGGCAATTAAAACTATCATGGCTTGCTCTTGCCCTACCAGGCAAGGTATTTACTTGCCTGAAATATGCCCCTTACTTAAAAACCTGACTATAAATGGTAAAACAGACCTCAAACCTTTCAACTCTGTATCATCTTAGAAACAAAATACATCACATATTTTAACCGATTATAGGTTTATTTTGTAAGCACACTTCCTCATCATATAGTTCTTTGATTTCCTGTGTTATTCTTAACTTAGTGACTAACCCATTACTGCTAAAATATGGTCTATAAAATTTTAACACAGTCATTAGCTCATTTATTTTAAATGTATTCGTGAACTTATATATTAGCGATTTAAAATTATTAATATTTTAAAATAAGGTGCTTTCATTAACCCAATATGCCAAAAGGTAACCTTGTAGTTGTATGGAACCTTTGATATTCTCAGCATATTCTAAAGCTTCTAACAGTCAATGACTTATTTTTCAAGTGCAGCCATTGTTCTTATATAGTTAACAACAGTAAAGGTTTTGCGAGGATAGGTCTCACAGAAAGTATTGTGATAACTGGTTGAAGAATAAATGCTGACCAAGATACCCAAAGACTCCTCTACTCTAACTTTGCCACAGTACATTTTACATAGAATCATAGAAGCCCCTAAAATGTGGAAGCAGGCCATTAGTTCCATCGAGTTCACACCCCTCTGAAGAGCATCCCACCGACATCCACACCTATCCCCCTACCCCATCCCCATTACCCTGCATTTCCCATGGTTAATCCACCTAACCTGCACATCACCTGGATGCTATGGGTTGTTTAGCATGGCCAATCGACCTAACCGGCACATCTTTGGACTGTGGAAGGATGGACAGGCAGATTGTGAATTGGTTTACCATCTCACCTTAAAGATGACACCTCTAACGATGCAGCAGTAACTTAGTACTGTAGTGAAATGGCAAACTTAAAACCAAGAGGAAATGAACCTACCACTTCTATTAAGCTTATCAACCAGCCAAATTTATTAATTGCTTGCTTCAGACTTAAAGAAAGACATGATTAATGTCAAGAATCAAGTGTCTTACCAAGATATGACTTGATTAGGTTGAAGTAGGCGATGGTGTTATTTCGCTGAGATATTAACTCAGATGCTGCTTGGCTGTAGAGTAGGTTCTTCTTTGATTGAGTGCAGGTGGAAATATCCAGACTTCCAGCATTCCTGTGGAAAATGGATAGAATCTTAAGTTTGAAATGTATGAAACAAATTATTTGACGTTGTTGTTATCATTGCCATGCTGCCATGAACATTGACATTTAAATAATAAACTTCTGCTTTTTGATACTGGTAAGTCCCATAGTTGCACATGACCAGCAGCTACAACAAAGTAACATTCTTGTCTATTGATAGTTGGAGCCAATCACTGTTAGTTTATATTTGATACAGAGTGGTCCTTTTATGGGACTATAACACTTTTCTCAAAAAGGAAGGACAATAAGTTTTAAAACTGATTTTCTCAAAGTCAGGACAACATTAATTCTGCTTTAATTTCACAAAACATGTACATGAAGTCCAGGCCCTCTGTGACTTCCATCCTCACCACCTCTAAGGTTCCACGGCTCCAAGGAAAACCTGTGTAATGTTGCACCCCTCCCCAGTCACTAGTTCAGTATTTTCAGTTCATTGAGATCATTCAAAGGAAGGGTGGCACAGTGGCTCAGTGGTTAGCAATGCCACCTCACAACGCCAGGAACCTGAGTTCAATCCACCTTTGGGCGACTGCCTGTGTGGAGATTGCATGTTCTCCTGGTGTCTTTGTGTTCCGGTTTCCTCCCACAGTTCAAAGATGTACAGCTCAGATGAATTGGTCATGCTAAATTTCCCATTGTGTCCAGGGATGTGTGGGCTGGGTGGATTAACCACAGGATATGTGGGGTTGCAGGGATCGGGCAGGGGATTGGTTCTGTGTGGCATGCTCTTTGGAGGATTGGTGTGGACTCAATGGGCCAAATAGCCTGCTCCCAAACTGTAGGGATTCTATGAAGACAACAACACACATCACCTTCTTGACAGAGACACTTAAGTTTCACCCCGGTATGTGTATTCCCAGTTTAGGAATGGAACAAACTAGGTAATTTCAATGGAATTCATAAAATTGACTTTAAAATGAGGAATCCTCAGAAATGCAGGTTCAGGTGACAGTCAGAAAGGCAAATGTATTGTTGGCATTTGTTTTGAGAGGTTTAGAATACAAGAACAGGGATGTATTGCTGAGGTCGTATTGTGCTTCAGTCACACTGCATTTGGTATATCCTGAGCAGTGTGCACCCCATATCTAAGAGAGGATGTGCTGGTCTTGGAGTAGGTTGAGAGGAAATTTATAAGAATGATCCCAAGATGAATGGTTTGTCATACGAGGAGCAGTTGAGGAGTCTGGATCTGTACTCTGTGGAGCTTAGAAGCTTGATTGGGGGGAGGTGGGGGGTGGGGGGAACTGATTGAAATTCACAGAATACTGAGAGGCCTGAATAGAGTGAACGTGAAGAAGATGTGCCCACTAGTAGGAAAGACTAGGATCGGCGGTCCCAGTCTCAGAGTGAAGTGACCACCCTTTAGAACTGAGATGAGGAGGAATTTCTTCGGCCAGAAGGTGTTAATTGTGGCTCCCATTGCCACAGAGGGTGGTGGAGGCCAAGATATTGAGCGCATTTGTGACACAGATAGACTGGTTTTTAATTAGTAAAGGGATCAAAGGTTACGGGGAGGGGGGAGGAAGGCCAGAGAATGGGATTGAGAAACATATCAGCCATGATCAAAGGATGGAGCAGACTTGATGGCCCAAATGGCTTAATTCTGCTTCTATATGCTATGGTCCTAAATTTGTGATCTGAACCATATATGAACTGATGATGAGAAAGACATCGAAGGAGCAAGAAAGCATTTTTCTTTCATGATAGCGTATGTATTTCCAGACTAAAAGAATGTTTGACCCTTTCACCTGTCATTGCTATCATTTGATTTGTTGGGGATTGTGCTATAATACTTTGAAGAGTGATCTTCATTCTATTTAGAAGGGGGATATTTAATGGATGTGAGAAAACTACGAAGTGAAAGATAAAATACTCACGTCAATTTTGAAATAGTCATCAGCTGGCTTTCATCCAGAGTGCAGAGGTTTGGCCCACCAATTGCTTTCACAGAAACTTCATTGAGAGTTCCACCCAACTCTAGATATCTTGTAATAATGCTTTTAACCTGAAGAATAATTCATAAAAAGTGTTCAGTAACAAGTACCAAATAAAACTCATTTTCATGTTTATTTACCTTCCTTGCTTAATCTGTGAATTTGGTATTTTGGATTTGTAAACACCCTTTTTATCTCCTCCATAGAACTGCATCTATACTTCCTAACAGTGTTCGTTACTCAATCTTGACTTCCTTTTTCAAAAAAGGTGACCATGACACTATTTCCTATTTCAGTCAGTGCTGAGTTACAGCTGATTACTCATGGATATCTGGGAGCAATCTGTGGCAATTTACTCCTCACCCAATTCCTCCTCAAGGTAAAAACAAGGACTGCAGATGCTGGAAACCAGAGTCTAGATTAGAGTGATGCTGGAAAAGCACAGCAGGTCAGGCAGCATCCGAGGAGCAGTAAAATCGACGTTTCGGGCAAAAGCCCTTCATCAGGAAATGTCGATTTTCCTTATCCCAATTCCTCATCAATCCTATTGGAAAAATGTATACAATAGCCCTCAATTCTAATAGTTGCTTTCCCTTTGCAACAATTTGTAACATGGGTCTTGTTTATGAACTGTATTCTATTACACTGAGTATCAATTAGCATCCCATGTTGTTATGTTTCACATACTGGATCCTATCCAAACTGAGTAACGCTCAACAGCTATTATGTTCTACTTTGATTGTGTGTGAATTGGTTTGGCACATTTGCCTTCATTGCTCAGTCCTTTGAGTATAGGAGTTGGGAAGTCATATTGAAGTTGTACAGGACATTAGTGAGGCCTCTTCTGGAGTACTGTGTCCACTCTAGTCGCCCATTAAGTAAGGATATCATTAAGCTGGAGAGGGTCAGAAGAGATTTAGCAGGATGTTGCTGGGTATGGAAGGTTTGAGTTATAAAGGCTATGATATGGAGGAGTTGGTGTTGGACTGGGGTGGACAAAGTTAAAAATCACACAACACCAGGTTGTACATGATGAAGGAGCAGTGCTCTGAAAGCTAGTGCTTCCAAATAAACCTGTTGGACTATACCTCTACTTATAGAATAACAACATTCCAGCTCATAATCCCACTCACTTGACCGTAACTGACTTTCAAATCAGTTCTTTGACTTCAGGCCACTAACTCCAACCTTTTTAAAAGATGTCTCAAGGTTGTCACAATTGGTGGTTGATGCCTGAATGACACAATATTTCTAATCTGTTTCACTTTAATGAAAAGCTTGACATTTGTTCATGTGGATCTATGAGTTAATACAAAACTGCACAAAATCTAATGTCACCCAGTCAAATAATTTCCACCAATGTGAAATGTAAAATGTTTCTATTCTAGCTCATTAAAGTGCTCCAATTGTTTACCTATCACAACATTCTGTGCGAAGAGGTATATGAGCTCCCTTATTCGGAGTGCACCCCCACTAACTGCCAATATTGAGCCAAAATGTATTTCAAAAACATACTGTAATCGACCAAAGATGGAATTTTAATTCCTGGGTGAAGTACAGGGACAATCAGTGAGGAAGTCCTGCCATAGGCCTGGTCCATCATAACGTCCAGACTTCATTTACACAGATAGAAGTTGCTCAAATGAGCTTCTGGCCAGTGAATACTAGGTTGACTGGAGGACTAACACTCAGAAAAGCTAATATTGGGTTGGTGGGGAGGAAGAACATAGATAAACATTGGTCCAAGCTTTCTTTATGAAGTCCAGGCAAGCATTCTGCTCTTAAGGCACTTAGTGCATCTGCCTCTGACCGATTAGGTGTTACTGAGCACAGCAGTTAGTAATCCAAATTGGCCTCTATGTACGACCCCGTTTTCATAGAGTCATAGAATCCCTACAGTGTGGAAGCAGGCCATTCAGCCCATCAAGTCCACACCGACCCTCCAAAGAGCATCCCACCCAAACCCAATGCTCACACCTTACCCTATCCCCATGATCCCACATTTCCCATGGTTAACCCACCTAACCTACATATCCCTGGACAGTATGAGCAATTTAGCATGGCTAGTAAACCTAACCTGCACATCTTTGGACTGTGGGAGAAAAGCAGAGGAAATCCACGCTGACACAGGGTGGAGTGTATGAACTCCACACAATCGACCCTGGGTTCTTGGCGCTGTGAGGCAGCTGTGCTAACCACTGAGCCACTATGCTGCCCCATGCTCATGAAACTTTAACTAGTTTAATCAATCATCAAAGGAACCAACAGCATTGAAGTGAATTAAAAATTCATCCTAGAGTTTCAAGAAATTAGTTTTCACATCTTATTCAGAATGAAATTCCCATTTATTTGCAGATACCAATATTTTAAATGCCCATTCTCCTGGTTTCAGTACCGTTGTGTTTTCCAGCTGTTGCATCATTAATGCAGCAAGTGTTTCAACTTGAGTGATATTCCAGCTGCTGACTTCTGTTGCATTAAACACTGTTGATATGTTCCCCAGCAACTGAATCTGGTTTTCTGGTAATCCATTGGGGTAAATCTGTTTCAGGAAATCCAAAATAATAATATTAAATCACTTAGATGTTATTTCCAAGCACACAATTTTAACCACCTGTTGCAATTAAAGTATTGTCTGTGACTAATTTCCATTTCAGTTTGTTATATTTGAGAGTATTATTTTGAATCTGTGTTTTATAAAAGACATGTCTTTATAATTAATAAGTTATGCCTCTCACAAATAATACCACTTCAATAATGCAGCATTTTCAACGAATAAGGAGAAAATGTAAGCCTTTTTAACATTTTGCAAGAGTTCAAGTTTACCTTTATATGGACTGATTAACTCTTCATCTGCTGTTATAGAGCCATAGAAACAGACCCTTCAGTCCAACTCGTCCATGCTGACCATAAACCATTTGCCAGCACTTAGCCCATATCCCTTTAAACCCTTCCTATTCACATATCCGTCCAGATGCCTTTTAAAGCTGTAACTGTAACAGCCTCCACCACTTCCTCTGGCAGCTCTTTCCATACATGCACCACCCTCTGCATGACAAGGTTGCCTCTTAGGTCCGTTTTAAATCTTTCCCCCTCACCCTAAACCTATGTCCTCTAATTTTAGACTCCCCCACCCCAGGGAAACGATCTTGGCTATTCACCCTATCCATGCCCCTCATGATTTTATAAACTTCTATCAGGTCACCCCTTAGCCCCCGATGCTCCAGGGAAAACAGCCCCAGCCTATTCAGCCTCTCCCTATAGCTCAAGCCCTCCAACCCTGGCAACACCTTTGTAACCTTTTCTGAACCTTTTCAAGTTTATCAACATCATTCCTAAGACAGGGAGATCAGAACTGAATGCAGTTTTCCAAAAATGGCCTAACTAATGTTTTGCACAGTCACAACATGACCTCCCAACCCCTACATTCAATGCACTGATCAATAAAGGCAATCATATCAAACATCTTCTTCACTACCCTACTTGTGACTGTACTTTCAAGGAAAAATTAAAAGAACATAAACTCACATTCCTTGGCCGGGAATCGAACCCAGGCCACAATGGTGAAAGCACTAAATCCTAACCACAAGACCACCAGGGAAAGTTACCTAATGCAAGAAGATGTTACAAGATGCCTCTTTTGCCTGATGTAGGGATGAAACCATTGGAAAATCCATAATATTTGTGCAGACTATGATTGCGACTGAAACGTTTAAAATGCTTACAAATCCTTGTGCTACTGTATTTTTCTCTCAGAATCACAGACGTATCACAGTATAGAAGAAAGCAGCTATTCAGGCCATTGTGTCTGACTGACCTGCCAAATGAGCATCACAACATACAGTCATTTTCCTGTCTTTACCCTGCACCCTTGCACATTTTTACTATTTAAATAATCATCGAACACTCTCTTAAATACACCAACTGGCCCTGCCTCTGCCAGGCACTGCAGTCCAGAATGTCCTCATGTAATTTTGCAAATCACTTTACAAATTTGTGCACTTTTGATCTCAAGTGAGAACAAGAGGCATAGATTTAAACAGGAGCAGACTCTCCGTATCTACTCTATCAGACCTCTCAAGAGTGTGGTGCTTAGCACTGCACACAGTAGTCCAGCTGAGGTTAACAAGTGTCTTTGTCCTTGTACTCTATGGTCCTATTAACAAATCTTTATGCTTTATTGACCTCCACCTATCCTGCCACCTTTAATGATACGTGCACATGTACACCAGATCCCTCTGCTCTTGTTCCCCTTAATTTCTCTTGTTTTCCTTTTCCTAATGCAGCACCTCACATTTTGCTGTGCATTCCAACAACTTGCCGATGTCCTTTTGGGTCCTACACTATCCACCTCTTAGTTACCAAAGCTTCCACCTTTTGTATCATCTGCAACCTTTGAAATCATCCTCTGTGGACCAAGGCCTAAGTCATTAATACATATCATGAGAAGTAAGGGAGTCAATACTGATTCCTGGAGAATCCATGACAATCCTTCCTGGAGCCCCAACAAAATCCATAGATTCATTACTCTCTGTTTGCTCTTATCCCTTTAGTCCATAATTTTTCTCAAGTCTATAGTGGCATTGTATCTAATGCTTTTTGAAGTTCATGTACACCACAGCAAACAGAATTCTCCTCATTGACCCTTTCAGCTAACTTTTGAAAAAACTCCAAAAAGTTAGTGAAATCCAATTTCGTCTTTCAAAACTCAAATCAACTCTTCATAATCAACCTGCCATTTTCCACATGACCACTAATTCTCAGAATCCCTTCCAGTGTGGAAACAGGCCTTTGGCCCTACAAGTGGTGGGCGGCACGGTTGCACAGTGGTTAGCACTGCTGCCTCACAGCGCCAGAGACCCGGGTTCAATTCCCGCCTCAGGCGACTGACTGTGTGGAGTTTGCACGTTCTCCCCGTGTCTGCGTGGGTTTCCTCCGGGTGCTCCGGTTTCCTCCCACAGTCCAAAGATGTGCAGGTTCAGGTGAATTGGCCATACTAAATTGCCCATAGTGTTAGGTAAGGGGTAAATGTAGGGGTATGGGAGGGTTTTGCTTCGGCGGGTCGGTGTGGACTTGTTGGGCCGAAGGGCCTGTTTCCACACTGTAATCTAATCTAAGTCCACACCAACCCTCTGAAGACTATCCCACCCAAACCCCATTACTCTACATTTACCCTTGATTAATGCACCTAACCTACACATTCCTGAACACAATAGACATTTTTTAGCATGGCCAATTCACCTAACCTGCACATCTTTGGACTGCGGGAGGACACCCATGCAGAATGTGCAAACTCCACACAGACAGTCGCCTGAGGCTGGAATCGAACCTGGATCTCTGTCGCTGTGAGGCAGCAGTGTTAACCACTGAGCCACCATGCCACACATCAACAACAGTGAAATGTCTCACGCATTTCTGTCATCATTTATGATCTCAGCATTTCATAGAACCTCTCAGCGTGGAAACAGGTCATTCAGCCCAACAAATCCACACCGACCCTCCGAAGAGCAACCCACCCAGACCCATTCCCCTACATTTACCTCTGACGAATATATCTAACTCACACATCCCTGGCATGGCCGATTCACTTAACGTGCACATCTTTGATTGTCGGAGGAAATCCACACAGACATGGGGAGAACATGCAAACTCCACGCAGGCAGTTGCCTGAGGCTGGGATTGAACCCGGTTCCCTGGCACTGTGAGGAAGCAGTGCTAACCACTCAGCCACCATGCGACCCGTCTATCACAAGTAATTTGAAGGCATCTGGCTGGGTATATGAATAGAAAGGGTATAGAGGGATATGGGCCAAATGCTGGCAAATGGGATTAGATTAATTTAGGAACCTGGTTGGCATGGTCGAGTTGGGCTGACCTGTTTCTGTGCTGTATAGCTTTATGTCTCTATGACTCCAATTGCCTCAAGAACTTTCCCCAAAATTGAAGTTAAACTGACTGATCTTCCGCTTGCTAATCTTAACAAAAGGTAGAAATGAACACAACAGAGGAAAATATTACTTTCCGACATAGATCAAGGAAAATGCTCATTGTGTAGCTCTTTTAATGTGGATAAATAACCCAGCAGAACACAATCGGTGGCGGAGGGAATGAGATTCATTCTGTACGATTAATGCTTAGGCCATTGAGGTTAAAGTAGCAATAATAAAATATTATACTATGGCTTCTATGAGGAGAACAAAGCATCAATCATGTTAATTACCTGATTGAGTTTGGTTTTCAGAACTTGAAGCTGATCAGAATCAAAGTCAAGCGCTCCCAGTTCCTCCACATTACCCTTTAATAAAGTATTACTCAAACAGACTTCCAACTGGGCGGCATCATAGTTTACTGGGGTCAACTCATTAATGGCTTCCGCTGTTATCTGTCCCACTGTACATCCTGTAAATAAGTTTTGCCTGATGCATCAATGCAATTTGTTATCAATGTATTAAAATTATTTTTCATGCAAAGTCTTCGAATCAATAAATTATGATTTAAATTCATGTGTAGTGGCAATGGATAGGCCATTCAATGGTAAAGCATGAGAATAGTCCTTTCAATTACTGTAAATATGTGAGAGACACAAAGATTGGGAATTGGAAGACAATGGAACGGAACAAAATCAAGGCTTGGATAGACTTATTCAATATGAAGAAGGTAACACGTCAGAGACAAAGAGGAGGGCAGAGATGATACAGGCAACATGCAGTGGTCATTGGAAAGTGTGTGAATTGGAAGTCTACTGAGAGGCAAAGGGAGAAACATGAACAAGAAGTCAGAAATATATTTTATTTTGGTCCATGCACAACACACAAGGGTAACTTTTAATTTCTTTGCAACATATTACAAACAGTTAATGCGAAGGTTTCCACCAATACATTACTTTCGTCAATATTTCTTGACTGTGTGTCAGGAGCAGAATGAGGAATCTGGGGGTAATAAAGCCAGCAAATCCTCCAGGATTTCTTACCGACTAATAAACTTTATTACTACCATTTTTTGATACATACATTAGGCACATGAAGCATGTATTTGGAAGTATAAATTTGTCAATATGTTGCTTGATATTTTGGAAATGATTAAATTTCATTAACATTTCATGTATTGTTGAGAAAGGTCCTTTACAGGAATAAAATCACTTTGAACTTCAGCTGACATTAGAAGATATCTCAGCCATGTCACTGAGTTCAAATGATACCTTCGAGTCCATTCATCTAGAGATAACATCTTGGTTGGAAGATCTGAAACAGATGCTTTCAAATATAGCCTGATGCCAAGCAAGGCAGTGTGATGGACCCCACACTATTTACAATCTATTTCATTAATGTGGCTATTCATCTCATCAACTGCCCTCTAGTGTGAGTATTAAATACTGTTTGTACAGAACACACTTTCACTTCAGATTCCATGAGCCAAAACAAAGACATGATGACTTCAGTATTGCTGCTCTAGATTTTTAAGCCAGTCTCAATTAAATTCTGAAATTCTTAAACCCTTTCCTTGAATGCTGCCATAAACAAAACTCATGTCAACCCAGACCTACTCAGTTAAATATTCCACTTCGTAGACATTTTGAAGGAGGTTCCTTGGAATATGCTGAGCACATGCCATACTTTCACAACCACCTGTCTCAAAAGGTCACCATTGGCAAAGAAAGATCAGGAAAATAAGAGTTCATGGTGTAGTGGATAAAATATTAGCATGGGTAGAAGACAGGATGAAGAGCTTATGCTCGAAATGTTGACTCTCCTGCTCCCCAGATGCTGTCTGACTGGCTGTGCTTTTCCAGCACCATACTTTTTGACTTTGATCTCCAGCATCTGCAATCCTCACTTTCTCCCCGTATTTGTAGACAGGCTGAATGAGTGGGGAAAAATTAGGCACATGGAAAATAATGTGGAAAAATCAGTAGATGTTGTCATACTCTTGTGCAGCAGTGAGCTCCAGGCTTTATCGGTGATGCACAACAGCATGAGAGAAATTCCATCAACAACATCTATTGCTTTTCTGGATTTGACGCACAATCAAGGAAACACTCACATCCTTCTCAATTCCACCTCCAGAAGCATTCAGGGAAAACTCATGCAACACTAACCAAGGTGGATTGAACTGAGTCCACAAAGTGGAAATTTTCCTGTCTTCTCAGATCCTGTTTTACCAGCTCAAAGTGAGGACAACTGGTTCATCGTGCAGTGTCATGCCTCAAGTCCAAACACCGCAATGAGACAACAGCAATGAAGGAAGCAAATCCAGCACCATGAGCCATGTGCTCAGTAAGCTGCAGGTTGGGATTTGACCTGTTCAATCATCAGCAAACCCATGGCACAAACCAGTCACTCTGAATTGACACCATCCTCAAACTGAACATATTCCCCTTGCATTAATGCTGCTTTCAAACAATTTCAGGATTTTTACTTTCATTAATCTCCCTGTATTTAAAACCTCAAGGATAATTCCACTCTAGATAAAAAGATTTGCACAGCTCAAGGTTGTACCAACTCTAACACAGTCAGCTAGCTGGACCGCACACAATGTGAGTTCCTGACTGAGGCTGTTAATCTGGTCCAATCAGGGAGTCCTGGCTGACAGATATAAACAGGAGTGTCAGAGAGTCTGTTCTCTTTGAGAACTGGCTCTGAGGGAGCTGGATTAGAGTCAAGGACATTCCATGTGTAAATTAACGGTGAGTTGGTAACTCTGTCGAGTTATTTCACAGGTAACGGGTGGGGAAACAGGTCTGGGTGAGTTGCTCTTGCAAAGAGTTGCTCAGGACTTAATAGCTCCAAGAGGCTTCCATCTATTGTAACCCCATCCATGGGGGATCCTTGTGAAACTTAAGTCAATTCAGTGATACAGAATCTACTCATGAAAACCAACCACATTTACAAAAGAACTTCAAGGCTTCATTTTAATTGATGAGATCGCCATGAAGAAAGTAGTACTATATTATTCATTCTCATCACTAATACAAAACAGTAATATCAAATTACCTGTAGCTCTCCTCACTCTTCTTCTTTGTCTGAGCCGCTTTAAAAACCTGACTACATCTTTGGACTTTGTAAACCGTTTCAGTTTCCGAATAAATCTTGGGACGGCTTCAGAAAAGACTAACTGCAGGGAAAAGGGAATACGGTTAATTATATGCAATCCTTGATTAGTAAAAGAATTCTTATCCAGAGCAAATTGTTCATTCAAATCTACGGATTCTTGCTGAGATAAACCAGAATCTGATTACATTTACCTGAAAAAGAAACATATACTGACAAGTGAATTTGAGAAGTTGGAAAATTCATAGGACACCAGCATGGGAGAAAGGCTGGGATAGAGGTTTAGGAAACAGGTCCTGGGAATAAAGGGCACACGTGGCGAGAATTAGTGGAGCCCAGCCATTCAGGGGCTTGAGAAGCACTGATCCTCCCTCAGACTCAATCAGTGCAGACGTGGCTCTGTGCATCAGAAAATAAGCTGACCTTGGGGGTGGCGTGGTAGCTCAGTGGTTAACACTGCTGCCTCACAGCGTCAGGAACCGGATTTGAATCCCACCTCAGACGACTGTCTGTGTGGATTTTGCACGTTCTCCCCATGTCTGTGTGGGCTTCTTCCGGGTGCTCTGGTTTTCTCCCACAATCCAAAGATGTGCAGATTAGGTGAATATAGGGTAGGGGAATGGGTCCGAATGGGTTACACTTCAGAGGGTTGGTGTGGACTTGTTGGGCCGAAGGGCCTGTTTCCACACTGTAGGGAATCTAATCGAATAAAATAAAAACAGGATCGAACTGGGAGGATCTCTGATCTGAGATCCCACCTCTTTCTCTCATGGTTCTCCAATCACGGGCTCCTGCTTATCTACCAACAATAGCCTGGGTATGATGAAGGTAAGCGGCAATAGAGTTGTTGGGTTTTGCAGTGGACTGTGCCTGGACGTTCTTCCTGTGGGTCAAGGGACAGGGCTCACTGTAAGGTAATGCTGAAGCAGCAAAGGGCTGATCAAGAGCGAAGGAAGAGGCTGAAAGGGCAAGTGAGAGGAGGGGGGCTGATGAGGGTGAGAGGCAAGAAGGGGATTGTGAGGGTGAGAGACTTTAATAGGGGAGTGAAGGAGGAGGCTGCAGGGATGGAGGGAGGAGGGGGCTGGAAGTGTAGGGTGAAGGAAGAGACTACAGAGATGGGATAGGAGGGAACTGCAAGCAGACAGAAGAGAAGGAAGAGACTGCAAAGCAATACAAAGAGAGGAGGTTCAAAAAAGAGGTCACAGAGGGTGGGAGCAGGAGGGCTGCCAGGCCAAGGGAGAGAGGGGCCTGCAAGGGGATGTGGAGAAGGGAACTACTAGGGTCTGGAACAAGAGAGAGTTATAGAGTCTCGGCTGGAATTTGCAGGCAGGCAGTTCTTTGTTTGAGGGGCCAGAGGATGGCAAATTTGGGAAAAGATGATGTCCATGCCTTTAGTGATGTGAGTCCTGTTGGACTTTGCTTTCCAACATTAACAACAATGTTTAATGGCTAATGGGAGGAAATCTGACAAAATCTGGAATGGAGTTCTACCTGGAATGGTACAGTGGCTCCGAAGTTAGCTCCTGCTGCCCCACAGCACCAGGGACCTGGGTTCGATTCCAGCTTTGGGCGACTGTCTGTGTGGAGTTTGCACATTCTCCCCATGTCTGCGTGAGTTTCCCCTGGATGCGCCGGTTTCCTCCCACAGTCCAAAGATGTGCAGGTTAGGTGGATGCTAATTTCCCCAGAGTGTGCAGGCCATGGATTAGCCATGGGAAATGCATTGTTATGGGAATAGGGTGGGATGGTCCTCTGAGGGCCGGTGTGGACTCAATGGGGTGAATGACTTGCTTCCAAATTGTATGAATTCTATGCAATTGGTTTTCATTCAAGAAAACCAGAAACTCCTGCAACTGACTATGTTGTAGAGCTTTTAATTTCCAAGGATACCAGCCTATGAAGTAGAAATGATTTGGAGATGCCGGTGTTGGACTTGGGTGTACAAAGTTAAAAATCACACAACACCAAGTTATAGTCCAACAGGTTTATGTAGAACCACTGGCTTTCTGAGCACACAACCACCTGATGAAGGAACAGTGCTCTGAAAACTATTGCTTCCAAATAAACCTGTTGGAGTATAACTTGGTGTTGTGTGATTTTTAACTTAATGACGTAGAAAGGTTAGGTACGGGTGCCAAGCTAGTCTGTACCTCCTGAACCCATACTGAGGCAACATAATGGTGGATGCAACATGTGGAATTTTCCCAGGTATGTTTAACACGGATTAAATAGATATGAAACATATATTTACATATATTTGGGGTTTGGGATATTTTCTAGTGTTAAAATGTTTGGGCTATAGAGCCTACAAAAAATACAGACTAGGGGGTGATTAAAAAGGGTGAAATCATCCCAAATAGTTAACTTTGTGTGAATTAGAATTCAAATCATTTAAGTTGTACCTGGTTCACTTGATTCCACGTTGAGGTCAATGCGAAAGGCAGGTTTCCCAGCCGACTCACCGTCTGGGATGTCCACGAACTAGGAGAACTTCAAGTGAACAAAGAAACATCAGTTAGTGAGACAGTTCAGCTACAAAATTCCACTCCTTACTGCCCAGTTGTTCATTGTTACGCACATCATTTTAATTACAAAATGGGGTCAGCAGTGTGCGTACAGTTCTAGAGTGAGTTAGTGCTGCAGGCCATTTTGTTGAAGGCCTCTGCATGATCCATCTGTTGAACGTGTGCAGCGCAGGTGTCTAAAGTTCACTCGATGCCAGGTCAGCCACTTCAGAGCACAATTCTTCAGCGAATGCCATCCCGTGCACTTGTTCTGAACTTGTTCAGCCCTGCCACTTCCTTCCTCGGCCCCACCACCAAATTAGTCAATTGATTTCCAGTGACCTAGCTGGACTTGTCTGGTGGTTTGGAGAATTCTGTGAAGTTGAGTAGCTTGGTACATGCCAAAGAGCTTAGTTTTAATTTCAAAGGTCAAACAAATAGGGTGAACCAAGTTTGCTTGAAATCAATTGACTCCAAACTGCTCAAACCAAAATAAGGCGTGAAGGGCAGTTGGAGTTGGCAGTCTGTTTTAATAGCTCCTTGGATGCTGCCTGAACTGCTGTGCTTTTCTAGCACCATTGATCCAGAGTCTGTTTTTAATGCCTAATTAAACAAAAACAGAAGGAAGACCGGGGCACCTTTTGTGACCTGTGTGCTTCAAGGAGACCCTTCCAATCCTAACCTTGCTGCGTCTCCAGCCCCATCACCCAACTCCATGGTCACTAGCTTACATCCCCACCATCAAACCCTGAGGATGACCTTTCTGTGGCAGCATTCTTGGGGCCTATTCCTGTACTAGTGGGAACATGCAATGTGGAGCTTTGGTAACTGCTGGGACCAATGGAACTACCTGTCAGTGAGTGAAGTTAGCCAGCATTTCCTGAGGGTGTTGCTCCCTCCCAAGTGAGAGGTGAGAAATCCTGTAATCGCCACCCACGACATGTTATAGCTGCAGAGTGGGATTGCAATGGACTAATCAGCTACCAGCTAATTGTTTTTTGAAACCGGCCTCAGGGGGCAATCCATCCATTCCCCCTGAAGTTGGGTCCAACATCTCTCACTCCAGAATCCAGTTGCATAAAGTGCTCTATGGAATCGCAATGCCTTTTGTTTTCCCTTGCCAGAGAGAAACTAATAGAGCGAGAGCTGTAGGTTTCCCTAGGTTGCAGGGTACCACTGACTGTGCTTATGCCATCCTGTTAGTGGCAACATTTGCGATACACAGTGACTTAAAATGTTTCCATCATCTCAGCTGAGAGGCAGTGCAGCATTCAGATTAATGTCCTTGATCCCAGAAGCAGTCATGGTATCTTTATGCTGCAGCAGATCACCTGGTAAGATGGTGGCAGAGTACGGCAACTCCAACTGGAGCTCCTCTGCTCCACCTGTTCTTTTTTGTTTTTCCCTCTTCTTGCGTGTTCTTTTTTTTAAATTTTCAACTTTTTAAAACTTAGTGGGAGGAGAATGGAGGAGGCGAGTCCCAGACCGGGGACTGTTGCAGGGAGACAAGTCCTTGACTGGGGACCATCATGGGGAGGACAGTCCCGGACCAGAGGCCATTGTGGGGAGGTAAGCCTTGGACTGGGGTCCATCACGAGAAGACAAGTCCTCGACCGGAGGCCGTGGTGGGGAGGCGAGTCCCGAACTGGAGTAGCGTCCCAGGTCTGCTCCCCCTACTTTTGAGGCTCTGCTCTTTTGTCCTAGTTTCACCTGCCAGAAACGTCGATTCTCCTGTTCCTTGGATGCTGCCTGACCTGCTGCGCTTTTCCAGCAACACAATTCTCAGCTCTGATCTCCAGCATCTGCAGTCCTCACTTTCTCCTCCAGTGGAAAGATCCTCTCTACTTCTATCTGATTCATTCCTTTCATAATTTTATGTTTCTATAAGATCCTCCCTCATTCTTCTAAATTCCAATGAATATAATCCAAGTCTACTCAGTCTCTCCTCATAAGCCGATCCCGTCAACTCCAGTATCAACCTAGTGAACCTCCTGTGCACACCCTCCAGTGACAGCACACCCTTTCTCATGTAAGGAGACCAGACCTGCACACAGTACTCCAGGTCTGGCTTCACCAGCACCTTGTACAGCTGCAACATAACCTCCCTGCTTTTAAACTCAATCCCCTTTAGCAACGAAAGACAAAATTCCATTTGCCTTCCTAATTACTTGTTGCACCTTCAGACCAACCTTCTGTGATTCATGCACAAGGACAACCAGTTCCCTCTGCATAGCTGCAGGCTGCAACGTTTTACCTTTCAAGTAATAATCCTTTTTACCATTACTCCTACCAAAATGGATGACTTCACATTTATTAACATTGTATTCCATCTGCGAGACCTTTGCCCACTCAACGTATCTTTGGTCTTCTGCAAAGTTTCACAGTTCTCTGTACACCTTGCTCTGTCACTCACCTTAGTGTCATCTGCAAACTTTGATATACTACACGTGGTCCCCAACTCCAAATTGTCTATATAAATTGTAGATAATTGCAGTCCCAACACTGATCCCTCAGGCACACCACGAGTTACTGATTGCCAACCAGAATAGCACTCATTTATTCCCACTTTTTGCTTCCTGTTAAGCAACCAAACCATTATCCATGCTAATACTTTACCCATAATGCCATGCATCCTTATCTTATGCAGCAGCCTCTTGTGTGGCACCTTGTCGAAGGCCTTTTGGAAATTTAGGTGCACCACATCCATTGGGTCCCCACTGTCCACCTTGCTCATAATGCCTTTGTAGAATTCCAAAGGATTTGTTAAGCATGACCTGTCCTTCATGAACCCATGCTGTGTCTTCCCAACGGGACAATTTCTATCTAGATGTCTTGCCATTTCTTTTTTGATAATAGACTCAAGCATCTTCCCCACACAGAAGTTAAGCTAACTGGCCTATAATTTCCCCATCTTTTGTCTACTTTCTTTTTTGAACAGTGGAATCACATTTGCTGTTTTCCAATTTGCTGTAACTGCCTCAGAGTCCAGCAAATTTTGGAAAATTACCACAAGTGCATTTGCTATTTCTCCCGCCATCTCTTTTAGTACCCTGGAATGCATTCCATTAAAGCCCGGAGACTTGTCTATCCTTCGCTCCATTAGCTTGCCAAACACTGTCTCTTCCATAATAATTGATTGTTTCCAGGTCCTCACCTACCTTTATCTCTTTGTCAATTTTTGGCATGTTATTAGTGTCCTCCACTGAGAAGAGGGTGACACAGTGGCTCAGTGGTTAGCACTGCTACCTCACAGCACCAGGGTCCCAGGTTCAAGTCCAGCCTTGGGTGACTGTCTGTGTGGAGTTTGCACATTCTCCCAATGTCTGTGTGGGTTTCCTCCGGGTGCTCCGGTTTCCTCCCACAGTCACAAAGATGTGCGGGTCAGGTGAATTGCCCTTGGTGCTAGGTGCATTAGTCAGAGGGAAATGGGTCAGGGTGGGTTGATCTTCGAAGGGTCGGTGTGGACTGGTTGGGCCGAAGGGCCTGTTTCCACACTGTAGGGAATCTAATCTAAGACTGATATAAAATACCTGTTTAATGCCTTGGCCTTTTCATCATATCCCATAACTAAATGCCCCTTCTCATCCTCTAAAGGACCAAGGTTTACATTAGCCACTCTTTTACATTTCATATATTTATAGAAACTTTTGCTAACTGTCTTTATATTCTGTGCTAGTTTTTTTTCATGTTTTATCTTACTTTTCTTTATAGCTTATTTTGTGGCTTTCTGTTGACCTTTAAAGTTTTCCCAATCTTCTAGTTTCCTGCTTTTCTTGGCCATTTTGTATGCCTCCTCTTTCAATTTGAAAGCCTCCCTTATTTCCTTAGTCACCCATGGTAGAATCCCCCTTTCCTTACAGTTTTTTTCCTTTTCACTGGAATATACTTTTGCTGAGTACTTTGAAAAACTGCTTTGAAAGTCCTCCACTGCTTGTCAACTATCCCACCATAAAATCTTTGTATCCAGTTGACTTTAACCAAGTCCTCCCATATCCTATTTTAGTCTCTCTTGTTTAAACACAGGACCCTGGTATTGGATTTTATCTTCGCACTCTCCATTTGTATTCTAAATTCAACCATACTGTGGTCGCTCCTACCAAGAGGATCCCTAACTATGAGGTCATTAATTATTCTTGTCTCATTACACAGGACCAGGTCTAGGATAGCTTGCTCCCTCATCGGTTCCATTACATACTGTTCAAGAAAACTATCATGGATACACTCAACAAACTCCTCCTCAAGGCTACCCTGACCAAGCTGGTTCAACCAATCTACATGTAGATTAAAATCTACCATGATAAAAGCCCCATACCATTTTTACTGGCATTAGTTATTGCTTTGTTTATCGCTCGCCCCAATGTGATGTTATTATTTGGTGGCCTATAGACTACACCGGTCAGTGAATTTTCTTCTTAGAATTTCTAATTTCCACCCAAATGTATTCTCCATATAACTTATATCATCCCTCATCACCACCCTGATGTCATCCTTGAATATCAGAGCTACACCACCTCTCTCACCTTCCTGTCTGTTCTTCTAAATAGTCTGATACTCCTGGATACTTAACACCCAGTCATGAACATCCTGAAATCATGTCTCCGTAATGGCTACTAAATCATATTCATTCGTGATGATTTGTGCCGTTAAGTCATCCACCTTGTTACGAATGCTACGAGCATTCAGGTAAAGTGCCTTTATGCTAGCTTTTTTTCCCTCATGATTTCTAATAATGTCTCTTGAGTTATCCTTCCTTCTTACTTCTTCCATAGTCTGCCTTGATCTTAAACCTTCCTGCACACATCTTAAACTGCTGCTTACCTCTTTATTTACCATCATACTTCCTGTTGTCTCTCTTTTCCCTTCCCCCTGACTCACTAGTTTAAAGTCCTAGTGACCGTCCTATTTATCCTTTCGCTAGAACACTGGTTTCAGGTGGAGATCATCCCATTGGTACAGATCCCCCCGGTTCCAAAATTGATGTCAATGTCCCATGAAATGGAACCCCTCTTTCCCACACCACTCCCTTAGCCACATGTTTATTTCCTAATTTTCTTATCCCTAAGCCAATTCGCATGTGGCTCTGGAGATTATGACCCTTGAGGACCTGTTCCTTAATTTCGTTCCTAGTGCTTGATAATCCCCAAACAGGTCCTCCTTCCTAGCCTTGCCTATGTTGTTTATCCCAATGTGGACCACAACAACTGGATCCTCCCCCTCCAGCTCCAACATCCTTTCAAGCCAGTCAGAGATGTCCTGCACCCTGGCACCGGGCAAGCAACACACCATGCGGGACTCCCGATCTGACTTGCAAAGGATACTACCTATCCTCCTAATTATAGAATCCCCTGTAAGTACCACTTGTCTTTTTGCTCCCCTCTCTTGAACAGCCTTCTGGACCATGGTGCTGTGGTGAACTGGCTCATCATCGCCGCAGCCCTCTTCCTCATCCACACAGGGAGCAAGCATCTCGCACCTGTTGGATAAGGTCAAGTGCGAGGCTCCTCCATTCCTGAACTCAGGATTCCCCTCCCTGCCTCACTTGCAATCACACAGTATTGTCCCTGATCATTAACTGAATTTGAATTACTTAATCTACCTGATGTGAAAGCCTCCTGAAACAAAGCATTGAGATACCAACTGAGGCCATTCAGTGCACAATCGATAGTCCAGGTAGTCCTCCATTAATGTTGGAGTTACATGTCTGAAAATTAGCTTGTTCAGCAAAACTGTGATACTTGAAGGCGTCACGCCCGTGGAAAAATGTTCAGGTTACATTCCCAGGACATCAACCGAGTACAAAATACAAGCACAAAGTTATCATAAACCACCAAAATAGACACGGAAATATGCAAAAGGAATATTCTTTCAAGTTTCTGGCCTACCAAGATTGTCTATCAAACCATCGGCAAGTTGGAAGCTAAAGCTGTAAGACCATCAGACTGCTTTGGAGGTGGAAGGTTAAGTGTCCTTGGAGACAGATTTTAAAAACTTATGCAGTCATAATTGAGGCAGTCAATGGACAAAACGAGCAGCTTGAACATAAACGTGCCTATTAATGCTGCATATTCATAACGCCCTTATGCTGGGAATTAGGTAAGAACTTGCATTATCGTGAATCAGGCACGTTGTATTGGAATGACGGGGAGGAAAGTCAAAACCGTGTTATGGCGAAACCACATTTATCAAAGACTATCTGTATTTCCTCAACAGCAAGCAGGGGGCTTTCCATGCAGACCATAAGCCATCGGAGCAGAAAGAGGCCATTCAGCCCATTGAGACTGCTCCACTAGTCGACGACAGAAACTTCCTCATCATCTCAGTCTTAAATAGATGACTCCTTATTTTAAGATTCTCTAGTCCAAGACTCCCCCAAAACCTCCAAGTATCTACCCCATCAAGCCCCCTAACAATCTTACAAGTTGCAATATGGTCAATTCTACTCTTACAAACACCAATAAGTACAGCCTCAACCAACTCAACCTCTTAATGGCCAGAATCAACCGAGTGAACCTTTTCTGAACTGCCTCCATAGGGAGTACACCTTTCCTTAGAAAAGGGACCCAAGACAGCATTCCAGATTTCGTCTGAGCAGTGCCTTGTATAGTTTTGGCAAAACTCCCAATTTGAACTCTGCTCACACAGAATTACACTGATGGGCAAAAACAGGCAAAAGCAGCTATTTTTAAAATAAAGAAGCACAGACGAATGGTTTCAAACTTACCCAAATCTGGTTACTCTGGTGCTCAAAACTTTTTCAATTGCATTCATTTGATCTTCGGAGTACGAGTTGCAATTCCTCAATGAATCCAAAATAGTAATGTCACTGTTTTCAATAACGGAGCCTTCAAGGTCACAGGTCAAATCACCCAATACTGTAACACTCTCCCTTGTTAGCTTTCCACCATTAAAATTCTGAAATTTAAACAGATTGAGAAACAAATTTTAACAATACAATATTTCATTTGCACACTGTTAATCCTAACTATCTATCTGGCAATATGCTTGTAAAAAGTCTATTATTATGCACTGACATTTTACTAAATATCAGAAAAGTACATCCTGTGAGCTTAATATTGGAAAAGAAGGTTCACCAACCAAAATAATTTTATCTACAAAAGCATTGGATTCTAAACATTAATTGTGACTGTCTCACACAATCCCTACAGTGTGGAAATCAGCCATTTTGGCCCAACAAGTCCACACTGACCCTCCGAAGAGTATCCCACCAGACCATTCTCCCTACCCCATTACTCTACATTTACCCCTAACTAATGCACCTAACCTACACATCCATGAACACTTTGGGAAATTTAGCCTGGCCAATTCACCTAAACTGCACATCTTTGGATTGTGGAAGGAAGCCGGAGCACCCGGAGGAAACCCATGCAGACACAGGGAGAATTTCACGCAGACAGTTGCCCAAGGCTGGAATCGAACCCGCAGCCCGTGTGCCGAGAGGCCGGTCTCCACAGACCTGCTGAGTTTCTCCAGCATTCTTGAAGATAAGAAATTATTTCATTCAGTCTGGATTGCATAAGACAAAAGATCTATTTCAAGCAACCTGCCAAATAATTGTTTCATTAAAAAAAAATGGAAAATACACAGCATCAGTGAAGAAAAGAAAATATTTCATGTATAGCCTTCCATTCTGCCAAAAAAAATCACCAGAAACATTAAAAACCAAAAGAACGTGGATGCTGTAAATCTGAAACAAAAATATAAACTACTGGAAAAACTCAGCAGATCTGGAAGCATCTGTGGAGAGAAATCAGAGTTAATGTTTCAGGTGGAGTGATGCTTCTTCAGAACCAGAAACATTAACCCCTTTGCCATCCTCCAAAGAGTGCAGCTCTGCTGGATGTTTTTCAGCATTGTCTGTGCTTCGTTCTAATTTGTGACCATTAAGCATGTCCTTACCAAACAGGCCAAGGCATCAGTCAACAGCTTTTGTCTTCTTCTTGCTCCTTTTCGTAATACATTAATGTTTGCTCTTCCAATAGCTCTGAAGAATGACTTGCAGTTTGCAGAACTCCTGAATTCAGTAGAACTGAAATAGGCAAAAGCTGGCATTTTAATGTTGATCTATTTATGCTCAAACTTGTCTAAAATTGCAACTTAAAGACCATCAAAATCAAACTTACAGGATTAGTTAGCACTCACATGACTATGGGCTAAATTGCACAGCAACTTGCAGGGTGCATATTGTTATGGATCAAACCAATCCTCATCAAAATATTCAGGAGATAGTCAAGACCCTAACCTTTTCTTATTTTAAAAGGTAAAATATAAGGTGTTGCATTCCACGTGCAATTAATTGGTCAAACTACCATGATTTACAGCAAAACACAGTTTATTCATCTACTTTAGTTGAAATACAACAACAAAAAAAGGAACTGGAGTACCTTAACTCTACTGGAAAACTTAGCAGGATAATCAATATTACAACTACTAATTAACTGTTCCAATATAGTAACATCTCATATGCACCCCTTTGGCAAAATGCAAATTCAGAAAATAACTGTCTGACATGCAGCTCCTGTAGCAGGAAGAGAACCCCCAGCTTTTGGCTGTAACTGTGAGAGGGACAAAAAATACCTTCAAATCTTCAAGACCCCAACAGCGACTGCTGAAAGCTAAACTTAAAATCCCTAGTTCTGTGGGAGCTTAACCACACCAACTCAGTTAAAAATCACACAACACCAGGTTATAGTCCAACAGGTTTATTTGGAAGCATGAGCTTTCAGAGCGCTGCTCCTTCATCAGGTGGTTGTGGAGTATAACATCATAAGACACAGACTTTATAACAAAGGTTTACAGTGTGATGTAACTGAAATGATACATTGAAAAAGACCCGGATTGTTTGTTAAGTCTCTCATTTATTAGAATGACCATGTTGGTTTCAGTTCTTTATATGCAAATCCCAGAACATTTTTTTAAAAGTTACATTCTCAAGTGCCATGTCAGCCCAGACAATGCATTGAAGGCGTGAAGTGCCCTGCGCGAGGCCGTCTACGTCCCAATCTCAGACTGGTTCCGCCTTGCACAGGGTGCCTCACGCTTTCAATGCATTGTCTGGGCTGACATAGTACCTATTGTTGGAGTTCACTTGAGAACGTAATTTTTTAAAAAAAGTTCTGGGATTTACATATGAACGAACTGAAACCAACAAGGTCATGCTAATAGATGAGAGACTTAACAAACAATCCAGGTCTTTTGTATCATTTCAGTTACATCACACTGTAACGTTTTGCTATAAATTCTGTGTCTTACAATGTGTACTCCACAACTACCTGATAAAGGAGCAGTGCTCCACAAGCTAGTGTTTCCAATTAAACCTATTGGACTATAACCTGGTGTTCCGTGATTTTTAACTTTGGACACCCCAGTACAACACCGACATCTCCAAATCACACCAACTCAGGCCGCTGCTATTGTTCCAACTATAGAAGAAACCCCAAGGCCTCAAACTGTTTACTTTCTTACGGACTGCTCGGTTCAATCTCTCTCTTAGAACAAACTAAGACAAAGTAACCTCTTAAAGCCACAGTAGTGTCACAATATGCACATGGAAATCAGTAAACTGCAGTCTGAGTTAGTCTGTTTCTTCACCTTAACTGTATCTCACTGATAAACTTAGCATTGAAATTGGTGTATCAGTCTGACATTGCACTCCTGACATGCTAGTGTTGAGGTTTTTGTGAATATCTGAGGCTCAGGTTATGTTTGGAGTTGTGGGTTGGCTTGCCGAGATGGTTAATTCTTTTTGCAAATGTTTAGTCTCTCTCCTGACAATGAAGGACACCAACTCAACTGGAACAGGCAAAACAAAGACAAGCTCAGGAATTTCTGGAAGATGCATGCACCCACAAACATGTTGAAATAGACCCCACCTACAGACCACTATAGTATAAAACCAGAAATAGAGGCACCCGCCATGACAGACAGAACTGTATAAATTCTGGGCAAATCACAACAACAGCACTTCATCTGAAGACCACACAGCACTGAAGATGTCACCCAGGAGGGGGAACAAAACGTTTGCAAAATAAAAATCAATCGGCTCAGCAAACTGACCCACAACTCCATGCTAGTTTTGTATCAAACACCCCCGAAAATGTTAAGGCGAGTGCACTGAAGGATAAGTGAAGTTTCAATGGTAATTCAAGTGATAATCATGAATTAACAATCTCGCTGGCTCTGCAAGTTCAATTTTATAACGTTAGGGCCTTGCTTAAAATGTGCTACAATCGGTCATGGTAATGGATTTGGGGCTTGTCTTGCCCTGGTAGATAACTTTATCAGAAGCAGCAATGGTAATCTTTTTCTAAGTATTGTACCTCTGCACAGCTGATGAGATCTTTTGGCGGGGATGAAAAGATCAAAGCAATTACATAGATTTTAGAGAGTTTTGTTGTTAGCTTGTGCATACATGAACATGGATGAATTTTCTTAAAAATCGCATTTATGTTTGGCATCTTCTCAGCTCTTGACTAACTCATTCTGAATTGAAGTGCAAAGGTACAGCAGCAGACGAGGATATCCCCAAGGAAGTTGCAAATGAGTATGAAAAACAACTTACTCAAAAAACAGCAAAACATCGTCAGGGAAGGTGTCTATCTCTGATGGTGTTCCAGTAGAGGTTAGTCTAAATGCCATACAGCTCAGCTGAACAGAGAGAAGATAAATGTATGATTAAAAAATAGCCAGTCCCAAAGCAACATATCCCATAGAAAAATCATGGTGTTATCAATTTCAGCAAAAACCGATTGTCTGGTCATGTAAATGTTTGTGGAGTTGCTGTGCTTCAATTGTTATCAAATGGCCAACATAGCAGTTTTATCACTGGGACAATTAATATTTGAGATTGGCTTTCTGCAGTTCTACTTGTGCTATTTTTGGCCTACATGGATCTTAAAGAGCTTTGGTACTACTATTACATTAGTACTGGCACAGAAATATCACCGAATGTCATAAGCAGAGTGGAAAGGACCTGGGTAAGCTTACTCCTACACTGTAATTTCTGCCATAAATAGTGGTACAGTTGCAAGGCGTGCACACAAAGTGGCAATGACTCTCACTTGACTCATACAAATTAAGTCCTTTCTTCCATGGGTGATTTTTATGAATGACCTCACCTGACTTTCGTCATACACAGCCCTTTTACCCTTCATTGCTTGAACAAGCTGACGAAACGTCACTACATTCAGTTTTCTGACTGCACCGCAACTGAAGCCTTGGAGGACGGAAGGTGAGAATCTGAAACAAATAATGGAATAATCAAATCAACATCAAGCAGCTTGTTTTCTTCCAACAGGAACCGGATTCTGTTCTTTCGTGACAGCAACCCTATTCATCCTGAGGCTACATTGTGTGATTTCCCTCAAATACTATTGAGGAACACTCACCAGAAATTCCATATTTTTGTTCGTTATATGTTGACTTGTTATGCTACAACCAGTAATATATCATTTTGAACAAAATAAGTTGTGTTCACAAAATCCAAAGATGTACAGGTCAGGTGGATTGGTCATGCTAGATTGCCCATAGTGTTAGATGCATTAGTCAGGGGTAAGTATGGGGTAGAGGAATGGGCCTGGGTTGGTTGCTCTTCGGAGGGCCGGTGTGGACTTGTTAGGCCGAAGGGCCTGTTTGTTTCCACACTGTAGGGAATCTAATCTAAAAAAAAATGAGAAAAGCAACCTACAACATTTTAGCTCATGCCACCACAAGTCTACAGCCCCATCAGGGTGAAACATGTTTCATACTATTAGTAGGAATTCACACCAGTGTTGAACACAACAACAAATGTAGCTGTTTTGGTTTTTATAACCAGGAGAGGAAGGGAAATCTGCTTCCCTCTTTATAAGAGTCAATTACTGGCCATGCTGGATGATGTGGTGGAAGCAATAACTGCGAGATCACAGCGGGTCAGACAGCTTCCATGGAGATAGAGCAAGCTAACATTTCATGTCTAGGTGACTCTTCATCAGAATTGAAGTGAAGTGTGAAGGGGGTATCATTTATGCTATAATGGGGGTGGGTTGGAGTGCTGGGGGAGAAAGGAAATTGATAGTTCAGATTAAGTGATCAGAATGTGAGAATGACAGAATAATGGTGTGTCTAACTGCCAGGCTAGAATGAACAGACAGTGGGGGAGGGGAGAGAGGGTGACAGAGAATGTAACATGCAAGCTAAAAGAAAGGGAAGGAATGCATTCAAAATTGGAGGTGTTGAACTCAATATTGAGCCCAGAAGGTTGTAAACTGACTAGTCTGAAGATGAGATGCTGTTCCTCCAGTTTGTGCTGTGAGCCAGTGGAGCATTGCAGCTAGGCCAGACAAGTGATGAGAGACAACAAACACTGCAGATGCTGGAATCCAAAATAGACAGGCAGGAGGCTAGAATAACACAACAGACCAGGCAGCATCAGAAGGTGGAGAAGTCGACGTTTCAGGTGTAATCAATCTGTCGGACAGACAAGTGGGCATGCAAGCAAGCAGCTGTGTTTCTCAATCACCCTTTCTCCCCTTCCCCCACCCCAGGGGGATTGTCTGTTCTTTCCAGTCTGGCAGTTAAACATACTATTGTTCTGTCTTTCTCAGATTCTAATCACCACACTCCCTGTCCCCACACACCTCCTCCTCCTCCTTCCCCTCCCCCCCCCCCCCCGCAACAGCATTAATGCTGTATCCTCCACACTTCACTTTAGCTCTGATGACAAGTCATCTGGACTCGAAATATTAGCTTGCTCTCTCTCTCTATTGATGCTGCTTGACCCGTTGTGATCTCCAGCAATTTTGTTTTCAGTTCCCTCTTTATAACCTCCACTGGTCATAACAAATTAGTTGTAAAATTTATTTTTGCCATGTAGTTATCACACCAAGTAAAACTTGGTTAACTAGATGAAAAGGAGGGAGCCAAATCTAAGGGTTCATTGAGTAAAGGAAAGAGGAATTTTATTAACTATCAACCCTGAGAAAATAATACAGCAATAAACACAATTTTGAGCTCATTTATGGTCAATACATTTAAAAAGAAGGACGGTGTCCTGTCCAAACATGAGGATAAGGGCAAACTAGCTTAAATTTCTTAGAGTTCTTGAGTTGTGAGAGTGAAAGCTGAGTCCATGGCCATTTGATTGTTGTATTATTTCCTCAGCAGATTTCTCTGCTGATCTTAATGGATAGATAGATTAGATTAGACTCCCTACAGTGTGGAAACAGGCCCTTCGGCCCAACCAGTCCACACCGATCCTCCGAAGAGTAACCCACCCAGACCCATTTCCCTAACACTATGGGCAATTTAGCATGGCCAATTCACCTGACCTGCACATCTTTGGAATGAAACCTGCCCTGGGACAATTTGATACACATCTGAGTCTTCTTCACTATTCTTCAGTATTGCAGAGTTTTCAGCCTGGGAAAGCAAAGAAACTATAATTGGGAATAAGCAAACACATTATATTTCAGTTCCTGGCTTGGCCAAGAGAGAGAAAAAAAATGGATTCATAGCAACAGAACCTGGAAGGCTTTTTCTTTTTGGTCTGCTTTATGACTTAGCTCTCCAAAAAACTGCCCAGCAAAGAATCAATTTGTGAAAACAACCATCATCCAAGAAATCCAGGATCCTACAAATTTTACTTTTCGCAGACATAAAGCATAAAACAGACCAAAGAGAAAATGCCTTCCAGGTTCTGTTGCTGTGAATCCATAGCTTTCTCTCTCTCTCTGCTCGGCCAAGCCAGGAACTGAAATATTGTTTGTTTGTTTACTCCGGATTACAGTTTCATTGTTTTTCCCAGGCTGAAAACTTCGCAATACCGAAAGATAGTGAAGACGACTCAGATGTGTATCAAACTGTCCCAGAGCAGGTTTCAGTCTATCGATACATTAAGATCAGCAGCTAAATCCACCCAAATGTGGAACATTTCCCCGACATAGAGAGCTACTGTTTAACTAAGCCTGATATTGTTGCAGAGATCCAGAATTGTATCCAATCTTTGAACACTGCCTTTGGATGCCTAAGGATCAACATCTGTGTTGATACCATGATCCACATGTATGAGGCAGTCATCCTTCCAATTCTTCTATGGCTTCAAATTTGGATCATGTATAGATGCTATCTCAAAAGCCCAGAGAAGTACCATCAACACTGTTTGAGACGGATTCTCTGCATCACTTGAGAGGACAGACAGTACTAGCATCACTGTCCTTCAATGAGCCAATAGCACCAACATTTGAAACCAAATCTGCTAGGCCGCTCACATCCTGAGGATACCTGAGTTCCAATTTCCAAAGCAAATCATTGCCCAGCTGATGAGAGGACGACAGAAGAAGCATTTCAAAGACTCCCTCAAGAAATGCAACATTGATGTCAACAAGTGGGAGGCATCTCCTCTGTGAAGGGAGGCAATTCTTTGAGCATAATGGAGAAGGTGGCAGAGAAGGGAATGCCAGTGATCTCCAGGCTAAAGAAAATTGCATTTCCTGGAAACTACCTGCCAAACTATGGTGCGAGATGTGGCTCTAGGATCCAGCTTATCAGCCACATGAGGACCCACAGAACCCTTGACTCTTGTAATAGAATTTCCTGGGTGGACAATTATACTCATTAGAGAGTGATTGTTGACAAACTCTGCATTAAATTCCCAATATATGAACCTATTTTGGAAAAGTGAATTAAACAGAATGCAAATTTCTTATTGTTGACTTAGTTATCTGGTTTCATGGTCTTTGGATGAAATGATCACTTCATTGCAGCTGGTTTAGTGCGTTCTGTTTGGATTCCCCAGACCTGACTCGATCTATCTTTAGATCAGCTTTGTCCTTTTTGAAAAGTCACTTCAGTCTGTGAAGATCTTGGGTATAAAAAGCAAATGATGGAAGTTGAATATTGATCATCCCCATCCTCTATGATAGGAGAGCCCAACACATCAGTGCAAAAGATACGATGAAATAATTTGCAATGATCTTCAGCGAGAACTCCCAAGATGGATGATCCAACCTGGCTTCCTCGGCAGGTCTCCGGCATCAGAGAGGCTGGCTTCCAGCAGATTTGATCCACTCCATGTGGTATAAGAATAGGCTGAAGGCACAGGCTATGGGTCCTGACAACATTCTGCCAACAGGCCTGAAGTCTTGTGCTCCAGAACTTGCCACACCCCTAGCCTAGCTGTTCCAGTACAGCTACAACACTGGTATCTATCTGACAATGTGGAAAATTGCCCAGGTATGTCCTGTACTCAAAAAGCAAGTCAAATATAATCCAGTCAAACACTGCCCCAACATTCCACCCTTGATAATATGTAAAGTGATGGTGGGTCATCAAGTGTGCCATTAAAGAACACTTGCTTTTCAATAGTCTGCTTAATGAAACTCAGTTTGGATTTAGCTACACAGCTGCTGACCTCATTGTAGCCTTAATTTGAACATGGGTAAAAGAACTGAATTCTAAGATAACATAAGAGTGACAGCCCTTGATATCAAGGCCAAATTTGACTGACTCAGAAGCCACATGACACCACAACAATAGTCCTACAGGTTTATTTAAAATCAGCAGGTTTAAAAGCACTGCTCTTTCATCAGGTGAAGTCGAGGGAAGCGCACAGGCACAGAATATAGAGACGGAGAGGTACATACTCATATTATTCCTGCCATTTGGTTTGTATCTAGCACCATCTTATTTGTGATCGTTTGTAATTATCTCTTTGCCTTAATTAATCCATTCATAGGTCATTCCTTCACTTGCTATTCAACTGTTGACACTTCACTCACACCGTTTGACACTTTTGATCACCTGCAAAGACTCGTTATTCAGCCTGTCAATACTCCACTCTCAGTATTTGCACTTATCTGTTGACACTCTTAATTACCTGGAATTATTCTGCCATTATCTCTCTGTCTCTGCCTGTGCGCTTCTTTCCACGTGACCTGACGAATGAGCAGCACTCTGAAAGCTTGTGATTTCAAATAAATCCATTGGACCATAACCTATTGTCGGGTGACCTCTGTTTGTATTCGTACTGGCAATACTGGTACATTCACATCACTGCATTTGATGGAACGTGGTATTAAGGAAACTGAACAAAATTTAGAGTCTATGGGGTACAGAAAGAAAACTCTGCACTGGTTGGAATTATCCAAGGAGCAGAAGAATCTACATTTCAGGCAAAAGCCCTTCATCAGGAAGCCGATTCTCCTGCTCCTCGGATGTTGCCTGACCTGCTGTGCTTTTCCAGCATCATAATCTCGACTCTAGTCTCCAGCATCTGCAGTCCTCATTTTCGACTGGTTGGAATTATACCTGACTCAACTCTGTTCCCAAGGATGGAACATTGGAAGAGATAATTATTGAAACAAGGTTTGATTGCAGCACGAAGGCTTCTTTACACATTCAAAGAGCAGCATAAAGCAAATTTGGAATTGGTCTATTTCTGGAGATAATAAATATTTGTGTGATTAAAATATATTTTACAGATGAAAAAATAAAACTACTTCAGTTATTATGTAGCATAAAAGATTACAACAGGATCATTGCAAATACATTAATTCCTTGCTAAATTAATTCATAATTAACAGTGACAAAAAATCAACCATTTAATAATTATCTAATTAAACACTATTCTGATATTTTTAAAAGGTATATGTTACTCCATATGGAATATATTCCTTTGTACGAATATAAACAATTACATCAATAGTGAGGAAGCCAGACCCAGACAGATATATGAATGAAGAAAAGCATTTTGGACAGATGAACAGTCAGCTATTAATTACTTACCTGATGTAATCATTATTTTTTCTTACAATGTTTTCAAAGAATACAGAAGCCTAAGAAGGGAAAGTTATGAAAATGTATTACTGAGCTTTTAGGAAACTGTATCATTAATAGTCAGACATAGAAATGAAAACAGTTAAAAAGCACACTCTAGTATAATTCCATGCTTATTCATTAGTGACTTAATCCTTACACTTGGGGAAATTGGTCAAACTTTCATTTAGTCTCTCTCAGCTCATTCTGAATTCTCAACACATTGAATCCGATAAACTCCCATTACACAAATTAGCAAGGGGAATACTGCACATGTGACCACTGCAAGTTAAATAATTTCCAAACAGATTTATTCTGACTGTGTCACATGAATAAATGAAGAATATGATTCCTTACTTGTTCTGGCACCCACTGTTTATTATTGACATCATTAAGACTGAGGTCTGATGTCAGGTGCACACGTGAGATCTGATGAACGAGTTCATTTGGAATCTTCCGCACTGCTCTTAATGGATTAATTTCAGTCTGCAAAACCTGGATTCAAATGAAAAGCAGTGTAATTTAAGAAATACACTGTATTCTGTAAGCTGGACTCAACAGTGTTAAAGCTTCCCGTACTTAAGTAAACACAATGTACAGATACAGGCAATGACAGTAATTTGATTTTCCTTAGACCACTGATACGCATGACATTTACCTTGAGAACAATAATCTGCTGTGTCGGTTGTGGTGCTACCAGAATATTTCTGACAAACGTAGGACTGGAAGTCACATTGACAAGAACTATGGGTTCAACAGTTTCAAAAACCCTGCTTGGAACACCTTGCACCAAGGTTCCAAGTTCAAGTAGATTGTTTGTGGTACTGAGCTAATAAACATAAGAAAAAAGAAAGAATGAATTCAAAACCATGAAACAAAACACAGCCAACTAACTTTAAACTAAGCGTGGAAGACAAAACTTTAGATTTCTTCTGCCTTTGCCTCCCCAATCAACAACAACCCTTACACCACTAATCCCGACCCCTTTGTCCCAAACACCTCGAAAACCTCTTATCCAGTACAAGTGTTGCTTGGTGACAATGGTTGATTCATATCCCAGTCACCAATTTCAACTGCGAACAAGTTCATGACCAAAACAAAACTGACTGAATAGAGTGATATTTCTTTTGCTAGAAACATGCTAATCATCAAAATCCTTTCCTCCACTGTCTTTAAGCTGAGCAGGGAATCTTACAGGTCCTTGATCCCAGGAAACCATTCGATAGTTGAAACATTTCTCAATATACAGTCAATTCTGCTATAGCACGTTTTTTGCTAATGCAAATTGGCTGTAACGCAATTGGGCGAATAAGGAACGCTGTATCTAAAGTGTGAACTTTTAAAGTGTGCGTTGGGTATAATGCAATTCTGGAATAACCTCTTGTATTAAACTACTTTTTTTTAGTACATCTTACTGTAATTACATATCAAATTCCCACGTGTATTTCAGAATAGAGTATGATTATAAAACTTTAGTTCCTTGTTAACTCAGTCCTTACCTTTACACCACTAATGGATAACTTGGACACAATGGAATTGGCTTGGCCACGGTTCCATCCTCTGACAGAACTCAAACTTGGCAGAGATGCCTTAAAATTATTTGCGTCAGTTTCTTCAATCTGTGACACTGAGAGTCCGACTGCTGTTTGCTGCAAACTATTTAGAGTGCTGGCCGAAAAGTTGCTGATTCTACTCACTAATGATTTTGAAAGCTGCAGAAAAATAAGAAACAAGGAACGCACTTAAAGTTGGACACGGTTGAAGAGAAATTCAGTAGCTAAGTGAAAGATTAGGTACAGTATTTGGTTCAACTAACTTTGGTTGATAATAGTTGCAATTCAATTTTTCAAGATATTTTAAGAGCTTCCTTTGACCATCAGTTAATGTGGCCTTTCTATCCCACTCCCATCTGATACTATGGTGCAAGGGAATACCAATTACTTGGCTAACTTCATACCAACATGTTTTCAATCTGTAGTCTCAGGAAATTAGGAGGTCTTGCAAGGAGATCACAATCAATTGCTTGAAAGTCATCAAAATTCATTTAATTTTTAACTATATATTTTGCTTACACTCATTGAGAGTGTCTGTGTGGGTTTCGTCTGGATGCTCTGGTTTCCTCCCACAGTCCAAAGATGCGCAGGTTAGGTGGATCAGCCATCAAAGGGTGTATTATCAAGTGCGTGACTCTATGACTCAATGCTTAGTACAAAAAGTGGAATGCCTCCTAGCGTTTGAACATGACTGTGCCAAACAACAGATATACATACAATCTGTGCAGTGGTACAAGTGTATTGAATTATTTTCCTTGAGCTTTTGAAGATTATTTTATTACCTTGATCTGTTCATCAGTTGTTTGAGATAATGTTTCATTGGACGATGTGTTGAACCCACAGACTTGGTTTACCCTTTCAATGACAGACAAGGACTGCTCTCCACTCAAGGATTCAAATATGTCTGTGCCAGCAGCGAAGCAAATAAGAGAATCTGGAATGCTACAAGCAAATACCAGAGGTTTATTGGTAGGTATTTCATACTCATAAATAATTATCAGGAATCCACATCCGTATATTTACTAAGAATCAACATAAACATTGTAGTTACTTTGAAACCGCTGTTCTACACTTGATTTATTCCAAAGCTGATTAATCCTAAGCAGTCATCAACTCAGGTACAAACTATAAAACTAAATGCCCTTTTTAAAAGTTATTTATGCAGATTAGATCCTAGCTGCAAAGACAATAATTAATAGATTGAACACTTACAATGATGAAGTCAGAAGTCACATGACACCAGGTTATAGTCCAACAGGTTTATTTGAAACCACAGGTTTTCAGAGCACTGGTGAAGTCACTTCACCAGACAAACAAGCAGCGCTCTGAAAGCTTGTGATTTCAAATAAACCTGCTTGACTATAACCTGGTGTTGTGCAACTTCTGACTTTGACTATCTAATTCCAACATTTGCACCTTCACATCATTTACAATGATGAGAACAGGATACCAAAAATCTGGGTCCGCTACGTAGATGACACCTTTGTCATCACAAAACGAAACAAGATAGAAGAGACATTTAGCATCATCAACAACGCACTCACTGGCATAAAGTTCACCAAGGAGGAAGAAACCAACAACAAACTCACATTCCTGGACGTCACAGTTGAAAGAAAGGACAACGGAGAACTACAAACCTGCGTATACAGAAAACCGACAAACACTGACCAAATACTCAACTACACCAGCAACCATCCCAACACACATAAACGAAGCTGTATCAGAACACTATTCCAACGAGCCACCACACACTGCAGCACAGACGAACTTCGAAAAACAGAGGACAACCACCTATGCAACGTATTCAAGAAGAACGGATACTCAAAAAATACAGTGCGCAGATTCTTCAAGAACAAACCACGACAAGCAGACCAAACACAGCCAGAAACCCTAACCACCTTACCATACATCAATGAAGTTTCAGAAATGACAGCCAGACTACTAAGACCCCTCGGAATCCTAGTAGCACACAAACCCACCAACACTCTCAAACAAAAACTAACAAACTTAAAAGACCCGGTACAACCCGTGGACAAAACCAACGTCATCTACAAAATTCCATGCAAGGACTGCCACAAACACTACATAGGACAAACAGGAAGAAAGTTAGCCACCAGGATACACGAACACCAGCTAGCCACAAGAAGACACGACCCTCTCTCCCTCGTAGCCCTACACACGGATGAAAAAAAACACCATTTCAACTGGGACAACACATCTATCCTGGGACAGGCTAAGCAAAGACATGCCAGAGAATTCCTAGAGGCCTGGCACTCCAACCACAATGCTATAAAGAAACACATAGATCTAGATGCCATCTATCAACCCCTCAAAAAACAAACAGGAAATGACATCACCACAAACCCCAGGAACCCCATCCAGGAGAGAGATATAAATAGAAAGCAGGAGACAACAGCTTTGCCTCACTTGGAGGTCGCCACTGATGATGTTACCTAGCCAGGTAATGAAACGTCTGGATATCAAACCTACAGCTCAGCGAGCAAAACCTACACCCTAAACCTCAACCTGAGCTACAAACCTTCAGAAACCTTGCAAAAACCAAAAAAGCAACGTTGTGCATTTGGGATAAATTTCCCTTGATGATGAATGACCTTTAGGACTGCAGTCTGCAATACGGTCATTAATTTAAAGCATTAAATAGCCCAGGCTCTCAATGCTACCATCAGCTGAGAATAAAGATGATAGCATGAATTAACTATTGCCAATTGTCACAATGGTCCTAGGTAATCCCACACTATCCAACAAAAAGACAATAATTTTGTGATGTCCTCTCCCTGTGAATCAGGCAACATTGGACTATATTATTAATAACGAATTGGTGCAGTTTTTTCCCACAGAATTGAGGCTATGTTCTGTCTGCACAGTGCAGCTAAGTGTATGATTTAATGTCATGAGTTTGAAGTGGGCATTGAAAAGTCTAATTTGGATGTTTCTTTACAAACCTCAACCAAATGCGCATACAGAAGATTGTTGTTATTTAATGTTTAGGTAAAGTTCATATTGATAAAGTTTATGGGTTTTTAGCAGCACAAATGTAACTAAAAACATTTTTGAACAATGTGCATGCTTTCAAACCATATTCAATCACTCATGATTATGCAAAAACATTATCTGTTGAACACATACCTCAGGACATCAATGTTTTGGTTGCCATTCACCAGGAAAGTAAGATAGAGCTTTGAGATTTCAACGGGTAATGTCAAATTCTTTAGGAGTAGCAGGTTCTCAGGGTTTGCTGCGAAGTCTTGAAGCTGCACAAAGCATATTGATGGAATGAGAAATACTTTACCGCCAAATATGCATTTTATTGAATCACAAAAAGTTGCTGATGCTACATGTGTCAAAACTAAAATGTTAGAACGCTAGTACGTTGCATTAATCACCAGTCATGGAAATTGCATAAGTGATACAGGTCATTTTGCCTGACCAATGTTGTGTTGTATCGCAAATATCCCTGTATTCTCCATTCACTCAACTATTGTATTCTTAACAAAGTTAATTCTTCAGTCATAAAGTGCTTTCTTCATTCTTGGGATGTTGGGTAGGCCAGAACTTTTTGCCCATTCCAAATTGCCCTGTTGTATAAAGTGCTGATTTTGAAAGGGTTAATGTTGGACACTGCAGCACGCGTGTTCTCAATCTGATGAGTTTTGGGTGGACAATCGGGAATGTAGCTTGTGATTCCAGTGGGGTTAGTCATATCTGATTGCTGATAGACAAAATTATTAAGGCGAACTGGCCAATGTAACTTACATCGATTGCTACCATGCAATAAACTACAAAGACCAGAGCCTGCTCTTATTAACACTATCATTGCTAACCAAACAGGCCCTTGGACGTAGTATGAAAAGGAAGGTGAGTGGCACAACTTTACCCCAATCATTAGCTGGTAGCGTTTGTTTCTGCAACAATGATAGTGTTCCTTCCTTTCATTCAGTCAAAAGGTCTGGATCCAAATCTCACCTGCTCTAGGGGTGTGTAATATCATCTCTGAATAGGTTTTTTATTGGAAAATAACGACACCCTGTCAGTGAAAACCTCACTATTGAGGGAAGGACAATCTTCCTAGAACTCAATACTTTTGGTAGCATATCTTAATAGTAAATCGAGAATAACGTACAATTGACGCATTGCTGGTGAACGACTCAAGATCAGATGCTGTCACGTTATTCATGAAGAGTCCCAGATATTGAGCAAACCAGGCAGTGGAGTTCAAGACTGGGTCATTCACATCATAGCATTTTGGTTTGGGCTCTGTTAGACAAAGCAAACAAAGCAATGATTTAAGAATGATGTAAACACATCCTTAGAAATTAAAAATCAATTGTTTCTTTCAATCCATAAGAATAAAAATCTGCAGTTTTTAAAAAATCTTCTGCCCAAACTGTTTTGATAGGGCTACATCTGTTTGGAAGGACGTTTCCCTTTATTCCAAGTGTCTTGTGTCAAGCAGATCAAAAATTACTACACTTGTATATTAATGTTATGAGAAAATGTTGCACTAAGGGATGCATCTGTCGGTGCCTTGATTTGGTAGACAATGCTTGGGTTTGGTCTACGGTGGACATTTTTGGCTATGGCACTGGTGAATAGTAGAAATCAAAACCTTTTCTTAAAAAAATGGTTGAGATGCTTCACAATTTGTAAAAAAAAATTACTTCAGGCAAGTGTTCAATAATGACAATTTTTACAACTCAGTTCTGTTTATTGTTTTAAACTTTGGGTTATGTGAACATCATCAATGTGGGTCACCATTTTATTTCCTGACGTGGAGGTAAGTACAATAGAAGACATGAATTTTTATTTGGTGGGATGAGTTACCTGTCAAATATGCTGTTTTCATGAAAATAGTTGCAAAGTATGACAAGAGAAAAAGAGTTTAGCTGCTTGGGATATGGTTAAGGAAAGTGCTGGGTATAGTCAGGTGAGATGCCTACTCCTTCTCTGGGATATGATCAGCAAGGTACAAATATTGTCTCTCCTGGGTGCCTCCCTCATCATAGTACAAAAACACTAAAGGTGGCACAACTGGCTGCGAAAGTGCGTAATAAAACATGCAGGATGCCAATTTTATAAGTAGGGAGATGAGTACAAAAGCAAAGAAGTTATAATGAAACAGCTTAAAACACTGATTCAACTCTAACTGGTAAATTGGGGCACCAAACGTTTAGAAGCGAGTTAAGGAATTCGAGAATTTGCAGAAATATCTCACAGAAATGCTTCCATGAATGAACTATTTCAGTTAAATGGATAATTTGGAGAAATTATGACAATATCCTTGAGATAGAGAAGATTAAGAGGCAATTTAATAGATAAAGTAGGGAGAAAGATTGTGTTAACGCAATGATTAAGATTTAAAGTGATTGCCAAAAGAAGCAACAGTGACACGATGGAAAGCTATTTTTATGCAATAAGTTATTAGAAGCTGGAATGTAATGCCTGAGAGTATGGTGTAGGCAGATTAAATCTAGGGCTTCAAAACAGAACTGGATAACTATCCAAAGCAGAGAACAAAACTGAAGGGCTACAGCAAAATGCTAGGGGCTGAGGCTAAGTGAAACAGTCTTATCGAAGGCTGCTCTGAACACAGTAGCCTTGCTTCTTGGCTGTATCCCTTCTTGGATAGTAATGAGGTCTTAATGTGAAATATATTGCAGATGAGTATGACCCAAGTGTCATGGGCAGTAAGTGTCATTTTTTGAATGAATAACACAAGCTTGAATGTTATTTACTTCTTTGTGGAAACATTGTGGAAATATTCAATTTTGAGTATAACTAAATGATATTCATAAGCGTGTGTATATTGTATTGAACCAAAGTCTTTATCGCTGACGAAATAAAATATAACTCCATTTTACCTAGACAAGACAAAGCCCAATAAAATACTAGGAAATATTACTAAGTATTGATCTATAATTGCTGTGTGGCCAAATTGGCAGTAATTTTAAACTCTCACTGTGTTAGAGCTTTGCAATATAAACTAACCTATCTGCTTGCACCCTTACAATATACCTCAGAAATTATAAGCTGGATTGTTAACATTAGCATTTTATGGATATACTCCATTTACTGAACAATATTTCCAACATCACACTTTTTCTCCATACGAATCATGTTATAAAACAAGCAGGTGACATTACCTTGTTGCAGATACACATTGATCCCATTATAGATTTCGTTCTGCTTTTCTGATGTTAAGTCACTGTAACGAGCACTCAGAGTTCTCACACTAAATGTGGAATGCAATATTTTAATAATTATAATTAATAAAATTATAATTTTATTTTCACCACTTTCACCATTCACGCCTGAGATGATAACTGAGTTGACAGAGATAGAAGCAGTGATGTTACCTTTATCCAGTAACATTTTGTTATAACACCGTGTAAACCTCTCTGCTAATTTAAACCCAACTGACAGGGAAGCTCACCTCGCGCCATAATCTGTTAAATTTCGAGAGGCAAAGAACTATCTGAGATCTGACTATTTAAAGTAAAAATTAACAATTTTATTCTTTAAATCCAAAAGAGATAATCAAAACAACAACTACGTACAACTCCTTTCTCTTACATCTATCTTTTACCTCCCACTCTCGAAAACTGGCCCAATAAATTCCCTCTTAAATTTACAGCAAATGCCTTTCAAACCCAGTTGTCATCTTTGGGTATCAAAAGGTTCCCTGTGGATTTCTCTAGGTCAGCTTTGGGGTTTTGCTGCACAAATTTCTTAAGGACAGGTACCTTTCAGAGAGCTATCTTGCTGGCAGATGTCGGTGCTTGGCCTTTCTTTGCTGTTCTCTCTCTAACTGTTCAAAATGTCCAGTTTATACCCCAAGACATCAGATCATTTCATTGGTTTGTTGTCATCCCAAACAGTAAAATTCAAATTCCTTTGGATTTTGGTATCTGGGGCATAATTTAAACTAAATGGCTGAACTTGAATTTGTTTTTGTTCCATGGCAACGCAACTCTAGCTAATTGTTTCAAAAAAATGTTACATTTTAAAATTGTTCAGCACATTCTGTGCTTTCAGTCCTTGCTAGCTTCCTCTCTCTCTTAACGGTAAAGGAAACACCTACACCTTCATAACATTTGATGACAGAATAAAAAAGAGATAATATTCTGAAAAAACTGTGACTTTCTCCATATTGCAATTCACATAATGCGATTGCTCTGAAAATGTAACTCAGAAATTGCATGCTTACCATGTGTAAAAATGACAAGCATGCAAAGATCAAAGTGGTTCAGAAATTTTAAACAGGGTTGTATTATAACAACTAATGACTGATCAATCGATCAATGAGCATGTAACCAAATGTCAGCAATACTCAACTTGCATTTCTTCTCAAAAGTGAGAAATTAAGATATTTTAAAAAGTAATTTGAAAGATGTTCCTTTTGTGTCTTAATTAATAGAGATTGATTTTTAAGTTCATCAACAACTCAATTTTATATCCGGTGCATTATCAATAAGACGTACTGCATAAAGATCCTTGGACAGCACCTACCAAACCCATGACCACTTCCATCTAGAAGGACCAGGACAGATACATGGGAATACCACAACTTTAAGTTCCCCGCCATGGCACTCACAATCCTGACTTGGAAATGCATCACTGTTCTTTCACTGTCCGTGGGTCAAAACCTTGGAATTCCATCGCTAAAATCATTGTGGGTCATCAGTACATGGACTGCAGCAGTTCAAGAAGGCAGCTCACCATCACCTTCTCAAGGGGCAACTAGGGCCAGGCAATAAGTGATAGCCCAGCCAATTACACCCACATCCCATGAATGAATTGGTAGATAAATGAGATGAACCTTTTGCTTTTCTTATTAAGATTTTTCTACATCAGACCAATTGACTTCAACTGTTGAAATAGAGTAGACCAGAAATTTATTTAGTAGAATCAGTATTGAAAATGTAAACCAATATTTTTCTTAGATCAGGAGTATATATATTACTGTGCATGGAAATCAATTATTTGTAATCAGAGAGATAGTAAGTGATCTTGTTGCTGCATACACTTAAACTGGATCATAAATAAATTCAACATTAACTAAATCATGGCAATCAATGGCTTCAATTCTTGTTGGACACATATATAACCTAGTTACTGAATGCAGTACATAAGAATGTAAGAACAGAAGAAATAAGAGAAGTAGGCCATCTGGCCCCTCGAGTCTGCTCCGCCATTCAATAAGATCATGACTCATCTTTTCATGGACTCAGCCCCACTTACCCTGCTCACCATAACCCTTAATTCCTTTACTGTTCATAAATCTACCTTTGCCTTAAAAACATTCAATGAGGTAGCCTTAACTGCTTCACTGGGCAGGGAATCCCACAGATTCATAACCCTTTGGGTAAAGAAGTTCCGCCTCAACTCAGTCCTAAATCTGCTCCCCCTTATTTTGAGGTAATGTCCCCTCGTTCTAGTTTTACTCACCTGCGGAAACAGCCTCCCTGCTTCTACCTTATCTATTCTCTTCATAATTTTAAAATTTTCAGTAAGATCCACCTCATTCTTCTAAATTCCAACGAGTATAGTCCCAGTCTACTCAACCTCTCCTCATAAGCTGCCCTCTCAACTCTGGAATCAACCTAGTGTACCTCCTCTGCACCCTCTCCATATCACATGTAGCTATTTAAACTCATTTATTATGTGTCTAGCATTATTCAAGCTAACTAGCAATGATTTAATTGTGAAAATGATTTGATTGCAACTTTAATGACATCATAAAGATTAAACTGCTATTTGTGAACAACTTAACAGAATAATAGTGTAATTGAACAATGTGAGAACAGATAATAAGAAATGTGAATATATTTACATTTTCCTGTAAGGGAGGCACTGGACTTCAAGCGTATTGTTGGAAACCAGGAGGTCAGTGGTAAGGAAAGACAGATAAGGACTTAGTCTGACATTAAGCCATACATCTTGCTCTGAGTCATTGAGTATAGACAGGCTGTTAACAAACTGTGGCCACAGACCCTCAATGATGGCAGCTTGGTTAGCATCTGTCAAGTTCTCCTGAAAAATAAAAAATAAAAATCAAAGATTTGTTACCATTTGAGAAAGATAAATCATAGAATCGTAGAATCCCTACAGTGTGGAAACAGGCCCTTTAGCCCAACAAGTCCACACCAACCCACCCAGACCCATTCCTTTACCCTATTATCCTACACAGTGGTCCCCCCTTACCCATGGGGGATATGTACCAGGACCTACCACAGAAACCCGAAACTGCGGAAAGGAGCGAACCTATTCAATTAAATGGGAAACATACCTTCCTGGCAGCTTCCTGGTCCTTGGTTCCAAAATGTTCCCTATAATATGTTCCGCTCGCAGTAAACCGCGGGTCACCCTGTATATACCCCGACCAATGCACCTGTCCTATAGATCCCTGAACACTATGGGCAATTCACCTGACCTGCACACCTTTGGACTGTGGGAGGAAACTGATGCACTTGGAGGAAACCCACGCAGGCATGGGGAGAATGTGCAAACTCCACACAGACTATCGCCCAAGACGGGACCTGGACCTAGAGCTGTGAGGCAACAGTGCTCATCACTGAGCCGCTCCAAAAAATGATGAAACAGGTGGCTCCAACACTGCATTTGTGGTATATAAATTACTTCCTATGGACTTTTCCTAAACCGAGCATTCCCCAGCACCATGTTCAACAGGGACCTCAGCTGTGTCCGACACATCGTCTGCACTTCAGCCCTCTTCCCTCCCACAACTGAGATAGGGTCTCTCTGATCCTCACTTAGCACCCTACCAGCATCCACAACCAAAGAGTCATTAGCTGCCATTTCTGTCACCTCCAGCATATTCCCTCTCCTTCCTTGTCAGCCTTCCGCAATCTTCTTCCCAACCTCTCCGCCCCCACCCCCTCTCCGGCCTATCACCCTCACCTTAACCTCCTTCCACCTATCGTATTCCCAGCACCCCTCCCCCAACTCCCTCCTCCCTACCTTTTATCTTAGCCTGCTTGGCACACCCTCCTCATTCCTGAAGAAGGGCTTATGCCCGAAACGTCGATTCTCCTGTTCCTTTGATGCTGCCTGACCTGCTGCGCTTTTCCAGCAACACATTTTTAAGCCTTCCGCAATGACCATTCCCTCTGGTACACCCTGATCCACTCTTCCTCCACACCCACCACAGCCTAAGGCACCTTCCCCTACAACTACAGAGGGTGTAACATCTGCCTGTTTACTTCATCCTTCCTCACTATCCAGGGTCCAGACCTCCCCTTCCAGGTGAAGCAGCGATTTACCTGCAGTTCGTACAATTGAGTCTCCCGTATTCACTATTCACAATGTGTTCTTCTCTACATTGAGGAGACAAAGCAAAGACTGGATGACTGCATTGCAAAATAGCTACATTTTGTCCACAAAAAAGACCCTGAGCTTCCAGTTGCTTACCATTTCAGCACACCAACATCTTCACTGGCAATCATCTCAAACTTACTGCAGTGCTCCAGCAAAGCTCAGTGCAAGCTGGAAGAACAGCACCTTAGTTTCCACTTGGGAACTCTATATTGAGTTCAATAATTTTAGGGCCTGAGCATCTTTCACATGTCCGTACCACAACCCCCACATATCAGGCTGTGTCATTACATGGAGTGTTACCACAACTAACCAATTGTCAGCCTCTCATGGTTCACATTAGCAGCTATTCATTCTCCCAGACTGATCTTTACCCAGTCTTTGCCCAATCTCTCGCTGGGCTCCATCTCCACTTATTAAATTCCATTCCCCTCCCCCTAATTCCACCTTCAGCAAATATACCAAATTTTTCCTTGTGACAATCAATTCTGATGAAGGGTCACTGAACCAGAAACATTAACTCTGATATCTCTGCACAGATGCTGCCAGATCTGTTGAGCTTTTCCAGCAATTTTTGTTTTTGTTTACATCTGGACCATTCACTTACTCCCTGCTGAGTATCCTTCACTTGAGATCTTTGTCATTTTCTAAGTGTGGTTGGTTTTTCTCTCTTTTTGACTATCAGCACTCTTCTCCCTCGTGCCTCTTACCAGCTTCTGAGTGGACATTTGTCTTCAGAATACGCAACACAGTTGCTCTCTTCAGGTACTCCTGCCCAGCTTAACTGCCATCACTGTGTGACATCATTACAATAATACAACATTAACACTTTTAGAACTGATACCTAATGCAACATGCTCCTCTTGGTTATTTACTAATATCTAGGCTGTGATATTTTTGGTGGTTCATTACCATTCTCAGATTTTTATTTTATTCACCATGGGATGTGGGCAGCTCTGGCTCTCCCAATTACCCAGAGGACAGTTAGGAGTCAACCACTTTGCTGCGGGTCTGGACTCACATACAGGCCAGACCAAGATGGCAGTTTCCTTTGCTAAAGGACATTAGTGAACCAGATGATTTTTTCTGACAATGGATTCATGGTCATCAGTAGTTTTTTAATTCCAGATTTTGGTTTTATTAAATTGGAATTCCACTAATTGCCATGTTGGGATTTGAACCTGGGTCCCCGGAACATTACCTGAGTCTCTGGATTAACAGTGATAATATCACTAGGCCATCACCTCCCCGCAATGTATTTAATATTACTTACTGAATATTAAAACATACTTAATATTAGAATTTGATTTGGGCTTTATTCCTGAAGGTTCTGAAATCTGTATCGCTTGTTAGTCAAACACAACATCCGCATTTGACAATGAAAGCTTTTTTATAATGTCCATAAGTGCAGGAAAAAAGCTCATGTGATCTTGTCTGGGTGAGGGGACAAAAACTCCAGATTTGGAGATTCATTTCAAACAATACTATTCCATGATTTGATTTTGTGCTCAGTGCACTCTGATCTCCATCTTGCATCACTTGTAATCATTAGGAATTAACCTGAAATTGTTCTAACAGATGAACGTAGGTGAGACAGGTAAGAAAGATGAAGTTGGAAAACATTAAGGTGCTTTGATCACATCTATGGGCTTGAACTCCTCCAGAGGTTCTCCCAGTTCTTCACTTCAACTCTGATGCAGGAATTCCCAAAGGAAGGGTACTGTAAAACTTTAACTCATCAAGACCATGCTTTAAGATCTTGGATGGCCTGTCAAGCCTCAAAGATCTCTGCCTCTATTAGACATCAAAAATCAAATCAGCGTGAATATATTTGATGATTCAGCCTCCATGGCCCTCTGGAGTAGAGAATTCCAAACCTTCAGTGGAGAGATTTCTCTGTATCTCTTGTCTTCGAAGAAAGATCCTTTATCTTGGAACTGTGCTCCCGAGTTGTAGATTCCTCTCTCAACATATCCCCTCAAACATTCCACTTCTCTCAGAATTTTATATCTTTCAATAAGATATTTTCTCATTTTTCAAATCATAGTCCCAATATGCTCAATTGTTCTTCATAAGGCAACTCCTTCATCTGAGGAAACAGCCATCTCTGAACTACCTCCAATGAAAGTAAGCAAGGAGGACAAAACTTTACAGAGTATTCCTATGATTCTAAAGGTTTAAGTAACACCAGCAACTCACATTTTGTGTCTTTAGATTGAACTGATCTACAAACGTTGCCAAATTCTGGATGGGTTGATAATTCATTAGCACCATTTTCAGAATGTCATTGTCATCAATGAATCCAGGTCTGCTGAACAAGTCAGCAAAATCACTGGGGTCAGCAGTATTAAACACCTGTAAAAACACAACAAGGAAATTCTTAACCTTTCTAAGATATACGATATAAAAGTAGGAGTAAAGATTTTGCCAGAAGTTAAACAAACCAATATATTCTCCATAGAAACAAGTCATTGTCATAAATTACTCGAACAAAAATCTAAGCTAGGTGGAAATATTGTGCTTTTCTTAAACAATTGATGAGATAAAATTTCTTCTCTTTTAGCCTGTAATGTCGGCACACTCTGAGCAGAATCAGCTGAACCAGTGGAAAAAATGGGAAATGCAAAACAAAATTGAGTAATGCCCAATGTCTATGTCTATGTTTTTCAAACTTGTTCAATATTATATTCACTCAGATGAAACCCCATCCACAAGATGGGTACATGAATAGGAGGGGTTTAGAGGTTTTGGGCCAAATACAGGCAAATGGGACAAGATTAATTTAGGATATCTGGTTAGCGTGGATGGGTTGGACTAAAGCTTATCGGATTGCACTAGCTTTCCTAGGCACACACAGGCACAGCTACCATCTATTATAATGAACTTACTGCAAAACCCACCGAAGGGATGGTAATGCAAAACTTTAACTCATCAAGATCATGCTTTAAGATCTTGGATGGCCTGTCAAGCCTCAAAAGATCTCTGCCTCTATTAGACATCAAAAATCTAATCAACAGCGCAAGTAATATATTGTTCAACATAGCTTTCTCTAAAAACAGAGATTTTCAATGACTTCAGATTTAGTTTATGAGGGATCAGAAACTTGTGTTTTTCATGGGTAGACACATTTTGAGCTGGTTTAGAATAAATGGCACCAGATTACCACTCTTATATACACCATGAATATTTGTTAATACGGAGTAAACAATTACACTTTACTTCACTGCCTGTTTGCCGCAGTTCATGAAAGACTTTGCACTAGTCATTATGCAAATTCTTTAAGTGGAAACTTGAATTAGAACCTAATTAGTACAATCTCAAGGTTATTTGGGTCAGTTGTATGTGGGGAGTGGTGGCAGTGGTGATGGTGATGGGTGAGTTGTGGGGCTTGATGGGGCAAGATCATTTTTACAGTATCTGTAGATTTTCAATAAATATTAATTGTACAAACTTCTAATGACCTGCACAATGATGCTTATAATAGGATTTTTATATTAACATGATATTCAAAATATCAAATACACATCCAACTGCAGTCACTCTTTGCATGATGCATTATTCCTTGTCCTTGTTATTTAATAGTTGGCTATAAAAAGATAAAGATAGAATCTTCATTCTCTCATTCAGGAAATTAAACATGATACAGAGGACAGGTTTAAAAAGGCATCAAGTGGTTTCTTTACTCTGTAATATATTTTATTATATAAAATGGAAAACAGCATCCCTGTACAAGTGAAATGACACTGGTGCCAATATTTATTGTAAAGTGGAGAGGAGTTGAGGACAGACATTTGAGGAAATGCGGGAAGGGCAGCTAAATACAGGAACTCACTGCTTTACCTTCACTTTACACCCAGCAGGCCAGCTGCTAGGGGCAAACTGCAAACGTTAGGAGCTGTAGGACCAGTGTCAGCACCATTGAGGCATGTTGGATAGTCAGCAGATCACAGGCAGGGAGCAGATCAGGGGCAGGGGAAGGCTGCTTGCTTAAAGATTAACTTTGGTGGACAGGAGTGAAAAGCACATCTGCTCCTTTACACCCTCAGCCAACTGCCAAAACCTGTTGAATTTGGCAATTCTTAGTTTCTTGCCACTGATTGTTGCCCCTGTGGTTAACACTGCTGCCTTACAGCACCAGGGACCCAGGTTCGATTTTACCCTCAGGCATCTTGCTTGTGTGGAGTTTACACATTTGCCCAGTGTCTGTGTGGGTTACCTCCCACAGCCCAAAGGTGTGCAGACTTGGGTGGACTGGCCATGGATTACATGGCCATGCAGGGTTATAGCGACAGGGCTAGGGTTAGGTCTGGGTGTGATGCTCCTCAGAGGGTCAATGTAGACACAACAGGTAGAATGGCCTGTTTCCACACTGTAGGGATTCCACGACGTTCCTGACACTTCGGTTTGCATATTATAATTAAAGACTGCATGCTTTACTTGATCAATCTTCAAAGTGTCATGTTAAACTGAAAGTAGGCACTTTCACATGTTTACCAATTGAAACCACAACCCCAACTTCTGACGCTTGTCTTTAGAGTTATCGTTATTGATTTTACCTCCACTGTACGGTTTGAAGGAACAAATGATGACACATCAGACAGAGTTAGAAACTCTGAGAAATTTCCAAACTGGCTGTTCAGGTAAAGGCTGAAACTGTTGTTTTCGTAACAGCGTAGAGGGATTCCTAGAGAAAGAAAAGCAAAGGCAAAAAACTTTGGCTATTTTCTAAACAGATACTCATGAAAATAACATCCCATGACTAAAAAATATTTCATCTAATTTAGATGTTAATTCCAAATATTTCTGGTAGACAAGGTAGTAAATAAAGGCTTATGGCATACTTGCCTTCATTGGAAGGGGCATTGAGTATAAGGATAGACAAGTTATGCTGCAGCGTTATAGAACTTTAGTTTGGCCACACTTGGAATATTGTGTACAGTTCCAGTCAACACACTACCAGAAAGATGTAGGTACTCTGGAGCGGGTACAGAAGAGATTTACCAAGATGTCGCCTGGTATGGGGGATTTTAGCTATGAAGCAAGGTTGGACAGACTGAGTTTGTTTTCACGGGAACGTAGGAGATTGAGGGGTGACCTGATAGTTAAAAGATTGTGAATAGCATGGATAGAGTGGAAAGTATGAGGCTTTTTCCAAGGGGTCAATTACTAGGGAACACAGATTCAAAGTGCAAGGGGGAGGATGTCTAAAAGAGATGTACAAGGCAAGTGTTTCACACAAAGGGTGGTGAGTGCCTGGAACGTGCTGCCAGAGGAGGTGGTGGAAGCAGACACAATAGCAGCATTCAAGAAGCACCTGAACAAACACCTCAACAGGAAGGGAATAGAGGGATATGGATCATGTAGGTGAAAACAGTTTTAGTATGGAAGCGCAAAATTTAGTGGCGCAGGCTTGGAGGGTCAAAGGGCCTGTTCCTGTGCTGTATTGTTCTTTGCTCTTTGTTTTGGGATGTAGAAATGCGAGGAATCCAGAATGGTATTGAGGCAACTACTGGCTAGAGATAAATGCAGGACCCAAGAGTCCTTCTTTGAAGCCCACATTTGAAGCCCACAACAGGGCCGCAGAACAGTCGCGCCCCTCAATGTAGTTCCACCTCGATCAAAACCTCAACTTTTGCCAAGGGACTTCAATTATATTTAAAAGCAGAACTCTTACAACATTAATACAAAATGGACAGATTAGTTTGGTATCTATAGATAGGCGGAAGATGCCATTGACCTTCCCTGTAGCCTCAGAGTCTCTATCAGACTTTCTGCTAGCTCAATCTGACCCTTGAAGTACAGGTGCCTGCCTTTGCAATGTAAAATTGGGATTCTCTACTAGTCGTGCCTACTTGGGTGTCAGAAGATGATTACTCAGTCAAAAGACGCATTCCTTCTAATTTATGGATTATTTTTAAAAATGTACACGTACTACAATATTCCAAGCATTATTTTAAGCTGCATTACCGCAACTTGTTTTCCACAGTTATAACCATTACAACTGTTGTTGTGAACAGATAGTGTAAGATGACTATTGTCTAGTCCATTGGAAATGTTTCACAGAACAATTGTTTGTGAGCACAAGTGATTTAATATTGCTCTTATAAACCGAGAAATCATTATTTTATTGCCTCCAGCATTTTTAATGTTAAATGGCCAAAATTGGGTTTTCCTTGCAGTAGATTGCAAACCTTGGAACAATAACAGTAAAAATTCATAATGTCTTAAATACCTTTCAAATGTGAACCATCACAGCAAGAGGTTTAAATTATCAAATCCAATTTGTGTCTTAAACCCTCATAGTGCCCTTTATTTAGATTCAAGATCCTTCATTCCACTACTTCACTCTTGATCTTAACGAGGATTTGTATCATATAATGGTCACTCTTCCCCAAGGCACCCCGCAAAACAAGACTGTTCATTAAGCAATGCCAAAGTCCCATGACAGAGTAACAAGGAATTCAGCTCTCAGTACACAGGAGCCAGTCTAGAATAGCCTGTTCTCTGGTTGGTTCCTCAACGCATTGATTTAAAAAATCACCAGGAACACATTCCAGGAAATCCTCCATGATTTGGTTTGACTACTTTACACAAAGTTGCACCTTATTGCACAGGTCTCCGATTTCTTGTTTAATGCCTTCTTTTACATTTCCACGACTGCTTGGGGGCCAAAAACATGATCATTGAAAGATTAGGAAATTGGAAGTATTTTTAGGCAGCCACACAGTGTAACAGGCCAACCAAGGCTTAGTTTATCAGACTCTATTGAACAAAAACAATCACTTTTACCAATGTAGTCAAATTCAATTGAATTACCTTTAGTATAAGCCAGTATATTTCTATATATAGTTTCTTGTACACTTGCGGTCAGCTGCTGTTTTATTGAGCTCAATGTTGAGACACTGCCAAAGTAAAAACAAATTAATCAGATACACCAATGACAGTAATTGTAAAAACAAAGATTTCACAAATGTATGGTCCCAGCTTTTTGCAGAGATATTTGCAGTGGAAGCATATATTGGAAATCTGTACATGGAGATGACTGGAACTGAAAAAAAAATTATTTCATCCAAGAATTTTAAAAGAAGGAAAATCCAGGAGATCCAAATGCCGTAAATGCTAGCACTCTAGGATCCAGGTTAGCTGCAGAAACTCATAAAATCTATCTTTACCATGAGCGAGTTTTTATGTTTTAATGGAATGACTAAAATCATAATGTCAGCACCCTACAATGTTCACTACTTGGTTTCTATGAAGAGAATATTTTGTGATCTCTTTATGCTATCACCTTTATGCTGATGGGAGGCAATGACCTAGTGTTATTATCACTGGATTTGTTAACCCAGAGACCCACATAATGTTTTGGGTTCCTGGGTTCAAATCCTGCCTTGGCAGATGGTGGAATTTGAATTCAGTAAATATCTGCAATTAAAGAGTCTGATGATGACCATGAATCATTGCCAATTGTTGGGAAAAAAAACTATGTCCTTCAAGGAAGGGAAACTGCCACCCTTACCTGGTCTGGCCTACATGTGACTCTGGACCCACAGCAATGTGATTTACTCTTAACTGCCTTCTGGGCAATTAGGGGTGAATGAATAATTTTTTAAAAAAACTATGTTTGTTAGACAGCCTGGGATAAAGGGCAAGATAACAAATGGCAGGTACAGACCCAAGTTTTTGAGATGTTCAATGTCATTCTGGTCAAAATCAGCAATACCAAGCAAAACATTTTCTCCATTTCCCAACCCAAACAAAACAAAGAATGCACTTACATGATCTGAGATCCATTGCAGCTCTCCGTGGCAAATACTAAAGGCACGATGTTTTCTGTGAGTCCTGGGAGAAGCACTTGCAGCCTCATGCTAAACCAGATCTGGAGCTCGCCACTGCTAGCATTTGAAAGAATCGGCTGTGCCCGATTCAGAACTTCTCGCAGTAAAGCCGATCTGACACCAGGAGGGAAGTCCACATTGTTCTGAAATAATTGACGATAGGTGGAGGGAAAAGCAGCATTAATCCAAACATAGGTACAAACCCATAAATCAACACTGAAAGCTGCTTTACAAGTCTACAATATTTTAGAATCATAGAATCTCTATGGAAGCAGGCCAATCAGCCCACTGAGTCCATGCTGACTCTCCAGATAGCATCCCTCCAGACTACCCCCACTGCTAATCCACCTAGCCTGTACACTTCTGGATACTATGTGCATTTTAGCACAGCCCATCCATCTAACCCTGCATAAATTTAGACTGTGGGGGAAAACCGGAGCAAACCCATGCAAACACAGGTAGAATGTGCTACCTCACGGAGACACACAGTCGCCCAAGCGTGGGATCTAACCAAAGTCCCTGTGCTTTAAGCAGCATTGCTAACCACTGAGCCACCTACCACCCTGGTTTTTTTAAAGGCTAGACAGGCTAGCCCTATATCCCCGGCTTTTGTTTTAGATGGTGCAGTATTACTTCACTTCGCAAAACATTATCTAGCAGAGGATGGAATATGTATTGCATTGTGAATTTTCTAAGCATGTCTAACATTCATACTTTTACTAAACGAGCAATAAATTTGGATTGCAACCAACTCTGCATATAGATTACAATACAACTCTTGTACAATTGAACATAACTAGAGATTACCTGATGCTATTAGAGTTCATGACAAATACATTGGAAACTATATAATTCATCTACATGTAAGAACTGAAAGTTCAAAGTTTGGGAGAAGATTTGTAGCTCGGGTGCTCGTTGTTGTGGTTCTGTTCGCCGAGCTGGAAATTTTTGTTGCAAACGTTTCGTCCCCTGTCTAGGTGACATCCTCAGTGCTTGGGAGCCTCCTGTGAAGCGCTTCTGTGGTGTTTCCTCCAGCATTTATAGTGGCCTGTCCCTGCCGCTTCCAGTTGTCAGTTTCAGCTGTCCGCTGTAGAGGCCGGTATATTGGGTCCACAGCCAGGGAATTCCTAGAAGCATGGCACTCATCCACAAACTCCATCAACAAACACATTGACCTGGACCCAATATACCGGCCACTACAGCGGACAGCTGAAACTGACAACCGGAAGCGGCAGGGACAGGACACTATAAATGCCAGAGGAAACACCACAGAAGCGCTTCACAGGAGGCTCCCAAGCACTGAGGATGTCACCTAGACAGGGGACGAAACGTTTGCAACAAAAACTTCCAGCTCGGCAAATAGAACCACAAGAACTGAAAGTGTTGTAATGTTTAAATGTTGTAATTGTGCCAGCCTTCACTACCTCCTCAGGCAGCTCATTTCTGCTCCAGACTAGCCATGCCATCCAAGCTATACCAGTGCAACTGTATCACTGGCATCTAACCAGCATTGTGGAAAACTGCCCATGTTCACAAGAGCAGGACACATCTGACCATCCAATTCCCACTTCATCAGTCTGATCGCAATTAGACTGGTCCCCCTCCTACAGGAAGGATGTTGTCAAACGTGAAAGAGTTCAGAAAAGAGTTATGAGGATGTTGTCAGGATTGGAAGATTTGAGCTACAGGTAGAGGCTGAATAGGCTGGGACTATTTTCCCTGGAGTGTCGAAGGCTGAGTTTATAATGTATAAACTTAGAAGTTTATAAAATCATGAGGGCATAGATAGGGTAATTAGACAAGGTCTTTTCCCAGCCATGGGGGAGTCCAGAACGAGAGGGCATTAGTTCAGGGTGAGAGGGGGAAGATAATAAAAGGGACCTAAGGGGCAACCTTTTCACACAGAGGGTGAGGCTTGTATGGAATGACCTGCCAGAGGAATTGGTGGAGGCTGGTACAATCACAACATTTAAAAGACATCTAGATGGGTATATGAACAGGAAGAGTTCAGAGGGATGTGGGCCAAATGCTGGCAAATGGGACTAGATTAATTTAAGATATCTGGTCAGTATGGTTACATTGGACCAAAGAGTCTGTTTCCATGCTGTACATCTCTATGACTCTATGAGGAAAATAGTAGAAGGGATAAAAAACAAAAATTGTTGGAAAAGCTCAGCAAGTCTGGCAGCATCTGTGGAGAGAAATCAGAGTTAATCTTTTGGGTCAAGTGACCCTTCCTCGGTTTTTTTCAGTTTTTAACTTAGTGGAAGGGATCGTTGACAAGCACAATTGAGCATGTGAAAATTAGGTGAAGAAGGATGAATCTGCTCTCCTCTTTTCAACCCCTCAGCTGTTTGGTTGTAACAAAGATTTATGTTCATTTAAGCATAAGGCCACACTGCTCTCTAACTAAAACCAATTTCCATTGTATTGATAGACAGCCGATTATAAGAGTTGCTCAAGTGAAAGAGGAGCAATTACATCACCTGCTGGCTTGGAGGAAGAAATAGAAACAATGTGATGTCAGCAGTTACAAAGTTCAAAAGGAATCGTGTCCCATTTTTATCTCAGATTTCCAGCATCAGTGGTATTTTACATAATCTGGGGGAAGCTACTAAGTGGCGTTGTTTGAACAGATTTACGCCAGGCGATAGGAATCTCGCCTGCCAGTTGGAGGGCTGGACAGAGCCTCATGTTAACTCCTTTGAGGAAGGCCTGCCCATCAGGCACTTAGTAGGGCATCAGTAGGCCTTCCTGAAGATCCAGGACCCTAAGGTGGCTCCTGAGCTGCCAGTTAGTTCAATACTTGTTTCACAGAGAGGAGACAGCTGCCAGCATTATGCCAACCGGAAGCTGCGGAGTAGCAAGCAATCCCAGGTCACAGTTGGCAATGGTGCAATGCAGGGTCATGGGAGAGGAGAAAGAGGGAAAGGTGATGGTTTTCGGCAGGATCTCTCTCTCTTTCCCAATGCCATCCCTCAGTCCAGCACTGCGTACCTACAAACAAGGAAATCCTCTGATGAGATCTGGATTTACTGTTTGGGTCTCCTTACTGAGCAGCTATTCATTGAATACAAATGGTGGCAGACTGAAGTCTCAAATGGCCAATGATCGCTTACTTAAGAGTGAGAAGGTCATCCCTGAAGCAATCAGGGCAGAAGTGGGAATGATGGTGGGATCTCCATCTGGCATTATCCTGTCCAATGAGATTTTCTCCATTCTCTCATTCAACCCAGGAGGGAGGGGGTATTAAATTCCATTCTTAACATTTAAAAAAAATATGTAACAGTCTCGTACCTGATTGGCAGTAGTTCTGAATTTTTCAATGAACTCGGTAACAGTGGCACTGGTGATAGTATTGAAAAGCCTCTGCACATCCTCAACGTCAGTCAATGTTCCGTTCTTGGCAGCAAATTCTCCAAGCTGGGAAGGTGTCAGTAAGTCTGCTGCATCAAGCTGTAAATAAGAAAAAGCTGAAGACTAATCCTCTTAGTAATCCCGCAGGCTAACAAATGACCAACTTTCACAGATACACACGTATAAAGTTTCTTGGGTCTATAACTTTTCTTTAGATTTCTATCAACTTGAAATCATTGCCGCTTCTAATAAGAGGGGAAGAAATTCATCTTAAACCAACAGAATCACCGGAAAATGGAAACCACACAAGAGCAGGCTGCCATTTAAGCTTCACCCTTTTGCCCTGTTTTTCAGGATAAATTGCTACCACAGAAGAATTAACTGAGGTTTCTGATTTAAGTAATATGTCGTACTCAGGTGCCAAATTATCTTCCATTTATTCTCTAATGTTTTTGGATAGCTGCAATTAGAATTGGCCAGACAGTCTCAGCGTTAATGAAGATCTATTAATCTTTTTGCTATTACATGCTACCTCATGGCACGGGAAAGTACAACATTTTGGTAAATGAAACACTACCAATGAGTGAAAACCATGTACAGACAGCCATTCATAGCTTTGTTGAAATAGTAAAACACAATTGTATTGTTCAATACCATATGCTTAATATAGAAATTTAACCTTTTCAAGTGGGTAAAACTTGATACAGGAAGCGAAATTAGATCATTATTTCAAGCTGCAGGGCTTAATAGTTTAACTTCAATCACACCTAAAAGTTGAAACTTATTAATATGATTACTTCATTAAATTCCATTAAACCTGGTTTTCAATTGCAGTTATTCAAATATTCAGATTAAAGACTCATTGAATAATCTCATTATTGCAACAAACTCGGACTGTGAAGTAGTATTATTCAGGATCGTAAAGAGGACAAACTAGCTCTGTCACTTACTGCATTGAACTCTGGATTCAGCCTGGTTAAATCGTCAAGCTGAACAAGTTGGCCGAACCTGCCCCAGTTCTTCATCAGCCAATCCCTCGAACCATTAGTGTTGCTGATACAAGCAGCGTCTGGATTTAAAGGTAAAAAGGAATTTAGCTGTTTGCACACAATATTTCCTGGTTTCATATTTATAATTAAACCACCCGTGTTTCTGTCTGTGGAATAATTTAGAAGAAGCTTTTGTAAAGGGTTATGTTTGAAGAACACTGGCACTAACTGATCTAGGTCCATCAACTAACCTGACTTGCTTCAACTGAACTATTTCTTGGGTGAAAAAAGTAAGTACTGTCACGTCGAAGAAAAATGTCAGGAGCAACAATTCACGCTTATTGTAACACTTAAAATACTCAATTTTCAAATGTTTTATAAAGACATGTATGCAGGCAAAGGCAATTGAACAAATTAAACTTTCATTACTTTTGGTTCAAGTTAGATGGCTTTAAATTTGCTACATTGTTGTGTGCCATCTGTGAATGTATCTTTCTCACTGATTCACTGGCCTTTCCAACTCACCTGTGTGGTTCAGGTAACCAAAGATCCACACTCTTACCACGGTATTTCTTGTTTCTTGTGGCATCTCACTGAATCCGTTATTCAGTCCTTTTACACTAAATGGACAAACATTGGTAGCATTAATAATCACATGTCAAATCAAGGGAAAGTTTTTTTTATTAACATTAAAGAAAACAAGTTTGGAATCCTTCAAAAAGACAGTCAATAATCAGGCTTAATGCTTGGAACTGAAAGCTGTTTCAAGTATCTCTCCCACACTGAATAACTGCTCAAGATCAGTTCCAAAATCTGGATAAATTAAGCAAATTCAATTTGCGTTTCAAAATTTCCAAGCCGCAGTAATGACCCATTGACTATTAACAATTTAAATTGTTTTGATAGGGATCATTGTTAGAGTTAAGTATGAGGAAATAAATTATTGTAATAGAGAAGGATACACTCACACAGCTTGGAAACCATCACAGGTTATGTTCCTCATCAGGAGGCGGTTCAGCACTGACTGGGAAATACCAGCAATGAAAGGCCTGAGTCTCTCTTGGAACCATTTCCTCAGGAAATCTGCATTGGTTAAGTTTTCATTGGTTTTCACAACCTCCCACAGAGCATTCATGAACGTGATCTTTGCCATCAATGGAATCAATGATGTGTTCAGGGTCTGAAACAAGCAATGACGTGTGTTTAAGTTTAGTGACCAAGAAGATTCATACCACATTCCAGGAACAGCTTCAAAGCTCAGATGCTACTCAGTAATGCACCAATCCATGGTGTAGGGAAGATCAATGCCTCAAACAACTATTATAGTGCTCGGCAGCAGTTAAGAGCATATAGCTTGAGACTAACAAACAGTAACATGGCAAGAGATCCAGGACATTCAGTAGGGAAAGGGTGACATTTCCTTGGATTCATTCCCCAAGACAGAAATTGACATGTGCAGAAATTAAAAGAGGGAACGTGTTGCTGTGACTGTCATGAGGTCAGCCAGCAGGAAGTCAGAGAATAGGAGCCACAGACTGGAGCCCGGAATGGGAGCAGAGCGAGCACGTGCCGAATCTCGGAAGTGGAGCTTGGCGTGGGAGCAGAGCGAGCCCAGGCTGGCCAGGGGCACGAGTTCCAGAGGTGGATTGTGGGCTGGAGCCTGGTGTGTGGAAGAGCGAGGCCTCGTGCTCTGACGTCTGGCAGGTATGGACTCAGTGAAAAACAATTCGAACATGGGCACTTTTAAAGATACTTTTTATTATCATTCTAGACTTTTTAAACTCTGTATTCCCATGCTTGTCTGTTTTTTAATATTTTAATTCTGTAACAACACTTAAACTATCTGAACCGAGGTACCCTGTACCTAAGATGACGTCAAGAGACATTACAAAGCTTTCACTGTACTCACTGTCAAAGGCTATGTCTTTGTAAAGGGTGACTGGTGATGAGATGCCAGACTCTAAAGGGTATTTCACTTGTGGGGCAGTAATATCATTCCTATCTATGAGACAGGGGACCTGGGTTCAGTCCCACCTACTCAACAGCTATACCACAATATCTCTGAACATGTTGATCAGAAAATAGGTGGAAATTTTAAAATCTACATCAAAGCTGAAAAGGCCCAGAATCCATGGGGTTTCCCATCGTACCGAGAGTACAGTGGTAGGAAGTGGGCTGTAGTCCTGCAATCACAATTTCGATCTTAGGGAGAAAATTAGCAAGCTGGACCTCAACGGCAGTAATTATCCTGAGGCCATGAATAGGCAAATACAGAAACAGGGAAATGAGAATGTTTGGCTGGAAAGATGGTGCAGGAGGAAACGCATTAGGTTCCTGGGACACTGGGATGAGCTGTGGAAGAGAAGGCATCTATACAAGCCTGATGGGTTGAATCTGACCAGAGCTGGGACTGAGTTCCTTGTGCAGCGTTTTGTTGGTGCTGGGTTTTAAACTGACTCAATAGCAGTGAGGCAGCCAGGAGAGAATATTGGCAAGTAACACCAGAGTGCAGGAAACTGAGAGAGGTAGATAGCCCAAAAATAGAGAAGAATAAGTTAACAGGTGGTGTCGGAGAAAAGGAGCAGATATGGAAATCCACAACAGCATCGCTCTGCATGTATGAGAAAATAGTGAGTCTATGGTCAATTGGGGAGTTACGGTCATAGATTGTCACATGGGAACAGGAATACTGCAGCAATAACAGAGAGCTGGCTGGAGAAACAGGAGGTCTGAGTGTGAAATATAGGAGGTGACAAAGCATTCAGAAAAGATGGGAAAGGAAGAAAGGTAGAGCAATGGGTTTTTTTGATTAGGAGAGCATTGTAGCACTGGAGAAAGAGGAAATTCAGAATGTTCAAGGACAGAACTGATTTGCCGATAGGAAGGAATGAGAAGGATGTAATAACAGTTACAGAGAGGTGTAAATGCCACCAGCACAATTATACTGGGTGTGGGGGGCTTTAACTCCATGTGTCTTCTCAGGAATAGTGGCAATTTAAGAAACACAGAAGGCAAGCTGTCCGAGATTGTGTTCATAAAAATTTCCCACATCACCATACGTCTAATACAACAAGATAGGAGGCTGTTTCTCAAGAATGAATTGGATCAAGTAGATTGAGTGACAATGGAGGAACATGTGGGGGACATAGATTGTTATATTTTTACAGTGCTGTAGAGGCCTACTCATTAAGTATATTCAAGATTGTGATAAACACTGCTTTTGAATCAGTGCAGGAATCAAGGGATTTGGGGATGATGCAGGAAAATGGTGTTGAGAATTATGAAATCATCCATTATTTCATTCAACGGCGGAGCAGACTTGATTGGCCAAATAGCCGATCCCTGCACCGACACTGTACAGCAGTACGGTCATCGAGGCACCTGTTTTCAGTGTAAAAGCGAACCTGAAACACAGGCCAGCAAGGAAAACCCAAACTCTTAATGAATCCAATAACAGTGCAGGCTGCATGTTACTCAAATCAGGAAGATCTCAAGTTGCAGCTTTGACAGGGCTCAGACAAATAGGAAATACTGTAATGAGTCACATATCAACAAAATATTGCAGATGCTGGAAATCTGGAACAAAAACAGAAAATGCTGATCTGAAACTCAATTCTTTTGAACAAGAGTCATATGGGACTCAAAGCATTAACTTTGTTTCTCTCTCCAAAGATGCAGCCAGACCTGTTCATTTTTCCTTGCATTTTCTGTTTGTGTTTTGAATGTTTCCACGTCTTTGTACGATACTTTTGCTGGAAACGATTTACCTTGTTGTTGAAGTCGTCCAGTGCCTCATTCAAAGTGGCTCTGTTAAGTTTCTGAACAAACACAGTCAGTGCCATTTCATCTGACCTGTTCAGAGCCTTTGGACCAACAAAGCACTCAAATATACTTGTCAAAGCATCACTACTTAAACCTGAATGCAGCAGATCAGTCTGAAAAGAAACACATTAAAAGTAAAGCTTTTATTCATTGTACTTATGACGTTTTACACATACATATAGATATTAATTCACGGCATGTGAGTGTCGCAGGACTTGCCAGCATTTATTGCTCATCCCTAATTGCTCAGAGTTGAGAGTCAACTACTTTGATGTGGGACTGGAGTCACATGTAGTCCAGACCAGATCAGGATGGCACATGTCCTTCCCAAAAGCACTGCACTGACCAGATGGGGTTCTAAAGACCAATATATCCCAGTGCAAGGGTCGAGATGTTAAGACAGAGGTGACAATGTAGAATTGGATGTCATCAGGGAACATGGGTGTAAACAGTGTGCAAATCAACTCATTCAATTCAACAAGTCATCAATGTCATCATCATATCGACAAAATTCAGACTTTGGTGGGAAAAGTTCTGCAATTCATTACTGTATTTGAATGTAAACTGACATAGACATTTCTGTGTAAAATGTGGAACATGACTGAGCTTACCTGAGCGCATGCATAGTCTTTAATGTTGAAATTGCACAGTTGGGTCTTGTTAACATTAATCAGGAAATTATTCAAAGCAGAACTGCAGAGAAAGAAATAAACCTTCTCTTAGGAATCAAAATACACTCAGGCACAAACAACAGAACAATTGGATTGAGCACTCAGCACGACGCATTATTTAAAACCAATCAAACGTCTGATTTAAGTTTTCACATAAATGCTAAGACATTCACACTGTGTGCTCTGAGTTGTTGCACTGAAAACTGAAGGCATTTATCAGCAGGTTGAGCAGACCACTACAACATGGTCTGATTGGAGGAAAGGTATTCTCCACAAATTCTCACCTGTTCACAGCTCGGCACAGCGCTGTTTCTGTTTGAAAAGTGAAAAAGACATCTTAATATGTAGGATTGATCTCAGCATGAATAACTGACAAAATTAACAAATTTACAAAAGGTACTCACCATTATCTGTGGTATTACCAGGCTAAGGAGAACAAAGCACAATTTTACTTTTGTACAGAACCATCTTAAACTTGTACTATGAATGCAGCTTGCAAACAATGTATGTATGTAAATACAATTGTAGGTCATAAAACCAATTTAAACCATTTCCCATAACCAATAATACATACAAGTTTAAAAACAAGCACTGTGCAATTTAAATCACAGCAATTCAGACAAAATGTTGGCTTTGCAGACATATGCTCCAGACCCATTTGAAAACAAATTATTGAGTCAGCCTTACCCTATCAGTAGGTCTCGGTTCTGAAAATGAAAGATGATTCTTGTTAAATGGTGTTACAAGTAATTTTCCATCATTATTAGTCAGACATCATTACATTCAGTTCGGTGATAAATAATTCACCTGGCCTACAGTTGAATTTACAACTGATCCTGGAAAAAATGAAATCTCTGAAATGTTTACTTTGATTGGCTTCCTTATTTCCAGACTACAACCTACTCATTATTTTACACATGCTTTTACAGAACTAATTGGCATAACAGTAAATGCTGGCCCCTTAAACCATGGATCCCACAGCGTCGCTAAAAATGTTCGAAAAGTATTGTGGAGGCTTTCACACACACAGCAAAACGCAACTGGTATTTGTGCAGGGTACCTCCTGACTTCAGTGAAGCCATTACCTGGTGAAATTTCAGGAATTCCGCCTGTCAATCCCAGTCTCCTGACTTCAGACTCAGTGTGTGCGGCCACCCAGACGACCACGACAGTTTCATTCGCGCCACGCTGAAGATCCCCAAGGTTAATTCCAAGCAGGTTAATCAGATCCTGGGAAGTCAGGTTCTGAAACAGAAACAACATATGACATAATGAATCCGCTGGGAGTCATTTACACCCCTTAACCATGGTGACTCACAGTAACTGCAAAGATTAGGTACATATCGTACATCCATCTGAGAATATTCTATTTTATAGTTAATAATGCAAGCCGTCCCAGTAAGTAGCTGTTGGTATTCTGCAGAAAGTCTGGTGGAGCAGAATAGAACTGGAGATAATCTTTACATGTATTTTTAACAACAGATGTCCACAGGGATTCATATTCATTGGACTTCAGAAAAATTAGGAGGCATTGCTTGAGGGAAATAAACTACTCAAGCGCAATGAAAAAAGGTGGATGCTGAACAGATATTCCCAATTGTCGGACAGTCTCGAACAAGAGATGATAGAAGCAGAGTTAGAGGAGGTAGGTTCAAAACCTGGATAGGGAGAAAATACTTCTCTCAAAGGGTTGTGAATCTGTGGACCTCACAGCCCCAGAGTGCAATGCAGGCAGAATCAATCAACAGGTTCAAGAAAGAAATTGATAAATTTTCTATTTTTAACATGCTTGTTAGCATTCAATCACAACTGTATTTGAAGATTGTCGCTGCCAAAGCATATGGTCATGGGTGACAGCAAGTGCAGCCAGACTGAATGATCTAACAATGGGATCATCAGCTGGATCACAGCAACAGCAGCAATCAGCTGTATCCTTTCTGGCTCAAAGGGACACTGCACAGGAACGAAGATGAGACTTGACGAGACTTAAAAATGGAAATGGAATCACGGCCACACTAAAATATTATCAGAACAATACAAGCGTACCCTGACTTCTTCCGGATTCAACCCGATGAAGGTTTCAAAGTCCATGTTGATGCTGTTATTTGCAAGAAACCTCAGATCATCAGCTGCAGCACCACCTGAAGACAAAGAGACAATTTTTAGTTGCCCGGGGCCCAATGGCATGTTACAAAATTGGGAGAAAATTTCGATAGAGAGACAATTGACAAATGAGGAGAAAACGTAAAAAAAAATCAGGAACAGAAGCTGAGGCAATTGCTTGGGATCAGGCCTTAACTGGAATGTGGATGTGTTTCCGATGGATGGGTAACTGCTGTCACTCCCCGTGTTCACGTACAAGTGTGGGAGAGATCATGGGATGCTCCAGGAGTGCAGACACAACACTGCATCATCCTGCTCACTCATTCCACACTTGATGGGTGCTGCATTGGTTTCTGCACTCAGCTTACTACAGTCTACAAAGACTTGGAAAAGTGATGGATTTGCTGCAACAGTGCATCCGGTTCCCTCCTGAAACAGCAGAGATGATGCCAGGCAGCCAGAAGATCATCGGAAATAGGAGCAGGAAGAGACTATTCAGACATCTGAGCCCACTCCATTATTTACACAGATCATTCCTGATTTCCTGATCTAACACCATTTCCCTGCACTGGCTGCACATCTCTTCACATTATTTCTGTTGATTTCATTCAATGTAAGAGCACTGTAACTAACTGATTCAAGATATAATCAACCCATCACAAACGTGTCAATTGAATGTTTAACCATCTCGGAAAGTTAAATTACAGTCTCACTTCAGTGAGAATGATGCAACATTCAAATAAAGTTCCTGCTGTTTTTGTTCCAATTAGACAAAATTTTCACCAATACATTTTGGTTGATACAATAAATTATTTTCCTCAAATCTCAGTTACAACATTTGACAATTACCAGTAATTAAAGACTGCAATCAATTTGGAGGAAATTATCCAATCTTATCTGCTCACACAGAAACTGTGTAAACGTGGGTCCTGAAGTTCTGCCAATCTGAGCTCCTGAATTTCAGTGTGTTCCTGTGGTGCCAACAGTGAGCGAGAGTGAACTCCAGATCAGACCAGCAGAAACTCCACCCGTCAAAAGTCAGTGCTGATGAGGTTCCTCCTGAATCATTTTACTCACCAATATAGGCCTTTATCAGCTGGAAGTAGGCGATTGGATTATCTCGCTGAGACCTCAATGTTGAGAATGCTAATTGATAAAGCAAGTCCTTCTTCGACTGGGTGCACAGAGAAAGATCCAGAAATCCTGCATCCCTGTGGGAGGAAGGTTCCAATGTTAGTTTTCTTTCATGCTTCTGCATCGCCACCTGACAGTGCATTCCCAGCCCAAAGATTTACTCAGTCATTTATTGTGGTACAGTGAGGTGGGCCAATTTGGAAATCACATCTTCTGACATGACTCAAGGGGCCCTTGTGGTACTGTGGAAGTGTCCCTGCCTCTGAGCCAGTAGGCGTGACTTCAAGTCCCGCCTACTCCAGGGCTGTGTAATAACATCCAGGAATTGGTTGATTAGAAAATATCTCCAAAATAATTCACACTTTTATTACATATTAATTCAGCAAATCATGTTAGAATGGGCAGATGAAATAATCTAGTGACTTGAGGGAAGAGCTGCTGTTGTGAGGCTTTTCATAGTTTAATAGCCTGTTGATTGGATTGTGCGCAAAAGCCCTGTATGCCAGGAAAGGCCAATGACTTCACAACTACATTGCACAAGAGTTGGTTGATTCAGCAATTTTGATACTGTTCGAATTGATCACATTGTACTCGACAGGAAACCAGCAATGAAAAGGTACAACACTCACGTCAAGTTTGAAATTGTCGACAGCTGCTGTTCATCCAAAGTGCACAAGTTAGCTCCACCAATACCTTTCACAGAAACTGCATTCAGTTCACCTCCCAACTGGAGATATCTCGTAACAATGGATATGATCTATTGAAAGGTATATCCATAATGCATAGTTACAAAGTAGAACCTACAAACATAAGGTGCTTGCTTTTCATTGCTCATTTATTCAAATTTAGAACGATGCAATATTCAAATAATGTTCCTGCAGTTTTTGTTCTATTTAGACAAGATTTTCATCAATAAATTTTGGTTTAGACGATGAATTATTTTCCTCAAATCTCAGTTACAACAGTTTGTAATTACCAGTAACTAAAGGCTGCAATCAATTTGGAGGAAATTACTCAATCTTATCTGCTTGGACAGAGGGGTCTTGCTTCAAGAAAGACTGCTATCTTAGACATTTGTGACAGTAACTTTCAGCTATCTTTCACAAGCTCGTTATCATATCTCTACAGATAACAATAACTTAACAGGGATGTTCTCCTCGTTTCAGTACCGTTGTGTTTTCCAGCTGTTGCTTCATTAATGCAGAAAGTGTCCCAACTCGAGTGATATTCCAGCTGCTGACTTCCGTCTCATTAAACACAGTCGATATGTTCCCTAAAAGTTGAATCTGCTTTTCGGGTAGTCCACTGGGATAAATCTGTGTCAAGCAACCAAAAATAATCAGATGTAGGCAGTGTTTGAGAAGTTATTTGTAATCATCAAATCCAGACTCAGATTGCATTTCAGGTCAGAAACCTTTAGCAATGGATTGATTTTGTGTTAATCTCACAAAACCTTGACAATGATGTTGCTGAGTGGCAGTGCAGTGCATTTGGGACAAATGGTCTTGTCCTGCTCCTATTTTCTAAGTTTCCAGTGTTTCCACAGTTCAGGTTAAAAATAGGTTGAGACCTAATAATGACTCATTATTCCCTTTCCCAGTTCAAACCACACTGCAGAGACAAAGCTGATGGAAACATTTTTACAATACCATTTGAAGAACTGTTCTCCAGCCACATGCAGTTCATGCCAACACACTTTCTCCATTTGTGACACAAAAATAAAATATGTGGCCACCTTTCTCTGTATTGTAGATGGTAGTGGTCAAGGTCTTCAACTTTATTACATCACAACTGTTCAAAATGTTTGCACTTGCAGTTACACAAAGCACGCGACATATTAAGCGAAAGGGTTATTTTGTCACTGTTTACATCATGGTCACATACCTTTAAGAGTCTCTTTTTCAGAACTTCCAGCTGAGTTGGATCAAAGGCAAGAGCTCCCAGTTGGAGCACATTGTCTTTCAGTACACGGTCACCCAAACAGAGGTCTAACTGGGATGGGGCATAGATTGCAGGGGTCAGGTCATTAATGTCTTCTGCTGCAATTAAGCCCTCGGTGCAGTCTGGAGATACAAACCTCTATTAGATCAAATGTTTCTGTTTGCTGGAAATTTTGCTCTCATAACATCAAATAGAAATCAGCAGTTTTCTATGGCAAGTCCCAGACTAGAGAAGTGCCGTCAGGAAGACATAACAAGCATTACTGACCTGCAGTTAACAAAGAACATTTAAGTATCTCTTGCTATTGTGTACAGTGAATAGAAACTACCTTGCTACCTGCAAAGTGATCACTCAACTCATAGTCACATGGAAGCACTCTCTAAGCATTCAGCAGATACCCAACTACAGAACACTGCCAGCACCACACAAATTGCTGCTACATCTTATGTTCTTCTCATGGGTTTGGCTCGGCAACGTTATATTCCAATCTAACACTTCAATGATATTATATCCCACAGACCACAGCATACTGAACTATCAGACAGAATGAAAGGCTTTTGAAAACCTCCCTTTCTATTTCATGCTCATGAACCTAAGCTGTAACACATTGTTCAAGACCAGACTTGTCCACTTCCTGCTGATTTACAAGTACATTTTATTTACACAGACAACATTTTATCAACATACTTGCTGTATTGTTCGATCTTCGCAGATTGAGCTGTTTAATAAAGATCAGGATCTCATATGGAGGTCTCAAACGTTTTACTTTCTTTACAAATCTTGGAAGAGCTTCAAGAAGGACAACCTGCATTGGACAAAATGGAAACACTGTAGGATTTCTCCAGAAAACTCTCATATCACAGTTCATACTTCTCCAGCATGAACGTTATCAAGAATATATTCTTCAGTGATGAAAACACTTGCCAGAACACACTGAGGGAATGATGGCTGCAGGGTGAGGGGAAGTTCTAACCTCATGAACAAATCAGACTCTCTAATATCCCAAATTAAATTGAATTTTCTCTTGCTAATTTCACCAAAAGAAATCTGCAGTGGTTAAAGCAGCTCCACTCTGTTCTGAATGAGCTTCTACAACTTTCACAGATACAATGATTACAAATCCGTAATGGATTCATCTCAAATTATGAGTCTCCAAATACAGACCTGAAGAAAAGGATGAAGATCATTGTCCAGGATGTTCTGGAGTACTGTGCCCAGTTCTGGTCACTCAGTTATAGGAAGGGTATTATTAAGTTGGAGATGGCTCAGGAGAGATTTACCAGGAATGCGTCGGGAATGGAAGGTTTGAGTCATAGGGAGAGACTGGATTGGCTGGGACTTTCTTCACTGGAGCACAGGAAGTTGAGAGGTGACCTGATACAGGTTTATGAAATCATGAGGGGTAGAGATAAGGTGAACAATAGGTGTCTTTTCCCTTCAATGGGGGATTTCAAGACAAGGTGAGAGGAGAAAGATTCAAAAAAGAAATGAGGGCAATCTTTTCACACAGAGAGTGGTTCATGTGTGGAATGAGGAAATGATGGGTGTGGGTACAGTTACAATATTTTAAAGACATTTGGATAAGTGTATGAATCAGAAATATTTGGACAGATATGGGCAGGTGGGTCGAGTTTTGTTTGCAATTATGGTCAGCATGGACGGGTTAGACCAAAGAGTCTGTTTCCAATGGTATATGACTCCATGACTCAATCACATGTTAAGACAGTGACAAACAGTCAGTATCTTCATTCATATTAATAGAGGCAGCATGCACATTGTAGTGGATTAAAACAGTTTTTAACGATCTACAGGGTCCAATATTTTGAGTGGGTAAAAAGTGATTATGTGACTAAGTACGTGAATTTTGATTCTCAAGAAAATTCTTGAATGGTAGAGTCTTTTATATTGCAACTAAATAATTCTGCTTGGCTACTGTCTCACAAATTTAAGTATCTGAATCAACTTTCAACCATATCAACCATACCCTGTTTACTAGAGTCCATGTGACGGGAGTCAATGTCAAAGGAAGGTTTCCGAGATCTTGGATTGTCGATGAAGACCATGATGAAGGAACACTACAGACAAAGAAAAACTGAGTTAAGAAACATGTCACTGAGAGTGCGGAGAGAAATAGGAAGTTCTCAAACAAAAGATGGCCTTCTGCCATCCTGACCATCTCGAGACAAATCCACAACACAAGTGTTGGCGAAATACAGACCTGGATTAGAGATAATCACACAGTCACTGAGCAAATCACTTGGAACCATCAGTAACAGTCACCTTATTTTCCAAAGTGTGCATGTATGTCCGATATTAGAAGGTAATTGTCTGTTATTAATACATTCCATCTGCTTTCACTCGCGTGTGCATGGGGTTTGTTGCAAAGTCAGTATCTGCATTCCCCTTACAAATTCACAGCATTATAAGTGGCATGAAATGGAGTAACGTGGGTGTAGTCTGTATGGAATTAGATGAACATTTCACACTCACCCGTATCTGCTAACTCCTCTCTTTAGGAGACCTTCAATGGCTTTCTTCTGATCGTCTGTATACGAGCGACATGTTTTCAATGGGTCCAAGATGGAAATATCAGATTCTGCGATGACGGATCCCTCGAGGTCACACACCAATTTACCCAGGATTGTCACACTCTCCTCTGTCAGATTCCTGACAGAAATTCCCTGAATGTTTGGAAACATGAGCAATTTCAGTTCAGCAGCATCACAAAGAAATATTCAGTTCAGCTTGAAGACTACAGAAGCTGCAGAAAGTAGCATGATGGTCATTTTCTTCACTTTGTCAGAGAGAGGTTTTCCTTTGACTCTGGGGTTCTCTATTTGCAGACACTGTAACCTCAGCAGAATGAACACACACTATACTGATACTGATGAACAGTGGAGTGTTCATTCATGTCCATAACTCCGACTGGATAACTTAGATATAAAACTCACTGGGAAATTCAAGATTATGAGAAACTGATTGAAGATCAGCTGCTCTTTTATTGCAAAATTTGTTTGGCTCTGTCATTGATGTGGCCTTATCGGCGAACATGGGAGAAAATGTACACACGGCCCAGTCGCTCAGAGAGGTAGACAGGGCATCAGGTCATTGCAGATAAATAACTAATTCCCAAAGTGCAGCACGAAGCATCGGAATGGAATATGTCTTCATTCCCAGAAGCCTTAGTCTCTCAGCTTCCCAGTACATGGGCTACGGCTCACAAACTACAAGAGATCTTCAGGAGCTTATCAGTTTATTGAAAAATTGGTATGTGTTGTCTGTCATGATGGTGTTTCTACGGCTGCTTAAGTAAGTCTTATTGTTGTCAGCTTCCCTTAACTCTATTTAAGCTACAGATATATTGAAAATGTAATGTGTACAGATATGTTGAAGGTGTATGTACAATCATGTCAGCTGCATCTCAGTTATACTTAGTGACAGTATTTCACTAACATAACGACATAACACCCTGAATGGTTTGTCCGACACTCGAACCAATGCACTGACGCAGAAAACTCAAAGTGAAGACAGACCGGTTTGAAAGGATTTAGCTTTAGTAAATAAAGGGAAGAAGGTTCGACCAACCAGCAGAGCTAGTAAAGAGAACAATGTTATCAGTGATTATATGTAACTATCATTTCGCCTTTAGTTTTATTGAAGAGTTAGCTCTCAAATGGCATGAGGCACCAATGGTCAGGTATTGCGCTTGAAATTACATGGTCACAAGGTACAACTGGCTTCTCTTAGCACTTTGTAAGACATATCAGCATGTCATCCTTACCAAACAGGTCCTGGCATTATATAATAGATTCCGTCTTCTGCTTGATTCTTTTCTCAAGATGTCAATGTTTGATTTCCCAACTAATTTGAAGAAAGTTTTGCAGTTGGGTGAATTCCTGAACTGTACAGAGCTACAAAAGTAAACAGAAGTTTATTCAGGTTACAGTGAGGAGAATGAACTGCATAATCAACAACAACTCCTGTGCTAATTCTCCCAGCTTCAGTCTATTTACAAGTGACAGCACAGACACAAATGCAGATTCTGCCAAATGAACATGCATACACTTCCTGCGCAGAGATTAATAGGGAACGATCACAGATTTTTTTCCAGCATCTCATTCTGAAATGTTAATTGATGGGAAAATATTAAATATTTCCATTGAAATGTTGCTGGCTCAATCAGCCTTGATATAATGGACACTATGTTTTGTTCTGGGTTCCTGTCTCGTTTCATTAAAACAGTTCATTCGCAGAGAAATTCATCAAGGATATGCCTAAAATTACAAACGCCATATCGAAACAATTGTTGAAAAAGACACCCATACAGGTCACCTCCACATGGACGGCTGAGACTGAGCAGAATTCAATGTCAATGCTGAGTGTTCTCTCATTTGCTGCCACTTTCCAGCTCCTTCCGTAACAATTGTGTCTCACACATGATAATGTAACTTCATCTTTCCCCTCCATTTATTGTCCCAGGGAAATGAAGACACCTATAGAGCTACCAGGACATGAGGAAATCTCACAGTTTTGAAAAATGGTCCAAAATCTGCCTCCTGCAGATGTTTGATAAATGGACTCTGGTTATATGTCTCTTGAAAGGCAAAAAGATCCTTCTACACCTGGGAAATAAGCATCACCAAAGGATATTCAAAAAGCAATCGTGGAACATTGCAATGGAATAGAACATACTTGAAGAATAGAAGAACATCCACAGGGAGGCTCTCTATGGCTGGTGTGGTTCCATTAGAAGTTAGTCTTGCAGACATGCAGCTCAACTGAAAAGAGAAACCAGCAAAACATGCTGAGAACAGAAACACAACAAATTGATGAAATTTCTCTCTCCTTACAATTTTGGCTCGATGTTGGCTAAATAGGGGAATTCTCTTTGGTTATGTTATCAGAACAGAAATCAGGTTATTTGCAACATCCAATACTGTACCGCCACACAAGCCAAACTTTGAACTCAAATCAGCTACTCACAGATTTCGGTCATTGAATATTTGGCTTAATTTCCATTTGAAAGTCCAGAACTTTTGTTAATATAAGTTAGTCTGACATTAGACAGGTGAATGGGAAACTCTCATTGACAGCAGCTTATGACACGCAGAAATCACAATTAGGTATTTGGTCAAAATTGATCATGCCTGCTTGTCATACATTTCCTTCATCCCTTGAAGGAAACATTTCTGATCTAAGTGCTGATCTTTGGGGCAGGACTTTCCAATCAGAGTTAGTTTGCACAACATGGTCATTTATTTGAGAACAATTAATCCATCTGTAACAATGGCCACTGTATGGTCATACACTCAAACTAGTCTCCAATGTGATTGCTGTGGAACATCTCACCTGACTTTCATCAAACCTGGCCCCTTTTCCCTTCATTGCTTGAACCAGCTGAAGAAATGTTGGAAAATTCAGGTCCTTGACTGCACCACAACTGAAGCCTTGAAGGACAGAAGGTGAGAATCTGAAATAGATCATGGAATCATTCATTAATTTCTAAACACTTCACTTCCTTCAAACTAAGGTACTGAGACAATATGAACAGTCAAAACAGACATGGATGTGGAATAAGGACTTTCAAATTGACATGATTATCTTACTTGTAGGAAGATTTCTATCAGATACATGTTCACAAATGGACAACACATCCTACAAATCATGGTGCAGACAGAACAATTATCAAGGAAACAGATATATATTGGTCAAGTTAATAGCTTACTCTTTAAAATTGTTGTTGTTTTTGACCACATTTTCAAAGAACACTGCAGCCTGTGGGAGAAAAGTATTGAGATCATTAATACACACAACCGAGTCTAAATAATCAACCGAACATTTGCTGGGTTAGCCAAAATGAAGTTAGATGAAAATGGAAGGTGAATGAAATGAGAAGGAGAAAGCACACGAAACCTGATGACCAACTAATGATTTTAAAAATGCTTGTGTTAAGGTGGAGAAATGTATGTTTAGACTGAAGCATTGCAACTCAGCAGTAATGGACTGAACTGCTCCAGTAATTCTGGTAAAGCTGATATTTTGTTTAAACACACACAGTGAATCAGATGTGACAATGTGAGTAACAGTTGCGTTTGTGATTGTCATGCTGTGTGAAATGCCATACGGATAACACGATACATACAAGTGATGAACACTGAGGACAAGCTCAAGTTTTACATCAAAAATCATAAAAGGCAAGAGATAGGTGTCTTTGCAAGGAGACATGAGCATGTCCTAATGAGTTGATTGATCAAACCTGTTGTGTGGAAAACATGACAAACTGTGATGTTGACTGTTGTCAAACTGCCCATTTGCTGGAGCCTGGATAGCGTCGAGCGTGCAAATGCAGACATTCTTTGTGAATACAATCTGCTTGACTCATAGTAAATCTTCAACTAGCTTGGAGAGGGACACTGATCAGTGAGTAGAAGTTCAGACAGAACAGGCTGATCACATATTCTGCTCTGATCTTTGAACAAGTCCATGTGAATGGGTAAACTTGTGATTGTAAGCATTGTATGGGCAAGATGTTTACAGTATTTGTTGCTGCATGTTTTGCTTTAATGAAGGACATTTATATATTCCATTGTTAGAATTTTTGGGGTTATTGAGATCCAGAGCAAACCAAATGGACCAGGCAAAATGGAAATATAATTCGACGGGACTTAAATGTTTTTGTTAACATTCACACAATCTGACCGAGGAAACGTGCTATATTAATCTTTAAATTAATGTACATTTTTCAATTGCACCGTATCTCTAACACCCTCAGCATCATTACTGAGTGTCACAGAGTCAAAATGATTACCTGACTGGGAACCCACTGTTTGTTATTGACATCACCGAGGCCTAAGTTTGAGTTTAACAGCACAGGTGGGACCTCTTTGGCTAGAACAGATGGAATGGTCTTCACCGTTTGGACAGGTTCTTCTACGTTCCGCAACACCTGAGTTACAATGAAACAGAACAGGTCTTCAGCCCAGATATACAAAACCCTGTCAGCAATATCGGGAGGTGCAAGCAATCTTTACAGAAGAGAATTAAATTTTAAATAAGTGGACATGGCAGTCAAAAAGAAACTGGATTTTGGACCATTATTACTTCAACTGACTGTATAATGGATATCACTCACCTGCAGAACACATATGGTTTGTATTGGCTGTGGTGCTGTTCCAATATTCTCAACAAATGTTGGATTTGAGATTATGTTGATGAACACTTGAGGATTGATGTCTTGGAACACATCACTTGGAATGCCGGACACCAAGCTTCCTAGCCCCAGCAGGTTCTCGGGGTTATTAACCTAGTTAGAAAGCAGCAGTAAATCAAAAGCTGTCAATACACATTCAGAGGGTCAAGCCCGTTTCCTACCTTTCATGTCATATTACAAAATGTGGAATCCCAAACCATCAATTCTAAACACATCAACATTTCTCACAGCTCTCCCACATTTCAGCACAGCAATAAAAATGATTCTGCTCATTTAATAGGGTTTCTCGAATATTCGGGTTTCGGGCTGGGAATAAATCTGTTCTCAGCCACTTTGCAGATGTCGTCTTTAAAAAGAAATAAATAAAAGGTGCCAGAAATCCTTAAGTTCTCATCTTTTCCACTTTCTGCTCATATACCCAGCTGAAATACACAACTTTGTCTTCCCAATCGAGGGAAAACAGATTTGATGAACATTAACCTGTTTGTTTGATACATTATATCTTAAGTATTTGTGGATTGTGGGAGAATATTAAACTGGTGCTACTTCTATAACACAACTTCAAAAGGATTTTACAGGAAATTTCCATCCACCCAAGGACTCGAGATGGTTTCACAAAGCTACATACTTTAGTTGCCTCTCAATCATTTCAAAAGTCTGACAGCGGAACTGAATCCAAAACAAGGGGAAAAAAATTACCTCTAGTCACCAACCAACAAACTAATCTCCTCTCAAATGTCACAATGATCTGTTTCTCGACATTGATATTCAGCCATTTATGAATATAATGGAATATAATGCATTCATTTCAGATTTATCAAGCTCTTACCTGGAGGCCATTTCTGAGTAACCTGATGACAATCACATTGGCCTGGCCCACATTCCAGCCTCTGACTTTACTCAGGCTTGGCAGTGCATTCTGCAGAGTCTCCGCACCAATATTTCCAACCTGTGACACTGACAATCCAACAGCTGTTTGTCCCAGAGTATTCAAAGTGCTCACTGTGAAGTTGTTGATTTTTCTCACGATAGCTATTGAGGCCTGGAAAAAAGAAATTGAATAAGGAACATTAATACACTGTGTTCATCCTATTGAGGTTGCAGTAGTGCACCATCACTCTGGTCTCAATACTCAGTGCATTACTACATCAAAATACTGACAATTCACCAAACTCCAACTATAAATTCTGCTTCCATCCCGCACAAGCTGCCAGACCTACTGAGTTTCATCAACAATTTCAGTTTTTGGCTCAGTTCTCCAGCAACTGCAGTTCTTTGTTTTATTTTACACAAAAATACTTCTTCCATTTTTCACAATGACCAATTAAATACCATATTTGAATTAGATTTTAAACAAATATATATTTCAACCAAGTTTTTCGTAAACACAATTCATTTGTTATCAAAACAAAACACACTGAGTAAAGATGCAATCATTACTTTACACACACAGTCAGGAAGATAGAAGCATAAATGCTTTTCCCCATAAATATTCATGAACACACACAAAAAGACACTCTTCAAGAAGAGAAAAACGTTCTCTCTGCACAGGCTGGCTTCAATAAAAAATATTGAAGGCAACAGTATAAAGCACAGAGTCTCTCAATGCCCAACTTCTCCAAAACAATATTTAACATGAAGCATCTTTGTAACAATGTTCTTAAGAGCATGCAGTTCAATGTTCTGCAGTCGATTATTTTCCCACGTACCCTGAGTTGTTCATCTGTTGGATCTACAACTGGTGCTGTTTCATTGGACGTGGTGTTTGGCTGTATGTTGAGTCCACAGACTTGGTTTATTATTGCTACTACAGACAAGACTTGCTGTGTGTCCAATGACTGAAGCAGATCAGTATCAGTAATGAAGCAAACCAGGGAGTTTGGCAGCCTGCAAAAGAGCATCAGTCACAAAGTGTATCAGTACCTTTCACTTCAGCTCACACTTGATCGATACATTAAGGTTTGCTCAAAGAGAAATTGTCATAGCATTTCACACTTTTGGGAATATCATCGTCTATTCCATCAACAAAGTTTCTATAATGTTCCTCAGCCTATTTCTACAGAAAATTAATTCCTTTTATTTCCAAGTTGAAAGAACTTGTTTCCACACAGAGATGAGGAACTCTCTCGAGGGAAAAACTCAGCAGGTCTGGCAGTATCTGTAAGGACGGAAAAGAGCTGATGTTTCAAGTCTAACTGACCCTTTCTCAAAGCTTTGACTAAGGGTCAAACTCGAAACATCAGCTCTTTTCCCTCCTTACCAATGATGCCAGACCTGCTGAGATTTTACAGCATTTTCTCTTTTGGTTTCAGATTCCAGCATCCGCAGTAATTTGCTTTTATGAGGAACTCTCCTTCTCTCCGGCCCTTTTTCACTCATTGCGATCAGTAATTTGAATATTTACTATTTGAATATCACTGGCACAACCAGCCTCAGGTCCCAACATCTGCAAGGATTCACTGCTCACTAACTGGGAGAGTTGGTTTTAACCCTTAAATTATTAAGTTCTAAACTGCCTTCTTATTAAACAAAGTTCAAACAATTAATAACTTTATCCAAATCTGGCTGACCATTTCACAGAACTGACAGGTCTTCAGGCTTTATCTCCCCCATACCAACCCAACTTCACCTTTCGGCCTCTGACAGACTTGTTCCAAATTGCCAACGCCGCTCCTTCTCCACATGCCTGCTCAAATATCTGACTGTGCATATTCTCTGCATTTGGTTCAGTTCCAAAAGGATTCTGTCCTCAACCTACCCATGCAAAATCAATGTTGGGAAAATAAGCATCATCTCAGATATACCTTGAAACGTTGACATTCGGATTGTTGGCAAGCAGCAATCGGAGGTAGAACTTTGAAACTTCAGTGGATAGTGTCAGATTGTCCAGAAGTGCCAGGTTTTCAGAATCTACCACAAATTCTTGAAGCTGTGCAAAGATTGGAAGGTATTTAACTGTTAGCCCCAATGATTCAGTGTTCTTTCACATTTTAAATAATGAAATGTTCTGGCTTGTGTAGCTGCAAGCCACAATCACTGCGAACATAATTGGCACCAAATGCACACAGTGTCATCACTGGCAAATTCTCAGTGTAAAAGCCAGTAGGAATCAAAATTCACTTTTAGATGAATCGCAAGTTGACAATTCATCTTTCAAGTTGCACGACTTCCTCAGCCACGATCTCAAATAGGCTGATTCATTATCAGTGTGATACTAGACTAAAACTTGGAATTACAGCTGCTGGAAGCAAGCTCCTATATTACCAAACATATTGGAATGTATTGGTCAAGCAATTGGATGTTAACCTAACTGGATTTTTGAGTAAAGGTCTGTTTCCCAGAGAACACAATCATTCACATAAGATTAAGAAGGGTAATACACACCTGTGTTTCATTATCAAAGAAAGATTGAAGATCACTCAGTGAAATTTGGTTCATATATAATCCCAGATATTGAGCAAACCAGGCAGTGGAGTTCAGGACTGGATCATTCACATCATAGCATTTGGGTTTGGGACCTGTTATGCAAAAAAAAACTCCACATCAACTCTGAGTAAAACGGAGAGCTATACTTTTGAAAACATGCTACAAACTCTTCACCGGTACTGCTGACAATAGAGATTCTCAGCTTTCTCCTCCAGAATCAATGTAAAGTTTAAAACAATCTTTCTTCCTTCCTCATTTTAGTGACTCTCAGTGGGGTATAGATCCATAGCTGTCTGCAGCCTCACACCATTCTGTCGTTTATCACGTATGAACCCAAACAGGGTGCACTGTTGGCATCCTGGCTGCTCCTGTAATTCTCTACTCACCATCCATCACCTCAGGTGTAGGTCTCAGTAAAGGTCTCTGGATATTAATAGGCTGCAACAACCCTGGCTGAGTTTTCAATTCCCTTGAATCAGACAAATAATAATCTGCTTATTTCAAAGCCATTGAACCAAATGTATGTTAATGTCACCTTGTTGCAGATAAGCTTTGATGCCATTGTAGATTTCCTTCTGCTTGTTTGAGGTAAAATCCCTATAACGAGCACTCAGAGTTCGCACACTAAGGATAAAATACAACAACATTTCAGAATTTCATCTTCAGATAGACTTCAATTCCACAGAGTAACGTTAAAACAATGCATTGGAAAATGGAAGGTCTCATAACTGTACAACAAAAAGCAAGCCGCAACCTACAAGCTTTGTGAATTAAATAAAAAGGAAAGCAAACTTTGTTTAACCCAGGATCCTATGAACCAGCACTCTTGAAAAACCAGCAAAAATTAGATACTTGAAACACCAGAACTTTAGTGTGTTATTGCAATTTCACAATATCTGGGCAATAATTTCAGGGTGTGAGTGAAAATGATCAGGCCGATAGGTTTAATTTGAGGCAAAGTTGCATTACTATTTGAGTGATTTATGCTGCAAATAAAGTATAACAGAGATGTGCAAACTCCTGCATTACATTTCTACTACTTAGTGTGTCGCTATACATTGATTCTGTAGCTCTCTTTATCAACCAGATTATGAGGTCAACTGGGAGAAAGTGAGGACTGCAGATGCTGGAGATCAGAGTTCAGAGTGTGGTGCTGGAAAAGCACAGCAGGTCAGACAGCATCCATGGAGCAGGAGAATTGATGTTTCAGGCATAAGCCCATCTTAAGCACATATGTGATCAACTGACGCACTTCTGGTCCCACAGCTGCCTGTTAATAAAAGGTTTGCTGTATGTCTAATATTATTCTTTGTGCACTTTAATCTACTATGCCATGGTCTGCATGAAATATAGAGATTAAAAGGAAATTTAGTTCAAGGCTTTTGCATTTTGTCCTGCTCGGATTATGAAGAATGATACAAATCAGTTCTGAATTTAGGAATGGAGGATTAGGTAACTATCCAGAAATCATGCAGTATAATTTACCGGAGTATTTGTTTTCACTTCTACAACATGAGCTCCCTAAAGCCTGATTTTTGAAGTGTTAAAGCTGATGTCTTAGATGATAGTATTAATGCTAATAAAACAAAGAAAACAAGAAGTCTAACATGTTTGTGCAGCTGTGCAAGACCACACATGTGTCTGTGTGTGCATCTGTGTGTCTTCATTCATTTCATAAAGAACAAAAATAATGCAGACTTTGGAAATATGAAACAAAAACAGAAAACGCTGGAAAAATCAGAAGGTCTGGCAGTATCATTGCAAAGAGAAAGATAGTTAATGTTTCAGTTCAATGAAGTCATCCGTGATATGTTGCTGGACAAGGTGCTGAGGAGGGAAAATTACATGGGAGTATGTTTCATGGAACAGTGCCTTAGCGAGATTGCAAACCCATCTGAATCATCTTGCCTTTTTTAAACTATCCCCATTGCCCTCACTCCTTACTGAATGTGGTCCACTGCACTGGACAAATGAGCATCAACGCAAGCTCGAAGAACGTGTTTTGTCATCCAATTGTACACATCACAGCATTCTGCACTCAACACTGAGGCTAAAAACTTGACACCATAGTCTTTAGTCCATTTCTGTTTTGTGTCTTTCTTTCTAGTCGCTTGGTAATTTCTCACATTCTTTCTGCACCAATTTTATTCTGAATTATGCTTCAGTTCTGATGAAAGGACACAGAGCTGAAATGTGAACTCAGCATGTTGTGCTTTCATCTCCCATCCCCTTCATGTACACAATAGCTGCACGGACATTCAATGGTCTTGGTCATGTCAAGAATGCCATTTCTCAGACTTTCATCTGCAGCACTCTGCTGACATTATGAGCTCTCTAATCCAGGGGAACAATTGACATGGGGCATGATAGAAATTCCCTGCTCTGAGAATATATTCAGAACAAGTTTGACTGAGCTTACATTTTCCTGTAGGAAAGGCAGCCAACTCTCAACGTGTTGTTGGAAGACAAAAGCCGGGTGGTGATGAATGGAAGATATGGAGATAGTCTGACATTAAGCCATTCATTCTTCTCTGTGTCATTAAGTACAGGAAGGTTGTTGATGAACTGAGGCCACAGACCCTCTATGATGGCAGCTCGATTAGCAGTTGGCAGATTACCCTGCAAAAGGGAAAAGGAAATAAAACTGAATGCTGCAAACACAAGATGTTGTCAAATATTTCCTCATTGTGATTCTACCATTGGATCCAGTCATGAAGATTAGCTTTCCTGAAGTGAAGATTAAGATTGAACACTGCTTACAACCACAATTAGACTTCTGAGGAAAGAAAGGCGTTGCATTCTGATTCTGAAATCAAACAGAAGGTAAATCTAATCACCACACTCTGTGATAGTGGATTCCACAGCATTGGACAAAAGTAATTGTTCTTCATCTCTGCTGAAAGATCACTACTACTTGGGCTCAAACTATGATCTCTCATTTTAAGTTGCTCCACAAGAGGACACATCTTCTTTTAATTCCCTTATACCTCAATTAGATATCCTCTCAGCCTTCTAAACTCAAGAGGGTACAGATAGAAACTGCTCCCTCTTTCTTCAGAAGACATACTCCATATATCTGGAATCAATCCACTGAACCCACTCTGAACTGCCTCCAATGCAAATATATCCTTCGACAAATAAGGGTGGGAAAATTGCATCCAACACATGAGGTGAGGATTCACTCATGCCTTCTACACTTGCAGCAATGTTTCTCTATTTTATGCTCTATTTCTTCCAATATTCCTTTCACAATGAATGCAAACATTCTATTTGGCTTCCTTCTCACCTGCTGTAACTCCACACTAGTTTTCTGCAATATGAGGACACCCTGATTCCTCTGCAATGAAGCACTCAGAAGTTAAACAATGAGTTCCATTTCTATTCTTTCGACTAAAATGGTTAACCTCATACTCAACCAAGTTCATTTCTAACTCCCACCTTTAGGCCTATTCACAGAACCTGTCCATATCCACCTGTATATTTCTTATTTCTTTCTTGCAACTTACTCGGGTTTGTCGATTGAATTCATCCACAAAGACAGCCAGGTACTGAATGGGTTGGATACGGAGTAAGAACGCAGTCAGAATATTGTTGTTGTCAATGAAGCCAGGCATACTCAGAACATCAGCCACATCCCTGGGGTCAGTGACATTCAATACCTGAAAAACCAAACACAGTTCATCGTTTCATTCAGATAACCAGGAGCAGGTTGTGCACTGCAATCAAATGCACAAATTAAATCAAACTAAGTTTGCAAAACATTATGGAAAGCCAATAATTTGGAAGCTTGTCTCCTAAATGCTCAGACTCTCTCCACCGTCTCAATAGCACAAGTGAGGGTTGTGAAGGAATACTCTTCACTTCCCTGGATGAGTGCAGCTCCAATATGACTCAAGAAACTCAACACAAAGAGGACAAAGCAGCCCACTTGATTGACACGCCATACGCCATCTTCAACAGTTGTTCCCTTCGCAAGGCAGAGTGGCAGCAGTGTGTTCCATCTTCAATATTCACCGCAGCAACTCACCCCACGCTGCTGCGCATGAACCTTTTCAACCCACCAGCTACACCACTTCAAAGGACAAATGCGGCAGTCACATGGGAGTATAACACCTCAGTGCCACATTATTCAAACGAAGCTTATAAGTCGCTTTGTCAGGAATATTGCCCATGTTTTACCTTCACTTTTATAACACCCATTGGAAAAAATGGAAACCTTACTTTACTTTTCTCAGTTTGAAACTTTTCATAAACCTACCTTAGACAGCTTCATATGTCTCTCTACATCTCGAAACAGCAGCAAAAAATGACAAAAGGCAAGTTAAAGATAGAATCTATCTGACAACTCCTGCCCTAAGCTGTGCTCAGAAATAAATCAGCTTCTGATCATATGGATTGTAAGCTGGAGGCGGACAAGCCAGCAAGGGTTATTCTGTCATTGAGAATAATTGTACTGCATTCCTTGGAATCTTCAGCAAAAACAGAGAGCCCATCAGTTACACAATGATCGCTGACATGAGCAGGGCTGGGCAGATGGTGGCGCTGTGTGGGCAGTGGGGCTTGGGCAGATATTGACATTGTATGTAATGTCCTATGGCCATTGGCGAGAGGGATTTAGAAAAGTCCCTGACACAGCGTAAGCTCCAAGGCTCTACAAACAGGCTCCTCCAGCAGGGCCTGACAATTGAAAGTGGTTGCCAGACAGTTATCTTCGCAATTTCAATGAGGTACGACACTCCGTGTATTAAACCATCCATAACTGTCACGGATTATAGAGCTTTTCTGTTTATTTCATGGATGTACTATATCTAAACTGCTTGCGTTTTCATTAATTAACAAACTATCTTAAATTCCTGAGGAATGATTAACTGCCAAAATACAGAACTAAGGGTCCAAATACAAAACTCGTACACCAATTCCTCTCAGGCTTCAAACAAAACAAAGACACACGTTATGACTCTCCAGGTAAATGCGATTACTGTAGTTCGATATTTGTTGGTTTGCATTAACATGGTGGGACAAAGGGCCTGTTTCTATGTTGTCGAACTCTGTAATTGTAATAGAGAAGGATACACTCACACAGCTCTACTGTCAGACTAAACTTGACAGTCATTGTAGCTGCTACTGTCATGTCAGATAAATAATATTGACCAGGAAACCCAGAGAGCCATCTGCATCCCACCCCAGAACAGAAATCATTTTGCTTTTACCTCATCAACACGATTGGAAGGAAGCAGAAAAATTGCTTCTGACAGAGTCAGCAACTCGCGAAATCTTTGGAAGTTGACGTCCAAGTACAGAACAAAACTGTTGTTTTCATAACAGCGAAGTTGGAATTCTGGGAGAAAAACAAAACATATTTGCAAATGTAAATGTCAACTTCTCATCAATTCTAACCAGGTGAAACATAATTACAAATCAGGAGAACACACCTTGAGTTAATTAGCACCAAGTCTCTGGAATCAGAACTTCATTTACTGTTCTGTTGACTCACAACTTGATTTACCTGAAGCGTTGAGGTAACCAAGAATCCAGACTCTCAGCACAGTCGCTCTTGTTCCACGTGGCATATCCCTGAATCCATTGCTCAGGCCTTTGGTGCTGGATGAAGAAACATTTACAACGTTAATTCTGAGATATTAAATCTACTGTTGGCTTTAAACTGTTAAGAGAACAATTTCAGAATTCCTCCCTAACAACAGTCGATGTTCAGCTCTACTGTCAGTCAATCAAAGCTGTTTCCAGTGTCTATATTATAGAAATGAACCTTTCATAATGATCATCACCAAAACAGGTTGATAAATGTCTTCTCGTTAAATGACTACCTCCTTCTTCAGATGGTCTAATTCCGAGTGCAGTGCAATTCCATCAGTTATTTTCTCATACCTCAGGTGACTGAGAAAGCCTTGAGAGTTGCAACATTTCAATGAGTTCCAAGATCTTACTGTATTTTTAATTACAATGATAAAACACATGAGTTTCTGTCTAGAAGCAGTGACACACTGATAGTCACCATTCCCTGGTCCTGATGTGAGCATGGTTCTTCAGATTCACCACCATGTGATCCTTTAAATCACATGTGCTCCCTTGCCATTTATAGTTAAATAGATTTGCTGTAGGTCATTGTTATAATTAAACACAAGGAAATAAATTATTGTAATAGAGAAGGATACACTCACACAGCTTGGAAACCATCACAGGTTATGTTCCTCATCAGGAGGCGGTTCAGCACTGACTGGGAAATACCAGCAATGAAAGGCCTCAGTCTCTCCTGGAACCATTTCCTCAGGAAATCTGCATTGGTTAAGTTTTCATTGGTCTTCACAACCTCCCACAGAGCATTCATGAACGTGATCTTTGCCATCAATGGAATCAATGATGTGTTCAGGGTCTGAAACAAGCAATAACATGTGTTTAAGTTTAGTTACCAAGAAGATTCATACCACATTCCAGGAACAGCTTCAAAGCTCAGATGCTACTCAGTAATGCACCAATCCATGGAGTAGGGAAGATCAATGCCTCAAACAACTATTATAGTGCTCGGCAGCAGTTAAGAGCATACAGCTTTAGACTAACAAACAGTCACATGGCAAGAGATCCAGGACATTCAGTAGGGAAAAGGGGACACTTCCTTGGATTCATTCCCCAAGACAGAAATTGACATGTGCAGAAATTAAAAGAGGGAACGTGTTGCTGTGACTGTCATGAGGTCAGCCAGCAGGAAGTCAGAAATAGGAGCCACAGGCTGGAGCCTGGAATGGGAGCAGAGCGAGCATGTCCCGAATCTCGGAAGTGGAGCTTTGCGTGGGAACAGTGCAAGCCCAGGCTGGCCAGGGGCACGAGTTCCAGAGGTGGATTGTGGGCTGGAGCCTGATGTGTGGAAGCAGCGAGGCCTCGTGCTCTGATGTCTGGAAGGTATGGACTCAGTGAAAAACAACTCGAACATTAGCATTTTTAAAGATCTCTTTATTATCATTCTAGACTTTTTAAACTTTGTGTTTCCATGCTTCTCTTTTTTAAAATATTTTAATTCTGTAACAACACTTAAACTATCTGAACCGAGGTACCCTGTACCTAAGATGACACCAAGAGACATTACAAAGCTTTCACTGTACTCACTGTCAAAGGCTATGTCTTTGTAAATAATGGGTGACTGGTGGTGGGATGCCAGACTCTAAAGGGTTATTTCACATGTGGGGCAGTGATATCATTCCTATCTCTGAGACAGAGGACCTGGGTTCAGTCCCACCTACTCAACAGCTATACCACAATATCTCTGAACATGTTGATCAGAAAATAGGTGGAAATTTTAAAATCTACATCAAAGCTGAAAAGGCCCAGAATCCATGGGGTTTCCCATCATACTGACTGCACAGCGGTAGGAAGTGGGCTGTAGTTTAGGTTCCTGGGACACTGGGATGAGCTGTGGAAGCATGGCACCTGTACAAGCCTGATGGGTTGAATCTGACCAGAACTGGGATTGAGTTCCTTGTGCAGCGTTTTGTTGGTGTTGGGTTTTAAACTGACTCAATAGCAGTGAGGCAGCCAGGAGAGAATATTGGCAAGTAACACCAGAGTGCAGGAAACTGAGAGAGGTAGATAGCCCGAAAATAGAGAAGAATAAGTTAACAGATGGTGTCGGAGAAAAGGAGCAGATATGGAAATCCACAACAGCATCGCTCTGCATGTATGAGAAAATAGTGAGTCTATGGTCAATTGGGGAGTTATGGTCAATTGGGGAGTTACGGTCAATTGGGGAGTTACGGTCAATTGGGGAGTTACGGTCAAAAATTGCCACATGGGAACAGGAATACTGCAGCAATAACAGAGAGCTGGCTGGAGAAACAGGAGGTCTAAGTGTGAAATATAGGAGGTGACAAAGCATTCAGAAAAGATGGGAAAGGAAGAAAGGTAGAGCAATGGGGTTTTTGATTAGAGAGCATTGCAGCACTGGAGAAAGAGGACATTTCAGAATGTTCAAGGACAGAACTGATTTGCCGATGGGAAGGAATGAGAAGGATGCAATAACAGTTACAGAGAGGTGTAAATGCCACCAGCACATTTATACTGGGGGTGGGGGCTTTAAGTCCATGTGTCTTCTCTGGAATAGTGGCAATTTAAGGAACACAGAAGGCAAGCTGTCCGAGATTGTGTTCATAAAAATTTCCCACATCACCATACGTCTAACACAACAAGAAAGGAGGCTGTTTCTCAAGAATACATTGGATCAAGTAGATTGAGTGATAATGGAGGAACATGTGGAGGACATAGATTGTTATATTTTTACAGCGCTGTAGAGGCCTACTCATTAAGTATATTCAAGATTGTGATAAACACTGCTTTTGAATCAGTGCAGAAATCAAGGGATTTGGGGATGATGCAGGAAAATGGTGTTGAGAATTATGAAATCATCCATTATTTCATTCAACGGCGGAGCAGACTTGATTGGCCAAATAGCTGACCCCTGCACCGACACTGTACAGCAGTACGGTCATAGAGGCGCCTGTTTTCAGTGTAAAAGCGAACCTGAAACTCAGGCCAGCAAGGAAAACCCAAACTCTTAATGAATCCAATAACAGTGCAGGCTGCATGTTACTCAAATCAGGAAGACCTCAAGTTGCAGCTTTGACAGGGCTCAGACAAATAGGAAATATTGTAATGAGTCACATATCAACAAAATATTGCAGATGCTGGAAATCTGGAACAAAAACAGAAAATGCTGATCTGAAACTCAATTCTTTTGAACAAGAGTCATATGGGACTCAAAGCATTAACTTTGTTTCTCTCTCCAAAGATGCAGCCAGACCTGTTCATTTTTCCTTGCATTTCCTGTTTGTGTTTTGAATATTTCCACGCCTTTGTACTTAACGTTTGCTGGAAACGATTTACCTTGTTGTTGAAGTCGTCCAGTGCCTCATTCAAAGTGGCTCTGTTAAGTTTCTGAACAAACACAGTCAGTGCCATTTCATCTGACCTGTTCAGAGCCTTTGGACCAACAAAGCACTCAAATATACTTGTCAAAGCATCACTACTTAAACCTGAACGCAGCAGATCAGTCTGAAAAGAAACACATTAAAAGTAAAGCTTTTATTCATTGTACTTATGACGTTTTACACATACATTTAGATTTAATTCACGGCATGTGAGTGTCGCAGGACTTGGCAGCATTTATTGCTCATCCCTAATTGCTCAGAGTTGAGAGTCAACTACTTTGCTGTGGGACTGGAGTCACATGTAGTCCAGACCAGATCAGGATGGCACATGTCCTTCCCAAAAGCACTGCACTGACCAGATGGGGTTCTAAAGACCAATATATCGCAGTGCAAGGGTCGAGATGTTAAGAGAGAGGTGACAATGTAGAATTGGATGTCATCAGGGGACATGGATGTAAACAGTGTGCCAATCAACTCATTCAATTCAACAAGTCATCAATGTCATCATCAGATCGACAAAATTCAGTCTTTGGTGGGAAAAGTTCTGCAATTCATTACTGTATTTGAATGTAAACTGACATAGACATTTCTGTGTAAAATGTGGAACATGACTGAGCTTACCTGAGCGCATGCATAGTCTTTAATGTTGAAATCGCACAGTTGGGTCTTGTTAACATTAATCAGGAAATTATTCAAAGCAGAACTGCAGAGAAAGAAATAAACCTTCTCTTAGGAATCAAAATACACTCAGGCACAAACAACAGAACAATTGGATTGAGCACTCAGCACGACGCATTATTTAAAACCAATCAAACGTCTGATTTAAGTTTTCACATAAATGCTAAGACATTCACACTGTGTGCTCTGAGTTGTTGCACTGAAAACTGAAGGCATTTATCAGCAGGTTGAGCAGACCACTACAACATGGTCTGATTGGAGGAAAGGTATTCTCCACAAATTCTCACCTGTTCACAGCTCGGCACAGCGCTGTTTCTGTTTGAAAAGTGAAAAAGACATCTTAATATGTAGGATTGATCTCAGCATGAATAACTGACAAAATTAACAAATTTACAAAAGGTACTCACCATTATCTGTGGTATTACCAGGCTAAGGAGAACAAAGCACAATTTTACTTTTGTACAGAACCATCTTAAACTTGTACTATGAATGCAGCTTGCAAACAATGTATGTATGTAAATACAATTGTAGGTCATAAAACCAATTTAAACCATTTCCCATAACCAATAATACATACAAGTTTAAAAACAAGCACTGTGCAATTTAAATCACAGCAATTCAGACAAAATGTTGGCTTTGCAGACACATGCTCCAGACCCATTTGAAAACAAATTATTGAGTCAGCCTTACCCTATCAGTAGGTCTCGGTTCTGAAAATGAAAGATGATTCTTGTTAAATGGTGTTACAAGTAATTTTCCATCATTATTAGTCAGACATCATTACATTCGGTTCGATTATAAATAATTCACCTGGCCTACAGTTGAATTTACAACTGATCCTGGAAAAAATGAAATCTCTGAAATGTTTACTTTGATTGGCTTCCTTATTTCCAGACTACAACCTACTCATTATTTTACACATGCTTTTACAGAACTAATTGGCATAACAGTAAATGCTGGCCCCTTAAACCATGGATCCCACAGCTTCGCTAAAAATGTTCGAAAAGTATTGTGGAGGCTTTCACACACACAGCAAAACGCAACTGGTATTTGTGCAGGGTACCTCCTGACTTCAGTGAAGCCATTACCTGGTGAAATTTCAGGAATTCCGCCTGTCAATCCCAGTCTCCTGACTTCAGACTCAGTGTGTGCGGCCACCCAGACGACCACGACAGTTTCATTCGCACCACGCTGAAGATCCCCAAGGTTAATTCCAAGCAGGTTAATCAGATCCTGGGAAGTCAGGTTCTGAAACAGAAACAACATATGACATAATGAATCCGCTGGGAGTCATTTACACCCCTTAACCATGGTGACTCACAGTAACTGCAAATATTAGGTACATATCGTACATCCATCTAAGAATATTCTATTTTATAGTTAATAATGCAAGCCGTCCCAGTAAGTAGCTGTTGGTATTCTGCAGAAAGTCTGGTGGAGCAGAATAGAACCAGAGATAATCTTTACATGTATTTTTAACAACAGATGTCCACAGGGATTCATATTCATTGGACTTCAGAAAAATGAGGAGGCATTGCTTGAGGGATATAAACTATTCAAGCGCAATGAAAAAAGGTGGATGCTGAACAGATATTCCCAATTGTCGGACAGTCTCGAACAAGAGATGATAGAAGCAGAGTTAGAGGAGGTAGGTTCAAAACCTGGATAGGGAGAAACTACTTCTCTCAAAGGGTTGTGAATCTGTGGACCTCACAGCCCCAGAGTGCAATGCAGGCAGAATCAATCAACAGGTTCAAGAAAGAAATTGATAAATTTTCTATTTTTAACATGCTTGTTAGCATTCAATCACAACTGTATTTGTGATTGCCAAAGCATATGGTCCTGGGTGACAGCAAGTGCAGCCAGACTGAATGATCTACAATGGGATCATCAGCTGGATCACAGCAACAGCAGCAATCAGCTGTATCCTTTCTGGCTCAAAGGGACACTGCACAGGAACGAAGATGAGACTTGACGAGACATAAAAATGGAAATGCAATCACTGCCACACTAAAATATTATCAGAACAATACAATCGTACCCTGACTTCTTCCGGATTCAACCCGATGAAGGTTTCAAAGTCCATGTTGATGCTGTTATTTGCAAGAAACCTCAGATCATCAGCTGTAGCACCACCTGAAGACAAAGAGACAATTTTTAGTTGCCCGGGGCCCAATGGCATGTTACAAAATTGGGAGAAAATTTCGATAGAGAGACAATTGACAAATGAGGAGAAAACGTAAAAAAATTCAGGAACAGAAGCTGAGGCAATTGCTTGGGATCAGGCCTTAACCGGAATGTGGATGTGTTTCCGATGGATGGGTAACTGCTGTCACTCCCCGTGTTCACGTACAAGTGTGGGAGAGGTCATGGGATGCTCCAGGAGTGCAGACACAACACTGCATCATCCTGCTCACTCATTCCACACTTGATGGGTGCTGCATTGGTTTCTGCACTCAGCTTACTACAGTCTACAAAGACTTGGAAAAGTGATGGATTTGCTGCAACAGTGCATCCGGTTCCCTCCTGAAACAGCAGAGATGATTCCAGGCATCCAGAAGATCATCGGAAATAGGAGCAGGAAGAGACTATTCAGACATCTGAGCCCACTCCATTATTTACACAGATCATTCCTGATTTCCTGATCTAACACCATTTCCCTGCACTGGCTGCACATCTCTTCACATTATTTCTGTTGATTTCATTCAATGTAAGAGCACTGTAACTAACTGATTCAAGATATAATCAACCCATCACAAACGTGTCAATTGAATGTTTAACCATCTCGGAAAGTTAAATTACAGTCTGACTTCAGTGAGAATGATGCAACATTCAAATAAAGTTCCTGCTGTTTTTGTTCCAATTAGACAAGATTTTCACCAATACATTTTGGTTCATACAATAAATTATTTTCCTCAAATCTCAGTTACAACATTTGACAATTACCAGTAATTAAAGACTGCAATCAATTTGGAGGAAATTATTCAATCTTATCTGCTCAGACAGAAACTGTGTAAACGTGGGTCCTGAAGTTCTGCCAATCTGAGCTCCTGAATTTCAGTGTGTTCCTGTGGTGCCAACAGTGAGCGAGAGTGAACTCCAGATCAGACCAGCAGAAACTCCACCCATCAAAAGTCAGTGCTGATGAGGTTCCTCCTGAATCATTTTACTCACCAATATAGGCCTTTATCAGCTGGAAGTAGGCGATTGGATTATCTCGCTGAGACCTCAATGCTGAGAATGCTAATTGATAAAGCAAGTCCTTCTTAGACTGGGTGCACAGAGAAAGATCCAGAAATCCTGCATCCCTGTGGGAGGAAGGTTCCAATGTTAGTTTTCTTTCATGCTTCTGCATTGCCACCTGACAGTGCATTCCCAGCCCAAAGATTTACCCAGTCATTTATTGTGGTACAGTGAGGTGGGCCAATTTGGAAATCACATCTTCTGACATGACTCAAGGGGCCCTTGTGGCACTGTGGAAGTGTCCCTGCCTCTGAGCCAGTAGGCGTGACTTCAAGTCCCGCCTACTCCAGGGCTGTGTAATAACATCCAGGAATTGGTTGATTAGAAAATATCTCCAGAATAATTCACACTTTTATTACAATATTAATTCAGCAAATCATGTTAGAATGGGCAGATGAAATAATCTAGTGACTTGAGGGAAGAGTTGCTGTTGTGAGGCTTTTCATAGTTTAATAGCCTGTTGATTGGATTGTGCACAAAAGCCCTGTATGCCAGGAAAGGCCAATGACTTCACAACTACATTGCACAAGAGTTGGTTGATTCAGCAATTTTGATACTGTTCGAATTGATCACATTGTACTCGACAGGAAACCAGCAATGAAAAGGGACAACACTCACGTCAAGTTTGAAATTGTCGACAGCTGCTGTTCATCCAAAGTGCACAAGTTAGCTCCACCAATAGCTTTCACAGAAACTGCATTCAGTTCACCTCCCAACTGGAGATATCGCGTAACAATGGATATGATCTATTGAAAGGTATATCCATAATGCATAGTTACAAAGTAGAACCTACAAACTTAAGGTGCTTGCTCTTCATTGCTCATTTATTCAAATTTAGAACGATGCAATATTCAAATAATGTTCCTGCAGTTTTTGTTCTATTTAGACAAGATTTTCATCAATAAATTTTGGTTTAGACGATGAATTATTTTCCTCAAATCTCAGTTACAACAGTTTGTAATTACCAGTAATTAAAGGCTGCAATCAATTTGGAGGAAATTACTCAATCTTATCTGCTTGGACAGAGGGGTCTTGCTTCTAGAAAGACTGCTATCTTAGACATTTGTGACAGTAACTTTCAGCTATCTTTCACAAGCTCGTTATCATATCTCTACAGATAACAATAACTTAACAGGGATGTTCTCCTCGTTTCAGTACCGTTGTGTTTTCCAGCTGTTGCTTCATTAATGCAGAAAGTGTCCCAACTTGAGTGATATTCCAGCTGCTGACTTCCGTCTCATTAAACACAGTCGATATGTTCCCTAAAAGTTGAATCTGCTTTTCGGGTAGTCCACTGGGATAAATCTGTGTCAAGCAACCAAAAATAATCAGATGTAGACAGTGTTTGAGAAGTTACTTGTAATCATCAAATCCAGACTCAGATTGCATTTCATGTCAGAAACCTTTAGCAATGGATTGATTTTGTGTTAATCTCACAAAACCTTGACAATGATGTTGCTGAGTGGCAGTGCAGTGCATTTGGGACGAATGGTTTTGTCCTGCTCCTATTTTCTAAGTTTCCAGTGTTTCCACAGTTCAGGTTAAAAATAGGTTGAGACCTAATAATGACTCATTATTCCCTTTCCCAGTTCAAACCACACTGCAGAGACAAAGCTGATGGAAACATTTTTACAATACCATTTGAAGAACTGTTCTCCAGCCACATGCAGTTCATGCCAACACACTTTCTCCATTTGTGACACAAAACTAAAATATGTGGCCACCTTTCTCTGTATTGTAGATGGTAGTGGTCAAGTTCTTCAACTTTATTACATCACAACTGTTCAAAATGTTTGCACTTGCAGTTACACAAAGCACGCGACATATTAAGCGAAAGGGTTATTTTGTCACTGTTTACATCATGGTCACATACCTTTAAGAGTCTCTTTTTCAGAACTTCCAGCTGAGTTGGATCAAAGGCAAGAGCTCCCAGTTGGAGCACATTGTCTTTCAGTACACGGTCACCCAAACAGAGGTCTAACTGGGATGGGGCATAGATTGCAGGGGTCAGGTCATTAATGTCTTCTGCTGCAATTAAGCCCTCGGTGCAGTCTGGAGATACAAACCTCTATTAGATCAAATGTTTCTGTTTGCTGGAAATTTTGCTCTCATAACATCAAATAGAAATCAGCAGTTTTCTATGGCAAGTCCCAGACTAGAGAAGTGCCGTCAGGAAGACATAACAAGCATTACTGACCTGCAGTTAACAAAGAACATTTAAGTATCTCTTGCTAATATGTACAGTGAATAGAAACTACCTTGCTACCTGCAAAGTGATCACTCAACTCATAGTCACATGGAAGCACTCTCTAAGCATTCAGCAGATACCCAACTACAGAACACTGCCAGCACCACACAAATTGCTGCTACATCTTATGTTCTTCTCATGGGTTTGGCTCTGCAACGTTATATTCCAATCTAACACTTCAATGATATTATATCCCACAGACCACAGCATTCTGAACTATCAGACAGAATGAAAGGCTTTTGAAAACCTCCCTTTCTATTTCATGCTCATGAACCTAAGCTGTAACACATTGTTCAAGACCAGACTTGTCCACTTCCTGCTGATTTACAAGTACATTTTATTTACACACACAACATTTTATCAACATACTTGCTGTATTGTTCGATCTTCGCAGATTGAGCTGTTTAATAAAGATCAGGATCTCATATGGAGGTCTCAAACGTTTTGCTTTCTTTACAAATCTTGGAAGAGCTTCAAGAAGGACAACCTGCATTGGACAAAATGGAAACACTGTAGGATTTCTCCAGAAAACTCTCATATCACAGTTCATACTTCTCCAGCATGAACGTTATCAAGAATATATTCTTCAGTGATGAAAACACTTGCCAGAACACACTGAGGGAATGATGGCTGCAGGGTGAGGGGAAGTTCTAACCTCATGAACAAATCAGACTCTCTAATATCCCAAATTAAATTGAATTTTCTCTTGCTAATTTCACCAAAAGAAATCTGCAGTGGTTAAAGCAGCTCCACTCTGTTCTGAATGAGCTTCTACAACTTTCACAGATACAATGATTACAAATCCGTAATGGATTCATCTCAAATTATGAGTCTCCAAATACAGACCTGAAGAAAAGGATGAAGATCATTGTCCAGGATGTTCTGGAGTACTGTGCCCAGTTCTGGTCACTCAGTTATAGGAAGGGTATTATTAAGTTGGAGATGGCTCAGGAGAGATTTACCAGGAATGCGTCGGGAATGGAAGGTTTGAGTCATAGGGAGAGACTGGATTGGCTGGGACTTTCTTCACTGGAGCACAGGAAGTTGAGAGGTGACCTGATACAGGTTTATGAAATCATGAGGGGTAGAGATAAGGTGAACAATAGGTGTCTTTTCCCTTCAATGGGGGATTTCAAGACAAGGTGAGAGGAGAAAGATTCAAAAAAGAAATGAGGGCAATCTTTTCACACAGAGAGTGGTTCATGTGTGGAATGAGGAAATGATGGGTGTGGGTACAGTTACAATATTTTAAAGACATTTGGATAAGTGTATGAATCAGAAATATTTGGACAGATATGGGCAGGTGGGTCGAGTTTTGTTTGCAATTATGGTCAGCATGGACGGGTTAGACCAAAGAGTCTGTTTCCAATGGTATATGACTCCATGACTCAATCACATGTTAAGACAGTGACAAACAGTCAGTATCTTCATTCATATTAATAGAGGCAGCATGCACATTGTAGTGGATTAAAACAGTTTTTAACGATCTACAGGGTCCAATATTTTGAGTGGGTAAAAAGTGATTATGTGACTAAGTACGTGAATTTTGATTCTCAAGAAAATTCTTGAATGGTAGAGTCTTTTATATTGCAACTAAATAATTCTGCTTGGCTACTGTCTCACAAATTTAAGTATCTGAATCAACTTTCAACCATATCAACCATACCCTGTTTACTAGAGTCCATGTGACGGGAGTCAATGTCAAAGGAAGGTTTCCGAGATCTTGGATTGTCGATGAAGACCATGATGAAGGAACACTACAGACAAAGAAAAACTGAGTTAAGAAACATGTCACTGAGAGTGCGGAGAGAAATAGGAAGTTCTCAAACAAAAGATGGCCTTCTGCCATCCTGACCATCTCGAGACAAATCCACAACACAAGTGTTGGCGAAATACAGACCTGGATTAGAGATAATCACACAGTCACTGAGCAAATCACTTGGAACCATCAGTAACAGTCACCTTATTTTCCAAAGTGTGCATGTATGTCCGATATTAGAAGGTAATTGTCTGTTATTAATACATTCCATCTGCTTTCACTCGCGTGTGCATGGGGTTTGTTGCAAAGTCAGTATCTGCATTCCCCTTACAAATTCACAGCATTATAAGTGGCATGAAATGGAGAAACGTGGGTGTAGTCTGTATGGAATTAGATGAACATTTCACACTCACCCGTATCTGCTAACTCCTCTCTTTAGGAGACCTTCAATGGCTTTCTTCTGATCGTCTGTATACGAGCGACATGTTTTCAATGGGTCCAAGATGGAAATATCAGATTCTGCGATGACGGATCCCTCGAGGTCACACACCAATTTACCCAGGATTGTCACACTCTCCTCTGTCAGATTCCTGACAGAAATTCCCTGAATGTTTGGAAACATGAGCAATTTCAGTTCAGCAGCATCACAAAGAAATATTCAGTTCAGCTTGAAGACTACAGAAGCTGCAGAAAGTAGCATGATGGTCATTTTCTTCACTTTGTCAGAGAGAGGTTTTCCTTTGACTCTGGGGTTCTCTATTTGCAGACACTGTAACCTCAGCAGAATGAACACACACTATACTGATACTGATGAACAGTGGAGTGTTCATTCATGTCCATAACTCCGACTGGATAACTTAGATATAAAACTCACTGGGAAATTCAAGATTATGAGAAACTGATTGAAGATCAGCTGCTCTTTTATTGCAAAATTTGTTTGGCTCTGTCATTGATGTGGCCTTATCGGCGAACATGGGAGAAAATGTACACACGGCCCAGTCGCTCAGAGAGGTAGACAGGGCATCAGGTCATTGCAGATAAATAACTAATTCCCAAAGTGCAGCACGAAGCATCGGAATGGAATATGTCTTCATTCCCAGAAGCCTTAGTCTCTCAGCTTCCCAGTACATGGGCTACGGCTCACAAACTACAAGAGATCTTCAGGAGCTTATCAGTTTATTGAAAAATTGGTATGTGTTGTCTGTCATGATGGTGTTTCTACGGCTGCTTAAGTAAGTCTTATTGTTGTCAGCTTCCCTTAACTCTATTTAAGCTACAGATATATTGAAAATGTAATGTGTACAGATATGTTGAAGGTGTATGTACAATCATGTCAGCTGCATCTCAGTTATACTTAGTGACAGTATTTCACTAACATAACGACATAACACCCTGAATGGTTTGTCCGACACTCGAACCAATGCACTGACGCAGAAAACTCAAAGTGAAGACAGACCGGTTTGAAAGGATTTAGCTTTAGTAAATAAAGGGAAGAAGGTTCGACCAACCAGCAGAGCTAGTAAAGAGAACAATGTTATCAGTGATTATATGTAACTATCATTTCGCCTTTAGTTTTATTGAAGAGTTAGCTCTCAAATGGCATGAGGCACCAATGGTCAGGTATTGCGCTTGAAATTACATGGTCACAAGGTACAACTGGCTTCTCTTAGCACTTTGTAAGACATATCAGCATGTCATCCTTACCAAACAGGTCCTGGCATTATATAATAGATTCCGTCTTCTGCTTGATTCTTTTCTCAAGATGTCAATGTTTGATTTCCCAACTAATTTGAAGAAAGTTTTGCAGTTGGGTGAATTCCTGAACTGTACAGAGCTACAAAAGTAAACAGAAGTTTATTCAGGTTACAGTGAGGAGAATGAACTGCATAATCAACAACAACTCCTGTGCTAATTCTCCCAGCTTCAGTCTATTTACAAGTGACAGCACAGACACAAATGCAGATTCTGCCAAATGAACATGCATACACTTCCTGCGCAGAGATTAATAGGGAACGATCACAGATTTTTTTCCAGCATCTCATTCTGAAATGTTAATTGATGGGAAAATATTAAATATTTCCATTGAAATGTTGCTGGCTCAATCAGCCTTGATATAATGGACACTATGTTTTGTTCTGGGTTCCTGTCTCGTTTCATTAAAACAGTTCATTCGCAGAGAAATTCATCAAGGATATGCCTAAAATTACAAACGCCATATCGAAACAATTGTTGAAAAAGACACCCATACAGGTCACCTCCACATGGACGGCTGAGACTGAGCAGAATTCAATGTCAATGCTGAGTGTTCTCTCATTTGCTGCCACTTTCCAGCTCCTTCCGTAACAATTGTGTCTCACACATGATAATGTAACTTCATCTTTCCCCTCCATTTATTGTCCCAGGGAAATGAAGACACCTATAGAGCTACCAGGACATGAGGAAATCTCACAGTTTTGAAAAATGGTCCAAAATCTGCCTCCTGCAGATGTTTGATAAATGGACTCTGGTTATATGTCTCTTGAAAGGCAAAAAGATCCTTCTACACCTGGGAAATAAGCATCACCAAAGGATATTCAAAAAGCAATCGTGGAACATTGCAATGGAATAGAACATACTTGAAGAATAGAAGAACATCCACAGGGAGGCTCTCTATGGCTGGTGTGGTTCCATTAGAAGTTAGTCTTGCAGACATGCAGCTCAACTGAAAAGAGAAACCAGCAAAACATGCTGAGAACAGAAACACAACAAATTGATGAAATTTCTCTCTCCTTACAATTTTGGCTCGATGTTGGCTAAATAGGGGAATTCTCTTTGGTTATGTTATCAGAACAGAAATCAGGTTATTTGCAACATCCAATACTGTACCGCCACACAAGCCAAACTTTGAACTCAAATCAGCTACTCACAGATTTCGGTCATTGAATATTTGGCTTAATTTCCATTTGAAAGTCCAGAACTTTTGTTAATATAAGTTAGTCTGACATTAGACAGGTGAATGGGAAACTCTCATTGACAGCAGCTTATGACACGCAGAAATCACAATTAGGTATTTGGTCAAAATTGATCATGCCTGCTTGTCATACATTTCCTTCATCCCTTGAAGGAAACATTTCTGATCTAAGTGCTGATCTTTGGGGCAGGACTTTCCAATCAGAGTTAGTTTGCACAACATGGTCATTTATTTGAGAACAATTAATCCATCTGTAACAATGGCCACTGTATGGTCATACACTCAAACTAGTCTCCAATGTGATTGCTGTGGAACATCTCACCTGACTTTCATCAAACCTGGCCCCTTTTCCCTTCATTGCTTGAACCAGCTGAAGAAATGTTGGAAAATTCAGGTCCTTGACTGCACCACAACTGAAGCCTTGAAGGACAGAAGGTGAGAATCTGAAATAGATCATGGAATCATTCATTAATTTCTAAACACTTCACTTCCTTCAAACTAAGGTACTGAGACAATATGAACAGTCAAAACAGACATGGATGTGGAATAAGGACTTTCAAATTGACATGATTATCTTACTTGTAGGAAGATTTCTATCAGATACATGTTCACAAATGGACAACACATCCTACAAATCATGGTGCAGACAGAACAATTATCAAGGAAACAGATATATATTGGTCAAGTTAATAGCTTACTCTTTAAAATTGTTGTTGTTTTTGACCACATTTTCAAAGAACACTGCAGCCTGTGGGAGAAAAGTATTGAGATCATTAATACACACAACCGAGTCTAAATAATCAACCGAACATTTGCTGGGTTAGCCAAAATGAAGTTAGATGAAAATGGAAGGTGAATGAAATGAGAAGGAGAAAGCACACGAAACCTGATGACCAACTAATGATTTTAAAAATGCTTGTGTTAAGGTGGAGAAATGTATGTTTAGACTGAAGCATTGTAACTCAGCAGTAATGGACTGAACTGCTCCAGTAATTCTGGTAAAGCTGATATTTTGTTTAAACACACACAGTGAATCAGATGTGACAATGTGAGTAACAGTTGCGTTTGTGATTGTCATGCTGTGTGAAATGCCATACGGATAACACGATACATACGAGTGATGAACACTGAGGACAAGCTCAAGTTTTACATCAAAAATCATAAAAGGCAAGAGATAGGTGTCTTTGCAAGGAGACATGAGCATGTCCTAATGAGTTGATTGATCAAACCTGTTGTGTGGAAAACATGACAAACTGTGATGTTGACTGTTGTCAAACTGCCCATTTGCTGGAGCCTGGATAGCGTCGAGCGTGCAAATGCAGACATTCTTTGTGAATACAATCTGCTTGACTCACAGTAAATCTTCAACTAGCTTGGAGAGGGACACTGATCAGTGAGTAGAAGTTCAGACAGAACAGGCTGATCACATATTCTGCTCTGATCTTTGAACAAGTCCATGTGAATGGGTAAACTTGTGATTGTAAGCATTGTATGGGCAAGATGTTTACAGTATTTGTTGCTGCATGTTTTGCTTTAATGAAGGACATTTATATATTCCATTGTTAGAATTTTTGGGGTTATTGAGATCCAGAGCAAACCAAATGGACCAGGCAAAATGGAAATATAATTCGACGGGACTTAAATGTTTTTGTTAACATTCACACAATCTGACCGAGGAAACGTGCTATATTAATCTTTAAATTAATGTACATTTGTCAATTGCACCGTATCTCTAACTCCCTCAGCATCATTACTGAGTGTCACAGAGTCAAAATGATTACCTGACTGGGAACCCACTGTTTGTTATTGACATCACCGAGGCCTAAGTTTGAGTTTAACAGCACAGGTGGGACCTCTTTGGCTAGAACAGATGGAATGGTCTTCACCGTTTGGACAGGTTCTTCTACGTTCCGCAACACCTGAGTTACAATGAAACAGAACAGGTCTTCAGCCCAGATATACAAAACCCTGTCAGCAATATCGGGAGGTGCAAGCAATCTTTACAGAAGAGAATTAAATTTTAAATAAGTGGACATGGCAGTCAAAAAGAAACTGGATTTTGGACCATTATTACTTCAACTGACTGTATAATCGATATCACTCACCTGCAGAACACATATGGTTTGTATTGGCTGTGGTGCTGTTCCAATATTCTCAACAAATGTTGGATTTGAGATTATGTTGATGAACACTTGAGGATTGATGTCTTGGAACACATCACTTGGAATGCCGGACACCAAGCTTCCTAGCCCCAGCAGGTTCTCGGGGTTATTAACCTAGTTAGAAAGCAGCAGTAAATCAAAAGCTGTCAATACACATTCAGAGGGTCAAGCCCGTTTCCTACCTTTCATGTCATATTACAAAATGTGGAATCCCAAACCATCAATTCTAAACACATCAACATTTCTCACAGCTCTCCCACATTTCAGCACAGCAATAAAAATGATTCTGCTCATTTAATAGGGTTTCTCGAATATTCGGGTTTCGGGCTGGGAATAAATCTGTTCTCAGCCACTTTGCAGATGTCGTCTTTAAAAAGAAATAAATAAAAGGTGCCAGAAATCCTTAAGTTCTCATCTTTTCCACTTTCTGCTCATATACCCAGCTGAAATACACAACTTTGTCTTCCCAATCGAGGGAAAACAGATTTGATGAACACTAACCTGTTTGTTTGATACATTATATCTTAAGTATTTGTGGATTGTGGGAGAATATTAAACTGGTGCTACTTCTATAACACAACTTCAAAAGGATTTTACAGGAAATTTCCATCCACCCAAGGACTCGAGATGGTTTCACAAAGCTACATACTTTAGTTGCCTCTCAATCATTTCAAAAGTCTGACAGCGGAACTGAATCCAAAACAAGGGGAAAAAAATTACCTCTAGTCACCAACCAACAAACTAATCTCCTCTCAAATGTCACAATGATCTGTTTCTCGACATTGATATTCAGCCATTTATGAATATAATGGAATATAATGCATTCATTTCAGATTTATCGAGCTCTTACCTGGAGGCCATTTCTGAGTAACCTGATGACAATCACATTGGCCTGGCCCACATTCCAGCCTCTGACTTTACTCAGGCTTGGCAGTGCATTCTGCAGAGTCTCCGCACCAATATTTCCAACCTGTGACACTGACAATCCAACAGCTGTTTGTCCCAGAGTATTCAAAGTGCTCACTGTGAAGTTGTTGATTTTTCTCACGATAGCTATTGAGGCCTGGAAAAAAGAAATTGAATAAGGAACATTAATACACTGTGTTCATCCTATTGAGGTTGCAGTAGTGCACCATCACTCTGGTCTCAATACTCAGTGCATTACTACATCAAAATACTGACAATTCACCAAACTCCAACTATAAATTCTGCTTCCATCCCGCACAAGCTGCCAGACCTACTGAGTTTCATCAACAATTTCAGTTTTTGGCTCAGTTCTCCAGCAACTGCAGTTCTTTGTTTTATTTTACACAAAAATACTTCTTCCATTTTTCACAATGACCAATTAAATACCATATTTGAATTAGATTTTAAACAAATATATATTTCAACCAAGTTTTTCGTAAACACAATTCATTTGTTATCAAAACAAAACACACTGAGTAAAGATGCAATCATTACTTTACACACACAGTCAGGAAGATAGAAGCATAAATGCTTTTCCCCATAAATATTCATGAACACACACAAAAAGACACTCTTCAAGAAGAGAAAAACGTTCTCTCTGCACAGGCTGGCTTCAATAAAAAATATTGAAGGCAACAGTATAAAGCACAGAGTCTCTCAATGCCCAACTTCTCCAAAACAATATTTAACATGAAGCATCTTTGTAACAATGTTCTTAAGATCATGCAGTTCAATGTTCTGCAGTCGATTATTTTCCCACGTACCCTGAGTTGTTCATCTGTTGGATCTACAACTGGTGCTGTTTCATTGGACGTGGTGTTTGGCTGTATGTTGAGTCCACAGACTTGGTTTATTATTGCTACTACAGACAAGACTTGCTGTGTGTCCAATGACTGAAGCAGATCAGTATCAGTAATGAAGCAAACCAGGGAGTTTGGCAGCCTGCAAAAGAGCATCAGTCACAAAGTGTATCAGTACCTTTCAATTCAGCTCACACTTGATCGATACATTAAGGTTTGCTCAAAGAGAAATTGTCATAGCATTTCACACTTTTGGGAATATCATCGTCTATTCCATCAACAAGGTTTCTATAATGTTCCTCAGCCTATTTCTACAGAAAATTAATTCCTTTTATTTCCAAGTTGAAAGAACTTGTTTCCACACAGAGATGAGGAACTCTCTCGAGGGAAAAACTCAGCAGGTCTGGCAGTATCTGTAAGGAGGGAAAAGAGCTGATGTTTCAAGTCTAACTGACCCTTTCTCAAAGCTTTGACTAAGGGTCAAACTCGAAACATCAGCTCTTTTCCCTCCTTACCAATGCTGCCAGACCTGCTGAGATTTTACAGCATTTTCTCTTTTGGTTTCAGATTCCAGCATCCGCAGTAATTTGCTTTTATGAGGAACTCTCCTTCTCTCCGGCCCTTTTTCACTCATTGCGATCAGTAATTTGAATATTTACTATTTGAATATCACTGGCACAACCAGCCTCAGGTCCCAACATCTGCAAGGATTCACTGCTCACTAACTGGGAGAGTTGGTTTTAACCCTTAAATTATTAAGTTCTAAACTGCCTTCTTATTAAACAAAGTTCAAACAATTAATAACTTTATCCAAATCTGGCTGACCATTTCACAGAACTGACAGGTCTTCAGGCTTTATCTCCCCCATACCAACCCAACTTCACCTTTCGGCCTCTGACAGACTTGTTCCAAATTGCCAACACCGCTCCTTCTCCACATGCCTGCTCAAATATCTGACTGTGCATATTCTCTGCATTTGGTTCAGTTCCAAAAGGATTCTGTCCTCAACCTACCCATGCAAAATCAATGTTGGGAAAATAAGCATCATCTCAGATATACCTTGAAACGTTGACATTCGGATTGTTGGCAAGCAGCAATCGGAGGTAGAACTTTGAAACTTCAGTGGATAGTGTCAGATTGTCCAGAAGTGCCAGGTTTTCAGAATCTACCACAAATTCTTGAAGCTGTGCAAAGATTGGAAGGTATTTAACTGTTAGCCCCAATGATTCAGTGTTCTTTCACATTTTAAATAATGAAATGTTCTGGCTTGTGTAGCTGCAAGCCACAATCACTGCGAACATAATTGGCACCAAATGCACACAGTGTCATCACTGGCAAATTCTCAGTGTAAAAGCCAGTAGGAATCAAAATTCACTTTTAGATGAATCGCAAGTTGACAATTCATCTTTCAAGTTGCACGACTTCCTCAGCCACGATCTCAAATAGGCTGATTCATTATCAGTGTGATACTAGACTAAAACTTGGAATTACAGCTGCTGGAAGCAAGCTCCTATATTACCAAACATATTGGAATGTATTGGTCAAGCAATTGGATGTTAACCTAACTGGATTTTTGAGTAAAGGTCTGTTTCCCAGAGAACACAATCATTCACATAAGATTAAGAAGGGTAATACACACCTGTGTTTCATTATCAAAGAAAGATTGAAGATCACTCAGTGAAATTTGGTTCATATATAATCCCAGATATTGAGCAAACCAGGCAGTGGAGTTCAGGACTGGATCATTCACATCATAGCATTTGGGTTTGGGACCTGTTATGCAAAAAAAAACTCCACATCAACTCTGAGTAAAACGGAGAGCTATACTTTTGAAAACATGTTACAAACTCTTCACCGGTACTGCTGACAATAGAGATTCTCAGCTTTCTCCTCCAGAATCAATGTAAAGTTTAAAACAATCTTTCTTCCTTCCTCATTTTAGTGACTCTCAGTGGGGTATAGATCCATAGCTGTCTGCAGCCTCACACCATTCTGTCGTTTATCACGTATGAACCCAAACAGGGTGCACTGTTGGCATCCTGGCTGCTCCTGTAATTCTCTACTCACCATCCATCACCTCAGGTGTAGGTCTCAGTAAAGGTCTCTGGATATTAATAGGCTGCAACAACCCTGGCTGAGTTTTCAATTCCCTTGAATCAGACAAATAATAATCTGCTTATTTCAAAGCCATTGAACCAAATGTATGTTAATGTCACCTTGTTGCAGATAAGCTTTGATGCCATTGTAGATTTCCTTCTGCTTGTTTGAGGTAAAATCCCTATAACGAGCACTCAGAGTTCGCACACTAAGGATAAAATACAACAACATTTCAGAATTTCATCTTCAGATAGACTTCAATTCCACAGAGTAACGTTAAAACAATGCATTGGAAAATGGAAGGTCTCATAACTGTACAACAAAAAGCAAGCCGCAACCTACAAGCTTTGTGAATTAAATAAAAAGGAAAGCAAACTTTGTTTAACCCAGGATCCTATGAACCAGCACTCTTGAGAAACCAGCAAAAATTAGATACTTGAAACACCAGAACTTTAGTGTGTTATTGCAATTTCACAATATCTGGGCAATAATTTCAGGGTGTGAGTGAAAATGATCAGGCCGATAGGTTTAATTTGAGGCAAAGTTGCATTACTATTTGAGTGATTTATGCTGCAAATAAAGTATAACAGAGATGTGCAAACTCCTGCATTACATTTCTACTACTTAGTGTGTCGCTATACATTGATTCTGTAGCTCTCTTTATCAACCAGATTATGAGGTCAACTGGGAGAAAGTGAGGACTGCAGATGCTGGAGATCAGAGTTCAGAGTGTGGTGCTGGAAAAGCACAGCAGGTCAGACAGCATCCATGGAGCAGGAGAATTGATGTTTCAGGCATAAGCCCATCTTAAGCACATATGTGATCAACTGACGCACTTCTGGTCCCACAGCTGCCTGTTAATAAAAGGTTTGCTGTATGTCTAATATTATTCTTTGTGCACTTTAATCTACTATGCCATGGTCTGCATGAAATATAGAGATTAAAAGGAAATTTAGTTCAAGGCTTTTGCATTTTGTCCTGCTCGGATTATGAAGAATGATACAAATCAGTTCTGAATTTAGGAATGGAGGATTAGGTAACTATCCAGAAATCATGCAGTATAATTTACCGGAGTATTTGTTTTCACTTCTACAACATGAGCTCCCTAAAGCCTGATTTTTGAAGTGTTAAAGCTGATGTCTTAGATGATAGTATTAATGCTAATAAAACAAAGAAAACAAGAAGTCTAACATGTTTGTGCAGCTGTGCAAGACCACACATGTGTCTGTGTGTGCATCTGTGTGTCTTCATTCATTTCATAAAGAACAAAAATAATGCAGACTTTGGAAATATGAAACAAAAACAGAAAATGCTGGAAAAATCAGAAGGTCTGGCAGTATCATTGCAAAGAGAAAGATAGTTAATGTTTCAGTTCAATGAAGTCATCCGTGATATGTTGCTGGACAAGGTGCTGAGGAGGGAAAATTACATGGGAGTATGTTTCATGGAACAGTGCCTTAGCGAGATTGCAAACCCATCTGAATCATCTTGCCTTTTTTAAACTATCCCCATTGCCCTCACTCCTTACTGAATGTGGTCCACTGCACTGGACAAATGAGCATCAACGCAAGCTCGAAGAACGTGTTTTGTCATCCAATTGTACACATCACAGCATTCTGCACTCAACACTGAGGCTAAAAACTTGACACCATAGTCTTTAGTCCATTTCTGTTTTGTGTCTTTCTTTCTAGTCGCTTGGTAATTTCTCACATTCTTTCTGCACCAATTTTATTCTGAATTATGCTTCAGTTCTGATGAAAGGACACAGAGCTGAAATGTGAACTCAGCATGTTGTGCTTTCATCTCCCATCCCCTTCATGTACACAATAGCTGCACGGACATTCAATGGTCTTGGTCATGTCAAGAATGCCATTTCTCAGACTTTCATCTGCAGCACTCTGCTGACATTATGAGCTCTCTAATCCAGGGGAACAATTGACATGGGGCATGATAGAAATTCCCTGCTCTGAGAATATATTCAGAACAAGTTTGACTGAGCTTACATTTTCCTGTAGGAAAGGCAGCCAACTCTCAACGTGTTGTTGGAAGACAAAAGCCGGGTGGTGATGAATGGAAGATATGGAGATAGTCTGACATTAAGCCATTCATTCTTCTCTGTGTCATTAAGTACAGGAAGGTTGTTGATGAACTGAGGCCACAGACCCTCTATGATGGCAGCTCGATTAGCAGTTGGCAGATTACCCTGCAAAAGGGAAAAGGAAATAAAACTGAATGCTGCAAACACAAGATGTTGTCAAATATTTCCTCATTGTGATTCTACCATTGGATCCAGTCATGAAGATTAGCTTTCCTGAAGTGAAGATTAAGATTGAACACTGCTTACAACCACAATTAGACTTCTGAGGAAAGAAAGGCGTTGCATTCTGATTCTGAAATCAAACAGAAGGTAAATCTAATCACCACACTCTGTGATAGTGGATTCCATAGCATTGGACAAAAGTAATTGTTCTTCATCTCTGCTGAAAGATCACTACTACTTGGGCTCAAACTATGATCTCTCATTTTAAGTTGCTCCACAAGAGGACACATCTTCTTTTAATTCCCTTATACCTCAATTAGATATCCTCTCAGCCTTCTAAACTCAAGAGGGTACAGATAGAAACTGCTCCCTCTTTCTTCAGAAGACATACTCCATATATCTGGAATCAATCCACTGAACCCACTCTGAACTGCCTCCAATGCAAATATATCCTTCGACAAATAAGGGTGGGAAAATTGCATCCAACACATGAGGTGAGGATTCACTCATGCCTTCTACACTTGCAGCAATGTTTCTCTATTTTATGCTCTATTTCTTCCAATATTCCTTTCACAATGAATGCAAACATTCTATTTGGCTTCCTTCTCACCTGCTGTAACTCCACACTAGTTTTCTGCAATATGAGGACACCCTGATTCCTCTGCAATGAAGCACTCAGAAGTTAAACAATGAGTTCCATTTCTATTCTTTCGACTAAAATGGTTAATCTCATACTCAACCAAGTTCATTTCTAACTCCCACCTTTAGGCCTATTCACAGAACCTGTCCATATCCACCTGTATATTTCTTATTTCTTTCTTGCAACTTACTCGGGTTTGTCGATTGAATTCATCCACAAAGACAGCCAGGTACTGAATGGGTTGGATACGGAGTAAGATCGCAGTCAGAATATTGTTGTTGTCAATGAAGCCAGGCATACTCAGAACATCAGCCACATCCCTGGGGTCAGTGACATTCAATACCTGAAAAACCAAACACAGTTCATCGTTTCATTCAGATAACCAGGAGCAGGTTGTGCACTGCAATCAAATGCACAAATTAAATCAAACTAAGTTTGCAAAACATTATGGAAAGCCAATAATTTGGAAGCTTGTCTCCTAAATGCTCAGACTCTCTCCACCGTCTCAATAGCACAAGTGAGGGTTGTGAAGGAATACTCTTCACTTCCCTGGATGAGTGCAGCTCCAATATGACTCAAGAAACTCAACACAAAGAGGACAAAGCAGCCCACTTGATTGACACGCCATACGCCATCTTCAACAGTTGTTCCCTTCGCAAGGCAGAGTGGCAGCAGTGTGTTCCATCTTCAATATTCACCGCAGCAACTCACCCCACGCTGCTGCGCATGAACCTTTTCAACCCACCAGCTACACCACTTCAAAGGACAAGTGCGGCAGTCACATGGGAGTATAACACCTCAGTGCCACATTATTCAAACGAAGCTTATAAGTCGCTTTGTCAGGAATATTGCCCATGTTTTACCTTCACTTTTATAACACCCATTGGAAAAAATGGAAACCTTACTTTACTTTTCTCAGTTTGAAACTTTTCATAAACCTACCTTAGACAGCTTCATATGTCTCTCTACATCTCGAAACAGCAGCAAAAAATGACAAAAGGCAAGTTAAAGATAGAATCTATCTGACAACTCCTGCCCTAAGCTGTGCTCAGAAATAAATCAGCTTCTGATCATATGGATTGTAAGCTGGAGGCGGACAAGCCAGCAAGGGTTATTCTGTCATTGAGAATAATTGTACTGCATTCCTTGGAATCTTCAGCAAAAACAGAGAGCCCATCAGTTACACAATGATCGCTGACATGAGCAGGGCTGGGCAGATGGTGGCGCTGTGTGGGCAGTGGGGCTTGGGCAGATATTGACATTGTATGTAATGTCCTATGGCCATTGGCGAGAGGGATTTAGAAAAGTCCCTGACACAGCGTAAGCTCCAAGGCTCTACAAACAGGCTCCTCCAGCAGGGCCTGACAATTGAAAGTGGTTGCCAGACAGTTATCTTCGCAATTTCAATGAGGTACGACACTCCGTGTATTAAACCATCCATAACTGTCACGGATTATAGAGCTTTTCTGTTTATTTCATGGATGTACTATATCTAAACTGCTTGCGTTTTCATTAATTAACAAACTATCTTAAATTCCTGAGGAATGATTAACTGCCAAAATACAGAACTAAGGGTCCAAATACAAAACTCGTACACCAATTCCTCTCAGGCTTCAAACAAAACAAAGACACACGTTATGACTCTCCAGGTAAATGCGATTACTGTAGTTCGATATTTGTTGGTTTGCATTAACATGGTGGGACAAAGGGCCTGTTTCTATGTTGTCGAACTCTGTAATTGTAATAGAGAAGGATACACTCACACAGCTCTACTGTCAGACTAAACTTGACAGTCATTGTAGCTGCTACTGTCATGTCAGATAAATAATATTGACCAGGAAACCCAGAGAGCCATCTGCATCCCACCCCAGAACAGAAATCATTTTGCTTTTACCTCATCAACACGATTGGAAGGAAGCAGAAAAATTGCTTCTGACAGAGTCAGCAACTCGCGAAATCTTTGGAAGTTGACGTCCAAGTACAGAACAAAACTGTTGTTTTCATAACAGCGAAGTTGGAATTCTGGGAGAAAAACAAAACATATTTGCAAATGTAAATGTCAACTTCTCATCAATTCTAACCAGGTGAGACATAATTACAAATCAGGAGAACACACCTTGAGTTAATTAGCACCAAGTCTCTGGAATCAGAACTTCATTTACTGTTCTGTTGACTCACAACTTGATTTACCTGAAGCGTTGAGGTAACCAAGAATCCAGACTCTCAGCACAGTCGCTCTTGTTCCACGTGGCATATCCCTGAATCCATTGCTCAGGCCTTTGGTGCTGGATGAAGAAACATTTACAACGTTAATTCTGAGATATTAAATCTACTGTTGGCTTTAAACTGTCAAGAGAACAATTTCAGAATTCCTCCCTAACAACAGTCGATGTTCAGCTCTACTGTCAGTCAATCCAAGCTGTTTCCAGTGTCTATATTATAGAAATGAACCTTTCATAATGATCATCACCAAAACAGGTTGATAAATGTCTTCTCGTTAAATGACTACCTCCTTCTTCAGATGGTCTAATTCCGAGTGCAGTGCAATTCCATCAGTTATTTTCTCATACCTCAGGTGACTGAGAAAGCCTTGAGAGTTGCAACATTTCAATGAGTTCCAAGATCTTACTGTATTTGTAATTACAATGATAAAACACATGAGTTTCTGTCTAGAAGCAGTGACACACTGATAGTCACCATTCCCTGGTCCTGATGTGAGCATGGTTCTTCAGATTCACCACCATGTGATCCTTTAAATCACATGTGCTCCCTTGCCATTTATAGTTAAATAGATTTGCTGTAGGTCATTGTTATAATTAAACACAAGGAAATAAATTATTGTAATAGAGAAGGATACACTCACACAGCTTGGAAACCATCACAGGTTATGTTCCTCATCAGGAGGCGGTTCAGCACTGACTGGGAAATACCAGCAATGAAAGGCCTCAGTCTCTCCTGGAACCATTTCCTCAGGAAATCTGCATTGGTTAAGTTTTCATTGGTCTTCACAACCTCCCACAGAGCATTCATGAACGTGATCTTTGCCATCAATGGAATCAATGATGTGTTCAGGGTCTGAAACAAGCAATAACATGTGTTTAAGTTTAGTTACCAAGAAGATTCATACCACATTCCAGGAACAGCTTCAAAGCTCAGATGCTACTCAGTAATGCACCAATCCATGGAGTAGGGAAGATCAATGCCTCAAACAACTATTATAGTGCTCGGCAGCAGTTAAGAGCATACAGCTTTAGACTAACAAACAGTCACATGGCAAGAGATCCAGGACATTCAGTAGGGAAAAGGGGACACTTCCTTGGATTCATTCCCCAAGACAGAAATTGACATGTGCAGAAATTAAAAGAGGGAACGTGTTGCTGTGACTGTCATGAGGTCAGCCAGCAGGAAGTCAGAAATAGGAGCCACAGGCTGGAGCCTGGAATGGGAGCAGAGCGAGCATGTCCCGAATCTCGGAAGTGGAGCTTTGCGTGGGAACAGTGCAAGCCCAGGCTGGCCAGGGGCACGAGTTCCAGAGGTGGATTGTGGGCTGGAGCCTGATGTGTGGAAGCAGCGAGGCCTCGTGCTCTGATGTCTGGAAGGTATGGATTCAGTGAAAAACAACTCGAACATTAGCATTTTTAAAGATCTCTTTATTATCATTCTAGACTTTTTAAACTTTGTGTTTCCATGCTTCTCTTTTTTAAAATATTTTAATTCTGTAACAACACTTAAACTATCTGAACCGAGGTACCCTGTACCTAAGATGACACCAAGAGACATTACAAAGCTTTCACTGTACTCACTGTCAAAGGCTATGTCTTTGTAAATAATGGGTGACTGGTGGTGGGATGCCAGACTCTAAAGGGTTATTTCACATGTGGGGCAGTGATATCATTCCTATCTCTGAGACAGAGGACCTGGGTTCAGTCCCACCTACTCAACAGCTATACCACAATATCTCTGAACATGTTGATCAGAAAATAGGTGGAAATTTTAAAATCTACATCAAAGCTGAAAAGGCCCAGAATCCATGGGGTTTCCCATCATACTGACTGCACAGCGGTAGGAAGTGGGCTGTAGTTTAGGTTCCTGGGACACTGGGATGAGCTGTGGAAGCATGGCACCTGTACAAGCCTGATGGGTTGAATCTGACCAGAACTGGGATTGAGTTCCTTGTGCAGCGTTTTGTTGGTGTTGGGTTTTAAACTGACTCAATAGCAGTGAGGCAGCCAGGAGAGAATATTGGCAAGTAACACCAGAGTGCAGGAAACTGAGAGAGGTAGATAGCCCGAAAATAGAGAAGAATAAGTTAACAGATGGTGTCGGAGAAAAGGAGCAGATATGGAAATCCACAACAGCATCGCTCTGCATGTATGAGAAAATAGTGAGTCTATGGTCAATTGGGGAGTTATGGTCAATTGGGGAGTTACGGTCAATTGGGGAGTTACGGTCAATTGGGGAGTTACGGTCAATTGGGGAGTTACGGTCAATTGGGGAGTTACGGTCAAAAATTGCCACATGGGAACAGGAATACTGCAGCAATAACAGAGAGCTGGCTGGAGAAACAGGAGGTCTAAGTGTGAAATATAGGAGGTGACAAAGCATTCAGAAAAGATGGGAAAGGAAGAAAGGTAGAGCAATGGGGTTTTTGATTAGAGAGCATTGCAGCACTGGAGAAAGAGGACATTTCAGAATGTTCAAGGACAGAACTGATTTGCCGATGGGAAGGAATGAGAAGGATGCAATAACAGTTACAGAGAGGTGTAAATGCCACCAGCACATTTATACTGGGGGTGGGGGCTTTAAGTCCATGTGTCTTCTCAGGAATAGTGGCAATTTAAGGAACACAGAAGGCAAGCTGTCCGAGATTGTGTTCATAAAAATTTCCCACATCACCATACGTCTAACACAACAAGAAAGGAGGCTGTTTCTCAAGAATACATTGGATCAAGTAGATTGAGTGATAATGGAGGAACATGTGGAGGACATAGATTGTTATATTTTTACAGCGCTGTAGAGGCCTACTCATTAAGTATATTCAAGATTGTGATAAACACTGCTTTTGAATCAGTGCAGAAATCAAGGGATTTGGGGATGATGCAGGAAAATGGTGTTGAGAATTATGAAATCATCCATTATTTCATTCAACGGCGGAGCAGACTTGATTGGCCAAATAGCTGACCCCTGCACCGACACTGTACAGCAGTACGGTCATAGAGGCGCCTGTTTTCAGTGTAAAAGCGAACCTGAAACTCAGGCCAGCAAGGAAAACCCAAACTCTTAATGAATCCAATAACAGTGCAGGCTACATGTTACTCAAATCAGGAAGACCTCAAGTTGCAGCTTTGACAGGGCTCAGACAAATAGGAAATATTGTAATGAGTCACATATCAACAAAATATTGCAGATGCTGGAAATCTGGAACAAAAACAGAAAATGCTGATCTGAAACTCAATTCTTTTGAACAAGAGTCATATGGGACTCAAAGCATTAACTTTGTTTCTCTCTCCAAAGATGCAGCCAGACCTGTTCATTTTTCCTTGCATTTCCTGTTTGTGTTTTGAATATTTCCACGCCTTTGTACTTAACGTTTGCTGGAAACGATTTACCTTGTTGTTGAAGTCGTCCAGTGCCTCATTCAAAGTGGCTCTGTTAAGTTTCTGAACAAACACAGTCAGTGCCATTTCATCTGACCTGTTCAGAGCCTTTGGACCAACAAAGCACTCAAATATACTTGTCAAAGCATCACTACTTAAACCTGAACGCAGCAGATCAGTCTGAAAAGAAACACATTAAAAGTAAAGCTTTTATTCATTGTACTTATGACGTTTTACACATACATTTAGATTTAATTCACGGCATGTGAGTGTCGCAGGACTTGGCAGCATTTATTGCTCATCCCTAATTGCTCAGAGTTGAGAGTCAACTACTTTGCTGTGGGACTGGAGTCACATGTAGTCCAGACCAGATCAGGATGGCACATGTCCTTCCCAAAAGCACTGCACTGACCAGATGGGGTTCTAAAGACCAATATATCGCAGTGCAAGGGTCGAGATGTTAAGAGAGAGGTGACAATGTAGAATTGGATGTCATCAGGGGACATGGATGTAAACAGTGTGCCAATCAACTCATTCAATTCAACAAGTCATCAATGTCATCATCAGATCGACAAAATTCAGTCTTTGGTGGGAAAAGTTCTGCAATTCATTACTGTATTTGAATGTAAACTGACATAGACATTTCTGTGTAAAATGTGGAACATGACTGAGCTTACCTGAGCGCATGCATAGTCTTTAATGTTGAAATCGCACAGTTGGGTCTTGTTAACATTAATCAGGAAATTATTCAAAGCAGAACTGCAGAGAAAGAAATAAACCTTCTCTTAGGAATCAAAATACACTCAGGCACAAACAACAGAACAATTGGATTGAGCACTCAGCACGACGCATTATTTAAAACCAATCAAACGTCTGATTTAAGTTTTCACATAAATGCTAAGACATTCACACTGTGTGCTCTGAGTTGTTGCACTGAAAACTGAAGGCATTTATCAGCAGGTTGAGCAGACCACTACAACATGGTCTGATTGGAGGAAAGGTATTCTCCACAAATTCTCACCTGTTCACAGCTCGGCACAGCGCTGTTTCTGTTTGAAAAGTGAAAAAGACATCTTAATATGTAGGATTGATCTCAGCATGAATAACTGACAAAATTAACAAATTTACAAAAGGTACTCACCATTATCTGTGGTATTACCAGGCTAAGGAGAACAAAGCACAATTTTACTTTAGTACAGAACCATCTTAAACTTGTACTATGAATGCAGCTTGCAAACAATGTATGTATGTAAATACAATTGTAGGTCATAAAACCAATTTAAACCATTTCCCATAACCAATAATACATACAAGTTTAAAAACAAGCACTGTGCAATTTAAATCACAGCAATTCAGACAAAATGTTGGCTTTGCAGACATATGCTCCAGACCCATTTGAAAACAAATTATTGAGTCAGCCTTACCCTATCAGTAGGTCTCGGTTCTGAAAATGAAAGATGATTCTTGTTAAATGGTGTTACAAGTAATTTTCCATCATTATTAGTCAGACATCATTACATTCAGTTCGATTATAAATAATTCACCTGGCCTACAGTTGAATTTACAACTGATCCTGGAAAAAATGAAATCTCTGAAATGTTTACTTTGATTGGCTTCCTTATTTCCAGACTACAACCTACTCATTATTTTACACATGCTTTTACAGAACTAATTGGCATAACAGTAAATGCTGGCCCCTTAAACCATGGATCCCACAGCTTCGCTAAAAATGTTCGAAAAGTATTGTGGAGGCTTTCACACACACAGCAAAACGCAACTGGTATTTGTGCAGGGTACCTCCTGACTTCAGTGAAGCCATTACCTGGTGAAATTTCAGGAATTCCGCCTGTCAATCCCAGTCTCCTGACTTCAGACTCAGTGTGTGCGGCCACCCAGACGACCACGACAGTTTCATTCGCACCACGCTGAAGATCCCCAAGGTTAATTCCAAGCAGGTTAATCAGATCCTGGGAAGTCAAGTTCTGAAACAGAAACAACATATGACATAATGAATCCGCTGGGAGTCATTTACACCCCTTAACCATGGTGACTCACAGTAACTGCAAATATTAGGTACATACCGTACATCCATCTAAGAATATTCTATTTTATAGTTAATAATGCAAGCCGTCCCAGTAAGTAGCTGTTGGTATTCTGCAGAAAGTCTGGTGGAGCAGAATAGAACCAGAGATAATCTTTACATGTATTTTTAACAACAGATGTCCACAGGGATTCATATTCATTGGACTTCAGAAAAATGAGGAGGCATTGCTTGAGGGATATAAACTATTCAAGCGCAATGAAAAAAGGTGGATGCTGAACAGATATTCCCAATTGTCGGACAGTCTCGAACAAGAGATGATAGAAGCAGAGTTAGAGGAGGTAGGTTCAAAACCTGGATAGGGAGAAACTACTTCTCTCAAAGGGTTGTGAATCTGTGGACCTCACAGCCCCAGAGTGCAATGCAGGCAGAATCAATCAACAGGTTCAAGAAAGAAATTGATAAATTTTCTATTTTTAACATGCTTGTTAGCATTCAATCACAACTGTATTTGTGATTGCCAAAGCATATGGTCCTGGGTGACAGCAAGTGCAGCCAGACTGAATGATCTACAATGGGATCATCAGCTGGATCACAGCAACAGCAGCAATCAGCTGTATCCTTTCTGGCTCAAAGGGACACTGCACAGGAACGAAGATGAGACTTGACGAGACATAAAAATGGAAATGCAATCACTGCCACACTAAAATATTATCAGAACAATACAATCGTACCCTGACTTCTTCCGGATTCAACCCGATGAAGGTTTCAAAGTCCATGTTGATGCTGTTATTTGCAAGAAACCTCAGATCATCAGCTGTAGCACCACCTGAAGACAAAGAGACAATTTTTAGTTGCCCGGGGCCCAATGGCATGTTACAAAATTGGGAGAAAATTTCGATAGAGAGACAATTGACAAATGAGGAGAAAACGTAAAAAAATTCAGGAACAGAAGCTGAGGCAATTGCTTGGGATCAGGCCTTAACCGGAATGTGGATGTCTTTCCTATGGATGGGTAACTGCTGTCACTCCCCGTGTTCACGTACAAGTGTGGGAGAGGTCATGGGATGCTCCAGGAGTGCAGACACAACACTGCATCATCCTGCTCACTCATTCCACACTTGATGGGTGCTGCATTGGTTTCTGCACTCAGCTTACTACAGTCTACAAAGACTTGGAAAAGTGATGGATTTGCTGCAACAGTGCATCCGGTTCCCTCCTGAAACAGCAGAGATGATTCCAGGCATCCAGAAGATCATCGGAAATAGGAGCAGGAAGAGACTATTCAGACATCTGAGCCCACTCCATTATTTACACAGATCATTCCTGATTTCCTGATCTAACACCATTTCCCTGCACTGGCTGCACATCTCTTCACATTATTTCTGTTGATTTCATTCAATGTAAGAGCACTGTAACTAACTGATTCAAGATATAATCAACCCATCACAAACGTGTCAATTGAATGTTTAACCATCTCGGAAAGTTAAATTACAGTCTGACTTCAGTGAGAATGATGCAACATTCAAATAAAGTTCCTGCTGTTTTTGTTCCAATTAGACAAGATTTTCACCAATACATTTTGGTTCATACAATAAATTATTTTCCTCAAATCTCAGTTACAACATTTGACAATTACCAGTAATTAAAGACTGCAATCAATTTGGAGGAAATTATTCAATCTTATCTGCTCAGACAGAAACTGTGTAAACGTGGGTCCTGAAGTTCTGCCAATCTGAGCTCCTGAATTTCAGTGTGTTCCTGTGGTGCCAACAGTGAGCGAGAGTGAACTCCAGATCAGACCAGCAGAAACTCCACCCGTCAAAAGTCAGTGCTGATGAGGTTCCTCCTGAATCATTTTACTCACCAATATAGGCCTTTATCAGCTGGAAGTAGGCGATTGGATTATCTCGCTGAGACCTCAATGCTGAGAATGCTAATTGATAAAGCAAGTCCTTCTTAGACTGGGTGCACAGAGAAAGATCCAGAAATCCTGCATCCCTGTGGGAGGAAGGTTCCAATGTTAGTTTTCTTTCATGCTTCTGCATTGCCACCTGACAGTGCATTCCCAGCCCAAAGGTTTACCCAGTCATTTATTGTGGTACAGTGAGGTGGGCCAATTTGGAAATCACATCTTCTGACATGACTCAAGGGGCCCTTGTGGCACTGTGGAAGTGTCCCTGCCTCTGAGCCAGTAGGCGTGACTTCAAGTCCCGCCTACTCCAGGGCTGTGTAATAACATCCAGGAATTGGTTGATTAGAAAATATCTCCAGAATAATTCACACTTTTATTACAATATTAATTCAGCAAATCATGTTAGAATGGGCAGATGAAATAATCTAGTGACTTGAGGGAAGAGTTGCTGTTGTGAGGCTTTTCATAGTTTAATAGCCTGTTGATTGGATTGTGCACAAAAGCCCTGTATGCCAGGAAAGGCCAATGACTTCACAACTACATTGCACAAGAGTTGGTTGATTCAGCAATTTTGATACTGTTCGAATTGATCACATTGTACTCGACAGGAAACCAGCAATGAAAAGGGACAACACTCACGTCAAGTTTGAAATTGTCGACAGCTGCTGTTCATCCAAAGTGCACAAGTTAGCTCCACCAATAGCTTTCACAGAAACTGCATTCAGTTCACCTCCCAACTGGAGATATCGCGTAACAATGGATATGATCTATTGAAAGGTATATCCATAATGCATAGTTACAAAGTAGAACCTACAAACTTAAGGTGCTTGCTCTTCATTGCTCATTTATTCAAATTTAGAACGATGCAATATTCAAATAATGTTCCTGCAGTTTTTGTTCTATTTAGACAAGATTTTCATCAATAAATTTTGGTTTAGACGATGAATTATTTTCCTCAAATCTCAGTTACAACAGTTTGTAATTACCAGTAATTAAAGGCTGCAATCAATTTGGAGGAAATTACTCAATCTTATCTGCTTGGACAGAGGGGTCTTGCTTCTAGAAAGACTGCTATCTTAGACATTTGTGACAGTAACTTTCAGCTATCTTTCACAAGCTCGTTATCATATCTCTACAGATAACAATAACTTAACAGGGATGTTCTCCTCGTTTCAGTACCGTTGTGTTTTCCAGCTGTTGCTTCATTAATGCAGAAAGTGTCCCAACTTGAGTGATATTCCAGCTGCTGACTTCCGTCTCATTAAACACAGTCGATATGTTCCCTAAAAGTTGAATCTGCTTTTCGGGTAGTCCACTGGGATAAATCTGTGTCAAGCAACCAAAAATAATCAGATGTAGACAGTGTTTGAGAAGTTACTTGTAATCATCAAATCCAGACTCAGATTGCATTTCATGTCAGAAACCTTTAGCAATGGATTGATTTTGTGTTAATCTCACAAAACCTTGACAATGATGTTGCTGAGTGGCAGTGCAGTGCATTTGGGACGAATGGTTTTGTCCTGCTCCTATTTTCTAAGTTTCCAGTGTTTCCACAGTTCAGGTTAAAAATAGGTTGAGACCTAATAATGACTCATTATTCCCTTTCCCAGTTCAAACCACACTGCAGAGACAAAGCTGATGGAAACATTTTTACAATACCATTTGAAGAACTGTTCTCCAGCCACATGCAGTTCATGCCAACACACTTTCTCCATTTGTGACACAAAACTAAAATATGTGGCCACCTTTCTCTGTATTGTAGATGGTAGTGGTCAAGTTCTTCAACTTTATTACATCACAACTGTTCAAAATGTTTGCACTTGCAGTTACACAAAGCACGCGACATATTAAGCAAAAGGGTTATTTTGTCACTGTTTACATCATGGTCACATACCTTTAAGAGTCTCTTTTTCAGAACTTCCAGCTGAGTTGGATCAAAGGCAAGAGCTCCCAGTTGGAGCACATTGTCTTTCAGTACACGGTCACCCAAACAGAGGTCTAACTGGGATGGGGCATAGATTGCAGGGGTCAGGTCATTAATGTCTTCTGCTGCAATTAAGCCCTCGGTGCAGTCTGGAGATACAAACCTCTATTAGATCAAATGGTTCTGTTTGCTGGAAATTTTGCTCTCATAACATCAAATAGAAATCAGCAGTTTTCTATGGCAAGTCCCAGACTAGAGAAGTGCCATCAGGAAGACATAACAAGCATTACTGACCTGCAGTTAACAAAGAACATTTAAGTATCTCTTGCTAATATGTACAGTGAATGGAAACTACCTTGCGACCTGCAAAGTGATCACTCAACTCATAGTCACATGGAAGCACTCTCTAAGCATTCAGCAGATACCCAACTACAGAACACTGCCAGCACCACACAAATTGCTGCTACATCTTATGTTCTTCTCATGGGTTTGGCTCTGCAACGTTATATTCCAATCTAACACTTCAATGATATTATATCCCACAGACCACAGCATACTGAACTATCAGACAGAATGAAAGGCTTTTGAAAACCTCCCTTTCTATTTCATGCTCATGAACCTAAGCTGTAACACATTGTTCAAGACCAGACTTGTCCACTTCCTGCTGATTTACAAGTACATTTTATTTACACAGACAGCATTTTATCAACATACTTGCTGTATTGTTCGATCTTCGCAGATTGAGCTGTTTAATAAAGATCAGGATCTCATATGGAGGTCTCAAACGTTTTACTTTCTTTACAAATCTTGGAAGAGCTTCAAGAAGGACAACCTGCATTGGACAAAATGGAAACACTGTAGGATTTCTCCAGAAAACTCTCATATCACAGTTCATACTTCTCCAGCATGAACGTTATCAAGAATATATTCTTCAGTGATGAAAACACTTGCCAGAACACACTGAGGGAATGATGGCTGCAGGGTGAGGGGAAGTTCTAACCTCATGAACAAATCAGACTCTCTAATATCCCAAATTAAATTGAATTTTCTCTTGCTAATTTCAGCAAAAGAAATCTGCAGTGGTTAAAGCAGCTCCACTCTGTTCTGAATGAGCTTCTACAACTTTCACAGATACAATGATTACAAATCCGTAATGGATTCATCTCAAATTATGAGTCTCCAAATACAGACCTGAAGAAAAGGATGAAGATCATTGTCCAGGATGTTCTGGAGTACTGTGCCCAGTTCTGGTCACTCAGTTATAGGAAGGGTATTATTAAGTTGGAGATGGCTCAGGAGAGATTTACCAGGAATGCCTCGGGAATGGAAGGTTTGAGTCATAGGGAGAGACTGGATTGGCTGGGACTTTCTTCACTGGAGCACAGGAAGTTGAGAGGTGACCTGATACAGGTTTATGAAATCATGAGGGGTAGAGATAAGGTGAACAATAGGTGTCTTTTCCCTTCAATGGGGGATTTCAAGACAAGGTGAGAGGAGAAAGATTCAAAAAAGAAATGAGGGCAATCTTTTCACACAGAGAGTGGTTCATGTGTGGAATGAGGAAATGATGGGTGTGGGTACAGTTACAATATTTTAAAGACATTTGGATAAGTGTATGAATCAGAAATATTTGGACAGATATGGGCAGGTGGGTCGAGTTTTGTTTGCAATTATGGTCAGCATGGACGGGTTAGACCAAAGAGTCTGTTTCCAATGGTATATGACTCCATGACTCAATCACATGTTAAGACAGTGACAAACAGTCAGTATCTTCATTCATATTAATAGAGGCAGCATACACATTGTAATGGATTAAAACAGTTTTTATCGATCTACAGGGTCCAATATTTTGAGTGGGTAAAAAGTGATTATGTGACTAAGTATGTGAATTTTGCTTCTCAAGAAAATTCTTCAATGGCAGAGTCTTTTATATTGCAACTAAATAATTCTGCTTGGCTACTGTCTCACAAATTTAAGTATCTGAATCAACTTTCAACCATATCAACCATACCCTGTTTACTAGAGTCCATGTGACGGGAGTCAATGTCAAAGGAAGGTTTCCGAGATCTTGGATTGTCAATGAAGACCATGATGAAGGAATACTACAGACAAAGAAAAACTGAGTTAAGAAACATGTCACTGAGAGTGCTGAGAGAAATAGGAAGTTCTCAAACAAAAGATGGCCTTCTGCCATCCTGACCATCTCGAGACAAATCCACAACACAAGTGTTGGCGAAATACAGACCTGGATTAGAGATAATCACACAGTCACTGAGCAAATCACTTGGAACCATCAGTAACAGTCACCTTATTTTCCAAAGTGTGCATATATGTCTGATATTAGAAGGTAATTGTCTGTTATGAATACATTCCATCTGCTTTCACTCGCGTGTGCATGGGGTTTGTTGCAAAGTCAGTATCTGCATTCCCCTTACAAATTCACAGCATTATAAGTGGCATGAAATGGAGTAACCTGGGTGTAGTCTGTATGGAATTAGATGAACATTTCACACTCACCCGTATCTGCTAACTCCTCTCTTTAGGAGACCTTCAATGGCTTTCTTCTGATCGTCTGTATACGAGCGACATGTTTTCAATGGGTCCAAGATGGAAATATCAGATTCTGCGATGACGGATCCCTCAAGGTCACACACCAATTTACCCAGGATTGTCACACTCTCCTCTGTCAGATTCCTGCCAGAAATTCCCTGAATATTTGGAAACATGAGCAATTTCAGTTCAGCAGCATCACAAATAAATCACATTCAGTTCACCTTGAAGACTACAGAAGCTGCAGAAAGTAGCATGATGGTCATTTTCTTCACTTTGTCAGAGAGAGGTTTTCCTTTGACTCTGGGGTTCTCTATTTGCTGACACTGTAACCTCAGCAGAATGAACACACACTATACTGATACTGATGAACAGTGGAGTGTTCATTCATGTCCATAACTCCGACTGGATAACTTAGATATAAAACTCACTGGGAAATTCAAGATTATGAGAAACTGATTGAAGATCAGCTGCTCTTTTATTGCAAAATTTGTTTGGCTCTGTCATTGATGTGGCCTTATCAGCGAACATGGGAGAAAATGTACACACGGCCCAGTCGCTCAGAGAGGTAGACAGGGCATCAGGTCATTGCAGATAAATAACTAATTCCCAATGTGCAGCACGAAGCATCGGAATGGAATATGTCTTCATTCCCAGAAGCCTTAGTCTCTCAGCTTCCCAGTACATGGGCTACGGCTCACAAACTACAAGAGATCTTCAGGCGCTTATCAGTTTATTGAAAAATTGGTATGTGTTGTCTGTCATGATGGTGTTTCTACGGCTGCTTAAGTAAGTCTTATTGTTGTCAGCTTCCCTTAACTCTATTTAAGCTACAGATATATTGAAAATGTAATGTGTACAGATATGTTGAAGGTGTATGTACAATCATGTCAGCTGCATCTCAGTTATACTTGGTGACAGTATTTCACTAACATAACGACATAACACCCTGAATGGTTTGTCCGACACTCGAACCAATGCACTGACGCAGAAAACTCAAAGTGAAGACAGACCGGTTTGAAAGGATTTAGCATTAGTAAATAAAGGGAAGAAGGTTCGACCAACCAGCAGAGCTAGTAAAGAGAACAATGTTATCAGTGATTATATGTAACTATCATTTCGCCTTTAGTTTTATTGAAGAGTTAGCTCTCAAATGGCATGAGGCACCAATGGTCAGGTATTGCGCTTGAAATTACATGGTCACAAGGTACAACTGGCTTCTCTTAGCACTTTGTAAGACATATCAGCATGTCATCCTTACCAAACAGGTCCTGGCATTATACAATAGATTCCGTCTTCTGCTTGATTCTTTTCTCAAGATGTCAATGTTTGATTTCCCAACTAATTTGAAGAAAGTTTTGCAGTTGGGTGAATTCCTGAACTGGACAGAGCTACAAAAGTAAACAGAAGTTTATTCAGGTTACAGTGAGGAGAATGAACTGCATAATCAACAACAACTCCTGTGCTAATTCTCCCAGCTTCAGTCTATTTACAAGTGACAGCACAGACACAAATGCAGATTCTGCCAAATGAACATGCATACACTTCCTGCGCAGAGATTAATAGGGAACGATCTCAGATTTTTTTCCAGCATCTCATTCTGAAATGTTAATTGATGGGAAAATATTAAATATTTCCATTGAAATGTTGCTGGCTCAATCAGCCTTGATATAATGGACACTATGTTTTGTTCTGGGTTCCTGTCTCGTTTCAATAAAACAGTTCATTCGCAGAGAAATTCATCAAGGATATGCCTAAAATTACAAACGCCATATCGAAACAATTGTTGAAAAAGACACCCATACAGGTCACCTCCACATGGACGGCTGAGACTTAGCAGAATTCAATGTCAATGCTGAGTGTTCTCTCATTTGCTGCCACTTTCCAGCAACTTCCGTAACAATTGTGTCTCACACATGATAATGTAACTTCATCTTTCCCCTCCATTTATTGTCCCAGGGAAATGAAGACACCTATAGAGCTACCAGGACATGAGGAAATCTCACAGTTTTGAAAAATGGTCCAAAATCTGCCTCCTGCAGATGTTTGATAAATGGACTCTAGTTATATGTCTCTTGAAAGGCAAAAAGATCCTTCTACACCTGGGAAATAAGCATCACCAAAGGATATTCAAAAACCAATCGTGGAACATTGCAATGGAATAGAACATACTTGAAGAATAGAAGAACATCCACAGGGAGGCTCTCTATGGCTGGTGTGGTTCCATTAGAAGTTAGTCTTGCAGACATGCAGCTCAACTGAAAAGAGAAACCAGCAAAACATGCTGAGAACAGAAACACAACAAATTGATGAAATTTCTCTCTCCTTACAATTTTGGCTCGATGTTGGCTAAATAGGGGAATTCTCTTTGGTTATGTTATCAGAACAGAAATCAGGTTATTTGCAACATCCAATACTGTACCGCCACACAAGCCAAACTTTGAACTCAAATCAGCTACTCACAGATTTCGGTCATTGAATATTTGGCTTAATTTCCATTTGAAAGTCCAGAACTTTTGTTAATATAAGTTAGTCTGACATTAGACAGGTGAATGGGAAACTCTCATTGACAGCAGCTTATGACACGCAGAAATCACAATTAGGTATTTGGTCAAAATTGATCATGCCTGCTTGTCATACATTTCCTTCATCCCTTGAAGGAAACATTTCTGATCTAAGTGCTGATCTTTGGGGCAGGACTTTCCAATCAGAGTTAGTTTGCACAACATGGTCATTTATTTGAGAACAATTAATCCATCTGTAACAATGGCCACTGTATGGTCATACACTCAAACTAGTCTCCAATGTGATTGCTGTGGAACATCTCACCTGACTTTCATCAAACCTGGCCCCTTTTCCCTTCATTGCTTGAACCAGCTGAAGAAATGTTGGAAAATTCAGGTCCTTGACTGCACCACAACTGAAGCCTTGAAGGACAGAAGGTGAGAATCTGAAATAGATCATGGAATCATTCATTAATTTCTAAACACTTCACTTCCTTCAAACTAAGGTACTGAGACAATATGAACAGTCAAAACAGACATGGATGGGGAAGAAGGACTTTCAAATTGACATGATTATCTTACTTGTATGAAGATTTCTATCAGATACATGTTCACAAATGGACAACACATCCTACAAATCATGGTGCAGACAGAACAATTATCAAGGAAACAGATATATATTGGTCAAGTTAATAGCTTACTCTTTAAAATTGTTGTTGTTTTTGACCACATTTTCAAAGAACACTGCAGCCTGTGGGAGAAAAGTATTGAGATCATTAATACACACAACCGAGTCTAAATAATCAACCGAACATTTGCTGGGTTAGCCAAAATGAAGTTAGATGAAAATGGAAGGTGAATGAAATGAGAAGGAGAAAGCACACGAAACCTGATGACCAACTAATGATTTTAAAAATGCTTGTGTTAAGGTGGAGAAATGTATGTTTAGACTGAAGCATTGCAACTCAGCAGTAATGGACTGAACTGCTCCAGTAATTCTGGTAAAGCTGATATTTTGTTTAAACACACACAGTGAATCAGATGTGACAATGTGAGTAACAGTTGCGTTTGTGATTGTCATGCTGTGTGAAATGCCATACGGATAACACGATACATACGAGTGATGAACACTGAGGACAAGCTCAAGTTTTACATCAAAAATCATAAAAGGCAAGAGATAGGTGTCTTTGCAAGGAGACATGAGCATGTCCTAATGAGTTGATTGATCAAACCTGTTGTGTGGAAAACATGACAAACTGTGATGTTGACTGTTGTCAAACTGCCCATTTGCTGGAGCCTGGATAGCGTCGAGCGTGCAAATGCAGACATTCTTTGTGAATACAATCTGCTTGACTCACAGTAAATCTTCAACTAGCTTGGAGAGGGACACTGATCAGTGAGTAGAAGTTCAGACAGAACAGGCTGATCACATATTCTGCTCTGATCTTTGAACAAGTCCATGTGAATGGGTAAACTTGTGATTGTAAGCATTGTATGGGCAAGATGTTTACAGTATTTGTTGCTGCATGTTTTGCTTTAATGAAGGACATTTATATATTCCATTGTTAGAATTTTTGGGGTTATTGAGATCCAGAGCAAACCAAATGGACCAGGCAAAATGGAAATATAATTCGACGGGACTTAAATGTTTTTGTTAACATTCACACAATCTGACCGAGGAAACGTGCTATATTAATCTTTAAATTAATGTACATTTTTCAATTGCACCGTATCTCTAACTCCCTCAGCATCATTACTGAGTGTCACAGAGTCAAAATGATTACCTGACTGGGAACCCACTGTTTGTTATTGACATCACCGAGGCCTAAGTTTGAGTTTAACAGCACAGGTGGGACCTCTTTGGCTAGAACAGATGGAATGGTCTTCACCGTTTGGACAGGTTCTTCTACGTTCCGCAACACCTGAGTTACAATGAAACAGAACAGGTCTTCAGCCCAGATATACAAAACCCTGTCAGCAATATCGGGAGGTGCAAGCAATCTTTACAGAAGAGAATTAAATTTTAAATAAGTGGACATGGCAGTCAAAAAGAAACTGGATTTTGGACCATTATTACTTCAACTGACTGTATAATCGATATCACTCACCTGCAGAACACATATGGTTTGTATTGGCTGTGGTGCTGTTCCAATATTCTCAACAAATGTTGGATTTGAGATTATGTTGATGAACACTTGAGGATTGATGTCTTGGAACACATCACTTGGAATGCCGGACACCAAGCTTCCTAGCCCCAGCAGGTTCTCGGGGTTATTAACCTAGTTAGAAAGCAGCAGTAAATCAAAAGCTGTCAATACACATTCAGAGGGTCAAGCCCGTTTCCTACCTTTCATGTCATATTACAAAATGTGGAATCCCAAACCATCAATTCTAAACACATCAACATTTCTCACAGCTCTCCCACATTTCAGCACAGCAATAAAAATGATTCTGCTCATTTAATAGGGTTTCTCGAATATTCGGGTTTCGGGCTGGGAATAAATCTGTTCTCAGCCACTTTGCAGATGTCGTCTTTAAAAAGAAATAAATAAAAGGTGCCAGAAATCCTTAAGTTCTCATCTTTTCCACTTTCTGCTCATATACCCAGCTGAAATACACAACTTTGTCTTCCCAATCGAGGGAAAACAGATTTGATGAACATTAACCTGTTTGTTTGATACATTATATCTTAAGTATTTGTGGATTGTGGGAGAATATTAAACTGGTGCTACTTCTATAACACAACTTCAAAAGGATTTTACAGGAAATTTCCATCCACCCAAGGACTCGAGATGGTTTCACAAAGCTACATACTTTAGTTGCCTCTCAATCATTTCAAAAGTCTGACAGCGGAACTGAATCCAAAACAAGGGGAAAAAAATTACCTCTAGTCACCAACCAACAAACTAATCTCCTCTCAAATGTCACAATGATCTGTTTCTCGACATTGATATTCAGCCATTTATGAATATAATGGAATATAATGCATTCATTTCAGATTTATCGAGCTCTTACCTGGAGGCCATTTCTGAGTAACCTGATGACAATCACATTGGCCTGGCCCACATTCCAGCCTCTGACTTTACTCAGGCTTGGCAGTGCATTCTGCAGAGTCTCCGCACCAATATTTCCAACCTGTGACACTGACAATCCAACAGCTGTTTGTCCCAGAGTATTCAAAGTGCTCACTGTGAAGTTGTTGATTTTTCTCACGATAGCTATTGAGGCCTGGAAAAAAGAAATTGAATAAGGAACATTAATACACTGTGTTCATCCTATTGAGGTTGCAGTAGTGCACCATCACTCTGGTCTCAATACTCAGTGCATTACTACATCAAAATACTGACAATTCACCAAACTCCAACTATAAATTCTGCTTCCATCCCGCACAAGCTGCCAGACCTACTGAGTTTCATCAACAATTTCAGTTTTTGGCTCAGTTCTCCAGCAACTGCAGTTCTTTGTTTTATTTTACACAAAAATACTTCTTCCATTTTTCACAATGACCAATTAAATACCATATTTGAATTAGATTTTAAACAAATATATATTTCAACCAAGTTTTTCGTAAACACAATTCATTTGTTATCAAAACAAAACACACTGAGTAAAGATGCAATCATTACTTTACACACACAGTCAGGAAGATAGAAGCATAAATGCTTTTCCCCATAAATATTCATGAACACACACAAAAAGACACTCTTCAAGAAGAGAAAAACGTTCTCTCTGCACAGGCTGGCTTCAATAAAAAATATTGAAGGCAACAGTATAAAGCACAGAGTCTCTCAATGCCCAACTTCTCCAAAACAATATTTAACATGAAGCATCTTTGTAACAATGTTCTTAAGAGCATGCAGTTCAATGTTCTGCAGTCGATTATTTTCCCACGTACCCTGAGTTGTTCATCTGTTGGATCTACAACTGGTGCTGTTTCATTGGACGTGGTGTTTGGCTGTATGTTGAGTCCACAGACTTGGTTTATTATTGCTACTACAGACAAGACTTGCTGTGTGTCCAATGACTGAAGCAGATCAGTATCAGTAATGAAGCAAACCAGGGAGTTTGGCAGCCTGCAAAAGAGCATCAGTCACAAAGTGTATCAGTACCTTTCACTTCAGCTCACACTTGATCGATACATTAAGGTTTGCTCAAAGAGAAATTGTCATAGCATTTCACACTTTTGGGAATATCATCGTCTATTCCATCAACAAAGTTTCTATAATGTTCCTCAGCCTATTTCTACAGAAAATTAATTCCTTTTATTTCCAAGTTGAAAGAACTTGTTTCCACACAGAGATGAGGAACTCTCTCGAGGGAAAAACTCAGCAGGTCTGGCAGCATCTGTAAGGAGGGAAAAGAGCTGATGTTTCAAGTCTAACTGACCCTTTCTCAAAGCTTTGACTAAGGGTCAAACTCGAAACATCAGCTCTTTTCCCTCCTTACCAATGCTGCCAGACCTGCTGAGATTTTACAGCATTTTCTCTTTTGGTTTCAGATTCCAGCATCCGCAGTAATTTGCTTTTATGAGGAACTCTCCTTCTCTCCGGCCCTTTTTCACTCATTGCGATCAGTAATTTGAATATTTACTATTTGAATATCACTGGCACAACCAGCCTCAGGTCCCAACATCTGCAAGGATTCACTGCTCACTAACTGGGAGAGTTGGTTTTAACCCTTAAATTATTAAGTTCTAAACTGCCTTCTTATTAAACAAAGTTCAAACAATTAATAACTTTATCCAAATCTGGCTGACCATTTCACAGAACTGACAGGTCTTCAGGCTTTATCTCCCCCATACCAACCCAACTTCACCTTTCGGCCTCTGACAGACTTGTTCCAAATTGCCAACACCGCTCCTTCTCCACATGCCTGCTCAAATATCTGACTGTGCATATTCTCTGCATTTGGTTCAGTTCCAAAAGGATTCTGTCCTCAACCTACCCATGCAAAATCAATGTTGGGAAAATAAGCATCATCTCAGATATACCTTGAAACGTTGACATTCGGATTGTTGGCAAGCAGCAATCGGAGGTAGAACTTTGAAACTTCAGTGGATAGTGTCAGATTGTCCAGAAGTGCCAGGTTTTCAGAATCTACCACAAATTCTTGAAGCTGTGCAAAGATTGGAAGGTATTTAACTGTTAGCCCCAATGATTCAGTGTTCTTTCACATTTTAAATAATGAAATGTTCTGGCTTGTGTAGCTGCAAGCCACAATCACTGCGAACATAATTGGCACCAAATGCACACAGTGTCATCACTGGCAAATTCTCAGTGTAAAAGCCAGTAGGAATCAAAATTCACTTTTAGATGAATCGCAAGTTGACAATTCATCTTTCAAGTTGCACGACTTCCTCAGCCACGATCTCAAATAGGCTGATTCATTATCAGTGTGATACTAGACTAAAACTTGGAATTACAGCTGCTGGAAGCAAGCTCCTATATTACCAAACATATTGGAATGTATTGGTCAAGCAATTGGATGTTAACCTAACTGGATTTTTGAGTAAAGGTCTGTTTCCCAGAGAACACAATCATTCACATAAGATTAAGAAGGGTAATACACACCTGTGTTTCATTATCAAAGAAAGATTGAAGATCACTCAGTGAAATTTGGTTCATATATAATCCCAGATATTGAGCAAACCAGGCAGTGGAGTTCAGGACTGGATCATTCACATCATAGCATTTGGGTTTGGGACCTGTTATGCAAAAAAAAACTCCACATCAACTCTGAGTAAAACGGAGAGCTATACTTTTGAAAACATGTTACAAACTCTTCACCGGTACTGCTGACAATAGAGATTCTCAGCTTTCTCCTCCAGAATCAATGTAAAGTTTAAAACAATCTTTCTTCCTTCCTCATTTTAGTGACTCTCAGTGGGGTATAGATCCATAGCTGTCTGCAGCCTCACACCATTCTGTCGTTTATCACGTATGAACCCAAACAGGGTGCACTGTTGGCATCCTGGCTGCTCCTGTAATTCTCTACTCACCATCCATCACCTCAGGTGTAGGTCTCAGTAAAGGTCTCTGGATATTAATAGGCTGCAACAACCCTGGCTGAGTTTTCAATTCCCTTGAATCAGACAAATAATAATCTGCTTATTTCAAAGCCATTGAACCAAATGTATGTTAATGTCACCTTGTTGCAGATAAGCTTTGATGCCATTGTAGATTTCCTTCTGCTTGTTTGAGGTAAAATCCCTATAACGAGCACTCAGAGTTCGCACACTAAGGATAAAATACAACAACATTTCAGAATTTCATCTTCAGATAGACTTCAATTCCACAGAGTAACGTTAAAACAATGCATTGGAAAATGGAAGGTCTCATAACTGTACAACAAAAAGCAAGCCGCAACCTACAAGCTTTGTGAATTAAATAAAAAGGAAAGCAAACTTTGTTTAACCCAGGATCCTATGAACCAGCACTCTTGAGAAACCAGCAAAAATTAGATACTTGAAACACCAGAACTTTAGTGTGTTATTGCAATTTCACAATATCTGGGCAATAATTTCAGGGTGTGAGTGAAAATGATCAGGCCGATAGGTTTAATTTGAGGCAAAGTTGCATTACTATTTGAGTGATTTATGCTGCAAATAAAGTATAACAGAGATGTGCAAACTCCTGCATTACATTTCTACTACTTAGTGTGTCGCTATACATTGATTCTGTAGCTCTCTTTATCAACCAGATTATGAGGTCAACTGGGAGAAAGTGAGGACTGCAGATGCTGGAGATCAGAGTTCAGAGTGTGGTGCTGGAAAAGCACAGCAGGTCAGACAGCATCCATGGAGCAGGAGAATTGATGTTTCAGGCATAAGCCCATCTTAAGCACATATGTGATCAACTGACGCACTTCTGGTCCCACAGCTGCCTGTTAATAAAAGGTTTGCTGTATGTCTAATATTATTCTTTGTGCACTTTAATCTACTATGCCATGGTCTGCATGAAATATAGAGATTAAAAGGAAATTTAGTTCAAGGCTTTTGCATTTTGTCCTGCTCGGATTATGAAGAATGATACAAATCAGTTCTGAATTTAGGAATGGAGGATTAGGTAACTATCCAGAAATCATGCAGTATAATTTACCGGAGTATTTGTTTTCACTTCTACAACATGAGCTCCCTAAAGCCTGATTTTTGAAGTGTTAAAGCTGATGTCTTAGATGATAGTATTAATGCTAATAAAACAAAGAAAACAAGAAGTCTAACATGTTTGTGCAGCTGTGCAAGACCACACATGTGTCTGTGTGTGCATCTGTGTGTCTTCATTCATTTCATAAAGAACAAAAATAATGCAGACTTTGGAAATATGAAACAAAAACAGAAAATGCTGGAAAAATCAGAAGGTCTGGCAGTATCATTGCAAAGAGAAAGATAGTTAATGTTTCAGTTCAATGAAGTCATCCGTGATATGTTGCTGGACAAGGTGCTGAGGAGGGAAAATTACATGGGAGTATGTTTCATGGAACAGTGCCTTAGCGAGATTGCAAACCCATCTGAATCATCTTGCCTTTTTTAAACTATCCCCATTGCCCTCACTCCTTACTGAATGTGGTCCACTGCACTGGACAAATGAGCATCAACGCAAGCTCGAAGAACGTGTTTTGTCATCCAATTGTACACATCACAGCATTCTGCACTCAACACTGAGGCTAAAAACTTGACACCATAGTCTTTAGTCCATTTCTGTTTTGTGTCTTTCTTTCTAGTCGCTTGGTAATTTCTCACATTCTTTCTGCACCAATTTTATTCTGAATTATGCTTCAGTTCTGATGAAAGGACACAGAGCTGAAATGTGAACTCAGCATGTTGTGCTTTCATCTCCCATCCCCTTCATGTACACAATAGCTGCACGGACATTCAATGGTCTTGGTCATGTCAAGAATGCCATTTCTCAGACTTTCATCTGCAGCACTCTGCTGACATTATGAGCTCTCTAATCCAGGGGAACAATTGACATGGGGCATGATAGAAATTCCCTGCTCTGAGAATATATTCAGAACAAGTTTGACTGAGCTTACATTTTCCTGTAGGAAAGGCAGCCAACTCTCAACGTGTTGTTGGAAGACAAAAGCCGGGTGGTGATGAATGGAAGATATGGAGATAGTCTGACATTAAGCCATTCATTCTTCTCTGTGTCATTAAGTACAGGAAGGTTGTTGATGAACTGAGGCCACAGACCCTCTATGATGGCAGCTCGATTAGCAGTTGGCAGATTACCCTGCAAAAGGGAAAAGGAAATAAAACTGAATGCTGCAAACACAAGATGTTGTCAAATATTTCCTCATTGTGATTCTACCATTGGATCCAGTCATGAAGATTAGCTTTCCTGAAGTGAAGATTAAGATTGAACACTGCTTACAACCACAATTAGACTTCTGAGGAAAGAAAGGCGTTGCATTCTGATTCTGAAATCAAACAGAAGGTAAATCTAATCACCACACTCTGTGATAGTGGATTCCATAGCATTGGACAAAAGTAATTGTTCTTCATCTCTGCTGAAAGATCACTACTACTTGGGCTCAAACTATGATCTCTCATTTTAAGTTGCTCCACAAGAGGACACATCTTCTTTTAATTCCCTTATACCTCAATTAGATATCCTCTCAGCCTTCTAAACTCAAGAGGGTACAGATAGAAACTGCTCCCTCTTTCTTCAGAAGACATACTCCATATATCTGGAATCAATCCACTGAACCCACTCTGAACTGCCTCCAATGCAAATATATCCTTCGACAAATAAGGGTGGGAAAATTGCATCCAACACATGAGGTGAGGATTCACTCATGCCTTCTACACTTGCAGCAATGTTTCTCTATTTTATGCTCTATTTCTTCCAATATTCCTTTCACAATGAATGCAAACATTCTATTTGGCTTCCTTCTCACCTGCTGTAACTCCACACTAGTTTTCTGCAATATGAGGACACCCTGATTCCTCTGCAATGAAGCACTCAGAAGTTAAACAATGAGTTCCATTTCTATTCTTTCGACTAAAATGGTTAATCTCATACTCAACCAAGTTCATTTCTAACTCCCACCTTTAGGCCTATTCACAGAACCTGTCCATATCCACCTGTATATTTCTTATTTCTTTCTTGCAACTTACTCGGGTTTGTCGATTGAATTCATCCACAAAGACAGCCAGGTACTGAATGGGTTGGATACGGAGTAAGATCGCAGTCAGAATATTGTTGTTGTCAATGAAGCCAGGCATACTCAGAACATCAGCCACATCCCTGGGGTCAGTGACATTCAATACCTGAAAAACCAAACACAGTTCATCGTTTCATTCAGATAACCAGGAGCAGGTTGTGCACTGCAATCAAATGCACAAATTAAATCAAACTAAGTTTGCAAAACATTATGGAAAGCCAATAATTTGGAAGCTTGTCTCCTAAATGCTCAGACTCTCTCCACCGTCTCAATAGCACAAGTGAGGGTTGTGAAGGAATACTCTTCACTTCCCTGGATGAGTGCAGCTCCAATATGACTCAAGAAACTCAACACAAAGAGGACAAAGCAGCCCACTTGATTGACACGCCATACGCCATCTTCAACAGTTGTTCCCTTCGCAAGGCAGAGTGGCAGCAGTGTGTTCCATCTTCAATATTCACCGCAGCAACTCACCCCACGCTGCTGCGCATGAACCTTTTCAACCCACCAGCTACACCACTTCAAAGGACAAGTGCGGCAGTCACATGGGAGTATAACACCTCAGTGCCACATTATTCAAACGAAGCTTATAAGTCGCTTTGTCAGGAATATTGCCCATGTTTTACCTTCACTTTTATAACACCCATTGGAAAAAATGGAAACCTTACTTTACTTTTCTCAGTTTGAAACTTTTCATAAACCTACCTTAGACAGCTTCATATGTCTCTCTACATCTCGAAACAGCAGCAAAAAATGACAAAAGGCAAGTTAAAGATAGAATCTATCTGACAACTCCTGCCCTAAGCTGTGCTCAGAAATAAATCAGCTTCTGATCATATGGATTGTAAGCTGGAGGCGGACAAGCCAGCAAGGGTTATTCTGTCATTGAGAATAATTGTACTGCATTCCTTGGAATCTTCAGCAAAAACAGAGAGCCCATCAGTTACACAATGATCGCTGACATGAGCAGGGCTGGGCAGATGGTGGCGCTGTGTGGGCAGTGGGGCTTGGGCAGATATTGACATTGTATGTAATGTCCTATGGCCATTGGCGAGAGGGATTTAGAAAAGTCCCTGACACAGCGTAAGCTCCAAGGCTCTACAAACAGGCTCCTCCAGCAGGGCCTGACAATTGAAAGTGGTTGCCAGACAGTTATCTTCGCAATTTCAATGAGGTACGACACTCCGTGTATTAAACCATCCATAACTGTCACGGATTATAGAGCTTTTCTGTTTATTTCATGGATGTACTATATCTAAACTGCTTGCGTTTTCATTAATTAACAAACTATCTTAAATTCCTGAGGAATGATTAACTGCCAAAATACAGAACTAAGGGTCCAAATACAAAACTCGTACACCAATTCCTCTCAGGCTTCAAACAAAACAAAGACACACGTTATGACTCTCCAGGTAAATGCGATTACTGTAGTTCGATATTTGTTGGTTTGCATTAACATGGTGGGACAAAGGGCCTGTTTCTATGTTGTCGAACTCTGTAATTGTAATAGAGAAGGATACACTCACACAGCTCTACTGTCAGACTAAACTTGACAGTCATTGTAGCTGCTACTGTCATGTCAGATAAATAATATTGACCAGGAAACCCAGAGAGCCATCTGCATCCCACCCCAGAACAGAAATCATTTTGCTTTTACCTCATCAACACGATTGGAAGGAAGCAGAAAAATTGCTTCTGACAGAGTCAGCAACTCGCGAAATCTTTGGAAGTTGACGTCCAAGTACAGAACAAAACTGTTGTTTTCATAACAGCGAAGTTGGAATTCTGGGAGAAAAACAAAACATATTTGCAAATGTAAATGTCAACTTCTCATCAATTCTAACCAGGTGAGACATAATTACAAATCAGGAGAACACACCTTGAGTTAATTAGCACCAAGTCTCTGGAATCAGAACTTCATTTACTGTTCTGTTGACTCACAACTTGATTTACCTGAAGCGTTGAGGTAACCAAGAATCCAGACTCTCAGCACAGTCGCTCTTGTTCCACGTGGCATATCCCTGAATCCATTGCTCAGGCCTTTGGTGCTGGATGAAGAAACATTTACAACGTTAATTCTGAGATATTAAATCTACTGTTGGCTTTAAACTGTCAAGAGAACAATTTCAGAATTCCTCCCTAACAACAGTCGATGTTCAGCTCTACTGTCAGTCAATCCAAGCTGTTTCCAGTGTCTATATTATAGAAATGAACCTTTCATAATGATCATCACCAAAACAGGTTGATAAATGTCTTCTCGTTAAATGACTACCTCCTTCTTCAGATGGTCTAATTCCGAGTGCAGTGCAATTCCATCAGTTATTTTCTCATACCTCAGGTGACTGAGAAAGCCTTGAGAGTTGCAACATTTCAATGAGTTCCAAGATCTTACTGTATTTGTAATTACAATGATAAAACACATGAGTTTCTGTCTAGAAGCAGTGACACACTGATAGTCACCATTCCCTGGTCCTGATGTGAGCATGGTTCTTCAGATTCACCACCATGTGATCCTTTAAATCACATGTGCTCCCTTGCCATTTATAGTTAAATAGATTTGCTGTAGGTCATTGTTATAATTAAACACAAGGAAATAAATTATTGTAATAGAGAAGGATACACTCACACAGCTTGGAAACCATCACAGGTTATGTTCCTCATCAGGAGGCGGTTCAGCACTGACTGGGAAATACCAGCAATGAAAGGCCTCAGTCTCTCCTGGAACCATTTCCTCAGGAAATCTGCATTGGTTAAGTTTTCATTGGTCTTCACAACCTCCCACAGAGCATTCATGAACGTGATCTTTGCCATCAATGGAATCAATGATGTGTTCAGGGTCTGAAACAAGCAATAACATGTGTTTAAGTTTAGTTACCAAGAAGATTCATACCACATTCCAGGAACAGCTTCAAAGCTCAGATGCTACTCAGTAATGCACCAATCCATGGAGTAGGGAAGATCAATGCCTCAAACAACTATTATAGTGCTCGGCAGCAGTTAAGAGCATACAGCTTTAGACTAACAAACAGTCACATGGCAAGAGATCCAGGACATTCAGTAGGGAAAAGGGGACACTTCCTTGGATTCATTCCCCAAGACAGAAATTGACATGTGCAGAAATTAAAAGAGGGAACGTGTTGCTGTGACTGTCATGAGGTCAGCCAGCAGGAAGTCAGAAATAGGAGCCACAGGCTGGAGCCTGGAATGGGAGCAGAGCGAGCATGTCCCGAATCTCGGAAGTGGAGCTTTGTGTGGGAACAGTGCAAGCCCAGGCTGGCCAGGGGCACGAGTTCCAGAGGTGGATTGTGGGCTGGAGCCTGATGTGTGGAAGCAGCGAGGCCTCGTGCTCTGATGTCTGGAAGGTATGGACTCAGTGAAAAACAACTCGAACATTAGCATTTTTAAAGATCTCTTTATTATCATTCTAGACTTTTTAAACTTTGTGTTTCCATGCTTCTCTTTTTTAAAATATTTTAATTCTGTAACAACACTTAAACTATCTGAACCGAGGTACCCTGTACCTAAGATGACACCAAGAGACATTACAAAGCTTTCACTGTACTCACTGTCAAAGGCTATGTCTTTGTAAATAATGGGTGACTGGTGGTGGGATGCCAGACTCTAAAGGGTTATTTCACATGTGGGGCAGTGATATCATTCCTATCTCTGAGACAGAGGACCTGGGTTCAGTCCCACCTACTCAACAGCTATACCACAATATCTCTGAACATGTTGATCAGAAAATAGGTGGAAATTTTAAAATCTACATCAAAGCTGAAAAGGCCCAGAATCCATGGGGTTTCCCATCATACTGACTGCACAGCGGTAGGAAGTGGGCTGTAGTTTAGGTTCCTGGGACACTGGGATGAGCTGTGGAAGCATGGCACCTGTACAAGCCTGATGGGTTGAATCTGACCAGAACTGGGATTGAGTTCCTTGTGCAGCGTTTTGTTGGTGTTGGGTTTTAAACTGACTCAATAGCAGTGAGGCAGCCAGGAGAGAATATTGGCAAGTAACACCAGAGTGCAGGAAACTGAGAGAGGTAGATAGCCCGAAAATAGAGAAGAATAAGTTAACAGATGGTGTCGGAGAAAAGGAGCAGATATGGAAATCCACAACAGCATCGCTCTGCATGTATGAGAAAATAGTGAGTCTATGGTCAATTGGGGAGTTATGGTCAATTGGGGAGTTACGGTCAATTGGGGAGTTACGGTCAATTGGGGAGTTACGGTCAATTGGGGAGTTACGGTCAAAAATTGCCACATGGGAACAGGAATACTGCAGCAATAACAGAGAGCTGGCTGGAGAAACAGGAGGTCTAAGTGTGAAATATAGGAGGTGACAAAGCATTCAGAAAAGATGGGAAAGGAAGAAAGGTAGAGCAATGGGGTTTTTGATTAGAGAGCATTGCAGCACTGGAGAAAGAGGACATTTCAGAATGTTCAAGGACAGAACTGATTTGCCGATGGGAAGGAATGAGAAGGATGCAATAACAGTTACAGAGAGGTGTAAATGCCACCAGCACATTTATACTGGGGGTGGGGGCTTTAAGTCCATGTGTCTTCTCAGGAATAGTGGCAATTTAAGGAACACAGAAGGCAAGCTGTCCGAGATTGTGTTCATAAAAATTTCCCACATCACCATACGTCTAACACAACAAGAAAGGAGGCTGTTTCTCAAGAATACATTGGATCAAGTAGATTGAGTGATAATGGAGGAACATGTGGAGGACATAGATTGTTATATTTTTACAGCGCTGTAGAGGCCTACTCATTAAGTATATTCAAGATTGTGATAAACACTGCTTTTGAATCAGTGCAGAAATCAAGGGATTTGGGGATGATGCAGGAAAATGGTGTTGAGAATTATGAAATCATCCATTATTTCATTCAACGGCGGAGCAGACTTGATTGGCCAAATAGCTGACCCCTGCACCGACACTGTACAGCAGTACGGTCATAGAGGCGCCTGTTTTCAGTGTAAAAGCGAACCTGAAACTCAGGCCAGCAAGGAAAACCCAAACTCTTAATGAATCCAATAACAGTGCAGGCTACATGTTACTCAAATCAGGAAGACCTCAAGTTGCAGCTTTGACAGGGCTCAGACAAATAGGAAATATTGTAATGAGTCACATATCAACAAAATATTGCAGATGCTGGAAATCTGGAACAAAAACAGAAAATGCTGATCTGAAACTCAATTCTTTTGAACAAGAGTCATATGGGACTCAAAGCATTAACTTTGTTTCTCTCTCCAAAGATGCAGCCAGACCTGTTCATTTTTCCTTGCATTTCCTGTTTGTGTTTTGAATATTTCCACGCCTTTGTACTTAACGTTTGCTGGAAACGATTTACCTTGTTGTTGAAGTCGTCCAGTGCCTCATTCAAAGTGGCTCTGTTAAGTTTCTGAACAAACACAGTCAGTGCCATTTCATCTGACCTGTTCAGAGCCTTTGGACCAACAAAGCACTCAAATATACTTGTCAAAGCATCACTACTTAAACCTGAACGCAGCAGATCAGTCTGAAAAGAAACACATTAAAAGTAAAGCTTTTATTCATTGTACTTATGACGTTTTACACATACATTTAGATTTAATTCACGGCATGTGAGTGTCGCAGGACTTGGCAGCATTTATTGCTCATCCCTAATTGCTCAGAGTTGAGAGTCAACTACTTTGCTGTGGGACTGGAGTCACATGTAGTCCAGACCAGATCAGGATGGCACATGTCCTTCCCAAAAGCACTGCACTGACCAGATGGGGTTCTAAAGACCAATATATCGCAGTGCAAGGGTCGAGATGTTAAGAGAGAGGTGACAATGTAGAATTGGATGTCATCAGGGGACATGGATGTAAACAGTGTGCCAATCAACTCATTCAATTCAACAAGTCATCAATGTCATCATCAGATCGACAAAATTCAGTCTTTGGTGGGAAAAGTTCTGCAATTCATTACTGTATTTGAATGTAAACTGACATAGACATTTCTGTGTAAAATGTGGAACATGACTGAGCTTACCTGAGCGCATGCATAGTCTTTAATGTTGAAATCGCACAGTTGGGTCTTGTTAACATTAATCAGGAAATTATTCAAAGCAGAACTGCAGAGAAAGAAATAAACCTTCTCTTAGGAATCAAAATACACTCAGGCACAAACAACAGAACAATTGGATTGAGCACTCAGCACGACGCATTATTTAAAACCAATCAAACGTCTGATTTAAGTTTTCACATAAATGCTAAGACATTCACACTGTGTGCTCTGAGTTGTTGCACTGAAAACTGAAGGCATTTATCAGCAGGTTGAGCAGACCACTACAACATGGTCTGATTGGAGGAAAGGTATTCTCCACAAATTCTCACCTGTTCACAGCTCGGCACAGCGCTGTTTCTGTTTGAAAAGTGAAAAAGACATCTTAATATGTAGGATTGATCTCAGCATGAATAACTGACAAAATTAACAAATTTACAAAAGGTACTCACCATTATCTGTGGTATTACCAGGCTAAGGAGAACAAAGCACAATTTTACTTTAGTACAGAACCATCTTAAACTTGTACTATGAATGCAGCTTGCAAACAATGTATGTATGTAAATACAATTGTAGGTCATAAAACCAATTTAAACCATTTCCCATAACCAATAATACATACAAGTTTAAAAACAAGCACTGTGCAATTTAAATCACAGCAATTCAGACAAAATGTTGGCTTTGCAGACATATGCTCCAGACCCATTTGAAAACAAATTATTGAGTCAGCCTTACCCTATCAGTAGGTCTCGGTTCTGAAAATGAAAGATGATTCTTGTTAAATGGTGTTACAAGTAATTTTCCATCATTATTAGTCAGACATCATTACATTCAGTTCGATTATAAATAATTCACCTGGCCTACAGTTGAATTTACAACTGATCCTGGAAAAAATGAAATCTCTGAAATGTTTACTTTGATTGGCTTCCTTATTTCCAGACTACAACCTACTCATTATTTTACACATGCTTTTACAGAACTAATTGGCATAACAGTAAATGCTGGCCCCTTAAACCATGGATCCCACAGCTTCGCTAAAAATGTTCGAAAAGTATTGTGGAGGCTTTCACACACACAGCAAAACGCAACTGGTATTTGTGCAGGGTACCTCCTGACTTCAGTGAAGCCATTACCTGGTGAAATTTCAGGAATTCCGCCTGTCAATCCCAGTCTCCTGACTTCAGACTCAGTGTGTGCGGCCACCCAGACGACCACGACAGTTTCATTCGCACCACGCTGAAGATCCCCAAGGTTAATTCCAAGCAGGTTAATCAGATCCTGGGAAGTCAAGTTCTGAAACAGAAACAACATATGACATAATGAATCCGCTGGGAGTCATTTACACCCCTTAACCATGGTGACTCACAGTAACTGCAAATATTAGGTACATACCGTACATCCATCTAAGAATATTCTATTTTATAGTTAATAATGCAAGCCGTCCCAGTAAGTAGCTGTTGGTATTCTGCAGAAAGTCTGGTGGAGCAGAATAGAACCAGAGATAATCTTTACATGTATTTTTAACAACAGATGTCCACAGGGATTCATATTCATTGGACTTCAGAAAAATGAGGAGGCATTGCTTGAGGGATATAAACTATTCAAGCGCAATGAAAAAAGGTGGATGCTGAACAGATATTCCCAATTGTCGGACAGTCTCGAACAAGAGATGATAGAAGCAGAGTTAGAGGAGGTAGGTTCAAAACCTGGATAGGGAGAAACTACTTCTCTCAAAGGGTTGTGAATCTGTGGACCTCACAGCCCCAGAGTGCAATGCAGGCAGAATCAATCAACAGGTTCAAGAAAGAAATTGATAAATTTTCTATTTTTAACATGCTTGTTAGCATTCAATCACAACTGTATTTGTGATTGCCAAAGCATATGGTCCTGGGTGACAGCAAGTGCAGCCAGACTGAATGATCTACAATGGGATCATCAGCTGGATCACAGCAACAGCAGCAATCAGCTGTATCCTTTCTGGCTCAAAGGGACACTGCACAGGAACGAAGATGAGACTTGACAAGACATAAAAATGGAAATGCAATCACTGCCACACTAAAATATTATCAGAACAATACAATCGTACCCTGACTTCTTCCGGATTCAACCCGATGAAGGTTTCAAAGTCCATGTTGATGCTGTTATTTGCAAGAAACCTCAGATCATCAGCTGTAGCACCACCTGAAGACAAAGAGACAATTTTTAGTTGCCCGGGGCCCAATGGCATGTTACAAAATTGGGAGAAAATTTCGATAGAGAGACAATTGACAAATGAGGAGAAAACGTAAAAAAATTCAGGAACAGAAGCTGAGGCAATTGCTTGGGATCAGGCCTTAACCGGAATGTGGATGTCTTTCCTATGGATGGGTAACTGCTGTCACTCCCCGTGTTCACGTACAAGTGTGGGAGAGGTCATGGGATGCTCCAGGAGTGCAGACACAACACTGCATCATCCTGCTCACTCATTCCACACTTGATGGGTGCTGCATTGGTTTCTGCACTCAGCTTACTACAGTCTACAAAGACTTGGAAAAGTGATGGATTTGCTGCAACAGTGCATCCGGTTCCCTCCTGAAACAGCAGAGATGATTCCAGGCATCCAGAAGATCATCGGAAATAGGAGCAGGAAGAGACTATTCAGACATCTGAGCCCACTCCATTATTTACACAGATCATTCCTGATTTCCTGATCTAACACCATTTCCCTGCACTGGCTGCACATCTCTTCACATTATTTCTGTTGATTTCATTCAATGTAAGAGCACTGTAACTAACTGATTCAAGATATAATCAACCCATCACAAACGTGTCAATTGAATGTTTAACCATCTCGGAAAGTTAAATTACAGTCTGACTTCAGTGAGAATGATGCAACATTCAAATAAAGTTCCTGCTGTTTTTGTTCCAATTAGACAAGATTTTCACCAATACATTTTGGTTCATACAATAAATTATTTTCCTCAAATCTCAGTTACAACATTTGACAATTACCAGTAATTAAAGACTGCAATCAATTTGGAGGAAATTATTCAATCTTATCTGCTCAGACAGAAACTGTGTAAACGTGGGTCCTGAAGTTCTGCCAATCTGAGCTCCTGAATTTCAGTGTGTTCCTGTGGTGCCAACAGTGAGCGAGAGTGAACTCCAGATCAGACCAGCAGAAACTCCACCCGTCAAAAGTCAGTGCTGATGAGGTTCCTCCTGAATCATTTTACTCACCAATATAGGCCTTTATCAGCTGGAAGTAGGCGATTGGATTATCTCGCTGAGACCTCAATGCTGAGAATGCTAATTGATAAAGCAAGTCCTTCTTAGACTGGGTGCACAGAGAAAGATCCAGAAATCCTGCATCCCTGTGGGAGGAAGGTTCCAATGTTAGTTTTCTTTCATGCTTCTGCATTGCCACCTGACAGTGCATTCCCAGCCCAAAGGTTTACCCAGTCATTTATTGTGGTACAGTGAGGTGGGCCAATTTGGAAATCACATCTTCTGACATGACTCAAGGGGCCCTTGTGGCACTGTGGAAGTGTCCCTGCCTCTGAGCCAGTAGGCGTGACTTCAAGTCCCGCCTACTCCAGGGCTGTGTAATAACATCCAGGAATTGGTTGATTAGAAAATATCTCCAGAATAATTCACACTTTTATTACAATATTAATTCAGCAAATCATGTTAGAATGGGCAGATGAAATAATCTAGTGACTTGAGGGAAGAGTTGCTGTTGTGAGGCTTTTCATAGTTTAATAGCCTGTTGATTGGATTGTGCACAAAAGCCCTGTATGCCAGGAAAGGCCAATGACTTCACAACTACATTGCACAAGAGTTGGTTGATTCAGCAATTTTGATACTGTTCGAATTGATCACATTGTACTCGACAGGAAACCAGCAATGAAAAGGGACAACACTCACGTCAAGTTTGAAATTGTCGACAGCTGCTGTTCATCCAAAGTGCACAAGTTAGCTCCACCAATAGCTTTCACAGAAACTGCATTCAGTTCACCTCCCAACTGGAGATATCGCGTAACAATGGATATGATCTATTGAAAGGTATATCCATAATGCATAGTTACAAAGTAGAACCTACAAACTTAAGGTGCTTGCTCTTCATTGCTCATTTATTCAAATTTAGAACGATGCAATATTCAAATAATGTTCCTGCAGTTTTTGTTCTATTTAGACAAGATTTTCATCAATAAATTTTGGTTTAGACGATGAATTATTTTCCTCAAATCTCAGTTACAACAGTTTGTAATTACCAGTAATTAAAGGCTGCAATCAATTTGGAGGAAATTACTCAATCTTATCTGCTTGGACAGAGGGGTCTTGCTTCTAGAAAGACTGCTATCTTAGACATTTGTGACAGTAACTTTCAGCTATCTTTCACAAGCTCGTTATCATATCTCTACAGATAACAATAACTTAACAGGGATGTTCTCCTCGTTTCAGTACCGTTGTGTTTTCCAGCTGTTGCTTCATTAATGCAGAAAGTGTCCCAACTTGAGTGATATTCCAGCTGCTGACTTCCGTCTCATTAAACACAGTCGATATGTTCCCTAAAAGTTGAATCTGCTTTTCGGGTAGTCCACTGGGATAAATCTGTGTCAAGCAACCAAAAATAATCAGATGTAGACAGTGTTTGAGAAGTTACTTGTAATCATCAAATCCAGACTCAGATTGCATTTCATGTCAGAAACCTTTAGCAATGGATTGATTTTGTGTTAATCTCACAAAACCTTGACAATGATGTTGCTGAGTGGCAGTGCAGTGCATTTGGGACGAATGGTTTTGTCCTGCTCCTATTTTCTAAGTTTCCAGTGTTTCCACAGTTCAGGTTAAAAATAGGTTGAGACCTAATAATGACTCATTATTCCCTTTCCCAGTTCAAACCACACTGCAGAGACAAAGCTGATGGAAACATTTTTACAATACCATTTGAAGAACTGTTCTCCAGCCACATGCAGTTCATGCCAACACACTTTCTCCATTTGTGACACAAAACTAAAATATGTGGCCACCTTTCTCTGTATTGTAGATGGTAGTGGTCAAGTTCTTCAACTTTATTACATCACAACTGTTCAAAATGTTTGCACTTGCAGTTACACAAAGCACGCGACATATTAAGCAAAAGGGTTATTTTGTCACTGTTTACATCATGGTCACATACCTTTAAGAGTCTCTTTTTCAGAACTTCCAGCTGAGTTGGATCAAAGGCAAGAGCTCCCAGTTGGAGCACATTGTCTTTCAGTACACGGTCACCCAAACAGAGGTCTAACTGGGATGGGGCATAGATTGCAGGGGTCAGGTCATTAATGTCTTCTGCTGCAATTAAGCCCTCGGTGCAGTCTGGAGATACAAACCTCTATTAGATCAAATGGTTCTGTTTGCTGGAAATTTTGCTCTCATAACATCAAATAGAAATCAGCAGTTTTCTATGGCAAGTCCCAGACTAGAGAAGTGCCATCAGGAAGACATAACAAGCATTACTGACCTGCAGTTAACAAAGAACATTTAAGTATCTCTTGCTAATATGTACAGTGAATGGAAACTACCTTGCGACCTGCAAAGTGATCACTCAACTCATAGTCACATGGAAGCACTCTCTAAGCATTCAGCAGATACCCAACTACAGAACACTGCCAGCACCACACAAATTGCTGCTACATCTTATGTTCTTCTCATGGGTTTGGCTCTGCAACGTTATATTCCAATCTAACACTTCAATGATATTATATCCCACAGACCACAGCATACTGAACTATCAGACAGAATGAAAGGCTTTTGAAAACCTCCCTTTCTATTTCATGCTCATGAACCTAAGCTGTAACACATTGTTCAAGACCAGACTTGTCCACTTCCTGCTGATTTACAAGTACATTTTATTTACACAGACAGCATTTTATCAACATACTTGCTGTATTGTTCGATCTTCGCAGATTGAGCTGTTTAATAAAGATCAGGATCTCATATGGAGGTCTCAAACGTTTTACTTTCTTTACAAATCTTGGAAGAGCTTCAAGAAGGACAACCTGCATTGGACAAAATGGAAACACTGTAGGATTTCTCCAGAAAACTCTCATATCACAGTTCATACTTCTCCAGCATGAACGTTATCAAGAATATATTCTTCAGTGATGAAAACACTTGCCAGAACACACTGAGGGAATGATGGCTGCAGGGTGAGGGGAAGTTCTAACCTCATGAACAAATCAGACTCTCTAATATCCCAAATTAAATTGAATTTTCTCTTGCTAATTTCAGCAAAAGAAATCTGCAGTGGTTAAAGCAGCTCCACTCTGTTCTGAATGAGCTTCTACAACTTTCACAGATACAATGATTACAAATCCGTAATGGATTCATCTCAAATTATGAGTCTCCAAATACAGACCTGAAGAAAAGGATGAAGATCATTGTCCAGGATGTTCTGCAGTACTGTGCCCAGTTCTGGTCACTCAGTTATAGGAAGGGTATTATTAAGTTGGAGATGGCTCAGGAGAGATTTACCAGGAATGCCTCGGGAATGGAAGGTTTGAGTCATAGGGATAGACTGGATTGGCTGGGACTTTCTTCACTCGAGCACAGGAAGTTGAGAGGTGACCTGATACAGGTTTATGAAATCATGAGGGGTAGAGATAAGGTGAACAATAGGTGTCTTTTCCCTTCAATGGGGGATTTCAAGACAAGGTGAGAGGAGAAAGATTCAAAAAAGAAATGAGGGCAATCTTTTCACACAGAGAGTGGTTCATGTGTGGAATGAGGAAATGATGGGTGTGGGTACAGTTACAATATTTTAAAGACATTTGGATAAGTGTATGAATCAGAAATATTTGGACAGATATGGGCAGGTGGGTCGAGTTTTGTTTGCAATTATGGTCAGCATGGACGGGTTAGACCAAAGAGTCTGTTTCCAATGGTATATGACTCCATGACTCAATCACATGTTAAGACAGTGACAAACAGTCAGTATCTTCATTCATATTAATAGAGGCAGCATACACATTGTAATGGATTAAAACAGTTTTTATCGATCTACAGGGTCCAATATTTTGAGTGGGTAAAAAGTGATTATGTGACTAAGTATGTGAATTTTGCTTCTCAAGAAAATTCTTCAATGGCAGAGTCTTTTATATTGCAACTAAATAATTCTGCTTGGCTACTGTCTCACAAATTTAAGTATCTGAATCAACTTTCAACCATATCAACCATACCCTGTTTACTAGAGTCCATGTGACGGGAGTCAATGTCAAAGGAAGGTTTCCGAGATCTTGGATTGTCAATGAAGACCATGATGAAGGAATACTACAGACAAAGAAAAACTGAGTTAAGAAACATGTCACTGAGAGTGCTGAGAGAAATAGGAAGTTCTCAAACAAAAGATGGCCTTCTGCCATCCTGACCATCTCGAGACAAATCCACAACACAAGTGTTGGCGAAATACAGACCTGGATTAGAGATAATCACACAGTCACTGAGCAAATCACTTGGAACCATCAGTAACAGTCACCTTATTTTCCAAAGTGTGCATATATGTCTGATATTAGAAGGTAATTGTCTGTTATGAATACATTCCATCTGCTTTCACTCGCGTGTGCATGGGGTTTGTTGCAAAGTCAGTATCTGCATTCCCCTTACAAATTCACAGCATTATAAGTGGCATGAAATGGAGTAACCTGGGTGTAGTCTGTATGGAATTAGATGAACATTTCACACTCACCCGTATCTGCTAACTCCTCTCTTTAGGAGACCTTCAATGGCTTTCTTCTGATCGTCTGTATACGAGCGACATGTTTTCAATGGGTCCAAGATGGAAATATCAGATTCTGCGATGACGGATCCCTCAAGGTCACACACCAATTTACCCAGGATTGTCACACTCTCCTCTGTCAGATTCCTGCCAGAAATTCCCTGAATATTTGGAAACATGAGCAATTTCAGTTCAGCAGCATCACAAATAAATCACATTCAGTTCACCTTAAAGACTACAGAAGCTGCAGAAAGTAGCATGATGGTCATTTTCTTCACTTTGTCAGAGAGAGGTTTTCCTTTGACTCTGGGGTTCTCTATTTGCTGACACTGTAACCTCAGCAGAATGAACACACACTATACTGATACTGATGAACAGTGGAGTGTTCATTCATGTCCATAACTCCGACTGGATAACTTAGATATAAAACTCACTGGGAAATTCAAGATTATGAGAAACTGATTGAAGATCAGCTGCTCTTTTATTGCAAAATTTGTTTGGCTCTGTCATTGATGTGGCCTTATCAGCGAACATGGGAGAAAATGTACACACGGCCCAGTCGCTCAGAGAGGTAGACAGGGCATCAGGTCATTGCAGATAAATAACTAATTCCCAATGTGCAGCACGAAGCATCGGAATGGAATATGTCTTCATTCCCAGAAGCCTTAGTCTCTCAGCTTCCCAGTACATGGGCTACGGCTCACAAACTACAAGAGATCTTCAGGCGCTTATCAGTTTATTGAAAAATTGGTATGTGTTGTCTGTCATGATGGTGTTTCTACGGCTGCTTAAGTAAGTCTTATTGTTGTCAGCTTCCCTTAACTCTATTTAAGCTACAGATATATTGAAAATGTAATGTGTACAGATATGTTGAAGGTGTATGTACAATCATGTCAGCTGCATCTCAGTTATACTTGGTGACAGTATTTCACTAACATAACGACATAACACCCTGAATGGTTTGTCCGACACTCGAACCAATGCACTGACGCAGAAAACTCAAAGTGAAGACAGACCGGTTTGAAAGGATTTAGCATTAGTAAATAAAGGGAAGAAGGTTCGACCAACCAGCAGAGCTAGTAAAGAGAACAATGTTATCAGTGATTATATGTAACTATCATTTCGCCTTTAGTTTTATTGAAGAGTTAGCTCTCAAATGGCATGAGGCACCAATGGTCAGGTATTGCGCTTGAAATTACATGGTCACAAGGTACAACTGGCTTCTCTTAGCACTTTGTAAGACATATCAGCATGTCATCCTTACCAAACAGGTCCTGGCATTATACAATAGATTCCGTCTTCTGCTTGATTCTTTTCTCAAGATGTCAATGTTTGATTTCCCAACTAATTTGAAGAAAGTTTTGCAGTTGGGTGAATTCCTGAACTGGACAGAGCTACAAAAGTAAACAGAAGTTTATTCAGGTTACAGTGAGGAGAATGAACTGCATAATCAACAACAACTCCTGTGCTAATTCTCCCAGCTTCAGTCTATTTACAAGTGACAGCACAGACACAAATGCAGATTCTGCCAAATGAACATGCATACACTTCCTGCGCAGAGATTAATAGGGAACGATCTCAGACTTTTTTCCAGCATCTCATTCTGAAATGTTAATTGATGGGAAAATATTAAATATTTCCATTGAAATGTTGCTGGCTCAATCAGCCTTGATATAATGGACACTATGTTTTGTTCTGGGTTCCTGTCTCGTTTCAATAAAACAGTTCATTCGCAGAGAAATTCATCAAGGATATGCCTAAAATTACAAACGCCATATCGAAACAATTGTTGAAAAAGACACCCATACAGGTCACCTCCACATGGACGGCTGAGACTTAGCAGAATTCAATGTCAATGCTGAGTGTTCTCTCATTTGCTGCCACTTTCCAGCAACTTCCGTAACAATTGTGTCTCACACATGATAATGTAACTTCATCTTTCCCCTCCATTTATTGTCCCAGGGAAATGAAGACACCTATAGAGCTACCAGGACATGAGGAAATCTCACAGTTTTGAAAAATGGTCCAAAATCTGCCTCCTGCAGATGTTTGATAAATGGACTCTAGTTATATGTCTCTTGAAAGGCAAAAAGATCCTTCTACACCTGGGAAATAAGCATCACCAAAGCATATTCAAAAACCAATCGTGGAACATTGCAATGGAATAGAACATACTTGAAGAATAGAAGAACATCCACAGGGAGGCTCTCTATGGCTGGTGTGGTTCCATTAGAAGTTAGTCTTGCAGACATGCAGCTCAACTGAAAAGAGAAACCAGCAAAACATGCTGAGAACAGAAACACAACAAATTGATGAAATTTCTCTCTCCTTACAATTTTGGCTCGATGTTGGCTAAATAGGGGAATTCTCTTTGGTTATGTTATCAGAACAGAAATCAGGTTATTTGCAACATCCAATACTGTACCGCCACACAAGCCAAACTTTGAACTCAAATCAGCTACTCACAGATTTCGGTCATTGAATATTTGGCTTAATTTCCATTTGAAAGTCCAGAACTTTTGTTAATATAAGTTAGTCTGACATTAGACAGGTGAATGGGAAACTCTCATTGACAGCAGCTTATGACACGCAGAAATCACAATTAGGTATTTGGTCAAAATTGATCATGCCTGCTTGTCATACATTTCCTTCATCCCTTGAAGGAAACATTTCTGATCTAAGTGCTGATCTTTGGGGCAGGACTTTCCAATCAGAGTTAGTTTGCACAACATGGTCATTTATTTGAGAACAATTAATCCATCTGTAACAATGGCCACTGTATGGTCATACACTCAAACTAGTCTCCAATGTGATTGCTGTGGAACATCTCACCTGACTTTCATCAAACCTGGCCCCTTTTCCCTTCATTGCTTGAACAAGCTGAAGAAATGTTGGAAAATTCAGGTCCTTCACTGCACCACAACTGAAGCCTTGAAGGACGGAAGGTGAGAATCTGAAATAGATCATGGAATCATTCATTAATTTCTAAACACTTCACTTCATTCAAACTAAGGTACTGAGACAATATGAACAGTCAAAACAGACATGGATGGGGAAGAAGGACTTTCAAATTGACATGATTATCTTACTTGTAGGAAGATTTCTATCAGATACATGTTCACAAATGGACAACACATCCTACAAATCATGGTGTAGACAGAAAAATTATCAAGGAAACAGATATATATTGGTCAAGTTAATAGCTTACTCTTTAAAATTGTTGTTGTTTTTGACCACATTTTCAAAGAACACTGCAGCCTGTGGGAGAAAAGTATTGAGATCATTAATACACACAACCGAGTCTAAATAATCAACCGAACATTTGCTGGGTTAGCCAAAATGAAGTTAGATGAAAATGGAAGGTGAATGAAATGAGAAGGAGAAAGCACACGAAACCTGATGACCAACTAATGATTTTAAAAATGCTTGTGTTAAGGTGGAGAAATGTATGTTTAGACTGAAGCATTGTAACTCAGCAGTAATGGACTGAACTGCTCCAGTAATTCTGGTAAAGCTGATATTTTGTTTAAACACACACAGTGAATCAGATGTGACAATATGAGGATTTAACAGTTGCATTTGTGATTGTCATGCTGTGTAAAATGCCATACTGATAACGCGATACATACAAGTGATGAACACTGAGGACAAGCTCAAGTTTTACATCAAAAATCATAAAAGGCAAGAGATAGGTGTCTTTGCAAGGAGACATGAGCATGTCCTAATGAGTTGATTGATCAAACCCGTTGTGTGGAAAACATGACAAACTGTGATGTTGACTGTTGTCAAACTGACCATTTGCTGGAGCCTGGTTAGCGTCGAGCGTGCAAATGCAGACATTCTTTGTGAATACAATCTGCTTGACTCACAGTAAATCTTCAACTAGCTTGGAGAGGGGCACTGATCAGTGAGTAGAAGTTCAGACAGAACAGGCTGATCACATATTCTGCTCTGATCTTTGAACAAGTCCATGTGAATGGGTAAACTTGTGATTGTAAGCATTGTATGGGCAAGATGTTTACAGTATTTGTTGCTGCATGTTTTGCTTTAATGAAAGACATTGGATATATTCCATTGTTAGAATTTTTGGGGTTATTGAGATCCAGAGCAAACCAAATGGACCAGGCAAAATGGAAATATAATTCGACAGGACTTAAAGGTTTTTGTTAACATTCACACAATCTGACCGAGGAAAAGTGCTGTGGAGTATTCAATCTGATCTGATGTCTATATTAATCTTTAAATTAATGTACATTTTTCAATTGCACCGTATCTCTAACTCCCTCAGCATCATTACTGAGTGTCACAGAGTCAAAATGATTACCTGACTGGGAACCCACTGTTTGTTATTGACATCACCGAGGCCTAAGTTTGAGTTTAACAGCACAGGTGGGACCTCTTTGGCTAGAACAGATGGAATGGTCTTCACCGTTTGGACAGGTTCTTCTACGTTCCGCAACACCTGAGTTACAATGAAACAGAACAGGTCTTCAGCCCAGATATACAAAACCCTGTCAGCAATATCGGGAGGTGCAAGCAATCTTTACAGGAGATAATTAAATTTTAAGTAAGTGGACATGGCAGTCAAAAAGAAACTGGATTTTGGACCATTATTACTCCAACTGACTGTATAATCGATATCACTCACCTGCAGAACACATATGGTTTGTATTGGCTGTGGTGCTGTTCCAATATTCTCAACAAATGTTGGATTTGAGATTATGTTGATGAACACTTGAGGATTGATGTCTTGGAACACATCACTTGGAATGCCGGACACCAAGCTTCCTAGCCCCAGCAGGTTCTCGGGGTTATTAACCTAGTTAGAAAGCAGCAGTAAATCAAAAGCTGTCAATACACATTCACAGGGTTAAGCCCGTTTCCTACCTTTCATGTCATATTACAAAATGTGGAATCCCAAACCATCAATTCTAAACACATCAACATTTCTCACAGCTCTCCCACATTTCAGCACAGCAATAAAAATGATTCTGCTCATTTCATAGGGTTTCTCGAATATTCGGGTTTCGGGCTGGGTATAAATCTGTTCTCAGCCACTTTGCAGATGTCGTCTTTAAAAAGAAATAAATAAAAGGTGCCAGAAATCTTCAAGTTATCATCTTTTCCACTTTCTGCTCATATACCCAGCTGAAATACACAACTTTGTCTTCCCAATCGAGGGAAAACAGATTTGATGAACACTAACCTGTTTGTTTGATACATTATATCTTAAGTATTTGTGGATTGTGGGAGAATATTAAACTGGTGCTATTTCTATAACACAACTTCAAAAGGATTTTACAGGAAATTTCCATCCACCCAAGGACTCGAGATGGTTTCACAAAGGCAACATACTTTAGTTGCCTCTCAATCATTTCAAAAGTCTGACAGCGGAACTGAATCCAAAACAAGGGGAAAAAAATTACCTCTAGTCACCAACCAAGAAACTAATCTCCTCTCAAATGTCACAATGATCTGTTTCTCGACATTGATATTCAGCCATTTATGAATATAATGGAATATAATGCATTCATTTCAGATTTATCGAGCTCTTACCTGGAGGCCATTTCTGAGTAACCTGATGACAATCACATTGGCCTGGCCCACATTCCAGCCTCTGACTTTACTCAGGCTTGGCAGTGCATTCTGCAGAGTCTCCGCACCAATATTTCCAACCTGTGACACTGACAATCCAACAGCTGTTTGTCCCAGAGTATTCAAAGTGCTCACTGTGAAGTTGTTGATTTTTCTCACGATAGCTATTGAGGCCTGGAAAAAAGAAATTGAATAAGGAACATTAATACACTATGTTCATCCTATTGAGGTTGCAGTAGTGCACCATCACTCTGGTCTCAATACTCAGTGCATTACTACATCAAAATACTGACAATTCACCAAACTCCAACTATAAATTCTGCTTCCATCCCGCACAAGCTGCCAGACCTACTGAGTTTCATCAACAATTTCAGTTTTTGGCTCAGTTCTCCAGCAACTGCAGTTCTTTGTTTTATTTTACACAAAAATACTTCTTCCATTTTTCACAATGACCAATTAAATACCATATTTGAATTAGATTTTAAACAAATATATATTTCAACCAAGTTTTTCGTAAACACAATTCATTTGTTATCTAAACAAAACACACTGAGTAAAGATGCAATCATTACTTTACACACACAGTCAGGAAGATAGAAGCATAAATGCTTTTCCCCATAAATATTCATGAACACACACAAAAAGACACTCTTCAAGAAGAGAAAAACGTTCTCTCTGCACAGGCTGGCTTCAATAAAAAATATTGAAGGCAACAGTATAAAGCACAGAGTCTCTCAATGCCCAACTTCTCCAAACAATATTTAACATGAAGCATCTTTGTAACAATGTTCTTAAGATCATGCAGTTCAATGTTCTGCAGTCGATTATTTTCCCACATACCCTGAGTTGTTCATCTGTTGGATCTACAACTGGTGCTGTTTCATTGGACGTGGTGTTTGGCTGTATGTTGAGTCCACAGACTTGGTTTATTATTGCTACTACAGACAAGACTTGCTGTGTGTCCAATGACTGAAGCAGATCAGTATCAGTAATGAAGCAAACCAGGGAGTTTGGCAGCCTGCAAAAGAGCATCAGTCACAAAGTGTATCAGTACCTTTCACTTCAGCTCACACTTGATCGATACATTAAGGTTTGCTCAAAGAGAAATTGTCATAGCATTTCACACTTTTGGGAATATCATCGTCTATTCCATCAACAAAGTTTCTATAATGTTCCTCAGCCTATTTCTACAGAAAATTAATTCCTTTTATTTCCAAGTTGAAAGAACTTGTTTCCACACAGAGATGAGGAACTCTCTCGAGGGAAAATCTCAGCAGGTCTGGCAGCATCTGTAAGGAGGGAAAAGAGCTGATGTTTCAAGTCTAACTGACCCTTTCTCAAAGCTTTGACTAAGGGTCAAACTCGAAACATCAGCTCTTTTCCCTCCTTACAGATGCTGCCTGACCTGCTGAGATTTTACAGCATTTTCTCTTTTGGTTTCAGATTCCAGCATCCGCAGTAATTTGCCTTTATGAGGAACTCTCCTTCTCTCCGGCCCTTTTTCACTCATTGCGATCAGTAATTTGAATATTTACTATTTGAATATCACCGGCACAACCAGCCTCAGGTCCCAACATCTGCAAGGATTCACTGCTCACTAACTGGGAGAGTTGGTTTTAACCCTTAAATTATTAAGTTCTAAACTGCCTTCTTTTTAAACAAAGTTCAAACAATTAATAACTTTATCCAAATCTGGCTGACCATTTCACAGAACTGACAGGTCTTCAGGCTTTATCTCCCCCATACCAACCCAACTTCACCTTTCGGCCTCTGACAGACTTGTTCCAAATTGCCAACACCGCTCCTTCTCCACATGCCTGCTCAAATATCTGACTGTGCACATTCTCTGCATTTGGTTCAGTTCCAGAAGGATTCTGTCCTCAAACTACCCATGCAAAATCAATGTTGGGAAAATAAGCATCATCTCAGATATACCTTGAAACGTTGACATTCGGATTGTTGGCAAGCAGCAATTGGAGGTAGAACTTTGAAACTTCAGTGGATAGTGTCAGATTGTCCAGAAGTGCCAGGTTTTCAGAATCTACCACAAATTCTTGAAGCTGTGCAAAGATTGGAAGGTATTTAACTGTTAGCCCCAATGATTCAGTGTTCTTTCACATTTTAAATAATGAAATGTTCTGGCTTGTGTAGCTGCAAGCCACAATCACTGCGAACACAATTGGCACCAAATACACACAGTGTCATCAATGGCAAATTCTCAGTGTAAAAGCCAGTAGGAATCAAAATTCACTTTTAGATGAATCGCAAGTTGACAATTCATCTTTCAATTTGCACGACTTCCTCAGCCACGATCTCAAATAGGCTGATTCATTATCAGTGTGATACTAGACTTAAACTTGGAATTACAGCTGCTGGAAGCAAGCTCCTATATTACCAAACATATTGGAATGTATTGGTCAAGCAATTGGATGTTAACCTAACTGGATTTTTGAGTAAAGGTCTGTTTCCCAGAGAACACAATCATTCACATAAGATTAAGAAGGGTAATACACACCTGTGTTTCATTATCAAAGAAAGATCGAAGATCACTCAGTGAAATTTGGTTCATATATAATCCCAGATATTGAGCAAACCAGGCAGTGGAGTTCAGGACTGGATCATTCACATCATAGCATTTGGGTTTGGGACCTGTTATGCAAAAAAAAACTCCACATCAACTCTGAGTAAAACGGAGAGCTATACTTTTGAAAACATGCTACAAACTCTTCACCGGTACTGCTGACAATAGAGATTCTCAGCTTTCTCCTCCAGAATCAATGTAAAGTTTAAAACAATCTTTCTTCCTTCCTCATTTTAATGACTCTCAGTGGGGTATAGATCCATAGCTGTCTGCAGCCTCACACCATTCTGTCGTTTATCACGTATGAACCCAAACAGGGTGCACTGGTGGCATCCTGGCTGCTCCTGTAATTCTCTACTCACCATCCATCACCTCAGGTGTAGGTCTCAGTAAAGGTCTCTGGATATTAATAGGCTGCAACAACCCTGGCTGAGTTTTCAATTCCCTTGAATCAGACAAATAATAATCTGCTTATTTCAAAGACATTGAACCAAATGTATGTTCATGTCACCTTGTTGCAGATAAGCTTTGATGCCATTGTAGATTTCCTTCTGCTTGTTTGAGGTAAAATCCCTATAACGAGCACTCAGAGTTCGCACACTAAGGATAAAATACAACAACATTTCAGAATTTCATCTTCAGATAGACTTCAAATCCACAGAGTAACGTTAAAACAATGCATTGGAAAATGGAAGGTCTCATAACTGTACAACAAAAAGCAAGCAGCAACCTACAAGCTTTGTGAATTAAATAAAAAGGAAAGCAAACTTTGTTTAACCCAGGATCCTATGAACCAGCACTCTTGAGAAACCAGCAAAAATTAGATACTTGAAACACCAGAACTTTGGTGTGTTCTTGCAATTTCACAATATCTGGGCAATAATTTCAGGGTGTGAGTGAAAATGATCAGGCCGATAGGTTTAATTTGAGGCAAAGTTGCATTACTATTTGAGTGATTTATGCTGCAAATAAAGTATAACAGAGATGTGCAAACTCCTGCATTACATTTCTACTACTTAGTGTGTCGCTATACATTGATTCTGTAGCTCTCTTTATCAACCAAAGTATGTGGTCAACTGGGAGAAAGTGAGGACTGCAGATGCTGGAGATCAGAGTTCAGAGTGTGGTGCTGGAAAAGCACAGCAGGTCAGACAGCATCCATGGAGCAGGAGAATTGATGTTTCAGGCATAAGCCCATCTTAAGCACATATGTGATCAACTGACACACTTCTGGTCCCACAGGTGCCTGTTAATAAAAGGTTTGCTGTATGTCTAATATTATTCTTTGTGCACTTTAATCTACTATGCCATGGTCTGCATGAAATATAGAGATCAAAAGGAGATTTAGTTCAAGGCTTTTGCATTTTGTCCTGCTCGGATTATGAAGAATGATACAAATCAGTTCTGAATTTAGGAATGGAGGATTAGGTAACTATCCAGAAATCATGCAGTATAATTTACCGGAGTATTTGTTTTCACTTCTACAACATGAGCTCCCTAAAGCCTGATTTTTGAAGTGTTAAAGCTGATGTCTTAGATGATAGTATTAATGCTAATAAAACAAAGAAAACAAGAAGTCTAACATGTTTGTGCAGCTGTGCAAGACCACACATGTGTCTGTGTGTGCATCTGTGTGTCTTCATTCATTTCATAAAGAACAAAAATAATGCAGACTTTGGAAATATGAAAAAAAAACAGAAAATGCTGGAAAAATCAGAAGGTCTGGCAGTATCATCGCAAAGAGAAAGATAGTTAATGTTTCAGTTCAATGAAGTCATCCGTGATATGGTGCTGGACAAGGTGCTGAGGAGGGAAAATTACATGGGAGTATGTTTCATGGAACAGTGCCTTAGCGAGATTACGAACCCATCTGAATCATCTCGCCTTTTTTAAACTATCCCCATTGCCCTCACTCCTTACTGAATGTGGTCCACTGCACTGGACAAATGAGCATCAACGCAAGCTCGAAGAACGTGTTTTGTCATCCAATTGTACACATCACAGCATTCTGCACTCAACACTGAGGCTAAAAACTTTACACCATAGTCTTTAGTCCATTTCTGTTTTGTGTCTTTCTTTCTAGTCGCTTGGCAATTTCTCACATTCTTTCTGCACCAATTTTATTCTGAATTATGCTTCAGTTCTGATGAAAGGACACAGAGCTGAAATGTGAACTCAGCATGTTGTGCTTTCATCTCCCATCCCCTTCATGTCCACAATAGCTGCATGGACATTCAATGGTCTTGGTCATGTCAAGAATGCCATTTCTCAGACTTTCATCTGCAGCACTCTGCTGACATTATGAGCTCTCTAATCCAGGGGAACAAATGACATGGGGCATGATAGAAATTCCCTGCTCTGAGGATATATTCAGAACAAGTTTGACTGAGCTTACATTTTCCTGTAGGAAAGGCAGCCAACTCTCAGCGTGTTGTTGGAAGACAAAAGCCGGGTGGTGATGAATGGAAGATATGGAGATAGTCTGACATTAAGCCATTCATTCTTCTCTGTGTCATTAAGTACAGGAAGGTTGTTGATGAACTGAGGCCACAGACCCTCTATGATGGCAGCTCGATTAGCAGCTGGCAGATTACCCTGCAAAAGGGAAAAGGAAATAAAACTGAATGCTGCAAACACAAGATGTTGTCAAATATTTCCTCATTGTGATTCTACCATTGGATCCAGTCATGAAGATTAGCTTTCCTGAAGTGAAGATTAAGATTGAACACTGCTTACAACCACAATTAGACTTCTGAGGAAAGAAAGGCGTTGCATTCTGATTCTGAAATCAAACAGAAGGTAAATCTAATCACCACACTCTGTGATAGTGGATTCCATAGCATTGGACAAAAGTAATTGTTCTTCTTCTCTGCTGAAAGATCACTACTACTTGGGTTCAAACTATGATCTCTCATTTTAAGTTGCTCCACAAGAGGACACATCTTCTTTTAATTCCCTTATACCTCAATTAGATATCCTCTCAGCCTTCTAAACTCAAGAGGGTACAGATAGAAACTGCTCCCTCTTTCTTCAGATGACATACTCCATATATCTGGAATCAATCCACTGAACCCACTCTGAACTGCCTCCAATGCAAATATATCCTTCGACAAATAAGGGTGGGAAAATTGCATCCAACACATGAGGTGAGGATTCACTCATGCCTTCTACACTTGCAGCAATGTTTCTCTATTTTATGCTCTATTTCTTCCAATATTCCTTTCACAATGAATGCAAACATTCTATTTGGCTTCCTTCTCACCTGCTGTAACTCCACACTAGTTTTCTGCAATATGAGGACACCCTGATTCCTCTGCAATGAAGCACTCAGAAGTTAAACAATGAGTTCCATTTCTATTCTTTCGACTAAAATGGTTAACCTCATACTCAAACAAGTTCATTTCTAACTCCCACCTTTTGGACTATTCACAGAACCTGTCCATATCCACCTGTATATTTCTTATTTCTTTCTTGCAACTTACTCGGGTTTGTCGATTGAATTCATCCACAAAGACAGCCAGGTACTGAATGGGTTGGATACGGAGTAAGAACGCAGTCAGAATATTGTTGTTGTCAATGAAGCCAGGCATACTCAGAACATCAGCCACACCCCTGGGGTCAGTGACATTCAATACCTGAAAAAACAAACACAGTTCATCGTTTCATTCAGATAACCAGGAGCAGGTTGTGCACTGCAATCAAATGCACAAATTAAATCAAACTAAGTTTGCAAAACATTATGGAAAGCCAATAATTTGGAAGCTTGTCTCCTAAATGCTCAGACTCTCTCCACTGTCTCAATAGCACAAGTGAGGGTTGTGAAGGAATACTCTTCACTTCCCTGGATGAGTGCAGCTCCAATATGACACAAGAAACTCAACACAAAGAGGACAAAGCAGCCCACTTGATTGACACGCCATACGCCATCTTCAACAGTTGTTCCCTTCGCAAGGCAGAGTGGCAGCAGTGTGTTCCATCTTCAATATTCACCGCAGCAACTCACCCCACGCTGCTGCGCATGAACCTTTCCAACCCACCAGCTACACCACTTCAAAGGACAAGTGCGGCAGTCACATGGGAGTATAACACCTCAGTGCCACCTTATTCAAATGAAGCTTATAAGTCGCTTTGTCAGGAATATTGCCCACGTTTTACCTTCACTTTTATAACACCCATTGGAAAAAATGGAAACCTTACTTTACTTTTCTCAGTTTGAAACTTTTCATAAACTGACCTTAGACAGCTTCATATGTCTCTCTACATCTCGAAACAGCAGCAAAAAATGACAAAAGGCAAGTTAAAGATAGAATCTATCTGACAACTCCTGCCCTAAGCTGTGCTCAGAAATAAATCAGCTTCTGATCATATGGATTGTCAGCTGGAGGTGGACAAGCCAGCAAGGGTTATTCTGTCATTGAGAATAATTGTACTGCATTCCTTGGAATCTTCAGCAAAAACAGAGAGCCCATCAGTTACACAATGTTCGCTGACATGAGCAGGACTGGGCAGATGGTGGCGCTGTGTGGGCAGTGGGGCTTGGGCTGATATTGACATTGTATGTAATGTGCTATGGCCATTGGCGAGAGGGATTTAGAAAAGTCCCTGACACAGCATAAGCTCCAAGGCTCTACAAACAGGCTCCTCCAGCAGGACCTGACAATTGAAAGTGGTTGCCAGACAGTTATCTTCGCAATTTCAATGAGGTACGACACTCTGTGTATTAAGCCATCCATTACTGTCACGGATTATAGAGCTTTTCTGTTTATTTCATTGATGTACTATATCTAAACTGTTTGCGTTTTCATTAATTAACAAACTATCTTAAATTCCTGAGGAATGATTGACTGCCAAAATACATAACTAAGGGTCCAAATACAAAAATTGTACACCAATTCCTCTCAGGCTTCAAACAAAACAAAGACACACGTTATGACTCTCCAGGTAAATGCGATTACTGTAGTTCGATATTTGTTGGTTTGCATTAACATGGTGGGACAAAGGGCCTGTTTCTATGTTGTCGAACTCTGTAATTGTAATAGAGAAGGATACACTCACACAGCTCTACTGTCAGACTAAACTTGACAGTCATTGTAGCTGCTACTGTCATGTCAGGTAAATAATATTGACCAGGAAACCCAGAGATCCATTTGCATCCCACCCCAGAACAGAAATCACTTTGCTTTTACCTCATCAACACGATTGGAAGGAAGCAGAAAAATTGCTTCTGACAGAGTCAGCAACTCGCGAAATCTTTGGAAGTTGACGTCCAAGTACAGAACAAAACTGTTGTTTTCATAACAGCGAAGTTGGAATTCTGGGAGAAAAACAAAACATATTTGCAAATGTAAATGTCAACTTCTCATCAATTCTAACCAGGTGAGACATAATTACAAATCAGGAGAACACACCTTGAGTTATTTAGCACCAAGTCTCTGGAATCAGAACTTCATTTACTGTTCTGTTGACTCACAACTTGATTTACCTGAAGCGTTGAGGTAACCAAGAATCCAGACTCTCAGCACAGTCGCTCTTGTTCCACGTGGCATATCCCTGAATCCATTGCTCAGGCCTTTGGTGCTGGATGAAGAAACATTTACAACGTTAATTCTGAGATATTAAATCTACTGTTGGCTTCAAACTGTCAAGAGAACAATTTCAGAATTCCTCCCTAACAACAGTCGATGTTCAGCTCTACTGTCAGTCAATCCAAGCTGTTTCCAGTGTCTATATTATAGAAATGAACCTTTCATAATGATCATCACCAAAACAAGTTGATAAATGTC